>NC_143580.1:209647953-210847953 GCF_048544385.1 Mastigoproctus giganteus | reverse complement strand
CACATCTGGGGGTGGTCCCCTAAAACTTCTCTTAGGCTTCTTGATTCCATTCAGAAGAGGGCAGTTAGGTTAATTAATGATTAATCTCTAACAGAGTCTCTCCACTCGCTTTCTTATAGACGTACTGTTTCTGCTGCATGCCTCTTCTACAGATACTTCCATGGGCACTGTTCTTCTGAATTGGCTTCTATAATTCCCACTCTCTCTTTCAAAACAGTCCAAACACGTGCCGCCACCAGCCAACGTCCATTTACTGTCCAACTTCAAACACACAGAACCAACTTTTCATCTTTCTCATTTATTCATTCAACTGCCGTTTTCTGGAACAATCTTCCTTCATATGTATTTCCTGAAAATTACAATCTACAGAAGTTCAAGTCCAATGTCAACAAATATCTTCTTTCGTCTTCTCAACCTCCAACCCAAGCACGGTACTAAGTACTATAGGTTCTAATACCTCTCGTGTTTGGGGTTCACATAAAAAAAAAAAAAAAAAAAAGATATCTTGCTTAGGAGGTAAATAGAAAGAGACAATAGGGCTTACAGATTTTTTTGCAATCTTATTGACCTGGAAGGAATATGGGAAACTGATCAAATTCTTCTCCATGAGGTGAACTGGCCACCCTGTTAGATACAATCATTCCAATAAATAAGCATTTTTTTTAGTGATGCGTAAACATGTGTTAAATTTGTCTTTTGTAAGCAGCCAATGATAACCTGGTTATACTGCACAAGATTCTGAATATCATCAGGACTACTGCCATATTTCTCTATACCAATCATTCCAATAAATAAGCATTTTTTTAGTGATGTGTAAACATGTGTTAAATTTGTCTTTTGTAAGCAGCCAGTGATAACCTGGTTATACTGCACAAGATTCTGAATATCATCAGGACTACTGCCATATTTCTCTATACGTCTGCTGACAGTAAGTGGGCATTATTTAGATTTAGCGTGATCCCCAGTTTGTTTTGAGGACGTGGGGTTGAAGTTTTACAATGATCAGATTTTGACAATTTGTTCAGGAAGTATGGCTTTAAGTGTACAGGTGACCCCCGCTTAACGCTGATCATTCGTTCCGGAAAAACAGAGCACTAAGTGAATCCGCGCTAAGCGAGCGCCGCTTTCCCATAAGGTAACATGTGTATTTGTGAGCTGCGGTCGGTGCCATAGGATATTTCCTAATCAATAATAAACGGTAATGAAAAGATGCACAAATGTCGGTCAAAATATTTAATATTCAAATATTTGTACATATAAAATATTCTGCATTACATAAATATAATTATGTGGTAACTACTTGCGTATCAAAAGTAAACTTAAAATTCCAATTAAAATAATGAATTTAATTTATTTAATTTAATGGATGAATTTAATCATGAAAAATGTGTGGATTTTGAGTTGAACTTTGGCCCTCTTCCAAATAAACTAAAAGGGGGTATTAATTTTAAATGGCCCGCAGCGTTACCACCCAACAATAAAGTCAACTGATCCTTTGCCGCTTTGAAACTTGGCATGTTTTTTGTTCTTTCAATATGAAACTTCTCAAGGCATTCGTTTCCACAAAAGTCCTGCTTCATCTATGTTAAAAACTTGTTGAGAAGTATAACACATAATACCCCTCTTCAATAATTTTAACAAGTTCTTTTTTGAAAGTTTCGGCTCCTTGATCTGCACTAGCAGCTTCTCCCTAGATTTTAAATCTATTCAACCAGCCCTTACCAGTTTTAAATGGTTCCACATTTTTTTTTTTTTTTTAGGTGAGTTTTCTTCAGATCATCATATTGGCTAATCTCTTTCTCTCTCTCTCTCTTTTTTTTTTTTTTTTTTAATATTTAACTTAACTGAATTCTGCATTGTATATTATCTTCAATAAAATTAGTTAGTCTTTCCATTTCAATCCTAATAGGCCTAGCCCTAGTTGCTTGCAGTGGAACAGCTATCTTTCCTGCTGCTAAAATTAATTCTTTATTTTTTTATAATTGTTCTTACAGTTAAACTTGCAAGTCCTAAATTATGGCACACATCCGCTTGTCGTTGACCGGAATCGATTCGCTTCAAAATGTCTAATTTAATTTTCAAATTCAGTCTTTTTCTTACATTTATAGTCTTCGTACTGCGTCCAGACGTTGTTGCTTTTTCATTCCTGTTGGTCATTATTAGCTCTTCGAAAATATAACTGCGTTGGTTGAATTAGTTATGATACAATGTTCAAGTAAACTTTCCGTTACGCACGATGTCTAATACTGTACTGAGTGATGACTAGACTTCGGATAAATGCATATAACGCAAATATTACAAGCAATATATTTGATCATTTTTTTAAAATGTTGATCTCGGAACTACGTAACAAGTCACTGTACTGCAATTAAATTAGCGTGCGAGAAAATTTCACTGAGCGTGGGAAAATTCCTCAAGTCGGCGTGGGAAACGTTTTAATGCTGTTTTGCTATTCATTTTCAAGCTATCGACTCCATCAAATGAAACGATTTCGTTAAATATGTCAAAAATGTAATCTGTAAAAGAGCGTTATAGTGATCTGTGACAGCGTTATAGTCAGATACGGGTTATAATATAAGAACAGCGTTATAGCGAATCAGCGTAAAGCGAACCGCGTTATAACGGGGGCCTGCTGTATTCATCTCTTCCTGTGAAGAGTTCAAGAACCTGTTCTTCTTGGTCAGCTTGTCCTTTATTATCCATACCTGATGAGCAGATTTACTCAATATCTAAGGGAGCAGTGCCATCAGAGGACTTTGGATAAGAGCAGTAATTGTGAACAGTGAGTGGGGTGTTAACACTTTTGTTTGGCTTTTGAGTTTTACAGGATGTTGTATTTGGTTTTTAGGGACATTAGCAACCAAGGCCATATTGCTCCGGGAATATGCGGTGGTCATTCCCTGACTTTTCCGCATCCTCCATATTTGGTGGTGACGGGCTCGAACCCCGGTCTAATCAAGAAGCGTGTGCTACTGCACTGCTTCTCCTTCCCACCTGGTTACGGAGGCACCGGAGTCTTACAGGATAAAGGCATTATGCATTTCTGAACTTGGTGAAAGTGTATTCAGACTGGTCTTGTACAGAGTGCAATATAAAATACATAGGAGCTCTTATATTATTTAAATCAATGACACTTGATAGAACATAACTATGCATCATCCATCATGTGGTAAGTTGGTGTATGATTGTTATTTTGTAATTCTTTAATATTTATGGAGATCATTTTGCTCCTTTTGGCCCTGAGGATTGTCACCGACACACAGGTTTCTGGCCCATCATGGGAAGACAGGAGCAGTGCCACAGAGTGACCAAGTGAAAGGGATTAGTAAGGTTAATATGCAATATAAAAACCAAAAGAAAGAGGACTTTATTTTATATTAATAATCCCAACGGAAATTCCGGGAAAGGAAAGTCCTCTTTCTTTTGGTTTTTATATTGCATATTAACCTTACTAATCGCTTTCACTTGGTCACTCTGTGGCACTGCTCTTGTGTTCTTTGATACAGGATAAATTTCAAAATTTCTTTAATAAACAATCAAAGAAAATTTAAAGAACACTAGAAATAAACAATAACTATATTACTGCAGAAGATCACATTTTAAACACAGAGAAATCTCAGTCACAAAAACAATTGACACGTGGGGCTGGCAGACTTGTAACAGTGGATACTTGAACACAGTGCTGAAATGGCATAATGATGCAAGGATCCACTTCCACTTATTCTGCATCTTCTAAAAGTCAGGAAAAAATAATAATCAAAACTTTTCATATTTGAAATATCATGCCATTTAGACTAAATTAATTATATGCTCATGATTTTCTACAACCTAGATCAACATAAAATTTCCATTTATGTACGTGGGTATTTTTATATTCAAAAAATAGTTAAATGCTCAGTTAAAAGCAAGTCAATATTATAATTTAATCTCTGCCTCATTTGATATTTTCACATAAAAATGAATTGGAATGTGGTTATTAAATTTTTTGTGGACTATAAATAACCTTATTCTAAAAGTCAACTTACCATATATAAGGTTTTAAGGCTTTGTGTCATTATGGTGAGGTATGCTACAGACTCCTTTTGATTCTTTGTTCTTTTAATCATAAAACCATCACATATCTAAAATTAAATAATTAACCTTTAACACATTTATTTATAAATTTCATTTTAAATTCATGGTAATGTCACTTTAAAACAAAAATTCAGCATTATAACTGATGAAAGTTAATACCCACACGACCGGGAAGTCAACATACCATTATATCTTAATTTGGTTTATATAATTCCTTGATTTTGTTTCTAACGAACTAACGTGATTTGTTAAAGGATGCACAGTAAGGCTGTTTCCTGTAAGAGCAGTTGTAGCACACAAGGGTCAATATATATATATATATATATATATATATATATAAAGGGGGAAAAGGTGATGCCTTTTTATACCATCCATAGCCAGTTTGACTGCATACAAATTAGTCAAACTGGCTATGGATGTATACTAGTGATGATTGGAATGGATTTTGAAATCTGGAAGCTCAGAAACATTGTTGCTGCATCTACTACTAAGTGTTCTATCTTAGGTCCATCTGTGTATATCTGTTACCTATTATTGTTTTCGGCACTAAGATGAGAGGCATGTAACTGTTTCAAGTTGAGTGCTGAAAAATTTTTTATGCTGTTGTGTGTGAGAGAGGGAGGGAGAGAGGGAATAGGGTCTATGTTAAAATTCAATGGTATCCAGCCAAGAAAGCTCAGAGGTTACATTTCCTGTAGAGATGGAGAGGAATGAAAATTGGCTGAAGAGGAATGAAGAATCAGCCAATTTTTGTTCGGTTTGCAATCATATCTAACACCCCATTGTAGATCAAATAAAATTTTCCAGTTAAGGTGAGAAGGCATGCTTTCATATTATTCCTGCATAGATACCAAGAAGTAATTTTCATCGAATAATGAAAGTTCCATTGCTTCTGCATATAAGCTATATATGGGAGAGGTTCTGAAAGCTCCTATCATAGTGTAAAGTGCTCTATGGTGGTTGATATTTAACTTGTGGAGAGCATTTTTGATGTAACAGTCATCAAATTGTTTTTACAAGATAATTTGATGGCTACAACAATTTAGTGAGTATGGCACTTTATTTTTTAAAACATGCTATTCTGTAAATGGTGACTCTCTGTGTAATACACTGAATTGTACATACACCAAAATGTCGTAGCCACCAATTGTCTTTTACCCAATCTGTCATATACAGCGAGCTGTTGTGCACCAAATTGTCACATACACCAAACTGTGGTTTACCAAATCGTTGTATATAGTGAATCGTCTTGCAACAAATTAACATAGATTTATTACTAATAGAATCTGACAATCATACATTTCACGTATGTTTTCTCCTCTGTTTCATCAGTGACCACAAAATTATAAATATGATGGTTTACTTTTTAATCATCTTTATTGTTAAATTTAAAATTTAATCTTTAATCTGAACAAAGTTTAGATAAAATTTAAATAAAATTCAAAGTCTGAGCTTGCTGAACTACCCATTTTTATATTCTCTACTTTCCCTTTTTTAAAAGATTAATTTTTGAGAGCCTATTGCATTTGTTCCTGAAGGTGTGAAGATGGTCCTTGATGTGCGATAAATATATATCACACCATCAAGAACAATGGGTATCCTAGCAGATTCATAAACATAACCATCAAATTACAGAAGAAAAATTCAACCCCACTATCCCTGAGATTAAAACAACATCCAATTTATACATATTCCATACTATTCCTATTGTCCGACGATTGGTCACTTATATGCATGCGTGAAGAACAAACACTACAACATAAGACAAAAGTTTCGGATTAATTGTGAGTTGCTCTATTCCTGTGAACATGACGCCCCAAAAAGTTCTAGTCCGACTTAAGGAATGTAGAGAATAACCCCCTCCCCCCCCCCCATATCCATTAAACTTTTTTAGACCCCTAAATTTAACTCTAATGTCAAGCTACTGGACCGAAGAAAATAATCGGTCCATATTTATTAAGCGGATTAGACCTTCAAAATTTAATTTTATGTCAATCCACATAATGGTTTCCTTGCTGCCAGAGGTATGGTGTTTGAAGACAGAAGTCTTGAGTGCTCAAGGTTGAGACTGAGGGGTCTGAACACTACGGTTCTGACAGTGGGGAAGATGTTGCACATGTTTTGTAAAATTGATATCGCCTTCCCAAAGAATTATTAGCACGTTGGACCAGGAGAGTTGGTTGGAAAAGAAGCTTCCTATAACTAAAATAAAGGTAATCCCTGTTGTTTCATAATATATTCCATACATATCCTCAAATAAGTGAACAAATATCAAAAAAGAATAACCAGATACAGTATTAAGGAACCAAAACAATAAATAAATAAATAAAAAAAAACACCTCTTATTCTTCACCATTTCACCCAAATCTCGGCTCTTGTGATCAAAGTTATGATTACGTTGAGCTACTAGAACAATTAGGAATTTTTTGTGAGAGTCAAAGAACATAAAATATTGATGTAGCAAATAGCAGAGTAAAAAATTTTCACTCACAGACAGAGGGACATAGTTGGATGTTTTCCCAAAATTCAGTTTTAATAACAGATAGGTTATACAATAGAAAACAATATAAACCAAAACAAAGGATGCAGATAGATAAAAAACATATATATATATTCAAAAACAGTCCCGAATCAATTAAAAAAATTAAAAAAAGAAATCCACCAAAAATATTAATAAAGGGTCACAGCCTAGAAGCAATCTAGAGTCTAATCCTGGAAAGCTTTACCTAATCCTAACTGCTGTCAGTCATTACTTAATAGTTAATCCTACAAATTTTACCAATCAAATAATAGTGAAGAAGTCTTGTTCCTAGTCAAGCATACAAGCATATACAGCTATATGCATAAATAGTTGTCAGTTTGGCATTTTGGATTAAATTAAGACTAAAATTACTTTGCTTAGATTACAGACTAAAATTAAAATTTAACAATAAACACAGAAGTGAAAGTGATTCTTACTACACTGCTTCTATTGGGACATGCAGCAGCATGAAAAGCAATATGTCAGGGATTACAGAGCCTTCTGGGCATACTAATGCAATAAGCAACTGTGTTAAGGTTACTAAGAGCAAAACAGTTGCATGTATACTTGCATATATACTATGCTATGAGTATAGTAACAAATCTGATGAATTTGATGTAAACAGACATTAGAGGGATATGGGAGATGCATGGTACCACTCACACGAGGAATGTGGAATATGAATATGGTAAGTAAAAGTGTACAGAAAGAACAGAAAAGGTGAGTGGAAGGGAGGTATACTCTTAATTAATAAGCACATAGAATCTAAGGCAGTGCACCCAGTTGACATGGGTGTCAGGTGCAATGGTAATAGTTTGATGTGACATAAGCACTGGGAAAACAAAAATCAAAGTAGAAGTGTGTCATATGCAATACTGTGATGAGTATAATGAATACAGAGTGGGTCAATAAATCAGATTGTCATATAATGGGGTACAGGTAACCCTCGTATAACACGAGGGTTACCTTTATGTATAACGTAACGCTTTTTACAGTTTCTCAATTATTGGTGCTCGGGAACAAGCTGTCATATTTGTGGAAATGAAAGATTCTGCAGCAACAGCAGTTCTAATTTTCCGTTCATTTTTCTTTATGGTCCGGATTGTTCCTTCATTTAAATTTAAACCTTTTGCAACTTACAATACCTTTCCCCCTTTTCTAAGATAATCCAAATTTTGTATTTTTGATTATAGAGAAATAAAGTTTCTTTTGGGTGCTTTTTTACTTTCCTTAGGCATAATTTATGGCTGGAATTTAATTCACAAGAAAGAAATTATTCAAATATGGTTTTCAAGAACAAAGTTTAGTAATATATACCCAGAAAAAATTATAAACAATCAAATAAAAACCAAAATAACCTTACAAAAACCTTAAAGGTCATGAACTGCACACTTCAAAGTCACAATTTTTATGATCTCAAACAAGCACAAGTTCAACAGCACAGAACCTAACATGGGGATTTCACAACAAAATAAAATACAGGGATTTCTCAATAATTCTTTTTGCATAACAACTAGCAAGCGAAGAACAGGGATTCACAAAAAAGAATGGAAATGTTTCAAAATTACATCCAACATAATAGCAGGGCTTTCCCCACATAAAAACTCAAAAATACCATGTTATATGAGGTTTGCCGCAGTTCTCTAACTGTGTTAGAGCAAAACTGTGTTGTGCAAGGATTGTCGCAATTTTTCAATTATCTTAAAGCAAAACCATGGTGTAGAAGTACCGTATTATACGAGGGTTACCTGTATTTTAACTTTCCAGATATTGACTAGAACTTATCCGCTGGTCACACAAAGAAATAAGCAGTTCTGGATTTGGTGGATGCTAAACCACCATGCTGAAGATGTGATAAGAGAAATCAATAATCCTGATTTGATTAGTAGCAGTGATGTTTCATCCAATAGGAATTTCGATAAAGAAACTACCAGGTGGAAGTAATCACATTGTACTGATGTGGGATCTGATTAAAGATACAACTAGTGTCAAAGGTAAAGGAGAGGGTTATTACAGCATTCATAAAGGTGACTACAATGGTCTCAGATAGTTTTTGAATTCTTTTCATGGGGCCAAATGGTGATGTCACCAGCTGCAAATTCTAAATGGAAGCATTTGTAGATTGTAGAAGTTTATAGGTTTTTTTAATAGACAACTAAGAGAGTGCCACTATTCAAGACATAAACCTAAGTGAGGTCAGATGAACTGATTAGAAGTGGCAGAGAAGAAAAATACATGAGTATAAATTATCAGCGGATACAGAAACCTACAGTAAGTATAAATTAGTTTACTTATGTTAACACTAGTAGCAAAAAAAGATGAATCACATTGGTCCACTAGATATGAAAGGTATAATTGTTGATGGTCCTGTTCAGGTTGCTGACAAACTGAACAGATATTTTGCATCTGCGTTCAGATGTGAATAAATTATTAGGGATGGGAATGCCAGATTATCAAATATCAATATCAAATTCTAACTGGGAGGTAACTGATTTGTGAATTCAGAGTAATGTGGAGGAGAAGTTGTTGAAGCTAAAAGTAAATAAGGCAACTGGGCAGATGGGATCTATCCAATTATATTAAGACAGGTAACAAAAGAGGTAAGCAAATCTTCAGTCATAATTATGAGAGCATCTTTGGAATTGGGAGAGGTTCCTGATGACTGAAGATATACAAATATCTCTGCAATTCAAGAAGGGAACATAAAAAGAGTGAAGTGAGTAATTACAGACCTATAAGCTGGACTTCTGTTCCAAGGAAACTAATGGAGTGCCATCATGCAGGACCATCTAGAAGGAATGCAGTTAAACAGCATGCACAGCATGGATTTGTAAAGGGGCAATCATAAAATTAGATTTCAGAAAAGCTTTTGATACTGTTACAGATAAAAAAAAAAGAAGAAAAAAAAAAAGAAGAAAAAAAAAAAAAAGAGTATTATACAAATTGGAGCAGTGTGGCATTAAGGGCAAGTTACTGCTACAGATAAAGGAATGATTGAGTGGGAGAAGAGTGGTTATCAATGGGCACTGGACTAGTTAATGTTGGACCCATTGCTGTTTTCAATATTTATTAATGACACTGATGAAGGCATTATCAGGCTTAAAGTCTAATTTTCAAATAACACAAGGGTTAGCTAACTGGTTAATGGCAGTAATCAGGGTATGTTGCAAAAGATCTAAAAAAATTAATATTGAAAAAAAAAAATGCAAGGTACTACACATGGACAGTATTAATCCTAAAATCTAAAAATAACATACCAACTGTATGGTATCACATACAAGGTAGTAGAGAAAAGGCCTGGGAATAACTGTGCAGTCAGACATGAAGTACTCCGAGCAATGTAATTGGACTGTTGGGATAGTCACATGGACTCATGGACTCATGGGGTTTTGTCGAAGGCATACAGGATTTTTACAGCAAAGAATAAAGAGATAATTTTTCCATTGTATAAGGTAATGGTTAGGCCACAACTTGAATATTGCATACAGATCTGGAAAACTCATTTCAGGAAGGATGTGGATCTGTTGGATCGGGCACAGAGAAGAGAAATGAGATTAGTGAGAGGAACAAAAGGGTGCTTTTACCAGTAAAGATTTCAGTTCTGCAAATTGGAGCATCTGGAGACTAGGCACATGCAAGGAGATCTGATTGAGATGTTCAGGACTTTGAATGCATTGGGTAAGCCCAGTGCTGAAGGCATCCTTCCTCTTGCTTAGATTACACACATAAAGGGACATAAATTCAAACTGAGGAAGGATGCTTGGAGACAGATGTGTGGAAATTTGCTTACAGCAGTGGGTAGCTGATTGTCAGAACAAACTTTCAGCTGGTGATATGGAAGTTTATATTTTTTCGTTTTTGGCTGAATCTGCAAAAACGTAACATTATTGGATTCTATTAGTAATAAATAGATTTTAAACTTTACACAGGTGAAGTGCATTTATTTCAAGATAAATTTTTTTTTAGGAGAACACTTTGGCTGAAGCATAAAGTGGTACGCTGTAATACAATTGGAATCTAACAAGAGATATCTACAGCTGTAATGATATGTTTGCAACTTAATGCATGGATGAAATAGTTCTAAGTATGTTTAATGTTTAATTTTAATAGACAAACTGTATAGAGTTTAGACGTGTTGAAAATTTTTTTCTGGGCTGGTTCAACAAAAGCCTCAGGCTTCCTTGCAGCATATGGCTAATGATAATAATAATTTAATTTTGTATCCATTGTCAGAGCAAAAATTAAAAGCTTTTGATCACTGATAGTGGAATGTTGTTCAGGAACAACATGGCCGCCGTTCAGGTACAAAAGGCCGCCGTAGCCTAGTGGTCAGGCGCGTGGGTGCATAAGTACATGTGCCTTGAGTGACCGGGGTTCAAGCCTGTGACTGCTGAATGCGGTGCTGGTTCTTGTATTCTGTGTATCTTGTGAACTCCTCTGACCGTTTGGTCGTCCGGAGTATAAACAGAAAATTTATTTATTTATTTACAGTGGATTCCGGTTATTTGGGACACATTGGGACTAGTGCACTTTGGCCCGTTTAAGTGGCTGCCCCAATTATGCGAAGTTTCATGTAAATAGTTAAAAATAAAGTGGACCTGCACTTTATAATTGGTTCACTGTGCCTCTTGTCCATAAACCATCCCAATATTTTAATATATCATTACTTTTTAAATCATCATTCTTTTTAAGCTTTTACTATTCACTACAACCACTTGTCATTAATACATTATATTCTGATTTATTACATATATATATATTAGATCAAATAGGTTATCTCTACTCTTAAAAAAGTGAATGCTCTTTTATGTGGTTGCATTCATAAATAAGGCAATGCTACATTATAATTTTAGGGGCATTAGGTAGCAGTTACAGGAGATGCTGCAAAACATCAATTTTGTACTGAAAATTGATTGGAATTTTATAGATAGTTTACACACACACAATTAATTATTCACCTGATGACAATAATCAGACTGACACTAACAAAAACAACAAGTGTGCTTGCTTTTTATTCTACTGCAGTTCATTTTCCAATTCTTCCCAAATGATATTGGTATCAGAGTCAGCTGAATCACAGTTTAGGGAAATAATAACATTATCAATGGCTGAATCCAGAAGACCATCGGCATTTCAGTATGTGTCCTCTATTTTCATCACATGATTGCAGCATTTTTTTCATTTCACCAGGATATATTGTGAGAACTGCATTTCATAAAAATTTTTGCACATTACCGAGACAGTAACTGAGACATTATTTTTTGCTACCCATCCTTTAACATAACTCCATACTAATTCAATAGAATTTAAGTAAGAATGACGTGGTTAAATCCACAAAATGTTATGCTCACAGGTTGAAATTATCTTGCCTGTTTATATTTAGGTTAAAATGGCTGCAACTGCACAATATTCAAAAGCAGTGGTTTTCTAAGGTTTGGTTCACATACACATTACTTGTGTATTTTTTTTCATAACCATTCCATGATATCTTTTTCAGAGATGTGTTTGTATTTTTTTACTAACTTGCACACATTAATAGCTTGCACTGTCCATTATGAAGACAGAACTGGATGCTAAATCCAACAAATATTTTTTTAATGGAAACTCCAAACACATAAGGTATTACAACTTATAATAGTATCATAAGTGGGTTGACGGTTGAGAAGACAAAAAAAATGTTGACATTAGACTAGAAGTCCAAGGGATAAATGAGGAAGAAGAAATTAGGGTCTCTAAGTTGGAAGTACAACAATAAATCAATGCTGACTGGTTGCAGCATGTGCTAAGAAGAACAGTGCCCATGGAAATATCTGCAGAAAAAGCATGCAGCAGAAATGGTCTATGAGACAAAGAGTGGAGACACTTTGGAAGAGATGGGTCATTAATTAATCTGACTGCCCTCTTTTTAACGGAGTTTCGAAGCTTGGCAGAGGTTTTGGGTGTATTATCCAAAATGTGGGAACGATATTCCACAGCAGAATGGATTTGAGATTTGCACAGAGGTAGTTGTTTAGAAGAAAAGTAATACCAAGAGTTAAAGAGAAAATCCAATTATTTAGATGAAGAGGAAGTTGGTTGATTTTGTGTTTGATGGCACATTGGCAGCTCAGGCAAGTCAAATGCACCAGTCAAAATAAAGCCAATACAAAAATTTTTGGTAGCCTATAAACAGGCTATCCAGGGACATGGCTGATTTAGCCGAGGTATCAGCTATTTCATTTCTCCGAATCCCAATGTGGCTTGGGATCTAGCAGAAGCGCATATCAAATTTTGATTCAACATGAGAAAAAAGCATTTGCTGGATCTGGGACAGGACCAGATGAGGGTTATACCTCATCAATAATAGAGCTTGCAACATGCTTGATGTATCACTATATATAATATACCTTTGGTAATTGCTATTTTTAATGTGATCAAGGGCTATTTCTATTGCATGCAACTCTACAGTATAAATGCTAGTTTCTTTTGGAATCTTACTGGATACTGTTTTGTGTGGAAAGACAACAGCAGATCCCATATATCAAGGAGCCTGTATAGACTGGCAGGAAGTCAGAATACTGTGCTCGATGCACAAACTTTTTGTGCAGAGTTGCTGGTAGACAACTGGTGGTGGTGCAGTAGCCTTCTCTCAAATCTTTAGGGAGAAGTTACAAGTTAGAAGATGAGCATACCAGGATGGAAGGAATTGCCTTGGTAACAGGGCAACTTTGTTTACTGTAATGTTTATTTCATTTAACAGCCCTTGGATTTGAATACTAAAAGGTCTGCTGAAAGTTCTACGGATGCTATAGAGATTTTCTCATTGTGGCTTGAAAACTGATGCCAACGGGGGAAGATCAGGCAGGGATTTCAAATTAAAAGCATACTGTAAAGATAACTGTTTACGTCAAAGAGATAAAGATGGTCATTTGCTTCAATGTAGGCTTTGGACAGGAGATGTGCAAAATGCTCCAGTGGCTCCAGATGGTGGACTGGATCTAACTACTGAAGTACACTATCTCTAGCAGAACGTGAGACCCACAATTGAGTTTGGAATGGACAAGGGCTTGGTAGAGATGAAGAAGGGTAGAATGATCTGTGCCCCACAAAGTTGACAAAAGGTCATGAAGGATGTTAAGCCCTTTAACACACTTTGTCCTAAGGTGACAAATATGTTGTAGAAATGTCAGATTTTTGTTGAAAATAAAGCCAAGGAATTTTACTTCTGCTACTACTGGGATGTTGTTTTGCCCAAGCCTTACGGTCAGGATGAAGATTACGTTTGCAACAGAAGTGTACACAAACAGTCTTCTGTGATGAAAATCTGAACCCATTCGCCAAAGACCAAGATATGAGGTGATCAATGGTTTTCTGCAGTTGCCTTTCAATGACCTTCATATTGCATGAATGACAAAATATAGTAAAATCATCAATGTAGATGGCATTGTTTACTGAGGGTGGAAGTCGTTCTGTAAAAGAGTTTATTTTAATTGTGAAAAGTGTGACTTAGAATGAATCCTTGTGAGACTCCCTCCTCCTGACAAAACACATGAGAGAGAGTGTGGATCCTAAACAGACTTGAAATTGGTGATTCAAGAGAAAGTTTTTAATAAACAGAGGAAGGTTACCCATAAGACCAAAGTTATAGAGGTCTTATAATATGCCAAATTACCAGGCTGTGTTGTATGCTTTTTCAATATCCAAGAAAATTGCTACCAAATACTCAGATTTCATAAAAGTGTCACGAATGTAAGTTAAGTCAGATTAAATGATTCAGGGTGGATCTGTTTCTTCAGAAGCCTCACTGTGTCCTGAAAAGTGGACCATTGGTTTCCAAATACCATACAAGACAAACATTACCATTCTTTCCAGGACCTTGCACAAACAGCTTGTCAGAGCAATAGGATGATAGTTACTTGGATTTCTAGGATCCTTTCCTAGTTTTGATCTGCAATTGGACATCCATTGTGCTAGAGGATCACTGAAGGGCTTGGTGGATATTTTTCCTTCATTTTCTGGATCTTATCCCAAACTACTTTTGAGCTAGCAGCCTGAGTTATGGAAAATGTAAAACAGATCCAATATTTCCTTTGGCATGTTATTTCCTTCGGATATATAACGTGCTTTTGCATGTGCACGTTTAAATGATATCAAATTTTCAGTCATGGATATCAGCAGAATATCCTCCAGGCTTTGTTTTGTGCTTTTTTTTTTTTTTTTTTTTGCTGCCATGCATTCTGAATTCCATCAAGGTTTGGAAAATAGTGGAAACCAGGTGGATGATTTTGGAATTGCAATTGCAGCTCCATGGACAATACTTTCTGTGAAGTACATGACTGCATCATTGATGGGCTCCTGACTGTAGCGATGTCAAGATTTGCCAGATGGTGAAAGGCATTCAGGTCAGCCTGATATTTCTTCCACCACGATAAATTAAATGGCAGACATGGTCTACTACTAGTTAGGGTGGTTATTACGGGGAAGTGATCATTTCCATATGGGTTTTCTTCCACCCTCCAGGTAAGTGAAGGAAGGAGAGAAGGGGAGCAGATAGAAAGATCAATGGCAGAGAAAGTATGGATAGGCATGCAGAAGAAGGTGTTTGTTCCCACATTTAGAAGGGAGAGGCCATTGTCAGTGAGCATATGCTCTATGATGCGTCCCTTTCCACAGAGTGTCTCCACTACCTCACAGTGTCCATTAAAATCCCCAAGAAGTAAGAAGGGGGAAGGCAATTGCATGATGGAAAATAAATAGAACAGAAAGTTAATAAGAAACCCCCCCCCCACTGTAAGGCGAACTGCTACAGCTTCTATGCTAGTTGTAAGTTGCAAAGGCTGAAAGGGGATCTGGTTCGCCCACGAGGATTGGGACTCCTCCACGAACAGGACCACCCACAATTGTATCCTTACAAATGATGGTAATGTTACGAATGGCGAGGTCATCATTTGCCTTTAAATAAGTCTCCTGTATGCAAAAGCAGATTGGTTCTTGCTTTTGCAGAAGTGCCAATTCCACTAGGAATTTAGCCATTACACAGGCTTGGTGGACCGTTGGTTGGCTTCCGACGGATCCATCGTAAGTAAGAGGGCTTACTTTTCTCAATCTCGGATTTATCTTTTTTGGAGTAGGGATATGTCCTGTGTCCCCCCACCCCCTGCAGAGTTCCAAGACTGAATCGTCATGTACCTCCTTAGTTTCGACATCCATTTTTTTTGCCCTGATGTGGGCAGTTCAGTTTTCTGTACTGTTTAGTGCTCACTTTTGGTAATGCTGGAGCAATAGGTGGTACCAATATTGGAGTGGCAGCTGAATGAAATTTCTGTGCTGGTTTTTCTGAGCTCAGTAAATAGTGGGTGATGTAAATGAACAATGCATGAATGCAACAATGCAGTAAATGAACAATGCATGAATGACTCTTTCAGTGGTACAATTATTTCTGTTTGAGTTCCAATCAAACATTTCTTGGAAACCTTTTTGGTATATGTTGCCTTACTGCTACTTACTGGTTTAACTGCTTTCCTGACCACCTGGTATGAGAAATTCAGTTTTGTTCTGCCTTTAGTTATTGTATTTCCTTTTCTTCCTTCCACCTCTAACATACTTGTGAAATAGCAGGATGCTCACCTTGGAAGTTAATGCAGGTGGGTTTTGCAGCCTTACATGATGTCATCTCACAGTCCTTTGAACCACATTTTGCACATGCAAGGGCATGACAGGCCATTTGTGAATATTCATACTTCTGGCACTTGAAGCACCTTAATGGGTTTGGAATATATATGGCTGTACTGTGCAGTTTAAATAACCAGCTTTAATCTCATTGGGAGATAGTGGTGTGTTAAAAGTAAGGATGACGTTCCTAGTCAGGACTAGATTCCCATCCCTACGTACAAACATTCACTTTGCTGCTGTCACTCCTTGACTTTTTAGTTCTGAACAGATTTCCTCCTCAGACACTTTGAGCAGATCCCATTCCGAGATTACACCTTGGGATGAGTTCAATGCCTTGTGTGAGGTTACTACAATTGGTATTCCTCAACAGATGCTGCTCGGAGGAACTGTTCAAAGTGCCTATTGGTTTTCGTCTCGACTAGGATGTTGCCAGAACAAAGCCGTTTGACCGAGTCTGCTAGCCCTTCCAAACCCTTCTGGATAAAAAATAGTGACATTTTTCCTAAGGGCTTTTCACTTGTGGAATGAATAATCAGGTAATCGAGATGCTAGACCTGATACATCTTCAGTTCTGAGTTGTTTTGCCGAGGTAGCATTTTCTGATTCTGTGTTATAATTTTCTGGTGGGGACCATGTTGGGGTCCCAGAAGAAGAATTTAAAGTATCAGGATTCACAGTTGTTTTTGTTTAGTGCCTGGGCTCCCCACCCACCACGGAGCCCAAATGGGATACCCAATATCCAGCAAGCAATAAATGTGCTTGGGAGTGGGATGCCAAGACTACCCAGACACTATACTTGCACCTTTGCCATCCTGAATCCTGTTTCCTGGATCATGAGAGTAGGAACATGGCACTGACACAGTGACCCTTGCAGGCAAACCCACTAGTCAACTGATCCTGGCCAAGTCATCCAGAACCACCCGTCTTGTCGAAGCAGGGGCCAAAACAGTGTGTTGAAGCCGGGCCACTCAACCACTAGGATCCCCCTTTCTGAATTTCCATGAATCTCAGCACGGTAAACAAGCTGGATTCCTATGGTGTTAGCCTGGAACCTAAGCTGTGGGCAGTGGATCTGTGATGCTAATCTAGAGGTCCCCCTTACCATGTACACTTGTCCACGTCAAGGGGATGAAGAAGAAGCAATATTTGTGATATGCTTACACCGAGAGAGAGAGGTTTGAAGGTAGGGTAGCCCCTAGCACAGTGTTGTGATCTTTTTTAGAGATCTGAGTGTCATCAAAGAGAAGCACAGGAGCAGTAGACCATTTTTGCAATATATAAGATAGGATTGAAATTAATTAAGTTCTCTTTACCCGAAGATCAGAATTTAAGGAATTGGTGGTGTATATTCGAGAAGATGAAGCTGTCTGTGCAAGGCAAGGTTTTTCAAATTAGATGATGGAATGCAATGTGCTATCATCAGCAAAACTATTGATAGGATTTCCAGTTAATGCAAGAAGGTCATTAGAAAGAGGAAAAAGAGTGGGAGAAAGGACTGAAACTTGGGAAATACCAACTTTAGTGGAGAAGTTAGAAGACAGAGGGCCACTGTCATCACCCACAATGAGCAGTCAGAGAGAAAACTGGATACCCAGGTGCAAAAAACAGTTGGCAAATCCCTGGATTGTTTAGAAGATATTTTTGCCAAACACGAAAGCAACATAAAGAGCAACAGCTTCATCCATTGAACTTGTCCATACATGGTTAACATATGGCAATATATCACTAGTAGATAGACAGTGACAGAATCCACATTGGTGATCGTTGAATAGATGGAAAGTTTTGAGACAGTTCTGAATTAGTGGTTAATGGATTTCTTCATTACTCTGAAAAGAGTAGAGGTAAGTGCAATGGGATGAAAACTGGATGGGAGAGAGATCTGTACCCCTTTTTTGGAACTGGCAGGATATATGCAAATTTCCAAGCAGAAGGAAAAATGCCAGTAGAATAAGAAAGTGTAAAAAGATGATACAGAACAGGAGAAATCTCAGGAATGAAATTTTTGAGAAGTGAAGAAATGCCATCAGGACCTAGAGCATTTTTTTTTGGAGTCAAGATTGTTCAAAATTCTCATACTTTTGAGAGATGACCACTAGAGGAATTGAGTGCTGTGTATTGGGAATAGTAGGTGGTGGTTTACCAAGATCTTCACTAAATAAATAAGAATTAGAAGAAAAGTAGGATGAAAGCAGGTAGGCTTTGTCTTTAGATAAGGAGGCAACAGAACCACGAGTTTTAACAGAGGTGAGAGTACAGATTGGCAAAAAGTTGTGGCCAATAGCTTTGGCAAGAGATCAGAATGCCTGACTACCATTTGGACAAGAAACAAGTTTTTTAGCCTGCTCAAAATCTAGTTTGGACTGATTAATAACTGCTTTACAATTGTTGTGCGTTTTGGTGTTGACAGAAAATGAACCTGGAGATTTGGATGAAAGCCAATTTCAATATGCAACATTCTTACCCTGAACAACCTGAGCATATTTATTGAAAAACCAAGGTTTAGATAAAGAATGAGATTTTAAGGTAGAGTGTGGAATAAAGAATTTCATCCCTACAAAAATAATTTCACTGATGTGATCTGAGCAAACATCGACATGAGATGATTTAAAACAGTAATCCAACCATGGAAAAGAAGAAAAAAATCTCACAGATCATTCCAATTTGCATTCTTGTAATGCCAAACAACATGAAGCTGAGAATGAGCTTGAGAGAAGAGACCATCATCAAGTTGTGATCTGAGGTGCCCAGAGGACTAGTCACAACCATGTACTTTGAAGGGTTGTTTGCAATAAAAAGATCAAGAGTGTTGGGTATGTGGTTATGATTGTCTGGTATTCTGGTAAATGAACAATGCGTGAAGTCATTAGTAACTGCAAAGGCATCTTGCCCAGCTGAGTCCATGTGACTAGAAAACTGAAGCCATCTGCAGTTGTGAACATTAAAATTACGAAGGAAAATCACTTCACTGTTAGGAAAGCTGAACTGGAGAAAGCTGAGTTTCAGAGAAAGGAAGTCTAAAAGTTCCACATGATTAGTGGTGTTAGGAGAGTTGTAGAGGCAACAGATGAATCTGACAGAATGGGATAGAGGGATTTTAAGACTGAGAAAAAAAATCAAAAAGAGGAAATTCTAAATTACTAAATCTTTGACAGGGAATATCAGAGCAGACATATGCACAAGTACCATGTTTGAAGTGAAAGGCATTGTATAGCAAATAATTAGGACAACTGAGATGAGCAGTAGCTGAGGCCAACCAGTAATTGGGATTCTGTCAGAAAAAGTATGTGGAGCTTGGCAAACTGTAAATGGAAATCATTGAGATTGGAACTGAAACAACGTATATCTGTGAAAGAATGAGGAAGCTCTACTCATCTGTTGAAATTTTTGTAGTTCATATCAATATACGAACTATCATTATCATTATATGAACATGTGTATTCGATTTTGCACAATCGAATACATGTGATATTACATGTATTCTATTTACACACTAAAATTACTGCATTGTTGATAAAACTATCTCTTCCACCAATGTACTATTATAAATCAAGAGCCTTTTCCAATAGGCATTTCAATTGTTGCTTATGAGGTGACTGCCAGTATACATTTTTTATATGTAATGAATGAATGAATGAAAGATCTGCCAAGATACACAATAGGATGACTTTGTGTTCTGTATTTCTCAATTCTTTGATATGTAGCTTCCCAACTTGCTATTTCCTACTTTTAATCAAAATTAGCTGTTCATTTGTTCCATGAAAAGTCCATTCTGAAGTTTAACTCTTTCCAAAATAGAGAAAAGTCTCCTGATGGTTGGCTTTATTTTATTCATCATGAGATAAAATTTGTGAATCTGTCTATGACTGGTACATTTTTCAAAATCATCCATCACTAGTGTTTTTTTTTTTTTAACAGCAGAAATGAACTAACACTGAGGAGCTGCCCTACATAAAAAACAAATTTCTCTTTAAACATTGAAAATAACAGCTTGTCAAGAAATTTCAGACTCTTATTACATTCTTTCAACACTGACTTTACTGTTGACAGAAACACACTATGTCTTCAAGACAATTTAATTGTTTTACAAATAAACTTTGTCTTTTCTTAATATATTTTGCTATGTTAAACACAATTTCACATGCCTGTGAATGGCTGATCTGAAAATTATTTTGATGTTACAGCCTTTACTGTAATCATTATACACTAGCAGACAAAAACCATTTACGTATGAAATTCAAACTGAAAGCAAATAAATATTCTCATCCCACTTCTTCCTAACATACCTACTTAGGAAATTCTCATGGTTCCAGTCACCATAATTATGGTTATAATTTTCTGTTATAGTAATGCACCCATTATTGACATGTATTTAAGTCATGTCTTCAAAGTGGTCATACAATAATAGTATAACTTGTAACTATGTTAGGCTGTATTCTTAAATACAGTCACAATCATTTGTTGGGTTGAAATGATCATTATGTTAATCTAATTTTAAAAAAATTTTAAACAAAACACACAATTATTTTAAATCAACAATTAATAAAATGAAATGATTTATTTAAAAAGAAATCTGCTACCTGACTGTTTACTATTGCTTGTTCTAAGGAGCTTTCCGGTATCCCAAAATGGAACTTTGAGCCATAATCTTCTACTAGATACACTGGTTGTCTGAGTCCACAGTTTTTAAGACGAAACTTAACAATATAAAGGCAAAAAAAAAAAATAAATAAATAAATAAAAAATAAAATAAATAAAAAAAAAACCCAAAAAAACCAAAAAAAAAAAAAACCCATGATCTCAAACTTACAGATATAATAAAGAATATGTAATATGAATATACTGTCAACATTAAGCTTGCTTCCTTGAATCATTTGTCACTTCTAATACTGACTACCAAGTCATTAATTTTTATAAACTAGTGTATATAACAATACGAGGGGTGTTCAATAAATTTTCTACCTACCTATGAAGGAAATGGAATAGAGGCAAAAATCTGTTTTTATTTTTCAATGTAACTCCCCCGAACTTCTATACACTTGTTCCATTTTGTTGCCAATGAGAAAATACCTGACAAATAAAATTTTATCCAGTCCATCAAAGAATGCAGAAAGAGCACCTTTCGGTTCATTATCATCAGCAAAGCGACATCCACATACGTTTTTCTTGAGGTGTCGAAACAGGAAATAATCACTGGGGGCCAGATCCGAACCGTAATGTGGATGGGTAAGTTCTGTAAAGTCATAGTCTCTTAAAGCAGCAGCAAAAGCATGTGACTTGTGCACTGGTGTGTTGTCGTGAATAAAAAGCACACCTCTGGAAAGTTTTCCACGGTGTTTTTCCTTTATGACTTCCCTTAGGTTATACAGTAGGGATGCATATGACTCCCCAGTGACTGTCTGCCTGTGTTCCAAGTAGTGAATGTACAAAATTCCCTCAGCATCCCAAAAAAAGGGTGGCCATAATCTTGCTAGCTGAAGTTTGGGTCTGAAAATTTTTGGATGGAGGAGAATCTTTGTGCATCTATTGCACTGTTTCTTGCTTGGTCTCGAAAGCCCAGTGATGAACCTATGTTTCATCACTCGTAACAATTCTGGAGATAAAAGTTTCAGGATCCCTTCCATAAAGCTCTAAATTCTCCTCACAACATCATACTCTGAATTGCTTCTGCACAGGGGTGAGAAATCTGGGGACCCATCATGCACTGACCTTAGTCATTTCTAAATATTCATGGGGGATGGTTATAACTGTTCCCTTAGATATGTCACATTCCCTAGAGATTTGGGACACCTTTTATCTGTCATTCAGCACAAGGGTTTTCACAGCTGGGGACATTTCTGGATTGGTCACACTCACAGGCCTTCCTGGATGTGGATCATCTTCGATGGACTCTCTTTTCCACTTGAATTGTTTTGACCAGAATTTCACCGGTACTCTGAAGGTGCACAGCTGCCATACACAGCCAACATCCTTTCATGAATGGCCTTCGGCCCATTTCCTTCTTTAGTGAGAAACTTGGTGATTGAACGATGCTCCAATTTCAGCAAACTCATAAAATTTGATACAGGTGTCTTCCTTTTTCTGTTACAGCAGCAGAACCCAAAAACTTAATGGGATCAAAATTAGTATGATTCAAATTGAGATATGAAGGATCATGATAAATCATGAATCAGTGAATTATAACTATGGAAAGTAGGTAAATCCCTTTGTAAATACCGAGGGAAATGTTTAAAAATGAATGATGCTACTTGCTTATTATTATACAATAGATATAACACATATTTCTGTATTATATTGATTATTGATGTACCTTCCATGGTTATATTTTATTCTATTATAATAAAGCACACATTATGCACTTGAGCAAATGAATAAATCTGTAACAAGCAACTTCAACTGTTTTTGAGATTCCACTATAAAAGTTCTGAAATTACATTCAATGTAATTTTTAAATAAAGTATATCGTTATATAAACAGCAGGTGAAGCTGAATAGTTTACAACAGGTTATAACTGTGTGAAATTCTACATTTAAAATTTTTGTGCAGGACATTTTTAATTGGCTATTATATAAACAGAGTGTTTTGGGAGGGGAAAAAAGGCAATAAATTGTTTAAAATTAGAAACTTTAGATTTTATTCATAATTCTGATATTTTATTGAAGAATATAATAGAATTAAAATATAAAAAATCGGTAAACAAATCTTATTCCCCCAACCATTCCAATCTCAACTACTTTATAGCTAAATCTTGGAGCAGTGAAGTGGACAGAGCCGAACAGCAACAAAACACTATGGAAAATTAGCAATTTTTGGTGTAATAAAGAATTTTATAGCATACATAAAGTATATGCATGCTATAATTTTCCAACTAATGATGTAGACCAAAAATGAATACCATTCTAAAACACTAAATTCACACTGATGGAATTCTAATAGATATTTAAATAAATACATATATATATATATATATATATATATTTTTTTTTTGTTTTTGGTGTACAAAATATAAAGAGTACCAGCTAATAGCTTATGAGTAAATCACTGTATTACACTGGATATAATATAGCCATTCACCAGTGAATATTCATCAGCTAGATATTTCTTTATCTAGCAATGCATATACATAATCATGAAGTAAATGAATAGCACTGCTATGTATAGCCAATAACTGTAACAGCATAAATAGTTTAGAACAGAAGTATAGAAACTTGATGCAGTGTTCGGTGGGTAGGAAAACCGAGCTTGTGGGGGGGAGAGGAGAGAATACACAGACTAATAGATTAACTAGAAACAGGTGAAAATGATTCTTGCATTGCTTCTATTGGAATATGCAACAGCCTGGAAAGCAAGGTGTTGGGGGATTTCGAGCCCTGCTGCACATCATTATGGAACAAGTAAATATATGGGCTATGTTAGGTAACACACAAAATGCCAGGCACTGCACATGGAGGAAACACTAGTGTTACTAACAGTCCCATCAATATAAAAGTTCAAAAATTCGTTTGCCCCAGAACAACTGGATCTTACTTTTGGTGTAATGAGTTTTAAAGGTAGATATAATGCCTTGATCTAATGACTGAATTAAAGAAGTAATATTAGGTGGTATGAACAATTACTTCAACGTTTGGATGGCCTCGAGCATTATCCAATAGTAATAAAACTTTGAAATTTAGATTTTTCTGCTTTAAATAGTTTTCCACAGCTGGCACAAAACAATTTAGAAACCACTGTTTAAATAAATCGGCAGTTACCCAAACTTTTTTTATTTGCTTTCCAATATACCGGTAAGGCGTTTTTATTTATACCTTTCATTACAAGAGTATTAGAGGATCTAGAAACTAGCATAGGTTTTATCATGTAATCTCTTGATGCGTACTACGCTATCTATTAGATAGTGTAGTATTGACATTTAATTTAATTTAATTTATTGATCTTATTAATTTAAAATATCATGCCCCAAACTAGAGCAGCAAAGCAACAGGCACAAAGTGGCAGGAGTGCTGTGACTCGGGGGAGAACTGAGGGGGGCGATTCTCCAACGCATCACAGCCTTAAAAAATGTGCAACTTGTGAAATGTTTGCCGAACTAACTGGAACGGAACATGATATTGCCAAACTATCTGGAACGGAACATGATATTGCCAAACTATCTGGAACGGAACATGATATTGCCATGGGGGATGTCTTTGTGTGCGCGCGATGTAAGGAGTGTAAGGAAATCGGGCGACAACTCAGCGTTGTTATGGGCCTATATGAGAGTTTGAAGGACAGGGTGGATGCTGTCGAAAGATCTAAACTGAGGGGCCCATCAGGCTCTCAGCTGCCCATATCAACGCCAGAGCTTCCACTTGGTCATCACGCAACACAGCGGCAACCCCCAAGGCAGATTGCGCTGGTCCCAAAGGAACTAGTAGTTGTTGGTGACTCTATTGTCAGGGAAACATGCTTTGTAAAAAGGATAGGTGGAACAGGACCAGAGTATGTCTGCCAGGGGCAAAGGTTGATGACGTTGTAGAGCAGATATCATCTTTTAAGGGCACAAAAGGTGATATAGTTGTACACGTTGGCACTAATGATATTAAGAGTAGGAGACCGGCAGAATTACTTAACAAGTACAGGTTTGATGAAAAAAAGCCGTGAATTAGGGTTGAATTTGAAAGTGTCTGCAATTCTGCCCAGACACGATAGGAGGGAGTATATGATGAGAGCCCTGTCGATCAATTCGGCCCTGGAAAGATTGTGCAAGGCTCAAGGGGTAGAATTTTTTTCAGCCTGGACTGTACTTGTTAACAGGAGAGATTGCTTCTACAGGGATGGGATACACTTAAATAGAAAGGGTGCAAGAATATTTGCTGATGCTATCGAGGCAGTGTTAGGTGGGTCGGAAAACTGATAGCTTGGGGGGGGATACAAGGATTAATAGTTTAACAGTAGCCGTAGGCAGAGGTGAAGGTGATTCTTGCACAACTTCTATTAGATTAAGTAGCGACCTGGAGCGAGGGGCGTTTCAGGGATGGATGTCAGCCATCGTGAAACAGGTGGGTATATGGGATGTGTTAGAGTGGCTGGGAATAGGAATAGATGCATGTATACCAATGCTAGAAGTATAGTAAATAAATTTGATGAATTTAAAGTGTTGGTCAAGACATCAAAGGGCGGATATTGTTGGGATACCAGAGACGTGGTGTCACACAGATATAAGGAATGCCGAACTGGAATTTGGGGAGTACAATGTGTACAGAACGGATAGACAGGATAGGAAGGGAGGAGGTGTTATGCTGTTAATAAAGAAAAACATAAAATCAAAAGAAGTGCATCCAGTTGATATAGATGAACAGTGCACTGTTGAGTCAGTTTGGTGTGACATAAGCACTGCGAAAGCAAAAATTAGAGTAGGAGTGTGTTATAGGCCGAATGACTCGAATGAGTACAATGAACAATCGTACAGAGAAATAGAGTGAGCTAGTAAATTGGAATGTCTTATAATGGGGGATTTTAACTTCCCAGATATTGACTGGAACTTGTGATTGGGCACTCACACACTAGTCAGACTTTTGTGGATTTATTGGATGATTGTTTTCTGCAGCAGCATGTTTGAGAGGCAACCAGAGAAAGTAATACTCTTGATCTGGTTATCAGTGGTGATCATTCATGTATTAGGAATTTGCAGATAAAAGAACCACTAGGTGGCAGTGTACTGACGTGGGATTTACTTAAAGATTTAATTACCATCAGGGGTAAAGGAAAGGGTTTTTGCTTCCGTAAAGGGAAGTACAGTGGTCTTCGACAGTTTTTAAATTCTGTACAGTGGGATCAACTGACGATGTTACCAACAGTAAATTCTAAGTGGGAAGCTTTTTTTTTTTTTTTTTTTTTTTTTGTAGTTGTTGGCGCATCGGCTTCTGTGGCCATAGCGCACCTCCCAAGGTTTTTGTAGTACTTTGATCCAAGCCCGAGGCGGGATTCGAACCCGCGACCTTTGGGTTGCCAAGCAGGCACTTTACCCACCTGGCTAGCCCGGTCGGCCTAAGTGGGAAGCATTCAAGGAATTAATCGTGGAGGCTACTAAAAGTTTCATACCTATTAAGAAATATTGTTCAAGGTTTAGGCCTAAATGGTTGTCAAATGAACTAATGAGACTCGTAACAGAGAAGAAAAATGCATGGGATGCATATAAATCATCAAGCGACTCATTAGCCTATGGCAGATATAAGTTAATCTGTAATCAGGTCACAAAGGAGATTCGGCAGGTGAAGGCAGATTACGAGAAATCCTTGGCAAAAGATGCTAAGAAAAACAGCAAGGATTTCTTTACTTATATAAACTCTAAAAGGAGGGGGATGAATCTGATTGGTCCACTTGACATCGATGGTTCGACTGTTGATGATCCTGCTCAGATAGCAAACAAACTGAATGAGTATTTTGCATTTACATTCACACATGAGGAGTTATTAAGGTTTGAAAATGCCAGAAGGTTATCAAATTGTAGCAGGGTGCTTAATGATCTTGTAATAACTGAGAGCAAAGTGGAAGAGAAATTGTTGAAGTTAAACGTAAGAAAAGCACCTGGGGTGGATGGTGGGATCTATCCAGTTATATTAAAGGAGGCAGCAAAGCAACTAAGCAAACCCTTAGCCATAATTATGAGAGCATCCTTGGACTCAGTGGAGGTTCCCACGGACTGGAGATGTGCAAATGTATCCCCAATTCACAAAGGGGGATCGAAGGGTGACACGAGTAATTACAGACCAGTTAGTTTAATTTCTGTTCCGGGTAAAATAATGGAGTCGCTGGTTAAAGATGCATTGCAGGATCATCTAGACAAGACTGCAGCAATAATTCAGACACAGCATGGGTTTGTTAAGGGAAAGTCTTGTCTGACAAATTTGACAGGATATTATGATGAGGTTACAAAGGAACTGGATGCAAAAAATAATTTTGATATCATATATTTGGATTTCAGGAAAGCTTTTGACACTGTTGCGCATGGAAGACTATTGTACAAATTGGAGCAGAATGGTATTAAGGGTAAGTTGCTACAATGGATAAAAGGATGGTTGAGTGGAAGAAGACAGAGGGTGGTAATCAATGGGTGCTGCTCTTCTTGGACTAATGTTATTAGTGGAGTCCCACAGGGTTCGGCGTTAGGTCCACTGTTGTTTTGTATATTTATCAATGATATTGATGAAGGTATATCAGGCTTAATGTTGAAGTTTGCAGATGATACAAAGGTTGGCAGGGTTGTTAATGACAGTAATGGCAGTGTGCTACTGCAACAGGATCTAGATAATTTGGGCAGATGGGCTAAGAAGTGGTAACTGAAGTTTAACCTTGACAAATGCAAAGTACTGCATATGGGTAGAAGTAACCCCAGAGAAACGTACCAACTGTGTGGTACTACACTTAAGGTGGTAGAAAATGAAAAAGACCTGGGAGTAATTGTGCAGTCAGATATGAAGTTCTCTGAGCAATGTAGACAGGCTGCCAGGGCAGGTCATGGGGTTTTGTCAATGATATATAGGAATTTTGCTAGCAGGGAAAAGGAGGTGATTATCCCTCTGTATAAGGCAATGGTCAGGCCACGCCTTGAGTACTGCGTACAGGTCTGGAGGCCTCATTTTAGGAAGGATGTAGATTTACTTGAGCGTGTACAGAGAAGGGCAACAAGATTGATGAGGGTAATGAAAGGATCCTCTTACCAAGAGAGGCTTAAGTTCTGCAAATTGCAGTGGCTGGAGACTAGGCACCTGCGCGGTGATCTGATTGAGGTATATAAGGCCTTGAATGGGTTGAGCACGCTGAATTCTAATGGGATCCTTCCACTTGTTCAGATTACGAATCTAAGGGGGCATAAATTCAAATTAAGAAAAGACAGATGTAGAATAGATGTGCGGAAATTTGCCTTTAGCCAGCGGGTGGTTAATTGCTGGAACAAACTTCCATCTGTCGATGTGGAAGTTGATAGGTTGAATAAATTTAAGGAGGAACTGGACAGGCATTTGGAGGGAATGGTGTGTTTTTTTTTTTTTTTTTTTTTGCTGATGTTGCATAAGCTCATACATTTGCTTTCTTGCATCACATGCCACTACTACTACTACTACTACTATAAGTAATGTTACACAATCTTTTGATGCCTTAAAACCTGATGCAGTGTTCTCTTTTTTTGAATAAATGTTCTGTTGGGATTTTTTTCCACCAAAGACCTGTCTTATCGGCATTGAAAACTTGATGTTGTAAATATCCATGCACTTCAATAATTTTTTGAAATTCCTCTGCATACTTCTTGGCAGTTTCATTATCAGCCGATGCACTGTCTCCTTGAATTCTTAAGTTATGTAACGAGAAGCAGTTTTTAAATTGCACAAACCAACCTTTAATGGCAACAGACTCCGGGTTAACAAAAGACTCTCCATTTCTTTTAAATGGTTCTAGTGCCTTTTGTTTAATTACATTGCCGTCTAATGGGATCCGTTTTTTTTACTGCTATTGTCAATACAAATACTTAGTGCTTTTAACATTGTCTCAATTATTGACGCTCGGGAACGAGCTGTCATATTTGTGGAAATGAAAGATTCTGCAGCAACAGCAGTTATAATTTTCCGCTAATTTTTCTTTATGGCCCGGACTGACGCTTCATTTAAATTTTAACTTTTTGCAACGTATGATACCTTTTCCCCCTTTTTAAGACAATCCAAAATTTGTATCTTTGATTCTAGAGAAATAAAGTTTCTTTTGAGCAGTGCTTTTTAACAATTTTTATGATCTCAATCAAGCACAAGATCAATAGCACAGAACCTAATACTGGGTTTTCCCAATAATTTTTTTTTTCACAACAATTAGCGAGTCAACAGCGGGGATTCACAAAAAAGAATGAAAATGTTTAAAAATTACATCCAACGTAACAGCAGGGATTTCCCTCAACACAAAATCTCAAAAATACCATGCCTTCATGTCATGTGAGGTTTGTCATAATTCTCTAACTGCATTAGAGCGAAACCATGTTGTAAAAGTACTGTGCTATACAGGTTGCCTGTATATAAATTACGAAAAATATAAGAATAAAAAGAGTATTATACAATATGTATGACAACTAAGTGAAAATATATATATATATGGAAAACACAATGAAATATAATGTGCCAAGCTACAGACAATGGTTTTACTGGAATACTAAAAAATAACAGTACGAAAGAAATTAAATTGTCAAGATACACCATGAGCCAAAACATTATTACTATCCATTTCCAAGAGTGGATGTATCTCATATCACCTAGGAGCAATGTCTCTCACTGGTGCAACATATATCTTGATGACATGGGTAGCACATGTCAGTATGAAGCTTGTGCAATGAGGAAAGGGAAGGATCTGACAGACTTTGAATGGGAAGTGATCTGCAGTACTAGGAAGATGGGAGTCAATATCTCAGCAACTGCAGGCATTGTCGGCTATTTGAGGACCACCAAAGTGATACAGTGTTGAATTGAATATCACAATCAGTGGAGAACTATACACCAAGTGTTACAGGAATCTTAATAATTAAAAACAAAAATGGCAAAGAAATTAAATAGCAAATTTTGCTGGCTACAGAGATATTTGGACAACAGAACCATCTGAGACTGAAGTCTGAAAACTATGCAATTTCACATACAAGAAAAGGAAAAAGAAATTAAGGAAAAGTCAGCCACAAATCCTCAACTTTTCAGATTGCTGCTGAGACAGAGAGATGGCATTTCATTAGTCACTCAAATAACTGCCGAAGGTATTAATTTGAATTTATTCTGCCATAAAATGAAAGAGGCTGTAATGCTAAATAACCAATAACTTACCACAACATACACTAAAACAGCAGAAACTGTAAGTAAAATCAAATGTATATCAACCGTGCAAGAAACTAGGCTTGAAGAGCTAAGTAAATAGCTGTAAACCATGAAGAGAATAACAAAATAAAATAAAGACAAAATAATTCTTGAATAATAGAGCTATGATGGCAGCAACTAAAGTGCAAAGCAGCTAATAAGCACACTGCTGTAAATATAAATTATGAAAAATATAAGAATAAAAGAGTAGCATACAAGATGTTTGAGAACTGAGTGAAAAAGTATATATCGAAAATACAATGAAACAGTGCATGTCAAGCTGCAGACAGACACTGGAATACATATTTAAAACAAAACAAAAATAAAATGGCAGAAGTGTAGTAACTATGAAAATAAATTAAATTCAGAAAACCAAAAGAACAGGCAAAAACCAAGAACAATTTAGAATCAGATACTAAAGCTGCTCAAGAGACTAGCTTAAAATAAAATACAGTGTCAAATTACACATTTCAAGAGAACTACATGCCAAGTGTTATGTTGTTGTTATTTTGGTTTTTAGGAGCATTAGCAACTAAGGCCATATTGCTCCGGGATATGCGGTGGTCATTCCCTGACCCTTCCGCATCCTCCGTATTTGGTGGTGACGGGCTCGAACCCCGGTCTAATCAAGAAGCGTGTGCTATGCACTGCTGCTCCTTCCCACCTGGCTACGGAGGCACCGCCAAGTGTTATGGGAATCCTAATAAGTAAAACAGAAATGGCAATCAAAATTAAATAGACTAATATCGTCTAGTCAAATAATAGCCTTAAGAAAAATAATAGCACAAATAATAATAAAGCCCAACTTTGCTAAAATTAAATTAAATAGTAAATTTTGCCGGCTACAAATACGTTAGGACCACCATTTCCATTTTTCCATTTATTAATACACACAGTTTACATACATTCGTATATACATTTCCATTCACATCATCCAGGGTGTGTGTGTGTGTGTGTGTGTGTGTGTGTGTGTGTGTGTGTGTGTGTGTGTGTGTGTGTGTGTGTGTGTGTGTGCATATGTGTATCATGGTGGCTCCAAGGTAATAGCCCATCTCCACCTTTGTTCTCTGTGATGGAGTAGAAATCTAGGCCACTTCACCACCAGGAAGCAGCCAACACCTGGTGCCTGTCCACAGGCACGGTGAAACCGGCCTGGGTACTATCCTACATGTGCACAAAATCCCACACCAACCAGAAGTAGAACCACCAAAACCATCTGAGTGAGCCCTGGTTTAAACTGTGAAATATCACACAATAAATTAAACAGAAAAGGAAAGGAAAATGAAATTGCAGAAGTCAGCCATGAATCCCAAAGTTTTCATATTGCTGAGATACCATTCTAAACAATAGCATTTCGTATTTTATTTTAAGCTCTTCAGTAGCTTTAATTATTTTATTCTAAATCATTCTCAGTTTTTGCCTGTTCTTTTTATTTATTTTTTGTTAATGTTTGTTTTTGTTTATGTATAATTTCTAATAATTTTTCATCCAGTTCAAATTGATGAAAAAACAATTTGATACCTTTAAATAATTTTTTATTTAATTTCTGCCTTGAGGGCACTTCGGTTCCTTCAGTGAAAGATCGACTTTTTTGAGATTTGGGTTTATTCCATCTCTTGTTGTGGAAGTTGACCTAATTCTCTGCGAGTTGACCTAAATTGCTAATGTTGTTTGGTACACTTTGGTAATCCAGCGACAGAGACCAACTTTTAGTCTTATGCTCATATGTAAGATAATACAGTTATTTACAAGTTAACCAAAATTTCTAATATAATTTTAATATAAATAACATCACCTAAAAATCAAATCTGGTATTTATTTAAAATTCAAGGCACCACTGTGACAGCTGTTTTAAGGCTTACTAGCTTCTATTGTAATCTATGGCAATTGGTGAACAATATACTGAAGACTAAGCAGTAGTAGCAGTAATAGAAGCTATCAACTTCCACAACAAGAGATGGAAGTCTGTTCCAGCAATTAACCACCCGCTTGCTAAAGGCAAATTTCCGCACATCATTCTACAACTGTCTTTCCTCAATTTGAATTTATGCCCCTTCAGGTTCGTAATCTGAGCAAGCAAAAGAATCCCATCAGAATTCAGCGTGCTCAACCCATTCAAGGCCTTATACACCTCATTAGATCACCTCGCAGGTGCCTAGTCACCAGCTGCTGCAATTTGCAGAACGTAAGCCTTTCCTGGTAAGAGGACCCCCTTCGTTCCACTCACCAATCTTGTTGCCCTTCTCTGTACATGCTCAAGCAACTCTATATCCTTCCTAAAATGAGACCTCCAGATCTGTATGTAGTACTCAAGGTGTGGCCTGACCATTGCCTTATAGTGAGCAACTAAATGGTGTATGGAAGAAAAACTTGCAATTAACACATAAAGAAAGTTATGGGTATTTCTAATTCTTAATACTGGTCCATTTTATCCCCACACAAACAAAGTAGTAAATATTGTGGGGTTATATTTCAATGCAGGCATTGAATTTAAGTTAATTCATTGATAATGGTGTTATCTATAATCTGAGCATAAGCCCAAACATTAAAGGTCAAAAGTCAATTTCTGTCACTGGAGGTGTCAAAGTGTCCCCAAGGCAGAAATTGAATGCTGTTGTCGTTTTTTTGGTTTTCAGGAGCATTAGCAACTAAGGCCATATTGCTCCGGGGATATGTGGTGGTCATTCCCTGACCTTTCCGCATCCTCCGTATTTGGTGGTCAAGGGCTCGAACCCCAGTCTAAGAAATTGAATGCAGAAATGCATACAAATTAATCCAATGCCTCTTAGATGAAATATAAACACAGCCCAGTTTTAGAGGTTAAAGGTACAAAAAACTTTTGTTATGTGTTTATAATTGGAAGTTTTTCTCCCATATTCCACTTGGCAGCTCAGTGAGCTTTATGCCGACCAGTGAGTAGACTTGATAAACTACTCACTGGTTGGCACAAAATTGGTAATACAGTAAACCTCCGCTATTCGCGGTATCTGTATTCGCGGTTTCGCGATCGTCGATTTAATATAAAATGATACCTAAAAAAAAAAAATATGAATTTTAAAGCGCCATGAATATTTTCCGCCATAAAAAAACCTGAGCGTGGCTAAAATTATCTTTGCCGGTCGAAACAGCGCTCAGTGGGTGGGGGGAGATAGTTGACAAAATCGCGAGCGTGGATGTTTCTCGCTAATCCTTGTTCGGTATGTGTTATGCGCTTGCCATGCAAGGTTTCGTCGTTTGCTTTTAATTTATATGCTTATAAATTGATCTTATAATCATTTTTTTTATCTTTGCGTTTATTTTTTTCCCTTGATGTGCAATATTTTTTCAGTAAAAGGTAAACTGCAGCCATTATCAATTTATAAATTGATATGCTTACAAAAATGACAAATCTACCGTTTTGCAGTGTAAAACAGACCTTTTCGAGTTTTTTAACGGAAGGAAAGTGACTTTATTGTGGACAAGTTCTTTCTAACTCGTACAAAAATATGGCTACGAATAACAAGAGAAATGTGAAAATATCAAAGAAGGTGATGACATTAGCGAATAAAATTGAGTTATTAGATAAAATTTCTAATGGTGAAAGTGTCTCTCTTCAGTGGCAAAACATTATAAAATCAATGAGTCAACGGTACGATCAATCCAAAAATCGGAAGAAAAAATCCGCCGTAGTGTCCGTGAAAACGCGCTAATTGCTTCAAAAATTTGCTCTGTAACTCGTGATGTTAAATTAGAAAAAAAAAAATGGAAAAAGCTTTAAATCTGTGGATAGAAGACCGAACTCAAAATAAAATTCTGTTAAGTTCACTCATCATTCGTGAAAAGGCAAAACTCCTTTATCAACACTTTAGCGAAACTGGTGATAGCACTGGCGGGATAAGTTTTTTTGCTAGCAAAGGTGCTGGTTTGAAATTTCTAATAAATATTACATTTAATATTAAATTGTTTCTTATTTTCATTTCGATGCCATATGCTTGCATTTCACTATGTACTGTCTATGTACATAGTCATATTATGAAGGTACATATAATACATATAGACAAAATTTTAGACTTATTTTTCTTATATATTTCTTTTTCTTATATATTTCATACTTTGGATCGGAACCCCTTTATTACTATGGGAGCAATAACTCAGTATTCGCGTTTTCGGTATTCGCGACATTTCTCAGGAACGTAACACCCGCGAATAGCGGGGGTTTACTGTATATGCTACTTTTCATTATCTGATGAGAGACTGGTATATATCTTGAAACACCTCTCACAATGATGCCTTGCAATAACTTCTGTGTTTAATTGTAAATTTTTCTTCCATACACTCCTTGCTACTTGATTAGATTTGATACATCATTTACCAGCTGGCATAAGTTTGTTACCAGTTCATCATCTATGGTTCATCATAAATGGCCCACAATTTGCTATTATGATATACAATATTAATTTTTATGCAGCTAACCTATAAACTGTGTAAAGTACTGAAATGAACAATGCCAATTTGTTGTCGGGGCTTTTCTTCATTTCTTCAAATGTTCCCACTTGGTAGCTGATTATATTGGCTGCTGAACAATGTCAAATGTAAACCAATGGCAGAGAGGATACCTAGGTTTTGACTGCATTCAGCATCAATTTTTATGTGAATTATAAGAGTTGTTTTTTTAATTTAAAGATCATTAGTTGAGCATTCCACATTTATTTCATACATTAAGTTTCAATGTTTTGTTTCTCTATGCAGGATAGTTAATCCATTGTTGAAATATTTCCAAGTGGACAATATAACCAAACTGTTACAGTCCTGCATTTAATTGCTTACTACCACATGCCTTGCTATTATGAAGTAAATTATTAATTTTATGCTGCAAACCTGTGAATGTGTAAATTGACACTAATTCACATTTATTTGCATTGACACTAATTCACAATTATTGACACTAATTCACATTTATTTGCTATTAGGAATTTTCATCATTTAAAGTAAATATTCAAATGTTGTACACATATTGTAGATTAACAGCTGGTTATATTGGCCAACTGGCGACTGGAAACCATTTTGCACCATAAAATTAAACATTTCATTACACTAATATAGGTTAAAGAAATTTTCAAAATGGCAAGTTAGTTGAATACATTTGAATTTTGTATGAATGAGCAGTTTTACTGTTCCTAATTAATAATGTTTACTCTCATTGTGGGTCTGCTCACCAACCTGCAAACAATTGCTCTTTGTTGTTTTGTGGAATGTTATGCTGCTGACTAAGTACCTAGGTTCTTTGTTTACTTCTGTTTGCATTTTGTTGTTGTGGGTATTGGAATGCTACTGACTGAGCATGTAGAGCAAAACATTGTTGACAGGGGGTTAACCAAGAACACACATTCTCCATTTACTAAGCACATAAAGGGAAAATTGCTGACAATGCTTTGAGTTTTAAATAACTATAGTGAATAAATCTTATTTGGTGATGCTGTTTATATTAATAAATTGGGGGGATACAAGGATTAATAGATTAACAGTAGCCACTGGCAGAGGTGAAAGTGATTCTTGCACTGCTTCTATTGGAATGAGCAGCAGCCTGGAAAACAATATGCAGGATATTTCAGAGACTGCTGGGAGTCATTGCAGTACAAGTAAACACATGGGTTGTGTTAGGGTAGCTAAGAATAGGAACAGGTGCATGTATACTTGAATGTACACCAATGCTAGGAGTTTGGTAAATCAATTTGACGAATTTGAGGTATTCCTCAAAACATCAAAGGCAGATATTGTTGGGATATCAGAGACGTGGTGTCACACAGATATAAGGAATGCAGAACTGGAATTTGGGGAGTACAATGTGTACAGAAAGGATAGACAGGATAGGAAGGGAGGAGGGGTTATGTTATAAAATCTAAGGAAGTGAAGCCAGTCGACATCGCGGACAGTGCAGTGTCGAGTCAGTTTGGTGTGACATAAGCATTGGGAGATCAAAATTGAGAGTAGGAGTGTGCTATAGGCCTAATGACTCTGATGAGTATAATAAGAAACTGTACAGGGAAATAGAGTGGGCCAGTAAATCAGAGAGTCTTATAATGGGGGATTTTAATTTCCCAGATATTGACTGGTCACTCACACATTAGCAAGGCTTTTGTGGATTTATTGGAACATGCTGATGTAGAAAACAACCATCCAACCAAGATGATTGTTTTCTACATCAGCATGTTCGGGAGGCAACTAGAGGGAGTAATACTCTTGATCTGATTATCAGTAGTGATTCTTCATGCATTAAGAATCAGCAGATAAAGGAACCATTAGGTGGCAGTGATCACAGTGTGCTGAAGTGGGATTTACTCAAAGAGGTAACTACCATCAGGGGAAAAGGGAAGGGTTTTTGCTTTCGTAAAGGCGACTACGGTAGTCTGAGACAGTATTTAAATTCTATATGGTGGGACCAACTGATGATGTTACCAACAGCAAATTCAAAATGGGAAGCATTCAAAGAACTTATCTTGGAAGCTACTACGCTTTACATACCAACTAAGAAATATTGTTCAAGGTTTAGGCCTAAATGGATGTCAGATGAACTAATGAGACATATGGCAGAGAAGAAAAATGCATGGGAAACATAAAAATTAATGGATGACATGGAAGCCTATGATAGATATAAGCTGGTCTGTAACCAAGTCACAAAGGAGATTAGGCAGGCAAAGGCAGATTATGAGAATTCTTTGGAAAGGATGCAAAGAAAAACAGAAAAGAGTTCTTTACCTATGTAAACTCTAGAAGGAAAGGGATGAATCTGATTGGTTCACTGGATATTGATGGTTGAACAGTTGAGAATCCTGCTCAGTTGGCTAACAGTATTTTGCATCTACATTCACACATGAGGAGTTATTCAGGAAAGGGAATGCCAGAGGTGAAGTAAACTCTGGCAGTGAACTAGATGATTTTGTAATAACTAAGAGGAAAGTGGAGGAGAAATTGTTCAGGATAAACATAAAAAAGGCACCTAGGGTGGATGGGATCTATCCAGTTATATTAAAGGAGGCAGCAAAGGAAGTAAGCAAACCCTTAGCCATAATTATGAGAGCTTCTTTGGACTCAGGGGAGGTACCCATAGACTGGAGATGTGCAAATGTGACCCCAATTCACAAAGGAGGATCAAAGGCTGACACAAGTAATTATAGACCTGTGAGTTTAACTTCTGTTCCAGGAAAATTAATGGAGTCACTGGTTAAAGATGCATTGCAGGATCATCTAACAAGACTTCAGTTATAGCTCGGACACCGCATGGTTTTGTTAAGGGCAAGTCTTGCCTGACCAATTTGATTGGATACTATGATGCAGTTACAAAAGAGCTGGATGCAGGGAATAACTTTGATATTATATATTTGGATCTTAGAAAGGCTTTTGATACTGTTGCACATGGAAGACTGCTGCACAAATTGGAGCAGTGTGGCATTGGAGGCAAATTGCTTCTATGGATAAAGGGATGGTTGAGGGGGAGAAGACAGAGAGTGGTAATCAATGGACACTGCTCAACGTGGACTAATTTATTAGTGGAGTCCCTTAGGGTTGGGTACATTATTGTTTTCTGTATTTATAAATGATATTGATGATGGTATATCAAGCTTAATGTCCAAGTTTGCAGACGATACAAAGGTTGGCAGGGTTGTTAAGGACACTACTGACACTATGCTGCTGCAACAGGATCTGGAAAGGTTGAGCAGATGGGCTGAGAGGTGGCAAATGAAGTTTAACATTGACAAATGTAAAGTACTACATATGGGAAACAGCAACCCCAGAGCAACGTATCAATTCTGTGGTACTTCTCTGACAGTGGTAGAGAATGAAAAGGACCTGGGGGTAATTGTGCAGGCAGATATGAAGTTTTCTGGGCAGTGCAGACAGTCTGCAATAGTAGCTCATAGTGTCTTGTCAATGATATACAGGAATTTTTCTGGCAGGAATAAGGAGGTGATTATCTTCTTATACAGTGGTACCTTGGATTACGAGTAACTTGGTATGCGAGTGTTTTGCAAGACGAGCAAAAATTTTTAATAAATTTTAACTTGATAAACGAGCGAGGTCTTGCAATACGAGTACAGTCAGTCCTCGTATAACACGTGTTTACACTACACGAATTCGATCATACACGATTTATAAATAGGGGAACGATATCTTACATAACACGAACCGAATTCGCTTATGCACAATTAGCCTTTGTGTTTACAAGAGATGGCAGTCGAACGCAGAATCACCCCAACCGAACGCAACTCGATAGGAATGAAGAGAAGATTTTGAAAATGTATTTATGGTTTTTTATATCAGTGAAGGGGAAACACATTTCACCATAATAACGTAAAAACCAACAATTCCAGCTAGTATAATCGCAAATGCAATTAGATGGAGTTTACTACCAGTTTATAACAGATTCCACTAGCAGGAACGCAACTGGAAATTGTTTTTATTGTTTTATGGTAGTAACCCCTAGAAATGTGCTTTAGTAAAATGTGAGGTGTTAATAGGGTATCTCTGCCTTTATGGTGTTGTTTATTCAGTTGCTACACGCGCGCAGCTTTGTTTATGTGTATCAAGCGTGCCTCCTTGTTTTGTAATAGTGCGAGGGATGAATTTGATTTCCGTGAAATCCTCAAAAGGAGGCAAAAGCAAGTGTCATTGGAAAGATTCCTTGTTAAAGTCGCACAAAAAGAAAAAATCAACAGATAGCATTGATTCCGTTAGAGACGGTGAAAGTCGTCCTACCCAATAATTAATAAATTCGATTGCTTTATGTATATTAAATTTAAATATTAAAAATATAAAAAGGTATGTATTTTGTATTAATCATTTTTACAGTATATGAATATTTTTGAGTTTTGGAACAAATCATCTGGGTTTCCATTATTTCTTATGGGAAAATTCGCTTTGATATACGAGTGCTTTGGATTACGAGCACGTTTCCGGAACGAATTATGCTCGCAAACCAAGGTACCACTGTATAAGGCAATGGTCAGGCCACACCTTGAGTACTGTATACAGGTCTGGAGGCCTCATTTTAAGAAGGATGTAGAGCTGTTGGAACGAGTACAGAGAAGGGCAACAAGATTAGTGAATGGAACATAGGGTAGCTCTTATGAAGAAAGGCTTAAATTTTGCAAATTACAGTGTCTGGAGACTAGGCACTGGAGAGGTGATCTGATTGAGGTGTATAAAGCTTTGAATGGTTTGAGCATGCTCAATGCTGATGGAATACTTCCTCTTGCTCAGAATAATCATTTGAGAGGGTATAAATTCAAATTGAGAAAAGACAGATGTAGGATTGGTGGAACAGACTTCCATCCTTTGTTGTGGAAGTTGATAATCTAAATAAATTTAAGGCTGAGGTGGACAGGTACTTGGAACGAATGGAGGGGTGAAATGGGAGCATGGTTTTTTTTTTTTTTTTTTGGCTGATGCTGCATAAGCTTGCTTCTTGCATCATATGCCTCTACTAAAGCTAATGATAATAATGACTCAATTTGATTTTAATTGTAACCACATCTTTTCTGTGTTTATTACTTTCAAGATGTCAGGAAATCCAAAACATTTGCTAATTATGCATGTCCTATATAATAAAAAAACAAAACCATTTCTTGTGAACATCAAAGCATAGCTGCAGTTCATTAAAATTAAAATACACTTAAGCAATACACAACATCTATTTGTATAATATGAATATAATCGATATTCAATTTTTTCATCTTTATAATCATTCAGAAGGAAATAATGCTATTTACCTTTTGTTCATGGAAGCGTCCATCTTTTATACTGTGTGCAAGGTCATCTAGGCGTTTTCTTTCCACTACAATATCTAGTACCAGTTCTCTAGAGGCATCAGATAAAGAATGATTGTTTTCACGAGCTATCCATAAAAAATCCCCAATGTTAAGCTTACGAACCTCAAACATCACACCATTATTCTCTAGTTCAGTAAGACAACCCAGTTTAGAATTTTTAGCCATTCTAGAAAGAGAAAATTCAAAGAACCAACAATTAAGCTGAATTCAAAGAACAATTAGGCTGAATTTTCAAACTATCCCTCAAGATGGATCCAGCTTTTATATTCAGAGGTGGTGTGTGTGGGAGGGTTATAGCAAGATCCAGCCTTTATATATGGGTGGGTGGGGTAAAAGCATGGAAAAATTTTTGCCTTTTACAGATAATGCTTTTTTTTTTGGACTAATCCTTTTTTTTGTGGGGGGAAATGGTTCTTAATTCGCCCCCCCCCCCCCAAGATCAGCTCTTGAATCTGTACATTTTGAGAAGTACAAAATTATATAAGTAACATTGGAAAACTGTCCTGTTTACAAATAATGCAGAAGCAAAATATGCTTCCAGGCTAATTTTGGGGGGGGGGGGTAATTCTTATTCACCAGCTTCCTATTATAAGTGTCAGTGTAACTAAAGTTTATGAAATTTTAAGAACTATTAAGAAATATATATTTGATATTGAAAATTCAAAAAGTAGGAAACTTACCTCTTGTTAAAATCACTGGCTGCAACTTCACCTAAAGATACAACTTATCTACTAACATCATACTTTTACCATGACAACCTTTGTAAATTTTTTGTCGCTATACCAAATACACCACTCACAATGCCTTTTTTTAATTTATCAGCAGAAAAAGATTTTTAAAATGTTTATATTAACTAGCAGGTCTTTACATTCTGATGGAGTTTTTCCAGTATGTTTTTAAAACCATTTAGTACTTTAGAATAAATATTTACATTCTGGTCATGTTTTATATTCTCATATTCCACTGATATTTTTCCTCTGTTACAAATAAATCTGTTCATAATGTTTTCCATCCAATTGAAACCTACTTAAACTATTTTCCAAGTAATGGATAAATCCATTAATTGCTAATTTTTACATATCTCGTAAGTTTGCTGGGATGAATTGTTGGTTGGCTAATTAGTACTATTAATGAGACAGAAGGATACATCCATGGGTTGCCTGGTCCACGGGCCAGGCATCCAGAAAGTAGAGAATATTACATTTCTCTGTTTATTCAAAGCAGAAAGCTGTTTCATTAAACTTTCTGCTGTACAGACTGGCTGTAGTTGCATGAGGTGCAGAAAAAAAATATTCAATTTTTTTCCCCTCAACAGACCACAAGTGTCTTGCTTGGTAACTACTGGTAATGGAGTTAATTAATGGTTCATCTAGTCTACAGGCCTAAAGGTAAGGTAACCCACTGACAAGTTATTCATTGATATTTTACAAGTACAATTTGTCTATAAAGTGAAGAGGTAATAGATAAAAAGACATTTTGCGTATAATGCAAATTTATTATAAATTTTGACTAACTAGATGCAATTCCATACATTTGGAAATGACTGCATTCCTTCAATAGTGATGAAATTAATTAACATTGCTACAGATAAATTACATTAAAGTTAAAAATATAAGTCCAAAAAAATGCATTCTGATCACATTTGCATGCAGCACTGTCTTGGATTAAAAAAAAGGAAGAAAAATAAAATAAAATAAAGAGAAAAAAGACAGTTCTAAAAGAAAAAATAATGCCTTTGTTCTCAGAAATTTTCTCACTGGTTAGTTGCTCTTGCTACTGAACAATGACTATATTGGCTACATCAGAAGGTAAAACTGTTTTTTTCCATAAAATCTTAAAGGTTTTCATGTAATATGGCCTCATATTTCATGAAAAACATTTGGAAAGTGGACTCATTCTATTTTCTTTCTATAATACAGAGAAAAAATGTGCTTAATACTACCTCAGCCGACACATGCAAAAGGAAATGTTTCTCTCCTGTACTTAAAAAAGAAAACTAAACCATGCATATACATAGAGTTAGTATAATGCACAGACATAAGAACTAAAATGAGTATAGTTTAGAACAGGGGTGGTGAACCCATGGCACCTGTACAAATTTTTTGGGCATGTGAAATAGAGCGTCCCAAAAAAATTTCAAACTTAGAAACAACAGCACTCCAGAAATCCACCTTGAGTCGTGACCTGTGCACACTTGTTCTCTCTGCCAGGCATGTAGTGATGTCACACCATTCAGTAAATAGTGTATTCATGCAGTGATTTGTTTGAATTCGGATTGGTGAGACGTAATGACAATTGTGTGATTAAATGATGTCGCCTTTAAATGTTGTCTTTCCAAGGGTAAGATTTTGTAGTTATGTGGATACATATAATATTACAAACAATATTATAAATATTATGATATCACTATCCAATTGTTCTTTCTCTTTTTAAGATTTTTCTCAAATGTACTATTTCATCCATCGTGCTGATTCATCAAATAAAATTTTCAGACCAGTTTCCATCTGCCTAGTCTCGCACGATACCCAGACTCACTAAACTTCTAAATGCATAAAACTGAGAAAACTTTATTGCTATGACTAGTTTATATCCCATTTTTTTATCCCTACAACTAATTTATCCCATTTTTTTATCCCTACAACTAATTTATCCCAGAACGAAAACATGCAATGCCATTGACGTACATCAATGGAGTTGCATGTTTTTGTTTGCTTGTGTTTTTTTTTCTAATCTCGTTTTAAATAAATGCAGGATATCAGTAATAATAAAAGTTTACCCTTTATGTGGATGTCACGATCATATTTAAAGTCATTTGCAAAAATTTAAGACTACCATTAGCTTTCAGTACAAATTGAAAAAAAAAAAAAAAAAAAAAAACCAATTTCAGAGGCTGTTTAAGAAAAAAATTCATATATTTCACACAGTTATTCCAAACATAAGTTATTGGTAAAGTTACGTGAGATATATTATGCACATTCAGTATTTAGGGTAGCCTCCTTCATTGTCAATTACAGTTTGTATGTGACGTGGAGATTGGAGATTATTTTTCCTTAATTCCCATAAATTCTCATATATATTTTAATTGCTATTTGCCCTTTACAGATTGTTCAGAATGTCAGCTCAACCAGCAAAGAAACAAAAATGTTCAAATGAAGAGGGCAGTAGCAGAGAATTTCAAGAATCTTGGAATGAAAGATTTGGCATGATTAAGAAGGATAATAAAGCACTACGTGTTCGGAAACAATTGTGTCGAGGACTTCCTCCATAAAGGGGCATTATGAAACTGTTTATAAACAGCTTAGCAATAAAAGTGAGCAAGAACAAAAACAATACATTTCTTGAGAAATGATCAAGAGAAAAATCCAGTCAGATGTTTTGATGGAATTTGTTTCAGGTGGTTCCAACTTAGTTGTTGCTAGTGTTGAGATTTAAAAGATTATTGTTCGACATGGAAAACCACTCAGTGATGGGTGAAACTGCAAAAAATCCGCTCCTTTACTTTTTGACAATTTTTCAGAAAACAAAAAAAATTATTCAATGCATTGAATATTTGCCTGTGACTATTAGTATTAGCAATGGCCACAGAGTGCAAGGAAGCCTGTGGCTTATGCTGCATCAGCCAAAAGAAAAAAAAAAATAATAAAATAAATAAAAAATAATAATAAGAAGAAAATTAAAAAAATATTCTAGTAATTTATAACTCGCTGGCTAAAATAAAACTTCTTGCAATTTAGTCTAAACATCTCCCCCCCCCCGTAACTTGAATTTATGGCCCCTAGTTCTAGAATAATTTATAACCATGAAAATTTCGTCCTCATTCATTTTACTTATGCTTTTCGGAGCCTTAAACACCTAATCAGGTATCCTCTAAGGGCACTAGTTTCCAAGCTCTGCAACCCACATATTTGATGTCTTTCCTCACATGGATGCCGTTTTGCCACTCCCACCAGGCAAGTTACCTGTCTTTGAACCCTTTCAAGAAGCTCAATGTCTTTCTTTAGGTGCGGTCTCCATAATTGAACACAGTATTCCAAGTATTACACAGTATTATATAAGGCTATTCTAACAATAGCCTTATATAATAGGATTATAGCATCCTTATGTCTACTAGCAAAATGTTCGATAAATCATCGATAGGACACCATGGTCCTTCCTTGCAACCTGTCTACAATGCTCAGAGAACTTCATGTTTGATTGTATTGTAACATCCAAGTCCCTTTCCTTCACTATTGGCTTTAGTTCAACTCCGCCGTGTATAAGTTATATTAAGGTTACTGTTCCCCAGGTGTAATACCTTATCCTTTGCTGGATTAAAGCATAGCTGCCATTTTTCTGACCATCCCTGAAAGATCATCTGACCATCTGGTCACTCTGAAGAAGCTCTGCTTGGTGGTGATCATTAACTGCTCTACAAATCTTTACATAATCTGCAAATTTAGACATCACACCCTCTATCCCTTCATCGATGTCATTTATGAAAACCAAAAACAATATTGGTCCTAATACTGATCCTTAGGGAACCCCAAGGTTCAGTGGGGTTCTTACATCAACCCAATCTGAGGAATAACCATTTATCACAACCCTCTGCTTCCTGCCCTGAAGCCATCCTGTTATCCATCTAAGGATTTTCCCTGTGATTCCAACCTGTTACAGCTCATAAAGTAACTGCTCATGTGGGATTGACTCAAATGCTCTGCTGAAATCCAAATAAACATTGTCGAAATTATTCCCTAAATCTAGCTCATAAGTGACCTTGTCAAAATAGCTAACCGGATTTGTTAAACATGATTTTCAATTTACAAAACCATGCTGAGTATTCTTCAGAATTCCATTTCTATCTAAATGATCCTGAATTCCATCCTTGATCATTGCCTCCATGATTTTCCCTACTACTGAAGTTAGACTGACTGGTTGATAATTTTCCATTTCACTCTTAGAACTGCCTTTATGTACTGGTGATGCATTGGCACTTTTCCAATCTACAGAATCACTCCTGAGTCTAGTGATGCTCTCATAATTAGCTTCAATGGTTCAATGCACTCACTTGCCGCCTCTCTTAAGATTATAGGGTATATGCCAGGAGCCTTACTGGCCTGTGGGCTCGAGTAGAAACACAGTTAAAGATAGAATAATTAAGTTGGAAAACAATACAGCAGAACAGTTAAAAGATTTGGCTTCATACAAATTCTTTACTATTTGTCTTGATGAGAGCACTGTTGTTACAGCATCAGCTAGGCTAGCCATTATTGCTCGATTTTGTAGGAGTGATGAAGTATGTGAAGAATTTATTAACATAGTAATGTTACCTGACATACCACACGAGCTGAAATATGTAAGTCAGTTATAAATGAACTGTCTAATCGATGTGTTGAAGTTTCCAAAGTAGTTTCCGTCACAACCAATGGCACGTCAAGTATGATTGGTAAGAAGCAGGTATTGTGAATCTATTTGCAAAACATGTTGGTTATCCACTGGCAGGCTTTCATTGCATCATACACGAGGAGGCTTTGGCTTTGTGTGCAAAAGCTGGTCTAAAGGAACTTGAAGACATGATGCAAACTGTAACCAAGGTTCTTAATGTCATTTCTTTGCGTGCTTTGAAAAAAAATAATGTTAGAATTTATTGAATGAGGTGCATTCGGTGTATAAAGGATTATGTACAACAATATTTGTTGGCTGAGATGAGGGTCTGTTCTTAATCGTTTGTTGAATGTCTAGATGATATCAATCTGTTTTTGACAGATCAAAAATTTTCTTGTATGTTTGACATTGTGTGGATTTGTAAACCAAATTTTCTTTACAGATTTCGGTTTGCATTTAAATGACTTGAATGTCAAATTACAGGGCTCTGGTAAGACCCTTGATGTTATATTCAATAACATAAAGGCATTTGAAATAAAGCTGGGAGTTTTTAAAAGTGATGTCAACAGTGGCAATTTTAAATATTTCTCAAACCTAAAAAGATACAGCACTGATCTTGAAACTGACGAGCAAACAGACTGTCAGAGCCTTCAAATACTGTCTGAATGTCATTGAGTGAACTATTGAACAATTTTCAAGATTTGTTAAGTTCAGAGAACTGGAAGAAATTGCAAAATTCATTAAGTTTGCAGACATTGTAAAACTAGCTGAACTGAACCTGAAAATGTTTCACTAGATCAACCCGGATGATTTTGAGATGCAATTAAATGATTTTCAGAGCAGCTCAATTTGGAGGCAATAATTTATCGACCTCAGAGCTGATTTAGAAAATATTGAAAGGGAACGATTAGTGATAGGATTAGCAAAGAAAACTGCAGAAAATGAGGTATTAAAAGTTTGGAATTCCATTTATGAAATTTTGTCTGTTTAAAAAATCTTGCAACAGCATTACTAACAATTTTCTCATTCACATATTCTTGTGAGTGATGAACTTTGTTAAGTCTAGTCATAGGAGTAGTCTTACGGATGAAACTAGTGCTGCATGTATAGCTCTAAAAGTTACAAAATATAAGCCTGATGTAAAGTATCTGTTGTCAATGATGCAGCAAGAGAAGTCTCACTGATGTTAAATTTACTTACTTTCCTTTCCTTTAGTTTGATGTTTTATATTTATAATATAAGAGAGGCTAATCATTTTATATTAAATTTGTTCTGTGAGCTAAAGGTTACATTTTTGTTATGAAGGATTTTATTTTAATACCTTTATTAAAGCATCTTTGAAAGATGCTTTAATAAAGGTATTTCATTATTTCATTTCATTCATTCTTTTTTTTTGGTTACGCTTTTGTCAAGAAAAACATGTATAAGAAGAATAATGATACTGTGGAAAATTCCAAGGGGCACGTGAGGGTAGTTTTTTTTTAAAAAAGATTTAGCCAATTTTGGCATGCACTCTTAAAAAGGCTTGTCACCCCTGGTCTAGAACAATGGGGGGGGGGGGGGGGGGGGGAGTTCCCCATGACATTTTACTGGCCAGACAGGTTTTCTTCCTCTTAGATGTGCTGTATATAGACCGTGGGACTATATACAGCACACTGATGACACTTTTGTCAGTATCACTTTCATCCACATCTGATGAAACAACTTTATATCAGAAGTGGTGTGCCATAAGAAGTGATTGCAAGGTCAGTGTTCCTATGAATGACTCCGATAACAAAGGTGCTCAAGAATGCAATGGCCCATCCTTGTATCAGCAGACAGATGAGTACAATTGAGAGGAATCAGTGGAGTGTCATTCCATATTGCACTGTGAATTGGGGGGGGGGGGGGCTTGCAATTTGAATAGAGAAAACATTCAGACTGGATGAAGAATCTACAGATTTTCCTGTTTAGAATGGAATGGGAGGCCAGTCTCTGGATGGCAAACATTGGCTTGTACCCACTTCTTTTATTAAATTTGCTAGTAAAAAAAAAAAAAAAAAAAAAAAAACCCAACTTGATTCCCCATATAAGGGGGGTCTGTTTATCTTTTTGGGATAAGCTAGACTTACAGGTAGGGCTTACAATACTGAGATTCTGGGATCCCGGTCATTTTTTTCTGGTATTCAAATCCCGGTATTGATACAAAAATACTGATTTTTCGGAACTAATTTAAAAAATTAATTATCATGATTTATTCACATAAAGGTTATGGAATCGACAACAATAAATCATTAATACTGCGGAATTTGCAAATTAGGAATTGTTATACACAGTACAAATGCACAGAAACCTGAAAATGTCATGAAACTGTAAGACAAAATTTTACAAATATATTTCTCTTAGTAAGTATAGTGTGAGTGGAAGTAAAGCACTTAAGGAATAACGAAAACAATCATTATGGAAATATTTCCATTAATGACAGTAGGCTTGGTAGTGCAATTAAGGAATATGGTGAACAATGGTATGGCAGGTGCGGTAGGGTTAAAATTAAAAGCTTCTGAACAATAGTTTAATCCCTCTATTACACCTCTACTTGAGGATGGTTTGGTTTGGTTTTTTGGTTAGGAGCATTAGCAACTAAGGCCATATTGCTCCGGGATATACAGTGGTCATTCCCTGACCTTTCCGCATCCTCCATATTTGGTGGTGATGGGCTTGAACCCCAGTCTAATCAAGAAGCGTGTGCTATGCACTGCTGCTCCTTCCCACCTGGCTACGGAGGCGCCCTCTACTTTACTTGATGCAACATGTGACATTTAGTGCATTTTGGGAAAGGATATCAGATAAACAGTTTTTGTAGATATACGTAATACTTAATATACGTAAAACCGTTATTTCGTTCGAATCTTGCAGCCATTGTTTTTGTATATAGTGGTAGGGAATTCAAATTTTTAATTGAGGAAGTTAGGTATCTGTAATGTATAATTTATAGAGTAATATGCTTCACTGTTTCTATTAGATAGTGTTGTATTGACATTTAATTAATTTAATTTATTGATTTTATTAATTTAAAGTATCATGCCCCAAACTAGAGCAGCAAAGCAACGGGCACAAAGTGGTAGGAGTGCTGTGACTCGGGGGAGAACTGAGGGTGACGATTCTCCAATGCATTAGAGCCTAAAAAAATGTGCGACTTGTGAAATGTTTGCCGAACTCTCTGGAACGGAACATGATATTGCCATGGGGGATGTCTTTGTGTGTGTGCGATGTAAGGAGTTTAAGGAAATCAGGCGACAACTCAGCGTTGTTATGGGCCTATATGAGACTTTGAAGGACAGGGTGGATGCCCTCGAAAGATCTAAATTGAGGGGCCCATCAAGGTCTCAGCTGCTCACATCAACGCCAGAGCTTGCACTTGGTCATCACGCAACACAGCGGCAACCCCCAAAGCAGAATGCGCTGGTCCCACAGAAACTAGTAGTTGTTGGTGACTCTATTGTCAGGGAAACATGCTTTATAAAAAGGATAGGTGGAACAGGACCAGAGTATGTCTGCCAGGGGCAAAGGTTAATGACGTTGTAGAGCAGATATCATCTTTTAAGGGTAAAAAAGGTGATATAGTTGTACACGTTGGCACAAATGATATTAGGAGTAGGAGACCGGCAGAATTACTTAACAAGTACAGGTCTTAACAAGTGCTGAACAAAAGCCGAGAATTAGGGTTGAAGTGTCTGCAATTCTGCCCAGACACGATAGAAGGGAGTATATGATGAGAGCCTTGTCGATCAATTTGTCCCTGGAAAGAATGTGCAAGGCTCAAGGGGTAGAATTTTTTTCAGCCTGGATTGTACTTGTTAACAGGAGAGACTGCTTCTATAGGGATGGGATACACTTAAATAGAAAGGGTGCAAGAATATTTGCTGATGCTATCGAGGCAATGTTAGGTGGGTCGGAAAACTGATAGCTTGGGGGGATACAAGAACTAATAGTTTAACAGTAGCCGCAGGCAGAGGTGAAGGTGATTCTTGCACAACTTCTATTAGAATAAGTAGCGACCTGGAGCGTGGGGTGTTGGGGGTTTCAGGGACAGATGGCAGTCATCCTGAAATAGATGGGTATATGGGATGTGTTAGGGTAACTAGGAATAGGAGTAGGAGCATGTATACCAATGCTAGAAGTATAGTAAATGAATTTGAAGTGTTGGTCAAGACATCAAAAGTGGATATTGTTGGGATAGCAGAGACGTGGTGTCACACAGATATAAGGAATGCTGAACTGGAATTTGGGGAGATACAAGTATTGTACAATCTTCTGTACAATGTGCACAGGATAGAAAGGGATAAGGTGTTATGCTGTTATTTTTCTTAATTAAATCAAAAATCTAATAAAATCAAAAGAAGTGCATCCAGTTGATAGAGATGAACAGTGCACTGTTGAGTCAGTTTGGTGTGACATAAGCACTGTGAAAGCAAAAATAAGAGTAGGAGTGTGTTATAGGCCTAATGACTCAAATGACTACAATGAACAATTGTACAGAGAAATAGAGTGGGCTAGTAAATTGGAATGTCTTATAATGGGGGATTTTAACTTCCCAGATATTGACTGGAACATGTGGGTTGGTCACTCACACACATAAGTAGCGACTGGAGCGAGGGGTGTTGGGGGTTTCAGGGACGGATGTCAGTCATCGTGAAACAGGTGGGTATATGGGATGTGTTAGAGTGGCTGGGAATAAGAATAGGTGCATGTATACTTGCATGTATACCAATGCTAGAAGTATAGTAAATAAATTTGATGAATTTGAAGTGTTGGTCAAGACATCAAAGGCGGATATTGATGGGATATCAGAGACGTGGTGTCACACAGATATAAGGAATGCCGAACTGGAATTTGGGGAGTACAATGTGTACAGAACGGATAGACAGGATAGGAAGGGAGGAGGTGTTATGCTGTTAATAAAGAAAAACATAAAATCAAAAGAAGTGCATCCAGTTGATATAGATGAACAGTGCATTGTTGAGTCAGTTTGGTGTGACATAAGCACTGCGAAAGCAAAAATTAGAGTAGGAGTGTGTTATAGGCCGAATGACTCGAATGAGTACAATGAACAATTGTACAGAGAAATAGAGTGGGCTAGTCAATCGGAATGTCTTATAATGGGGGATTTTAACTTCCCAGATGTTGACTGGAACTTGTGGGTTGGGCACTCACACACTAGTCAGACTTTTGTGGATTTATTGGATGATTGTTTTCTGCAGCAGCATGTTCGAGAGGCAACCAGAGAAAGTAATACTCTTGATCTGGTTATCAGCAGTGATCATTCATGTATTAGGAATTTGAAGATAAAAGAACCACTAGGTGGCAGTGATCACAGTGTACGGACGTGGGATTTACTTAAAGATTTAATTACCATCAGGGGTAAAGGAAAGGGTTTTTGCTTCCGTAAAGGCGAGTACAGCGGTCTCCGACAGTTTTTAAATTCTGTACAGTGGGATCAACTGACGATGCTACCAACAGTAAATTCTAAGTGGGAAGCATTCAAGGAATTAATCGTGGAAGCTACTAAAAGTTTCATACCTATTAAGAAATATTGTTCAAGGTTTAGGCCTAAATGGTTGTCAAATGAACTAATTAGACTCGTAACAGAGAAGAAAAATGCATGGGATGTATATAAATTACCAAGCGACTCAGAAGCCAATGTCAGATATAAGTTAATCTGTAATCAGGTCACAAAGGAGGTTCGGCAGGCAAAGGCAGATTACGAGAAATCCTTGGCAAAAGATGCTAAGAAAAACAGCAAGGATTTCTTTACTTATATAAACTCTAAAAGGAAGGGGATGAATCTGATTGGTCCACTTGACATCGATGGTTCGACTGTTGACGATCCTGCTCAGATAGCAAACAAACTGAATGAGTATTTTGCATCTACATTCACACATGAGGAGTTATTAAGGTTTGAAAATGGCAGGTTATCAAATTGTAGCAGGGTGCTTAATGATCTTGTAATAACTGAGAGCAAAGTGGAAGAGAAATTGTTGAAGTTAAACGTAAGAAAAGAACCTGGGGTGGATGGGATCTATCCAGTTATATTAAAGGAGGCAGCAAAGCAACTAAGCAAACCCTTAGCCATAATTATGAGAGCATCATTGGACTCAGGAAAGGTTCCCACGGACTGGAGATGTGCAAATGTATCCCCAATTCACAAAGGGGGATCGAAGGGTGACACGAGTAATTACAGACCAGTTAGTTTAACTTCTGTTCCGGGTAAAATAATGGAGTCGCTGGTTAAAGATGTATTGCAGGATCATCTAGACAAGACTGCAGCAATAATTCAGACACAGCATGGGTTTGTTAAGGGAAAGTCTTGTCTGACAAATTTGATAGGATATTATGATGTGGTTACAAAGGAACTGGATGCAAAAAATAATTTTGATATCATATATTTGGATTTCAGGAAAGCTTTTGACACTGTTGCGCATGGAAGACTATTGTACAAACTGGAGCAGAATGGTATTAAGGGTAAGTTGCTACAATGGATAAAAGGATGGTTAAGAGCTAGAAGACAGAGGATGGTAATCAATGGGTGCTGCTCTTCTTGGAGTCCCAAGAAGAGCAGAACCCATTGATTGATGTGGGACTCCGCTTGTTATTAGCGGAGTCCCACAGGGTTCGGTGTTAGGTCCACTGCTGTTTTGTATATTTATCAATGATATTGATGAAGGTATATCAGGCTTAATGTCGAAGTTTACAGATGATACAAAGGTTGGCAGGGTTGTTAATGACAGTAACTGCAGTGTGCTACTGCAACAGGATCTAGATAATTTGGGCAGATGGGCTAAGAAGTGGCAACTGAAGTTTAACCTTGACAAATGCAAAGTACTGCATATGGGTAGAAGAAACCCCAGAGAAATATACCAACTGTGTGGTACTACACTTAAGGTGGTAGAAAATGAAAAAGAACTTCATATCTGACTGCACAATTACCTGGGAGTAATTGTGCAGTCAGATATGAAGTTCTCTGAGCAATGTCGACAGGCTGCCTGGGCAGGTCATGGGGTTTTGTCAATGATATATAGGAATTTTGCTAGCAAGGTAAAGGAAGTGATTATCCCTCTGTATAAGGCAATGGTCAGGCCACGCCTTGAGTACTGCGTACAGGTCTGGAGGCCTCATTTTAGGAAGGATGTAGCTTTACTTGAGCGTGTACAGAGAACGGCAACAAGATTGGTGAGGGGGAATGAAGGGATCCTCTTACCAAGAGAGGCTTAAGTTCTGCAAATTGCAGTGGCTGGAGACTAGGCATCTGCGCGGTGATCTGATTGAGGTATATATAATGCCTTGAATGGGTTGAGCACGCTGAATTCTGATGGGATCCTTCCACTTGTTCAGATTACGAACCTAAGGGTGCATAAATTAAAATTAAGAAAAGACAGATGTAAAATAGATGTGCGGAAATTTGCCTTTAGCCAGCGGGTGGTTAATTGCTGGAACAAACTTCCATCTGTCGTTGTGGAAGTTGATAGGTTGAATAAATTTAAGGAGGAACTGGACAGGCATTTGGAGGGAATGGTGTGATTTTTTTTTTTTTTTTGGCTGATGCTGCATAAGCTCATACATTTGCTTTCTTGCATCACATGCCACTACTACTACTACTACTACTACTAGTCAGACTTTTGTGGATTTATTGGATGATTGTTTTCCACAGCAGCATGTTCTAGAGGCAACCAGAGAAAGTAATACTCTTGATCTGGTTATCAGCAGTGATCATTCGTGTATTAAGAATTTGCAGAAAAATGCATGGGATGCATATAAATTATGATTAGGTGGCAGTAATCACAGTGTACTGACGTGGGATTTACTTAAAGATTTAATTACCATCAGGGGTAAAGGAAAGGGTTTTTGCTTCCGTAAAGGTGAGTACAGTGGTCTCCGACAGTTTTTAAATTCTGTACAGTGGGATCAACTGACGATGTTACCAACAGTAAATTCTAAGTGGGAAGCATTCAGGGAATTAATCGTGGATGCTACTAAAAGTTTCATACCTATTAAGAAATATTGTTCAAGGTTTAGGCCTAAATGGTTATCTAATGAACTAATGAGACTCGTAACGGAGAAGAAAAATGCATGGGATGCATATAAATTATCAAGCGACTCAGAAGCCTATGGCAGATATAAGCTAGTCTGTAATCAGGTCACAAAGGAAGTTAGGCAGGCGAAGGCAGATTACGAGAAATCCTTAGCAAAAGATGCTAAGAAAAACAGCAACGATTTCTTTATTTATATAAACTCTAAAAGGAAGGGGATGAATTTGATTGGTCCACTTGACATCGATGGTTCGACTGTTGATGATCCTGCTCAGATAGTAAACAAACTGCATTCTACATTCACACATGAGGAATTATTAAGGTTTGAAAAGGCAGAAGGTCATCAAATTGTAGCAGGATACTTAATGATTTTGTAATAACCAAAAGCAAAGTGGAGGAGAAATTGTTGAAGTTAAACATGAGAAAAGGACATTGGGTGGATGGGATCTATCCAGTTATATTAAAGGAGATGGCAAAGCAACTAAGCAAACCCTTAGCCATAATTATGAGAGCATCTGTGGACTCAGGGGAGGACTGAAGATGTGCAAATGTATCCCCAATTCACAAAAGTGGATCGAAGGGTGACATGAGTAATTACAGACCAGTTAGTTTAACTTCTGTTCCGGGTAAAATAATGGAGTCAAAGATGCATTGCATGATCATCTAGACAAGACTGCAGTAATAATTCAGACACAGCATGGGTTTGTTAAGGGAAAGTCTTATCTGACAAATTTTATAGGATATTATGATGTGGTTACAAAGGAACTGGATGCAAAAAATAATTTTGATATCATATATTTGGATTTCAGGAAAGCTTTTGACACTGTTGCGCATGGAAGACTATTGTACAAATTGGAGCAGAATGGTATTAAGGGTAAGTTGCTACAATGGATAAAAGGATGGTTAAGTGGGAGAAGACAGAGGGTGGTAATTAATGGGTGCTGCCCTTCGTGGACTAATGTTATTAGTGGTGTCCCACAGGGTTCAGTGTTGGGCCCACTGTTGTTTTGTATATTTATCAATGATATTGATGAAGGTATATCAGGCTTAATGTCGTAGTTTACAGATGATACAAAGGTTGGCAGGGTTGTTAATGACAGTAATGGCAGTGTGCTACTGCAACAGGATCTAGATAATTTGGGCAGATGGGCTAAGAAGTGGCAACTGAAGTTTAACATTGACAAATGCAAAGTACTGCATATGGGTAGAAGGAACCCCAGAGAAACGTACTATCTGTTTGGTACTACACTTAAGGTGGTAGAAAATGAAAAAGATCTGGGAGTAATTGTGTAGTCAGATATGAGGTTTTCTGAGCAATGCAGACAGGGTACCAGGGCAGGTCATGGGGTTTTGTCAATGATATATAGGAATTTTGCTAGCAGGGAGAAGGAAGGAGGTGATTGTCTCTCTGTATAAGGCAATGGTCAGGCCACGCCTTGAGTACTGCGTACAGGTCTGGAGGCCTCATTTTAGGAAGGATGTAGATTTACTTGAGCGTGTACAGAGAAGGGCAACAAGATTGGTGAGGGGAATGAAGGGATCCTCTTACCAAGAGAGGCTTAAGTTCTGCAAATTGCAGTGGCTGGAGACTAGGCATCTGCGTGGTGATCTGATTGAGGTGCATAAGGTCTTGAATGGGTTGAGCACACTGAATTCTGATGGGATCCTTCCACTTGTTCAGATTACGAACGTAAGAGGGCATAAATTCAAATTAAGAAAAGACAGATGTAGAATAGATGTGTGGAAATTTGCCTTTAGCCAGCAGGTGGTTAACTGCTGGAACAAACTTCCATCTGTCGTGGAAGTTGACAGGTTAAATAAATTTAAGGAGGAACTGGACAGGCATTTGGAGGGAATGGTGTGATTTTTTTTTTTTTTTTTCTTTTGGCTGATGCTGCATAAGCCCACTACTACTACCTATTGTGAACAGGTGATCTAGAGGTAAAAGATGAAAGCGCTTCATTGTGTAGAAAAAAATATTCTGTTTTTCCTACAAAAGAAAGAAGAGTGAGTTTAAAGAATAACACGGTGATTAGGTCAGGTTTAAATTACTTTTTTATACGCAAGCTTATGTGCTGGGGTTTACTATGGTACAGGGAAATAAAAATTAATAAATAAATAAATAACTCCACTTCCTACAACTTAGATTTGGATTCCTCACCAAGCTTAACTGTCAGCTCCTTTCTTTCATTAATACGGATATAGTGACATAAAACGTGAAAAAGGAAATATTTTTTATTCTTGATAAAAAGGAAATAAGATTTTTTGAAGATGAGGGGATAAGTGGGGGTTAAACTGCAACTCGTCTATGACTATCTCAGTACAAAGCACAAACCAGAACAGAATCCAAAAGGACATTTCTGCTGCTAATTAAATATGTACCAAAATTAGATCTAGCTTAATCGATAACACTACTGAGTTTCTTAAAAGCTCACTTTATTTGGACAGGTAGTGTGGATGCTTAGACATGACCAAATTTGCAGTTTCAATATGTATTTTTTTTTTGTTTTTAGAATAACTGTATGTTTAATAATTTTTGCTAGAGTATTCATTATTGTAATAAAAGTTTGATTTAAAATGTGAATTCAAGTAATTACTTGTTTTTTCCTTTCTTTATTGCACCTAATTTTCATCAAAATTTATTGCGAAAGATTTTTTTTTTGGAATACCGGTTTCATAAATTAAAAATACTGAAATATCGGCATTAAGATTTTGACTGGTATTGTTAGCGCTACTTACAGGAAAACATCATAGTGAGGAGTTAAGCAGTTGCCAAATCTTCTAGTTGGAAATATATGTCTTAATGCCAAGGTTTCTGGCAAGCCTTGCTACATTGTTGTTGATACTGTTGTTGGTTTTTAGGTGCCTCAGCAACTTAGGCCATATTATACCAATGCATAATTATGTCTATAGATTGAAGGTCTTCAGAAATTCTTCCAGTCTATGAATGGGATTTCAGCCAAGACTTCTCTAAGACAAATGGCAAGACCACTGAAATGAGCTATACAGAATGCAGATGTGCTGTCCAAGATGGGAAGATGTTCTGTGATGGTCCTAACAAGATTAATATTTCCCCTTGAGAGGTTCTGGAGACCATGATTGTGAGGGTGTTTATTATGCTTTATTCTAGTTCATCACAAAAGCAATGACTAAACCACGAGGCACTACATACATTCAAATGTAGTGCCTCGTGGTTCAATGGCAAGAGTATTCTCTTATCTTTCAAAAGTCATTGATGGAAATTCTTTTTGTCTTTACTTTTGACTTTTGCAACCACTCAAATATTGGGAGTAAAGAGAGGTAGTTCTGTTACATGGTGAATTAGGATAAAAATTCTTGAAGTTAGTTTTTTAGCATTCCCCTCCAGTCACTCAGGGATATGAAAATCTTAAAAAATAAATAAATAAAATAAAATAATAATAATAAAAATTTCTTTTTTAAAATTGTTTTAATAAACATACTAGTTTATTAAAACAGCAAAAAAAATTTAGTTGTATTTTAAAGTATTTTCATAATAATAGGATGGAACTGGGGAAAAGGGTTCTAAAACCTACAAGGTTAGTTTTGATTCAAATGGCTAAGTTTAACTCCATGCATCATGACAACAGGTAATTTTCAACAGGTCACTGTTGAAAAAAAGCTGTGAATTAGGGTTGAATTTAAAAGTGTCTGCAATTCTGCATAGACAGGATAGGAGGGAGTATATGATGAAAGCCTTGTTGATCAATTCGGCCCTGGAAAGATTGTGCAAGGCTCAAGGGGTAGAATTTTTTTTCAGCCTGATCGGTACTTGTTAACAGGAGAGACTGCTTCTACAGGGATGGGATAATATTCTGGCACCCTTTCTTAAATAGAAAGGGTGCAAAAATATTTGCTGATGCTATCGAGGCAGTGTTAGGTGGGTTGGAAAACTGCTAGCTTTGGGGAGGGATACAAGGACTAATAGTTTAACAGTAGCCGTAGGCAGAGGTGAAGGTGATTCTTGCACTGCTTCTATTAGAGCAGGAGCCTGAAAAACAAGATGCAGGGTATTTCAGAGCCTGCTGAAAGTCATTGCAGTACAAGTAAACACATAGGTTGTGTTAGGGTAGCTAAGAATAGGAACAGGTGCATGTATACTTGCATGTACACCAATGCTAGGAGTTTGGTAAATAAAATTGACGAATTTGAGGTATTGCTAGGAACATCAAAGGCAGATATTGTTGGGATATCAGAGCCGTGGTGTCACAAAGATATAAGGAATGCAGAACTGGAATTTGGGGAGTACAATGTGTACAGGAAGGATAAACAAGATAGGAAGGGAGGAGGGGGTTATACTATTAGTTAAGAAACATAAAATCCAAGGAAGTGAAGCCAGTAGACATTGCTGGAGAGTGCAGTGTCGAGTCAGTTTGGTGTAACATAAGCATTGGGAAATCAAAATTGAGAGTAGGAGTGTGTTATAGGCCTAATGACTCTGATGAGTATAATAAGGAACTGTACAGGGAAATAGAGTGGGCCAGTAAATCAGAGAGTCTTATAATGGGGGATTTTAATTTCCCAGATATTGACTGGAATTTGTGGATTGGTCACTCACACACACTAAGAAGGCTTTTGTGGATTTATTGGATGATTGTTTTCTACATCAGCACGTTCGGGAGGCAACTAGAGGGAGTAATACTCTTGATCTGATTATCAGTAGTGATTCTTCAAGCATTAAGAATCTCCAGATAAAGGAACCACTAGGTGGCGGTGATCACAGTGTGCTGAAGTGGGATTTACTCAAAGAGGTAACTACCATCAGGGGAAAAGGGAAGGGTTTTTGCTTTCGTAAAGGTGACAACAGTGGTCTGAGACAGTATTTAAATTCTATATGGTGGGACCAACTGATGATGTTACCAACAGCAAATTCAAAATGGGAAACATTCAAAGAATTTATCTTGAAGCTACTAGGCTTTACATACCAACTAAGAAATATTGTTCAAGGTTTAGGCCTAAATGGATGTCAGATGAACTAATGAGACATGTGGCAGAGAAGAAAAATGCATGGGATACATATAAATTAATGGGTGACAAGGAAGCCTATGATAGATATAATAGCTGGTCTGTAACCAAGTCACAAAGGAGATTAGGCAGGCAAAGGCAGATTATGAGAAATCCTTGGTAAAGGATGCAAAGAAAAACAATAAAGAGTTCTTTACCTATGTAAACTCTAGAAGCAAAGGGATGAATCAGATTGGTCCACTGGATATTGAGGGTTCAACTGTTGATGATCCTGCTCAGGTGGCTAACAAACTAAATGAGTATTTTGGCATCTACATTCACCCATGAGGAGTTATTCAGGGAGGGGAATGCCATAGGTGAGTTAAACTCTAGCAGTGAGCTGAATGATTTTGTAATAACTGAGAGGAATGTGGAGGAGAAATTGTTGAAGATAAACATAAAAAAGGCATCCGGGGTGGATGGGATCTAATCCAGTTATATTAAAGGAGGCAGCAAAGAAAGTAAGCAAACCCTTAACCATAATTATGAGAGCTTCTTTGGACTCAGGGGAGGTACCCATAGACTGGAGATGTGCAAATGTGACTCCAATTCACAAAGGAGGATCAAAGGGCAACACAAGTAATTATAGACCTGTTAGTTTAACTTCTGTTCCAGGAAAATTAATAGAGGCACTGGTTAAAGAAGCGCTGCAGTATCATGTAGACAAGACTTCAATTATAGCTAGGACACAACATGGTTTTGTTAAGGGAAAGTCTTGCCTGACCAATTTAATTGGATACTATGATGCAGGGAATAACTTTGATATCATATATTTGGATCTTAGAAAGGCTTTTCATACTGTTGCATGGAAGATTGCTGCACAAATTGGAGCAGTGTGGCATTGGAGGCAAATTGCTGCTATGGATAAATGGATGGTTGAGTAGGAGAAGACAGAGAGTGGTAATCAACAGACACTGCTCATCGTGGACTAATGTTATTAGTGGAGTTCCTCAGGATTCAGTATTGGGTCCATTGTTGTTTTCTGTATTTATAAATGATATTGATGATGGTATATCAAGCTTAATATTCAAGTTAGCAGACGATACGAAGGTTGGCAGGGTTGTTAAGGACACTAATGACAGTACACTGCTGCAACAGGATCTGGATAGATTGAGCAGATGGGCTGAGAGGTGGCAAATGAAGTTTAACATTGACAAATGTAAAGTACTAAATATGGGAAGCAGCAACCCCAGAGTGACGTATCAACTCTGTGGTAGTACACCGACAGTGGTAGAAAACGAAAAGGACCTGGGGGTAATTGTGCAAGCAGATATGAAGTTTTCTGGGCAGTGCAGACAGTCTGCAATAGTAGCTCATAGTGTCTTGTCAATGATATACAGGAATTTTTCTAGCAGGAATAAGGAGGTGATTATCTTCTTATATAAGGCAATGGTCAGGCCACACTTTGAGTACTGCATACAGGTCTGGAGGCCTCATTTTAAGAAGGATGTAGAGCTGTTGGAACGAGTACAGAGAAGGGCAACAAGATTAGTGAATGGAACAAAGTGTTACTCTTATGAAGAAAGGCTTAAATTTTGCAAATTACAGTGTCTGGAGACTAGGCACTGGAGAGGTGATCTGATTGAGGTGTATAAAGCTTTGAATGGTTTGAGCATGCTCAATGGTGATGGAATACTTCCTCTTGCTCAGAATAATCATTTGAAAGGGCATAAATTCAAATTGAGAAAAGACAGATGTAGGATAGATGTGCGGAAGTTTCCCTTTAGGCAGCGGGTGGTTGGTTGGTGGAACGGACTTCCATCCTTTGTTGTGGAAGTTGATAATCTAAATAAATTTAAGGCTGAGTTGGACAGGTACTTGGAACGAATGGAGGGGTGAAATGGGAGCGTGGTGTTTTTTTTTTTTTTTTTTGGCTGATGCTGCATAAGCTTGCTTTCTTACATCATATTCCTCTACTAATGCTAATGGCATTCTGCTTAATACTGATAAGTGAATCTCAAAGACAATTATAAATGAGCATTGCAACTTATCATATTAAAGGAAATTTTGTTTATTCTAATTCAAAACCAAATTTTTGTTCTTTTCAAAAATTTAACTGAAATGATTTGTAGATTTTTCTAACAAATGATTATGTTTCACAACAAAATTAGACAATTTCTTTGATGCCATTTGTGTTTTGTTATTTATGTTATTTGGTTTTTAGGAGCATTAGCAACTAAGGCCATATTGCTCCGGGATATGCGGTGGTCATTCCCTGACCTTTCCGCATCCTCTGTATTTGGTGGTGACGGGCTCGAACCACGGTGTAATCAAGAAGCGTGTGCTACGCACTGCTGCTTCCCACCTGGCTACGGAGGCGCCTGCCATATGTGCACTTGCTAATTTTTTTCAACAAATCAATCATTCCAGAATCTTTGTGTTGCACTCATCATTTCAACTGAGTCGAACCGCAATTGAATTGAAGATTGAGAATATGAAAGAAGATAGTTGTTGACATTAGACTTGAATTTCTGTAGATTGTAAATTCCAGAAAACAGAAGCTGAAGGAATAAATGAGGAAGAGGAAAAGTTGGTTCTGTGAGTTTCAAGTTGGAGAGTAAAAGGATGCTGGTTGTAGCACACTTGGACTGATATGGAAGAGAGAAGGGAAATTATTTATTTATATGGAATAATAAAAATAAATAAGTTATATGAATAATATTTGCTACTTGCTATTCCCTTAAATTGACTGGCCCATCACTTGTGTGGTATGTCTTATGATTAGTCTGCCCCTGTTTGATGCAACAATATCTAAAAATAAAGGCGGCTAACAAGCATTGTTTCTTTCTTCTTCTTCTAGTTCATATTTCACTGATCTCAACAAATATATTCCTGTCATACCAAACACGTTAGCATTAGCATTAGTAGAGGCATTTGATGCAAGAAAGCAAGCTTATGCAGCATCAGCCAAAAAAAAAAAAAAACCCCCACTTCCACTTCACCCCTCTGTTCGTTCAAAATACCTGTCCAGCTGAGCCTTAAACTTATTTAGGCTATCAACCTCCACTACAAGGGATGGAAGTCTGTTCCACCAACCAACCACCCGCTGGCTAAAGGCAAATTTCCGCACGTCTATCCTACATCTGTCTTTCTTCAATTTGAATTTATGCCCTCTCAGGTGATTATTCTGAGCTAGAGGAAGAGTCCCATCAGCATTGAGCATGCTCAAACCATTCAAGGCTTTATACACCTCTATCAGATCACCTCGCTGGTGCCTAGTCTCCAGACACTAATTTGCAAAACTTAAGCCTTTCTTCGTAAGAGCACCCCTTTGTTCCATTCACTAATCTTGTTGCCCCTCTCTGTACTCGTTCCAGCATCTCTACATCCTTCTTCAAATGAGGCCTCCAGACCTGTATACAGTACTCTAGGTGTGGCCTGACAATTGCCTTATACAAGGGAATAATCACCTCCTTATCCCTGCTAGAAAAATTCCTATATATCATCGACAATACACCACGAGCTACTCTTGCAGCCAGTCTGCACTGCTCAGAGAACTTCACATCTGCCTGCACAACCACCCCCAAGTCCCTTTCATCCTCTACCACTGTCAGTGTAGTACCACAGAGTTGATATGTTGCTCTGGGGTTGCTGTTTCCCATGTGTAGTACTTTACATTTGTCAATGTTAAACCTCATTTGCCACCTCTCAGCCCATCTGCTCAACCTTTCCAGATCCTGTTGCAGCAGCACAGTGTCAGTAGTGTCCTTGACAACCCTGCCAACCTTCGTATCGTCTGCAAACTTGGACATTAAGCCCGATATACCATCATCAATATCATTTATAAATACAGAAAACAATAATGGACCCAGCCCCGAGGGACTCCACTAATAACATTAGTCCACGATGAGCAGTGTCCATTGATTACCACTCTCTGTCTTCTCCCCCTCAACCACCCCTTTATCCATAGCAGCAATTTGCCTCCAATGTCACACTGCTCCAATTTGTGTAGCAGTCTTCCATGTGCAACAGTATCAAAAGCCTTTCTAAGATCCAAGTATATAATATCAAAGCTATTCCCTGCATCCAGTTCTTTTGTGACTGCATCATAATATCCAATCAAATTGGTCAGGCAAGACTTCCCCTTAACAAAACCATGCTGTGTCCGAGCTATAACTGAAGTCTTGTCTAAATGATCCTGCAGTGCTTCTTTAACCAGTGCCTCCATTAATTTTCCTGGAACAGAAGTTAAGCTCACAGGTCTATAATTACTTGTGTCAGCCTTTGATCCTCCTTTGTGAATTGGGCTCACATTTGCACATTTCCAGTCTATGGGTACCTCCCCTAAGTCCAAGGAAGCTCTCATAATTATGGCTAAGGGTTTGCTTACTTCCTTTGCTGCCTCCTTTAATATAACTGGATAGATCCCATCCACCCCGGGTGCCTTTCTTGTGTTTATCTTCAACAGTTTCTCCTCCACTTTACTCCCAGTTATTTTAAGATTCCGTAGCTTACTGCTAGAGTTGAATACACCTCTGGCATTCCCCTGGCTGAATAACTCTTCATGTGTGAATGTCGATGCAAAATATTCATTTAGTTTGTTAGCTACCTGAGCAGGGTCATCAATGGTTGACCCATCAATATCAAGTGGACCAATCTGATTCATCTGCTTCCTTATAGAGTTTACATAAGTAAAGAACTCTTTGCTGTTTTTCTTTGCTTCCCTTGCCAAGGATTTCTTGTAATCTGCCTTTGCCTGCCTAACCTCCTTTGTAACTTGGTTGCATATCAACTTGTATCTATCATAGGCTTCTGTGTCATGTGTTAATTTGTAAGTATCCCATGCATTTTTCTTCTCTGCCATATGCCTCATTAGTTCATCTGACATCCATTTTGGCCTAAACCTTGAACAATATTTCTTAGTTGGTATAAAGCCTAGTAGCTTCCAAGATTAATTCTTTGAATGCTTCCCATTTTGAATTTGCTGTTGGTAACATCATCCGTTGGTCCCACTGTATAGCCGACCGGGCTAGCCGAGTGGGTAAAGTACCTGCCCGGTAACCCAAAGGTCGCGGGTTCGATTCCCGCCTCGGGCTTGGATCAAAGTACTACAAAAAAACCTTAGGAGGTGCAATATGGCCACAGAAGCCGATGCGCCAACAACTACCAAAATCAAGTCCCACTGTATAGAATTTAAATACTGTCTCAGTCCATCGTAGTCGCCTTTATGGAAGCAATAACCCTTCCCTTTACCCCTAATGGTAGTTACCTCTTTGAGTAAAGCCCACTTCAGCACACTGTGATCACTGCCACCTAGTGGTTCATTTATATGCAGATTCTTAATGCATGAAGAATCACTGCTGATAATCAAATCAAGAGTATTACTCCCTCTAGTTGCCTCCCGAACATGCTGATGTAGAAAACAATCATCCAATAAATCCACAAAAGCCCTGCTAGTGTGTGAGTGACCAGCCCCCAAATTCCAGTCAATATCTGGGAAATTAAAATCTCCCATTATAAGACTCTCTGATTTACTGGCCCACTCTATTTCCCTGTACAGTTTCTTATTATACTCATCAGAGTCATTAGGCCTATAGCACACTCCTACTCTCAATTTTGATCTCCCAATGCTTATGTCACACCAAACTGACTCAACACTGCACTGTCCAGCGATGTCGACTGGCTTCACTTCCTTGGTTTTTATGTGTTTCTTAACTAATAGCATAACCCCTCCTCCCCTTCCTATCCTGTCTATCCTTTCTGTAGATGTTGTACTCCCCAAATTCCAGTTCTGCATCCCTTATATCTGTGTGACACCACGTCTCTGATATCCCAACAATATCTGCCTCTGATGTTTTGAGCAATACCTCAAATTCATCAAATTTATATACTAAACTCCTAACATTGGTGTACACGCAAGTATACCTGCACCTGTTTCTATTCTTAGCTACCCTAACACAACCCATGTGTTTACTTGTACCGCAATGGCTCCCAGCAGTCTCTGAAATATCATGCATCTTGTTTTTCAGGCTTCTGCTCATTCTAATAGAAGCAGTGCAAGAATCTCTTTCACCTCTGCCAGTGGCTACTGTCAATCTATTGGTCTTTGTCTCCCCCCAAGCTAGCAGTTTTCTGACCCACCTAACACTGCCTCGATAGTATTAGCAAATATTCTTGCACCCTTTCTATTTAAGTGTATCCCATCCCTGTAGAAGCAATCTCTCCTGTTAACAAGTACAGTCCAGGCTGAAAAAAATTCTACCCCTTGAGCCTTGCACAAGTTGTACGTTGTACAATTTGCATACGTTGTACTTATGTCTCTTTTACTTTCAAGAAAATTACCAGAATGTAATACAATTACAGAAGTATTTTAGTTGTCATGGCATTTCTCAAATCAGACTCACAAGGGTGGCTCAAAAAGTTCATATAACAACATACACTATACAGCCAAAAGTATTCAGACAGATACTCCACCACGAATGTACCGTAAGTTCCACTTATATGTTCCAATCCAGTATGGTTCACATATAGGAACTCACAGACTTTTAAAGTGGGTCATTAACCTTTCTGTAAATGCCAACTATGCCTTGTCTGAACCTCCCAAAATCCATCATGGTGGATGTAGCGTTTCTGCTAGCTTTATAATATAAACCAAGACAAACTGTTCTGCAGAAAAACAGAACACAGTACCACCAAAAACACAGGATACCATATTTCCATCCATCCAAACAAAAATATAGAATGATGCAGGAAATACAGAATATAATGGGGAACACAGATCAAATGAATATTAAAAATATGTATACATCATTCACTTGTCTAAGTCTGGATTAAGATCACATAAGAAATATAGGCCAGTAGAAGAACTATGAATGTTATTCAGATGGAAAACCATAGTTGGTACCTCAAAAAAGAGGTCTCAACGGATACAAACTCATGGAACATGTTTGCCAATTAAAAGGGGTTAGTTGTGTCAAATTTTGTCTACAGAAAACCACTGAGCAGGGCACAGTAACATCCATCAGTATATGGTTTACAACGTTCAATAGTAGGACTGATGTGAAATTGTGTCTGGAATGGAGTTTCTTAATGTTCACAGGCTCCAAAACAGGGAAGAAGGTGTTTCGAAGTGACATACAATGTTTTGTTCTTCTGAGAGCGAGAGAGAGAGAGAGAGAGAGAGAGAGAGAGAGAGAGAGAGAGAGAGAGAGAGAGAGAGAGAGAGAGAGAGATTCTTGTCAGAGCATATTGCCTTGACCATGTATTTTGAAGGTGGTTTGATGGTATGGTGTTGTTTCAAGTGATTCATTGGGAGTAATGCTTGAAACTCAAGTCCATGAACTACACTGTGGCAGTACTACAGAAATGGGGCTCAGTCTGTATCAGCACAACAATATTCTGTGCAAAACAGCAAGGGTAATAGAAGCCTAGTTTGTGGATAGTGTTGAAAAGTTGGACTGGCCAGCTCAAAGCCAAGACCTCAACCCCACTGAACATCAACATCTGTGAAACAAACTGAAGTGCTCAATTAGGCTGTGGCCAAAATGACCTTCTTCCAAACTGGTACTGGCAGTTGCTTTTCAGCAGAAATGGAGGCAAATTCTGGATGAAACATATTGGAATCAGGTAGAAAGTATGCCCATAGGGTAGAGGCTGTCACACAGGCCAAAGAGAGTCCAATGATATATCAGGTTTTTGAATTAAAACCCTTTTCGAAAATACTTTTTAATGTAGAGTGTAGTTCCGCTGAACATCAATGTACTTTTCCTGTTTTCCAGTGATGCTTAAATGCCTTTATACTTCACAGTTCTCTGCGATCCCATCTCTTGGAACAAGCCTGGCCTAAGAATGTTGATGATTTGTTAATCTTTTATTACAATTAGTTATGATTATTTTCATACAAAAGGTGAGCGATTAAAGCTTTGACTTCTGTGGATTTATTGGATGGCTGTTTCTAGAGCAGCATGTTAGAGAGGCAACAAGAGAAAGCGATACTCTTGATTTGATAATCAGCAGAAATTCTTCATGCATTAAGAACCTGCAGATAAAAGACCCACTGGGTGGAACTGATCAAATTGTACTGATGAGGGATTTACTTAAAGGGTAAAGAAAAGGGACTTTGCTTTTATACAGGTTACTTAAATAGAGGTTAACAGTGGTTTCAGACAGTTTTTATACTAATGAAGAAATACCATTTAAGGCTTAGACCTGGTAACAATTTAGACATGTGGCAGATAAAGTTGCATGGGATGCATATAAATTATTAGGTGATACAGAAGCCTAGAGTATATATATATATTAGTTTGTATTCAAGTCAGAAAGCAGGTTAGCCAAGCTAAGGCAGATTATGAGAAGTCTCTGCCAAGAATGCAAGGAAAAGCAGCAAAGACTTTTTGCTTATATTAAATGTAGAAGGAAGGGGTTAAACTATACTGGGCCACTTAATGTCAATGGGTTAACTGTTAATGACCCTGCTTAGGTTGATGACAAATTGAATAGATATTATGCACCTACATTCACACATGAGGAATTCTTTAGAGGAGGGTATGCCAGAAGCTTATTAAACTCTAACAAGGAGCTAAATGATTTTGTGATGTTGTTGTTATTTGGTTTTTAGGAGCATTAGCAACTAAGGCCATATTGTTCCGAGGATATGTGGTGGTCATTCGCTGACCTTTCTGCATCCTCCGTATTTGGTGGTCACGGGCTCGAACACCAGTCTAATCAAGAAGCGTGTGCTAAGCACTGCTGCTCCTGCCCACCTGGCTACGGAGGCGCCTGATTTTATGATAACTGAGAGGAAAGTGTAGGAGAAATTGTTGAAGCCTAACATAAAAAAGGTACCAGGAAGAAAGGGATCAATCCATTTATATAAAGTGAGGCAGCAAAGGAGGTAAGCAAACTGTTAGCCTTCAAGGATAAAGGGAAGAGCTGCTTTTGTAAGGACGACTACAGTGTCGTCGTCCTTACAAAAAAAAGGGGTGACAAATCCCTCCCATCCAATTATCGTCCCATTGCAATTACTTCTACGCTTTCTAAAGTAATGGAGAAATCAATTAACCGCCAACTCTTAAACAACCTAGAAACCTTCCGTCTGATCAACGATCGCCAGTATTTTGGATTCTGTTAGTGTCGATCCACTGGTGATATTATGGCTTATGTTACCCATTTATGGACTAATTCAATGGAAAGGTTTGGTGAAACACAAGTAGTTGCTCGACATCTCAAAGGCTTTTGATCGTGTTTGGCATAAAGGTCTTCTAAACAAGCTTCCATCTTATGGTTTGCCAACTGTTTTTAGTAATTGGTTATCCAGTTTTCTCTCTGATCGCTCACTGAGGTTGATGGTAGATGGCTCTCTGTCTTCTATCATCATCATCATCATCATCATCAGCCATTTTCAATCCACTGCAGGATGAAGGCCTCTCCAGCAACTTTCCAGTTCCTTCTGTTTTGAGCACTGGCCATCCATTTACTACCCAAAAACTCATGAATTTCATCTATACATCTCCGCCTTTGTCTTCCAGGTTTTCTTCTAGCTCCTCTTGGGTACCATTCTGTTATTTTCTTAGTCCATCTGTCATCATGTCTTCCAGCTATGTGTCCTGCCTAAGACCATTTTAGTTCTTTAGTTTTGATAAGAATGTCCTTTACTTGAGTTTGCTGCCTAATCCATGTGTTTCTCTTCTTATCTAACAGTGTGATTCCCAATATAACTCGTTCCATTCTTTGCTGTGTAGTTCTCAGCTTCTCTTCCATTCTTTTGGTGAGTGCCCAAGTTTCACTTCCATAAGTCATGGTGGGGAGTATACACTGATTCATTATTTTACGTTTCAGACAAACTGGGATATTGCTCTTCAGTATGTGACTATATTTCCTGAATGCTATCCATCCAAAATTTATTCTTCTCTTGACTTCCAGCCATTTATCATTATTACAGCTAATAACTTGTCATAGATAAGTATATGACTCCACCTTTTCAATTACTGCTCCTTCAATCATTATTTCCCTTTCTGTGGCATACTTGTTCATCATTACTTTTGTTTTAGCCATATTCATCTTTAGTCCTAAATCCTTACTAACTGTGCATAACTGATTAAGATTTTCCTCTAATTCTTTGGGATCGTGGCTTATGACCACAATGCCATCTGCAAATCGTAAATGGTTTAGGTACTCTCCATTCACATTGACTCCTTTCTGCGACCAGTCTAATCTTCTGAAAGCTTCCTCTAGGGCAGCAGTAAACAGCTTCGGAGATATTGTGTCTCCTTGTCGAACTCCTTTCTCGATTTTAAATTTGCTACTGTCTTTGTCTAGTCTAATAATGGAGGTAGCACTCTCATATATTTTCTTCAAAATCATAATATATGGGGTATCTATGCCTTGTCTTTCCAGTTCCCGAAACATTGCCTTATGCTGTATGGAGTTAAATGCCTTTTCATAATCCACAAATGCCAGGCATAATGGTGTTTTATATTCATTTGCTTTCTCCATTAGCTGTGATATTATGTGAAGGTGATCCATAGTTGAGAATCCTGTCCTAAAGCCAGCTTGCTCTTTCGGTTGATTCTCATCAAGTATTCTTTCTAATCTGTTAGTAATGACCCTTGTGAACAACTCGTAGATGTGGGATAACAAGCTAATTGGTCTATAATTTCCAATTTCTGATTTATCTCCTTTCTTATGCAGCAAAACTATGATTGTATTATTCCACTGCTTAGGTGTCACACCTTTTCTAATGCACTTTGTGAAGAGCCTTGCCAGTTTTTGTGTTATGCTCTTCCTCCCAATTTTAACAACTCTACAGTAACTTCATCTTCCCCTGGGGCTTTCTGATTCTTCATTTTCTTCAATGCATGTTCTACCTCATCAGGAAGAATATCGGGTATGTCGTATGTGTTGCTACTTTGCAATCCATCATCCCCACTGCTGGTATCATTCCCTCGCTCCTTGTATAATTCTCTATAGTAGTCTTCTGCTATTTGAATTATGCCTTCTCTGCTGTTTATAAGTACACCATCGCTATTCTTCAGTTTCAGTATCATTTGTCTTTCTGTATTACTGCTCATGGCTGCTCATTTAAATCCTTTGTTTTCCCTTAATGCTTTTTCTACTTTTCTTGTGTTAAATCTTCTTATGTCCTCTCTGAGTCTCTTTCTAATAGCTTTGCATAACTCAGTATACTCAAATTTCTCCCTGTCAGTGTTTTTCTTGCTCTTCATTTGTCGTCTTCGGTTCATCAGGACAAGTGTTTCTTGACTAATTTTTTCTTCTCTGAGTCTCTTTCTAATAGCTTTGCATAACTCAGTATACTCAAATTTCTCCCTGTCAGTGTTTTTCTTGCTCTTCATTTGTCGTCTTCGGTTCATCAGGACAAGTGTTTCTTGACTAATTTTTTCTTCTTTGGATTTCTGTTTCCCTATAGGTTTCTTGGGCTTTATCACTTTCAGAAAGTTGTAATATTCCTCGTCGATATCTTGGTCCTGAGCAGTCTGCAGAAGCTCAAATTTGTTCTTAAGTTCCAGTACATACTGCTTTTTCTCCTCCTCTGTTATCTCAAAGACCTTTGTATTATTTACTCAAGTCAGTTTTTTCCTTTCCTTTGCTACATCTATATCAAGTGTACATCTTACCATTATGTGATCACTTCCAACATTTACCTTATTCAGGACGGTAACATCATTCACAATATATCTTCTGTTAGTGAGGATGAAGTCGATTTCATTAGTTGTTAATCCATTTGGACTCTTCCATGTCCACTTTCTGTTCACCCTTTTCTTGAAAAAAGTGTTCATTACTGACAGTCCTTGACAGTCCTATTTGAGATTCTGCAAATTCCACAAGTCTTTCACCTCTTTTATTTCTTTCACCAATTCCAAAATTTCCTATAGTTCCTCTTTCTGCGCTGTTTCGTCTTTTTTCCAACCTTAGCATTGAAGTCACCCATAATAATAGTGTAGTGGGTTTTCTGCTCATCTAGAAGACTCTCAATTTCGGTGTACATTTCTTCAACCTCTTCATCATCATGGCTCGATGTTGGTGCATAAATCGTTATAATCTTTAGCTTGTACCTTTTAGAAATCTTGAGTATTAGTCTTGACACCCTTGGTGATGTACTTTTGAATTCCAAAATGTTGTTTTTAAAATCTTTATGGACCAGAAACCCAACTCCACCTTCACTCCTTTCACTGTTTCCATTGGTGTACAACAGATTTCCACTTGATAAACTTATAAGTGATTCATTTCTTCTTCTTGTTTCAGCCAAACCGATGATATTCCAATTCACATTTTCTAATTCCTTTTCCAGCTCTAATATCCTGTCTTCACCGATGAGTGATTGTACGTTATAACAGGCCAAGTTCAGTTTCCGTGCATGGCAGCCTGGTCGTACCCAGAGATTCTTAGCACCCTCTGCTTCCACTCTGATCCTCTCGCTGCCGTAAGAGGGAGAGTGAAAGCTGCTGGGGACTGAGGGCCATTTGTATTGTTGTGCTCTCATATGCTGGAGGGTTTGCTCTTTTCCTCTTCACGTTGACCAGGCGTCTTGAAGAGAACCACTCTACACGTTCGTTGCCACCTAAGTGACGTAACAGGGCTTACCATCGAGAAGGTGTGCATGAGTAGATTTTAGGGAGGCAGGCCAACCGGACTTCTCCTAAATCTTCTGTAATAGAGATATATTGGATCCATCAGTGTTTTAGGCTGAGTGTCTGATAACACACAGGATACCTGTTCCCCCTCTAAGCCCCTCTGTCTTCTAACTTCTCCACTAATGCGGGTGTCCCCCAAGGTTCAGTTCTTTCCCCCACTCTTTTCCTCTTGTATATTAATGACCTTCTTCCATTAACCGGTAATCCTATCCATAGTTTTGCCGATGATAGCACACTGCATTCCACTTTCCATTTTGAGAAACCTTGTCCTGTCAATCAGCTTCAACTTCTCGAAAATCTGCTACCAATTCCTTAAATGCCGATCTTCAGGTAATGCTCCAGTGGGGCAAAGACAACTTAGTTGATTTCAACCCTTCTAAAACTCAGTCTTGTCTTATATCTCGCAAAAAGGATTCTTCTGCTCCTATGCTTATCTTTAGTGACACTCCGATTTCTAGGCAAAATGATATATCTCTTTTGGGGATTACCCTGACTTCTAATCTCTCTTGGCACAAGCACATTACAAATATTGCTTCCTCTGCATCTAAAAAACTTGGTTTTCTCTTTCACTCTCGGCGTTACTTTTCTTCCAAACAGCTGCTCACTCTCTATAAATCGCAAATCCGCCCTTCCACGGAATACTGTTCCCACATCTGGGGTGGTGCCCCCAAAATCTCTCTCAGGCTTCTTGATTCCATTCAGAAGAGGGCAGTTAGGTTAATTAATGATTAATCTCTAACAGAGTCTCTCCACTCGCTTTCTCATAGACATACTGTTTCTGCTGCATGCCACTTCTACAGATACTTCCATGGGCACTGTTCTTCTGAATTGCCTTCTATAATTCCTGCTCTCTCTTTCAAAACAGTCTGAACACGTTCCGCCACCAGCCATTTACTGTCCAACTTCAAATCCACAGAACCAACTTTTCATCTTCCTCATTTATTCATTCAACTGCCATTTTCTGGAACAACCTTCCTTCATACGTATTTCCTGAAAGTTACAATCCACAGAAGTTCAAGTCCAATGTCAACAAATATCTTCTTTTTTTCGTCCTCTCAACCTCCAACTCAAGCACGGTACTAAGTACTATAGGTTCTAATACCTCTCGTGTTTGGGGTTCACATAAAAAAAAAAAAAAAAAAAAAGTGGTCTCAGAGTTTTAAAATTCTATACAGTATGATCATCTGATGATGTTACCAATAACAAATTCTGAATGGGAAGCATTCAGGGAAGTAATTGTAGAACCTACTAGGCTTTTAACATCAACTAAGAAATATTGTTCTTGGCTTAGACCTAAATGTATGTCATATGAATTGATGAGACTTTTGGCAGAGAAGCAAATGCATGGGTTGCATATGAGGTCAAATTATGAGGTCAAACAAAAGCCTACAGTATATATAAACTAGTTTGTAATTAAGTCACAAAAAAGGATAAGAAAGTTAAGGCAGGTACGAGAGGTCCCCAGCAAAGAATGGAGAAAAGAAAAAAAAAAAGAAGTAGCATAGACCTCTTTACTTATATCAACAATAGAAGGAGAGGGTCGAATCACATTGGCCCACTTGATATCGATGGCAGAAAATGTGGGGTTTAGAGGGGAACAGGTATCCTGTGTGTTATCAGACACTCAGCCTAAAACACTGATGGATCCAATATCTCTCTATTACAGAAGATTTAGGAGAAGTCCGGTTGGCCTGCCTCCCTAAAATCCACTCATGCACACCTTCTCGATGGTAAGCCCTGTTACGTCACTTAGGTGGCAACGAACGTGTAGAGTGGTTCTCTTCAAGATGCCTGGTCAGCATGAAGAGGAAAAGACCAACCCCTCCAGCAATATGAAAGCACAACGAATGGCCCTCAGTCCCCAGCAGCTTTCACTCTCCCTCTTACAGCAGCGAGAGGATTAGAGTGGAAGCAGAGGGTGCTAAGAATCTCTGGGTACGACCAGGCTGCCATGCACGGAAACTGAACTTGGCCTGTTATAACGTAAGAACACTCATCGGTGAAGACAGGATAATAGAGCTGGAAAAGGAACTAGAAAATGTGAATTGGAATATCATTGGTTTGGCTGAAACAAGAAGAAGAAATGAATCACTTATAAGTTTATCAAGTGGAAATCTGCTGTACACCAATGGAAACAGTGAAAGGAGTGAAGGTGGAATTGGGTTTCTGGTTCATAAAGATTTTAAAAACAACATTTTGGAATTCAAAAGTACATCACCAAGAGTGTCAAGACTAATACTCAAGATTTCTAAGAGATACAAGCTAAAGATTATAATGATTTATGCACTAACATCGAGCCATGATGATGAAGAGGTTGAAGAAATGTACACTGAAATTGAGAGTCTTCTAGATGAGCAGAAAACCCACTACACTATTATTATGGGAGACTTCAATGCTAAGGTTGGAAAAAGACAAAACAGCACAGAAAGGGGAACTATAGGAAATTTTGGAATTGGTGAAAGAAATGAAAGAGGTGAAAGACTTGTGGAATTTGCAGAATCTCAAGGACTGTCAATAATGAACACTTTTTTCAAGAAAAGGGTGAACAGAAAGTGGACATGGAAGAGTCCAAATGGATTAACTACTAATGATGTCACCGTCCTGAATAAGGTAAATGTTGGAAGTGATCACAGAATGGTAAGATGTACACTTGATATAGATGTAGGAAAGGAAAGGAAAAAACTGACTCGAGTAAATAATACAAAGGTCTTTGAGATAACAGAAGAGGAGAAAAAGCAGTATGTACTGGAACTTAAGAACAAGTATGAGCTTCTGCAGACTGCTGAGGACCAGGATATCGACGAGGAATATTACAACTTTTTGAAAGTGATAAAGCCCAAGAAACCTATAGGGAAAAAGAAATCCAAAGAAGAAAAAATTAGTCAAGAAACACTTGTCATGATGAACCGAAGACGACAAATGAAAAGCAAGGAAAACACTGACAGGGAGAAAATTGAGTATACTGAGTTATGCAAAGCCATTAGAAAGAGACTCAGAGAGGACATAAGAAGATTTAACACAAGAAAAGTAGAACAAGCATTAAGGGAAAACAAAGGATTTAAATCAGCAGCCATGAGCAGTAATACAGAAAGACAAATGATACTGAAACTGAAGAATAGCGATGGTGTACTTATAAACAGCAGAGAAGGCATAATTCAAATAGCAGAAGACTACTATAGAGAATTATACAAGGAGCAGGGGAATGATGCCAGCAGTGGGGAAGATGGATTGCAAAGTAGCAACATATACGACATACCCAATATTCTTCCTGATGAGGTAGAACATGCATTGAAGAAAATGAAGAATCAGAAAGCCCCGGGGGAAGATGAAATTACTGTAGAGTTGTTAAAATTGGGAGGAAGAGGCATAACACAAAAACTGGCAAGGCTCTTCACAAAGTGCATTAGAAAAGGTGTGACGCCTAAGCAGTGGAATAATGCAATCATAGTTCTGCTGCATAAGAAAGGAGATAAATCAGAAATTGGAAATTATAGACCAATTAGCTTGTTATCCCACATCTACAAGTTGTTCACAAGGGTCATTACTAACAGATTAGAAAGAATACTGGATGAGAATCAACCGAAAGAGCAAGCTGGCTTTAGGACAGGATTCTCAACTATGGATCACCTTCATGTAATATCACAGCTAATGGAGAAAGCAAATGAATATAAAACACCATTATGCCTGGCATTTGTGGATTATGAAAAGGCATTTGACTCCATACAGCATAAGGCAATGTTTCGGGCACTGGAAAGACAAGCCATTGATACCCCATATATTATGATTTTGAAGAAAATATACGAGAGTGCTACCTCCTTTATTAGACTAGACACAGACAGTAGGAAATTTAAAATTGAGAAAGGAGTTCGACAAGGAGACACAATATCTCCGAAGCTGTTTACTGTTGCCCTTGAGGAAGCTTTCAGAAGATTAGACTGGTCGCAGAAAGGAGTCAATGTGAACGGAGAGTACCTAAACCATTTACGATTTGCAGATGACATTGTGGTCATAAGCCATGATCCCAAAGAATTAGAGGAAAATCTTAATCAGTTATGCACAGTTAGTAAGGATTTTGGACTAAAGATGAATATGGCTAAAACAAAAGTAATGATGAACAAGTATGCCACAGAAAGGGAAATAATGATTGAAGGAGCAGTAATTGAAAAGGTGGAGTCATATACTTATCTGGGACAAGTTATTAGCTGTAATAATGATAAATGGCTGGAAGTCAAGAGAAGAATAAATTTTGGATGGATAGCATTCAGGAAATATAGTCACATACTGAAGAGCAATATCCCAGTTTGTCTGAAACGTAAAATAATGGACCAATGTATACTCCCCACCATGACTTATGGAAGTGAAACTTGGGCACTCACCAAAAGAATGGAAGAGAAGCTGAGAACCACACAGCGAAGAATGGAACGAATCATATTGGGAATAAGACTGTTAGATAAGAAGAGAAACACATGGATTAGGCAACAAACTCAAGTAAAGGGCATTCTTATCAAAACTAAAGAACTGAAATGGTCTTGGGCAGGACACATAGCTCGAAGACATGATGACAGATGGACTAAGAAAATAACAGAATGGTATCCAAGAGGAGCTAGAAGAAAACCTGGAAGACAAAGGCGGAGATGGATAGATGAAATTCATGAGTTTGTGGGTAGTAAATGGATGTCCAGTGCTCAAAACAGAAGGAACTGGAAAGTTGCTGGAGAGGCCTTCATCCTGCAGTGGATTGAAAATGGCTGATGATGATGATGATGATGAAGAAATATTGTTCTTGGCTTAGACCTAAATGTATGTCATATGAATTGATGAGACTTTTGGCAGAGAAGCAAATGCATGGGTTGCATATAAATTATGAGGTCAAACAAAAGCCTACAGTATATATAAACTAGTTTGTAATTAAGTCACAAAAAAGGATAAGCAAGTTAAGGCAGGTACGAGAGGTCCCCAGCAAAGAATGGAGAAAAGAAAAAAAAAAAGAAGTAGCATAGACCTCTTTACTTATATCAACAATAGAAGGAGAGGGTCGAATCACATTGGCCCACTTGATATCGATGGCTTAACTGTTAATGATCATGCTCAGGTTGCTGACAAACTGAGTAGATATCTCATTCATCCATGAGGAGTTCTTTAAAGAGTGGAATGGCAGAAATTCATCAAAAATTAACTGGGAGCTAAATGATTTTGTGATATCTGAGAGGAAAGTGGAAAAGATATTATTGAAACTTACACATAAAAAAGTTGCCTGGGATGGATGGGATTTATCCAATTATATTAAGAGAGGCAGCAAAACAGGTACACAAATCACGAACCATAATTATTAGAGCATCTTTGAATTCAGGGTAGGTCCCTATGAACTGGATATGTGCGAATGTATCTTCAATTGATAAAGGGGGGTGGGACAAAAAAGGTGATATGAGTAATTACAGACCTGATAGTTTCTGTTCCAGGAAAAGTAGTGGAGTCTGGTTAAAGAAGTAATGCAGGACCATCTAGTCAGAAATGCAGTTATACTGCATTCACCACATGGATTTGTTAAGGGACAGTCTTTTCTAACCAATCTGAATGGATATTATGACACAATAACAAAGGAACAGGATGTAAAGAATAATTTTGACATTCAATATTTATTACTTAGATTTCAGAAATGCTTTTGATACCGTTTCACACAAAAGAGTGTTATATAGAGTTACTGCTATGGATAAAGGGATTGCTGAATGGGAAAAGACAGAGTGTTGTTTTCAATATTTATTAATGCTGATGATGGTTTATTAGACTTAAGTTTGCAGATGATACAAAGTTGGCAGGGTGCTTAATGCAGTAATCAGGAGATGCTACTGCAACACAATTTACAAATATTAAGCATATGGGCTGAGAAATAGAAGTTTAACATTAACAATTGCAAAGTACTGCATATGGGTAATAGCAATCCCAGACAACTGTGTGGCACTATATCAGGGTAGTGCAAAATGAAAAAGATCTGGGATAATTGTGCAGTCAGATATGAAGTTCACTGAGGAGTTTAAAGAGGGCACCAGGTCAGCTCATGGGGTTTTGTATATGCTTTTGTATACAGGAGGTTTCCTAGCAGGGGTAAGGGAGTGATTATGCCATTGAGAAGGTAATGATTTGGCCACATCTTGATCATTGCAATATACACTGAGTGATCACTGAATTATGACCACCCCTATGAAAACTGAATGCGACCTGTTGACCATGTGAGGTATGAGAGTGCACAGTCATTCGACCTACGTAGCATAGATAAGGTGTCAGTGGTTCAGTAGGTAATAAAATTCCCAGTGTGATGGGTAAAAGGAAGGATTTATCGGACTTTGATAAAGGACAGATTGTGGGAGCTCGACGAGCTGGTGCCTCGATTTCCCAAACGGCTGAACTGGTGGGGTGTTTGAGAACCACCATTGTTAAAGTGTACCAGGACTGGCGTCAAAATGGTCAAACAACAACCTGATGCCAAAACTGCAATGGTCGGTGAAAGGCTGATGTTAGAGGTGAGCGCCGGGTCCGATGACTTGTACAGGCAAACAGACACAGCACTGTTCAAGAGTTGACTACCCAATGCAACATGGGTCAACCCGGAACAATATCTGGCATGACTATGCATCGCACGCTCGCACTATGGGCTATACCAGCAGATGACCCCTACGGCATCTTCTCCTAACCAAGGTTCATCGGCATAAAAGAAGACTCGCCTGGTGCAAAGAGCATGCAAGTTGGAAGTTAGAAGACTGGAAGAAGGTGTGCTGGTCGGATGAGTCAACTATTTACTCCACGCTGTGGATGGTCATGTACAGATTTTATGTCAACAATATGAGGCTCTTCATCCATCATGCATGGTATCAAAAGTGCAGGCTGGTGGAGGCGGCTGTATTGTGTGGGGCATGTTTCACTGGCAGAAACTTGGACCCCTGGTGCATGTGGAACAACATATCAGTGGTCTCCGCTATTGACAACTGCTTGCTGACTGTGTACACCCCACTATGTTACACTTTTTTCCGAGTGGTGATGGTGTTTTCCAAGATGACAATGCACTGAGCCATCGGGCACTTGATGTGCAGGAATGATTTGAGGAACACAGTTCTGATTTCCAATATGTCGTTTGGCCTCCGAACTCCCCCAATATCAATCCCATAGTGCACTTGTGGGACACAATGGAAAGGCATATCAGGCATCTGGATATCAATCACCTCCATACCTGCACTGCTAGATGCATTACACACAGCTTGGTGGCCATACCTCCGAATGCTTACGACATCTTGTTGAATCAATGCCACGTCGGATAGCTGCTATTGAGGGCAAAAGGAGAACCCACAAAGTATTAGGTAGGTGGTCATAATTCAGTGTTCACTCAGCGTAAGTCTGGAGAGCTTATTTTAGGAAGGATGTAGATCTGCTGGAACAGGTGCAGAGAAGGCAACCTGATTGGTGAGCGGAACAAAAGGGTACTCCTACTAAGACAGTCTTTCAGTTCTGCAAATTGCAGCATCTGGAGACTAGGCATCTGCAAGGTGATCTGATCGAGTTGAACAGTTTGAATAAATTCAAGGGAGAACTAAAACTATTGTAGGTTTTTTTTTTTTTGGCTGGTGCTGTATAATGCTTTCTTGCCTCATTTACCACTAGAAATATTAACTTTTCAATTTGAAAATCTGCAGTCTGGAAAATGTCAGCAACAGCAGGAAGAGCATTTACATTACAAATTCTATAAAATATAAACCAGATAGGCATATTCAGCACTTGTAAATGCAAAAAGCACCTTGAAAGTAACAATGGAACACAAAAAATCGAAACTGCTCTGCACACAGTCTATTTTTCTCCAGGCTACATTTGATTAAGGTCTCAAGTGTTATGAGTGTAATTCGCAACATTGTTTTACTAAGAATTTAGGAGCATTACTTGACTCTGTAATTATTCAGAATTGGATCTAGGTTTATATTAACTTTTTTTACTGAAAAAATTGTGAATCACTCTGTATTTTAAGAGCATGCAATAAATTAATTCATATCTTACCCTCCAGTGACTTCACAGGTATCAACACACAAAATAATTTCAAAACTACCTCCTTTCAAAGAAAATTTTTCAGTAGAAGTTCTGGAATTACCAATGCTGTTGTCTTCTAAAGAGCAAGGGGCAGATCTGGTATTCTTAGAATCACTGTTTAATGACTGTTCGGAAAATAATGAAACATCCATTGGTTCTGCTACGTGACTGATTAGCCTACTGTTGATGTTTTCTTTAGAAGTGGAAGTCAATGATTTGGATACTTTTGAAACAGCACTTAATCTGTAACCTTCAGAATTTGAAACCACAGGCAGTGATGATTTTACTATGCTACTCTTTGTACCACTAGTCTTATTTTCATTGCTGGTGCAATCATTTAATTTGCAAATTTCAAGGAGTGGTTCATCAGCAACACCTATAAAGATTAGAATGCACAAACATATATTTATATATATATATAAAAAAAACCATCATACATCTGCTTAAAATGAATTACTCGTAATATCACTACCTCTTACATATTGAGTGTTATTTCTAATATTCAAAAGGCAATGATCTATGATTATTTTGGTATATTTTATATATAATTATAAAAGAAATGAAATTTAAGGTCTTTATTTAATATTCCCTTAAGTTTAATTCATTCCCTTCTTTTCCTTGGTCGGATTACTGTTTCAAAACTTCTGATATCAACGTTTGCTCAGATCGTGTCAGTGAAATTATTCTTGCAGGAATGGAATCCTTCATCCCACACTCCACTTTAAAATCTTGTCCTTTATCTAAACCTTGGTTTTCCAATAAATGTGCTAAGGCTGTTCAAGAGAAGAATTTTGCATATCGTAATTGGCTTGTCTCTAATTCTTCAGTTTCATTTTCTGCCTACACCAAAGCTCGCAACAATTGTAAAGCAGTTATTAATCAGTCCAAACTAGAATTTGAACAGGCTGAGAGTAGAAAACTTGCTTCTTGCCCTAATGGTAGCCGAGCATTCTGGTCTCCTGTCAAAGCTATTGGCCGCAACTTTTGCCCATCTCTGCTCCCACCTCTGTCAAAATCAGATGGTTCTGTTGTCACTTCAGCCAAGGATAAAGCTGACCTGCTAGCATCCCATTTTTTTCCCAGCTCATGTATTAATGATCTTGGTAAAACACCTCCCACCATTCCCAACACGCTCCATTCAATGCCTCCTGTGGTCTTCCATCAAAAGGATATCAGAAGGATTTTGATGAATCTTGATGCTAAAAAAGCTCCAGGTCCCGATGGTATTTCGACACTTGTTCTCAAAACCTGTGGTCCTGAACTTACTCCTATTCTTTGCCGCCTTTTTTCACTTTCTTATTCCAAAGGTGTTTTTCCTTCTGTTGGAAATTTGCTCATACCCAGCCAGTTCCTAAAAAGGGTGACAAATCCCTCCCATCTAATTATCATCCTATTGCAATTACTTCTAATCTTTCTAAAGTAATGGAGAAATCAATTAACCACCAACTCTTAAATTACCTAGAAACCTTCCGTCTGATCAACGATCGCCAGTATGGATTCCGTCAATGTCGATCCACTGGTGATATTCTGGCTTCTGTTACCCATTCATGGACTAATTCAATGGAAAGGTTTGGTGAAACACAAGTAGTTGCTCTTGACATCTCAAAGGCTTTTGATCGTGTTTGGCATAAAAGGTCTTCTAAACAAGCTTCCATCTTATGGTTTGCCAACTGGTTTTAGTAATTGGTTATCCAGTTTTCTCTCTGATCGCTCACTGAGGATGATGGTAGATGGCTCCCTGTCTTCTAACTTCTCCACTAATGCCGGTGTCCCCCAAGGGTCAGTTCTTTTCCCCACTCTTTTCCTCTTGTATATTAATGACCTTCTTCCATTGACTTGAAATCCTATCCATAGTTTGCCGATGATAGCAAATTGCATTCCCTTTCCATTTTGAGAAACCTTGTCCTGCTTAATTAGCTTCAACTTCTCGAAAATCTGCTATCAATTCCTTAAATGCCGATCTTCAGATAATACTCCAGTGGGGCAAAGACGACTTAGTTGATTTCAACCTTCTAAAACTCAGTCTTGTCTTATATCTCGCAAAAAGGATTCTTCTGCTCCTATGCTTATCCTTAGTGACACTCCGATTTCTTGGCAAAATGATATATCTCTTTTGGGGATTACCCTGACTTCTAATCTCTCTCTTGGCACAAGCACATTGCAAATATTGCTTCCTCTGCATCTAAAAAACTTGGTTTTCTCTTTCGCTCTCGGCGTTACTTTTCTTCTAAACAGCTGCTCACTCTGTATAAATCGCAAATCCGCCCTGCCATGGAATATTGTTTCCGTATCTGGGGTGGTGCCCCCAAAACCTCTCTCAGGCTTCTTGATTCCATTCAGAAGAGGGCAGTTAGGTTAATTAATGATTAATCTCTAACAGAGTCTCTCCACTCGCTTTCTCATAGACATACTGTTTCTGCTGCATGCCTCTTCTACAGATACTTCCATGGGCACTGTTCTTCTGAATTGGCTTCTATAATTCCCACTCTCTCTTTCAAAACAGTCCGAACACGTGCCGCCACCAGCCAACATCCATTTACTGTCCAACTTCAAACCCACAGAACCAACTTTTCATCTTCCTCATTTATTCATTCAACTGCCGTTTTCTGGAACAACCTTCCTTCATATGTATTTCCTGAAAATTACAATCTACAGAAGTTCAAGTCCAATGTCAACAAATATCTTCTTTCGTCTTCTCAACCTCCAACCCAAGCACGGTACTAAGTACTATAGGTTCTAATATCTCTCGTGTTTGGGGTTCATATATATATAAAAAAAAAAAAAAAAAAAAGTGGTTCACTTTTTTTGGCAAAAAACAGTGTCAGAACTTTAGTGCAACCAAAATTAGAAATTACTGTTGCTATATGTTAGAAAGTGCAATAGAAGTTTCTTGAATAAATAGCAGTTCCTTTTGAATGAGGTGATATTTATTAGAATGAAATTCCAATAAATATCACTTCAGTTTCATTTTCTGCCTACACCAAAGCATCACAAAATAATTCACCCCCACCCTCTCCAAAAATGGTTCAGTGTAATGCAATTTTATTTTGCCTCAGAAGAAGTGAATAGTGTTTGGCTATGTAAATATCAGCTTTTTTTTTTTAATTTACAAATTTCAACCTAATCCAGTATAGCATAACAATGTTTAAAATTACTACAGGCATCTTGCTTAACAAGGAGGGTTAGAGGTCCCTTGGAGACAAGTTGTTAAATGAATGGTGGTTTTCCATATACTCGCATATTTGCTAATGCTATCAAGGCATTGTTAGGTGGGTCGGAAAACTGCTAGCTTGGGGGGATACACAGACTAATAGATTAACTGTAACTGCTGCAGAGGTGAAAGTTTGTTACCACAACAGAACATATTAGTAAGATGTTCTAAGGACAGAAACGTTTCAAATGAGTGGGTAGCTAATGCCAGGGAAGTGAGCTTAAATAACTTTAAGGGGTGTGTCAGGGTAGTTAACTATACAAGAGCACCAAGTCTTAATTGTTTATACAGTAATGTCAGAAGTGTTGTAAATAAAATGAGTGAATTCGAACTGCTGGTTAGGACAAGTAATGCTAATATAATAGGGCTTACGGAAATAGGGGGATAATAAGTGGTGCCACCTGGAAATAGGGGGATAATGAGTTTCAGTATGGCATGTATAATGTACTTAGGAAGGATAGGGAAGATAGAAGGGGTGGTGGGGTCATGCTTCTTATCAAAAGAAGCGTGACGAAAGCTTTCCTGGATTCAGACGTTTCACATGCTAGTATAGAATCTGTATGGTGTGAGATAGTTGGAAGAAAACGTATAATGAGAGTGAGAGTAATCTACAGACCAGGGTGATTGTGAAAATTATGATGAGAGTCTCTACAAGAAAATGGAATGGACAAGTAAGAATCAATGTCTTATTATGGGTGATTTTAATTTGTCTCTTAATTGATTAGAGCAAATGGGAAGGAAACTCCACATGGGTGACAAAATTTTAAATCAACTAGATGATTGTTTATTTGTAACAACATGTCAGGGAAAGTACTAGGGAAAAGAGAATATTCTAGACTTCATCACCAACCATGAACCATATGACATAATAGGGCTGACAGTAGAGGAACCAGTAGCAGGAAGTGATCAAAGAGTTCTACAGTAGCCGATGAGGGGGGGAGAGAGAGAGAGAGAGAGAGAGAGAGAGAGAGAGAGAGAGAGAGAGAGAGAGAGAGAGAGAGAGAGAGAGAGAGAGAGAAGTAGTCAAAGGCAAAAGAATGGATTATAATTTCAGGAAAGAAAATTACAATACCTTATGGTGCTACATGGCCTCTAATAACTGTGTAGATATCTCAGAGACAGCAAACACAATTGAATTAAAACATTAATCACAAAAGCCTTGAATGCTTATCTCTCTATATACAGTAAACCTCCGCTATTCGCGGTTTCGCGTTTGCTGATTTAATATAAAATGAAACCTAAAAAAATGTGAATTTTAAAGCACCGTGAACATTTTTAGTATTAGTATTTTAGTATTAGTAACGGCCGTATGGTGCAAGAAAGCCTATGGCTTATGCTGCACCAGCCAAAAAAAAAAAAAAAAAAAAAATCCGAACAAAACAATGATAAAAACAAAAATTAAATAAATAATAATAATTAATAAATAAATAAAAATAATAAAATGAAATTAAAAATTAAATAAAAAGGAAATTAATCCTATCATCCTATGCGCTTCCCTTACCCGAAAGTACTATCCAGATGACCTTTGAATTTCCCCAAACTGTCGGCCTCTACCACCCATGAAGGCAACTTATTCCAGTAATTTATAACTCGCTGGCTAAAATAAAACTTCCTGCAGTCCAATCTAAACATTTCCCCGCGTAACTTGAATTTATGTCCCCTAGTTCTAGCATCATTTATAATCTTGAAAATTTTGTCCTCATTCATTTTACTGATGCCTCTCAGAGCCTTAAACACCTCAATCAAATCTCCTCTAAGGTGTCTAGTTTCCAAACTCTGCAACCCACATATTCGAAGTCTTTCTTCATACGGACGCCCTTTTGCCGATCTCACCAGGCGAGTTACCCTTCTTTGCACCCTTTCAAGAAGCTTGATGTCTTTCTTTAGGTGCGGTCTCCATACTTGAACACAGTATTCCAAGTGTGGTCTAACATAGGCCTTATATAATGGGATTATCACGTCCCTATCTCTACTTGCAAAAGTTCGATAGATCATCGATAGGACACCATGGGCCTTCCTTGCAACCTGTTTACAATGCTCAGAGAATTTCATGTCTGACCGTATCGTAACACCCAAGTCCCTTTCCTCCAGTACTGGGTTTAGTTGAACTCCACCAAGTGAATAAGTTATTTTGGGATTACTGTTTCCCAGGTGTAATACCTTACACTTTGTTGGATTAAAGCACAGCTGCCATTTTTCTGACCATTCTTGAAGTCTATCTAGGTCTCGCTGAAGAAGCTCAGCTTGACAGTGATCATTAACTACTCTACCAATTTTAACATCATCTGCAAATTTAGACATCACGCCCTCTATCCCTTCATCAATGTCGTTTATGAAAATTAAAAACAACAGTGGTCCTAATACTGATCCTTGGGGAACCCCACTTCTTACATCAACCCAATCTGAGGAATAGCCATTTATCACAACCCTCTGCCTCCTGCCCTGAAGCCATCCTTCTATCCATCTAAGGATTTTCCCAGTGATTCCAACCTGTTCCAGCTTATAAAGCAACCGCTCATGTGGGACTGAGTCAAAAGCTTTGCTGAAATCTAAATAAACAATGTCGAAATTATTCCCTAAATCCAGCTCGTGAGTGACCCTTTCGAAATAGCGAACCAGATTTGTTAAACATGATTTTCCCTTTACAAAACCATGCTGAGTATCCTTGAGAATTTCAATTCGATCCAAATGATCCTGAATTCCACCTTTGATCAATGCCTCCATGATTTTCCCTACTACTGAAGTCAGACTGACAGGTCGATAATTTCCCACTTCACTTTTAGAGCCACCCTTATGTATGGGAGATACATTTGCACTTTTCCAATCCAAGGGAATCTCCCCAGAGTCTAGTGATGCTCGCATAACCAGCCTCAGTGGTTCAATGCACTCGCTTGCCGCCTCTCTCAAGATTATAGGGTATATTCCATCAACTCCAGGAGCCTTACTAGTCTGTAGGCTTGAAAGTTTTTTCATTAAATAATCTTGCGAAATTTCAATATCATTAATTACATATTTTTTAACTTCGCTCCCACAATTTCCCATTGCCACAAAAGGCTTTTCATTTGTAAATATCGATGCAAAATAACTGTTGAGTTCATCTGCAACGGCAGCTGGTGTATTTATTACTATCCCCTTTCCCTTACGTAAAGGTCCGATCTGGTTTGTCCTGCTCTTCTTGGCATTTATATATGTGAAGAATTCTTTATCCCCCCCTCTTTGCTCTGTTTGCTAGTGATTTCTCATAAACTGCCTTTGCCTGTCGAACCTTTTCTGTGGCTCTATTACACATCACCTTGTAGCTGTTATAGGCTTCAGTACTTCAGTACTTCAGTATTTTCCGCCATAAAAAAACATGGGCGTGGCTAAAATTATCTTTCCCGGTCAAAACAGCGCTCAGTGGGTGGGGGGAGAGGGGTGACAAAATCCCAGAGTGAATGTTTCTCGCTACTCCTTGTTCAGTATGTGTTATGTGCTTGTCATGGAAGGTTTCGTCGTTTGATTTTAATTTATATGCTTATAAATTGAATAAATTTATCAATTTATAAATTGATATGCTTACAAAAGTGATAAATTTACCGTTTTGCATTGTAAAACAGACTTTTTCAAGTGTGTTAACGGAAGAAAGGTAGACAAGTTCTTTCTAACCCGTAGAAAAATATGGCTATGAATAACAAGGGAAATGTGAAAAGATCAAAGAAGGTGATGACATTAGCGAATAAAATTGAGTTATTAGACAAAATTTCTAATGGTGAAAGTGTCTCCTCAGTGGTAAAACATTATAAAATTAATAAGTCAATGGTACGATCAATCTAGAAATCGGAAGAAAAAATCCGCCGTAGTGTCCGTGAAAACGCGCTAATTGCTTCAAAAATTTGCTCTGTAACTCGTGATGTTAAATTAGAAAAAATGGAAAAAGCTTTAAATCTGTGGATAGAAGACCAAACTCGAAATAAAATTCCATTAAATTCACTCATCATTCGTGAAAAGGCAAAACTCCTTTATCAACACTTTAGCGAAACTGGTGATAGCACTGACGGGATAAGTGTTTTAGCTAGCAAAGGCACTGGTTTGAAAGATTTGTTTGAAATATCTAATAAATATTACATTTAATATTAAACTGTTTCTTATTTTCATTTCGATTCCATATGCTTGCATTTCACTATGTACTGTCTATGTACACAGTCATATTATGAAGATACATATAATACATACATAGACAAAATTTTAGACTAGTTTTTCTTATATATTTCATACTTTGGAATGGAACTCCTTTATTACTATGGGAGCCATAACTCAGTATTCGCGGTATTTCTCAGGAACGTAACCCCCGCTATTTGCGGGGGTTTACTATATTAAAAAAGTTTTCCTCCTAGTGATATTCATTCGAGCCAATGGGAGAAGAGGGCAAGGCAATTACGTCACTAAAAATGGAATTAATTATCGACAACTGGCTTCATAAGGTTGACCAACCTTGTACATGTGCTTCCTTAACATTTGATGTTCCATTGTAACATTTTTTGTATATTAATGAATATTGTATATTTGTTAAAAGTTTAGTATTTTGTAAATATTTTAAATATTTGTATAGTTTGTAAATATTTCAGTTAAATATTTTAGTCCTGCTCTTTCAGATGCAACAATATTCCTCATGCATTATGGAACCTGAAACAAAAGGCCTTTTCCTAAGTGACCTGTGTAAACGCAGGTAAATAATTACATAGGTCATTTCCTGATTAAGTATCAATCAGTACATTTCGACAGTGTGTCTTTTACGTAGAAAAGCATTTAAGAATAAACAAGGTGTTACCTTTCATTTGCCGGAAGGAATTCTTCTTGATCAACTCTCCTTTTTGTGAATTATAAAATAATAAAACAAATTGTCATTAAATTAATCTAAAAATTATAACGTATAAAACTCATAACGTGTTCCATATTATCAGTCCACAAGTAATTCAACACCACCAGGATCGGCGTGGCACACTCGAACACAACCCCAGGAATATCAAACCCCCATGTAACCTGTAGTACTCGAAAACATTTTGTCAAAATCGCGAATCTAAACAGAAGTAAAATATTCTTAAGAGCGATAAAATTTACAATTAAAATCCACTGCAGTTTCCTCCCCTTAAGCGGACCAAAACTTTTCGACAAGTGTCGTGTTCACAGGGCGGAATAAAACTGATGAGATTAGTATGTACGGGAATTTATAAATAGGAGACTAATCTTTGGTACTCATGTTCAAATGACCATGAATCAGAAATGAGGAATGGCTGACGGATACTGATAGAATTTCTTTGTAATTTCATTTCCAAGGTTTCGTCAAGGTTTCTGATATGTGGTCATTTGAACACATGCATACCAAAGATTAGTCTCCCATTTATAAATTCCCATATATACTAATCTTGTCAGTTTTATTCTGCCCTGTGAACACGATGCTTGTTGAAAAGTTTTGTCCGCTTGAGGGGAGGAAATTGAAGTGAATTTTAATTATAAATTTTATCGCTCTTAAGAATATTTTGCTTCTATTTAGATTCGCAATTTTGACAAAATGTTTTCCAGTACCAGTGGTTACATGGGGTCAGGTTGGGGTATGCCGTGCCGATCCTGGGGGTGTTGGATTACTCGTGGACTGATAGTATGGAACACATTATGAGTTTTAAATTATTTTTAGATTAATTTAATGACAATTTGTTTTATTATTTTATAATTCACAAAAAGGAGATTTGATCAAGAAGAATTCCTTCCGAAGGAATAAAAGGTAACTTCTTGTTTATTCTTAAATACTAATATAATGCAGGAAAATATCAAGCATGTATGCTCTCACTTATTTATAGTAGAAAAGTGTACTGGTGAGCAAAGTGAGCAGGGGCAAATTCCCCGTAGAATACCATTAAAAAACTACTTCTCGAGGAAGATTCCAATTTGGATGAATAAGTAAGTTGCCAGATTACTTGAGCAGAAAACTGTGCTCACAGAAAATGTTTCTGTGACACACAAAAAAGGTTAGGCTGGCAAAGGCAGATTATGATAAATCGCTGGCAAAGAGTGGGGATAATGAATTCTTCACATATATAAATGCAAAGAAGAGAAGGAAAACCAGATCGGACCCTTATGTAATGGGCTGGGATAGTATTAGATAACCAAACTGAAGTTGCAGACAAAATCGACGGTTACTTTGCATCGATATTTACAGAAGAAAAACCCTTTGTGTCAATGAGAAATTATGGGAGTGAAGTCGAAAAAAAATGTAATTAATGATGTTGAAATTTCACATGTTTATTTAATGAAAGCCTATAGGCCAGTAAGGCTCCTGGGGCTGTAATGGGCGTGGGATAGTATTAGATAACCAAACTGAAGTTGCAGACAAAATCAACAGTTACTTTGCATCGATATTTACAGAAGAAAACCCTTTGTGTTAATGAGAAATTATGGGAGTGAAGTCGAAAAAAAAAATTTAATTAATGACGTTGAAATTTCACATGTTTATTTAATGAAAGCCTACAGGCCAGTAAGGCTCCTGGGGTTGATGGCACATACCCTATAATCTTAAGGGAGGTGGCAAGTGAATGCATTGAGCCATTGAGGCTAATTATAAGGGCATCACTAGTCTTAGGAGAGATTCTGTTGGATTGGAAAAGTGCCAATGTATCTCCAATACATAAGGGCAGTTCTGAGAGTGAAGTGGGAAATTACTGGTCGGTCAGTATAACTTCAGTAACAGGGAAAATTATGGAGACAATAATCAAGGGTGGAATTCAGGACCATTTAGATAGAAATGGAATTATGAAGGATACTCAGCATGGTTTTGTAAAGGGGAAATCGTGTTTAACTAATGTGATTAGCTATTTTGGCAGGGTAACTCAAGAGCTGGACTTAGGAAATAATTTTGATATTGTTTATTTGGATTTCAGCAAAGCATTTGAGTCAGTCCCACATGACCAGTTACTTTATAAGCTGGAACAGATTGGAATCAAGGGAAAATAGTTAGATGGATAGCTTTAGGGCAGGAGGCAGAGGGTTGTGATAAATGGTTATTCCTCAGATTGGGTTGATGTAAGAAGTGGGGTTCCCCATGGATCAGTATTAGGCGTGATGTCTAAATTTCCAGATGATGTAAAGATTGATAGAGTAGTTAAAGATCACCGCCAAGCAGTGCTTCTTCAGAGTGACCTAGACAGACTTCGGCAATGGTTAGAAAAATGGTAACTATGCTTTAATCTTCAGGGCAGAATGTGATGGCCCGATAGGAGCTAGATATTGTCAGTGACTCAATTGTCAGGGAAATGGGAAATATATTGTATGGATAGACGGAATAGGACCAGGGTATGTCTGCCAGATGCAAAGGTTGATGATATTGTAGGTAGATGTCATTTTTTAAGGGCACAAAAGGTGATATTGTTGTACACGTTGGCACTAATGACATTAAGTGCAGGAGATCTGCAGATTTACTTAACAAGTACAGGTCAATGCTGAAAAAAAGTTGTGAATTAGGGTTAAATTTGAAAGTGTCTGCAATCCTGCCCAGACATGATAGGAGGGAGTATATGATGAGAGCCTTGTCGGTCAATTCGGCACAGGAGAGATTGTGCAAGGCTCGTGGGGTAGAAATTTTCTTAGCATGTCTTTCCTTGTTAACAGCAAAATCTGCTTCTACAGGGATGGGATTTCTATGGGATAAATAGAAAGGGTGCAAGAATATTTGCTGATGCTATTGAGGCAATATTAAGTAGGTCGGATAACTGCTAGATTGGGGCGATTCGCAGACTAATAGATTAACAGTATCTGCAGGCAGAGGTGGAAGTGATTCTTGCATTAAGAGCAACAGCCCAGAAAGCAAGTTGCTGGGGATTTCAGGAACTGCGAGGAGTCACTTGAAACAAGTAAATACATGGGCTGTGTTAGAGTAACTAAGAATAAGAATAGATACATGTATTCTTGCATGTTCACCAGTGCTAGGAATATAATAAATAAATTTGATGAATTTGAAGTGCTGGTCAAGACATCAAAGGCCAATACTGTTTGGAAATCAGAGACATGATGTCACACAGATATAAGGAATGCAGAATTTGAATTAGGGGAGTACAATGTGTACAGAAAGGATAGGCAGGATAGCAAGGAAGGAGGTGTTATGCTGTTAGTAAAAAACACAAAATCTAAGGAAGTGCATCCAGTTGGCAATGTTGAATCAGTTTGGTGTGACATAAGGACTGGGAAACAAAAATGACGGTAGGAGTTTGTTATAGGCCTAATGACTCTGATGAGTACAATGAATAGTTATAAAGAGAAATAGAGTGGGCCAATAAATCAGTGTCTTATAATATGGGATTTTAACTTCCCAGATACTGACTGAAACTTGTGAGTTGGTCACTTGCACACTAGCAAGGTTTTTGTGGATTTATTGTTTTCTATAGCAACAGCATGTTAGAGAGGCAACCACAGGGAGTAACACTCTTGATCTGATTATCAGCAGTGATTATTCATCATTAAGAATTTACAGATAAAGATGTCACTAGGTGCCAGTGATCACAGTATACTAATGTGGGATTTACTGAAAGATGTAACTACCATCATGGGTAAAGGGAAGGGTTTTGCTTTCGTAAAGGTGACTACAGTGGTCTCAGATATTTTTTAAATTCTATACAGTGGGACCAATTGATGATGTTACCTATGGTGAATCCTAAATGGGAAGCATTCAAGGAAGTAATTTTGGAAGCTACTAAACATTTTGTTCCAACTAAGAAACACTGTTCTGGGTTTAGATCCAAAAGGATGTCAGATGAACTAATGAGACTCGTGGCAGAGAAGAAAAATGCATGGGATACCTAAAAATTATCAGGTGACAGAGAAGCCAATGGTAGATATAAGCTAGTCTGTAATCAAGGCACAAAGAAGGTTAGGCAAGTGAAGGCAGATTATGAGAAATCTTTGGCAAAGGATGCAAAGAAACACAGGATGAATCAGATTGTTTCACTTGATATCAATGGTTTGAATGTAGACGATCATTCTCAGATAGCTGCCAAACTAAATGAGTATTTTGCATCTACATTAACACGAGGAGTTATTCAAGGAGGAGAAGGCCAGATATTTATGAAACCTTAACAGGGAGTTAAAGGATTTTGCAATAACCGAGTGCAAAGTGGAGGAGAAATTGTTGAAGTTAAACGTAAGAAAAGCATCTGGGGTGGATAGGATCTATCCAGTTATATTAAAGGAGGCAGCAAAGAAAGTAAGCAAACCCTAAGCCATAATTATGAGAGCATCCTTGGACTCAGGAGAAGTCCCCACAGACTGGAGATGTGCAAATCTATCTCTAATTCACAAAGGGGGATCAAAGGGTGACACTAGTAATTACAGACCTGTTAGTTCGACTTATGTTCCAGGGAAAATAATGGAGTCACTGGTTAAAGAAGCACTGCAGGATCACCTAGACCAACATGCAGTAATAATTCAGACACAGCATAGGTTTGTAAAGTGGAAGTCTTGTCTGACCAATTTGATTGGATATTATGACATGGTCACAAAGGAACTGGATGCAAAATATAATTTTGATATCATAATTTCAGGAAATCTTTTGATACTGTTGCACATGGAAGACTACTATATGAATTGGAGCAGTATGGCATTAAGGGCAAGTTGCTACAATGCATAAAAGGATGGTTGAGTGGGAGTAGTAACCAATGGACATTACTCTTTGTGGATTAATGTTATTAGTGGTGTCCACCCGGATTCGGTCCATTGTTATTTTGTATATTTATCAATGATATTGAAGGTGTATGAAGCTTAATGTCAAATTTTGCTGATGATACAAAGATTGGCAGGGTTGTAATAACAGCAATGACAGTATGCTGTAACAGGATCAGGATTTGGACAGATGGGCTGAGAAGTGGCAAATGAATTTAACATTGACAAATGCAAGTACTGCATATGGGTAGCAGTAACCCCAGAGAAATATACCAACTGGGTGATGTTACACTCAGGGTAGTGGAGAATGAAAGAGACCTGGGAGTAATTGTGCAGTCAGATATGAAGTTTTCTGAGCAGTGCAGACAGGCTGCAAGAGTAAGTCATGGGGGTCTTGTCAATGATATACAGGAATTTTGCTAGCAGGAATAAGGAGGTGATTATCTCCTTGTATAAGGCAATGGTCAGGCCGCACCCTGAGTACTGCATATAGGTCTGGATGCCTCATTTTAGGAAGGATGTAAAGTTGCTAGAATGAGTACAGAGAAGGGCAACAAGATTGGTGAGGGGAATGAAGGGATCCTCTTACCAAGAGAGGCTTAAGTTCTGCAAATTTCAGTGGCTGGAGACGAGGCATCTGCGCGGTGATCGATTGAGGTGTATAAGGCCTTGAATGGGTTGAGCACGCTGAATTCTGATGGGATCCTTCCACTTGTTCAGATTACAAACGTAAGAGGGCATAAATTCAAATTAAGAAAAGATAGATGTAGAATAGATGTGCGGAAATTTGTCTTTAGCCACCGGGTAGTTGAGTGCTGGAACAAACTTCCATCTGTTGTCGTGGAAGTTGATAGCTTAAATAAATTCAAGGAAGAAGTAGACAAACTCTTGGAGCAAATGGATGGGTGAATGGGAAGTTTTTTTTTTTTGGCTGGAGCTTGCTTTCTTGCATCATATGCCTCTACTAATGCTAATCCAGCAAAATTACACATTAATAACTTACACATTTGGTGGAGTTGAACTAAAACCGGTAATGGAGGAAAGGGACTTGGGTGTTAAGATATGGTCAGACATGAAGTTCTTCGAGCATTATACACAGGTTGGAAGGAAGGCCCATGGCATCCTATTGATGATTTATCGAACAATTGCTAGTAGAGATAAGGACATCATAATCTCATTTTATAAGGCTATTGTTAGACCACACTTGGAATATTGTGTTTAAGTATGGAGAATGCACCTAAAGAAAAAAGAAATACATTGTGCTCCTTGAAAGGGTCAAAAGATGGGCAACTTGCCTGGTGAGATTGGCAAAAGAACATCCATGTGTGGAAAGACTTCGAATATGTGGGTTGCAGAGCTTGGAAACTAGGCACCTTAGAGGAGACTTGATTGAGGTGTTTAACACCCTGAGAAGCAAAAGTAAAATTAATGAGGATGAAATTTTCACAGTTATAAATGATTCTAGAACTAGAGGTCATAATTTAAAATTACAAGGTGGGGGGGGGAGAAATGTTTGGACTGGATTGCAGGAAGTTTTATTTTAGCCAGCAAGACTCTAAAGTGTTTAGGGCATAAGCCTCAAGCTATGGAAGAGTCTAGACTATGTATAAATATAGCGCAAGCACATCAGAAATACATAGCTATATCTGAATAAATCAGAATATTATTAAAACAGCATCGTTATAAGCCTCAAGCTATGGGAGAGTCTCTCCCATAGCTTGAGGCTTATGCCCTAAACACTTTAGAGTCTAAATACATGATACACAATCAGGCATCTCTCATATTGTGGAGTTATACTTCATAACTGTTTTGCCATCATTGCATCACTCGGGTACCTACCCACCCACCAAAGAAGGGCCAAATAGCCCTGAAACAGTGCCGTCTGGGTGGTGGTATCCATCTGAGAATAAGTAACATTAGTCTTCTCCTTAGGTGAAGTGTTACTTAATTGAAGTAATGCAATATCATGGCAACTCGTGAAGGTATTCACAATATGAGATATAACTTAAAACGATGCCGTTTTACTAATATTCTGATTTATTCAGATATAGCTATGTATGATGCGCTTGCACTATATTTATACATAGTTTAGCCAGCAAGTTATAAATTACTGAAATAAGTTACCTACATGGGTGGTAGAGGCTGACAGTTTGGTCAATTCAACACACCTGAACTGCTATCTTTATTATACCATTGACTCTACATACTAAGACAGGTTGATTATCAATAATAGCTACAGTTTACTTAATTTTTTTAAATAAGCTCACTAAAACAAAATTTTAAATATATTCTACCTTTTAGCAAGTTATGCTCTTTTAATTTTTCATCCAGCATCATGCAGATCTTGTCTCCTAGTAATAAAAGTGGAAAAAAAAAAAAAAAGATCTACTACAAAATTTCTCACTTTTTTTTGTATAGTTATTAAAGAGTGTAATTTTAATAAAGATACAAAATACTTGAAAGGAGGATGCAGCACTGTATATCAGATTTAGTTTAATTCAGAAGAGCTATATTTAATAAGAAACCACAAGTTTCATGCTATACTTGAAACTCTTCTATTGAGGCAAATATATATTAATCTTATATGACACAGAGATGTTATACATTTGCACCTAAAATCCTATGTCATAATAAAACAAACTACTAAAGCAAATTTTAACCAGTCACCAACCCCCAAAGGGCACATAACGTTTTTAAACACCATCATGCACATAGGGATTGGGCCAATTTTAAACTTTCATATCACAGCCATTTTTAAATATTTGTTATTCATTTTTTTTTATTGATTTCCAAAACTATATAGGACTCTAAATACATCATTTTCATATTACTATCAGCCATTTTATTTATTATTTTTTAAAATACAGTTCCTAAGGAACATGGATTTTTTGGCCATTTTTACACCACAACTTTAAAAGCATATAGTGAGAAAATAAACAATTATTTCTCATTGAATATTTTCCTATTAGTAAAGAACAGTAAAATCTTCCAGACTATCTAATATCACATTCATATCTACAGTAACTATTTTTAACAAAATTTTTAAATATATAATTCTCAAAACAATTATGGAACAGCAGCATATAGATTCATTTTACAAAAAAACAAAAAGGATACATTCTCATTAAAAATCTATAACTTAAAAGTTCATAGATGCAACAATAATTTTCTAAAAATATTTTGTGAAATCATCCATATTTTATTTGGATGGTTTTACAAAAAAATCCAGATTAATTTTGACATAATAATAAATTTTTTTGCCAATTTAATTTTTAATAAAATTAATCTGGCACTCTTTCAATGGAATGTCTTATGCAGGATGAGTTGTTACATAAATGAATGAAAAAAACAATTTTCTATATTGTTTATATAAGCTCCTTCGCTCTCCACGAGACTGTAAAAAGAGATGTTTCAAACAGGGTAAACAAATGGTCAGATATATTCTTGTGAAGCAGTAAACCGTGTAGATGGCCACCTCCAAGAAAGGATACTGGGTAGAATAGCCAGTGTTCCATGCATGGTTCATCACAATTGTTGGAAGTTACAAAATAAAGGCTACTGAGGGAGTTTAATAGAGGTTTAACACAATAATACAATAAAGGCTTCTTTCAAATCTTCTAGGAATAACCAAAACAGTTATTTATTTCTGATTGTGTTTTGGCTTGGTTCAATCCCAATGGTGTATGGGGTAGGGGGTAAAGACTTTCAGAAATGCAATATTCTCCAAAAAGCAGAACAGAATTTCTGAAAGTTAAATGCAAAGCACATGAAAAAGATTGGATTTTTATATAAAAGGTGTGATAAAAAAGTTGAAGAAATGAAATAATACTTGGTTTATTTAATATTAGGGAAATAATAGTTTCCCTAATATTAGTTCTTACTGGTTCATCAAATACATCAGTAATGTTATTTTAAAGACGAAATGCACAAGGCATATATATATATATAATCACTGCCTTGCAGGTTTCATTTTGTTGCTTGTGCTTGTGATTTGGTTTTTAGGAGCATTAGCAACTAAGGCCATATTGCTCTGGGATATGCGGTTTTATTTTAGCCAGCAAGACTCTAAAGTGTTTAGGGCATAAGCCTCATTCCCAGACCTTTCCGCATCCTCCGTATTTGGTGGTGATGGGCTCGAACCCCGGTTTAATCAAGAAGCGTGTGCTACGCACTGCTGCTCCTTCCCACCTGGCTATGGAGGCGCAGGTTTCATTTTGTAAATATGAGCCCTAGTTAGAAGGAAGATCTCTCTCTCTCTCTCTCTCTCTCTCTCTCTACATTCTGGACTATCTAAAAGCTCCTTCATTGCCTCCCAGTGTTGAAGAAATCTTTCAATGTCAAAGTTGTTTTTTCTTCTTCAGGTAACTCTTGAATTCATTCAAATTAATTAGGTATTGAGCAGTGAGCTTTCCAGCATGCACGCACCACTAACAAATCTCAATGGTATTGTCAACGATCTATTGTTCTTGCTGAGGTCAAGTTTTGCTGCAGAGCAGAAACGATGGCAATATTTCTTGGAAAAAGGTCCTATAACTCAAGCTTTCTTTTGACTTCCTGCTCACTGGCCCCATATGCTGACCACAGCCAAATGAAAGAATTATAATGGGGGAAATCCACACAACTATATCCACTCTCTCCCACCCTCAAATGGTAACTGCTTCTCAAATTTTGGCACACTCTCAGCCTTGACAACTCACGGATTCACTTTAATCCAGTGTCTGACAACATGCTGACCAAAAGTAAATACAACCCAAATTTTTATGCTGGATCCCAAAATTTGAGGAAAAAAATCTGTGATGCAAATAAAGTAAATGAATTTTCAAAGACATTAGGCAGTCCATATCTTTTATAACAATTACACCAGAAATTCATAATACTAATAATCTTTTTTCCCTTCCTTCCACGAAATCCATGCACAATTGCTTTAAATGATTGCCAAGCTGTTAATTCAACATCCTATATCTTTGTTTCAAATACATCGTCTTTCAGAATCCACTTTCTTCTTTATCCAGAACCTTAACAAAATTCTTCATTAATCCAAGCTTTGTGGAGGAAGAATCTTTTCTGGTTCAACTATTGGAGCATATTTTATATTACTTCTTCCCACGAGCAGCTGTTTAGAAGAAAAGTAATGAAGAGAGAAAGCGAAAACTCAGTCATCAGATGCAGAGGAAGCAACATTTATGATATGCTTATGCCAAGAGAGAGAGAGATTAGAAGTCACAGTAATCCCCAATAGAGATATGTAATCCTGTCTAGAAATCTGTGTCACTGAAGATAAGCATACGAGCAGTATACTCCTTTTTGCAAGATATAAGACGGGACTGAGTTTCAGAAAGATTGCAGGATCATCTAGACAAGACTGCAGCAATAATTCAGACACAGCATGGGTTTGTTAAGGGAAAGTCTTGTCTGACAAATTTGATAGAATATTATGATGTGGTTACAAAGGAACTGGATGCAAAAAATAATTTTGATATCATACATTTGGATTTCAGGAAAGCTTTTGACAATGTTGTGCATGGAAGACTATTGTACAAATTGGAGCAGAATGGTATTAAGGGTAAATTGCTACAATGGATAAAAGGATGGTTGAGTGGGAGAAGACAGAGGGTGGTAATTAATGGGTGCTGCACTTTGTGGACTAATGTTATCAGTGGAGTCCCACAGGGTTCAGTGTTGGGTCCCCTGTTGTTTTGTATATTTATCAATGATATTGATGAAGGTATATCAGGCTTAGTGTCGAAGTTTGCAGATGATACAAAGGTTGGCATGGTTGTTAATGACAGTGTGCTACTGCAACAGGATCTAGAAAATTTGGGCAGATGGCCTAAGAAGTGGCCTCTAAAGTTTAACCTTGACAAATGCAAAATACTGCATATGGGTAGAAGTAACCCCAGAGAAACGTACCAACTGTGTGGTACTACACTTAAGGTGGCAGAAAATGAAAAAGACCTGGGAGTAATTGTGCAGTCAGATATGAAGTTTTCTGAGCAATGCAGACAGGCTGCCAGGGCAGGTCATGGGGTTTTATCAATGACATATAGGAATTTTGCTAGCAGGGAAAAGGAGGTGATTGTCCCTCTGTATAAGGCAATGATCAGGCCACGCCTTGAGTACTGCGTACAGGTCTGGAGGCCTCATTTTAGGAAGGATGTAGATTTGCTTGACCGTGTACAGAGAAGGGCAACAAGATTGGAGAGGGGAATGAAGGGATCCTCTTACGAAGAGAGGCTGAAGTTCTGCAAATTGCAGTAGCTGGAGAGCTACTGCAAGGGGGCATAAATTCAAATTAAGAAAAGACAGATGTAAAATAGATGTGCAGAAATTTGCCTTTAGCCAGTGGGTGGTTAATTGCTGGAACAAACTTCCATCTGTTGTTGTGGAAGTTGATAGTTTAAATAAATTTAAGGAGGAACTGAACAGGCATTTGGAGGGAATGATGTGATTTTTTTTTTTTTTGGCTGATGCTGCATAAGCTCATACGCTTGCTTTCTTGCATCACATGCTACTGCTGCTGCTACTATAATTGCTTTACAATTGCTGTGAGGTTTGGTTTTAGGCTGAAAATGAATCTGGAGGTTTGGATGCAAATTAATTGTGATATAAAACTTGCTTATCTTGAACAGCACATCTATTGGAAAACCAAGGTTTATATAAAGGATGAAGTTTTAAGGTGGAGTCTGGAATAAAGGATTTTATCCCTTCTGATTGACATCAGAAGACTAAAAACAGTAATCCAACCAAGGAAAAGAAGAATAGAAATCATAAAGATCTTTTTGATTCTTGTAATGCTATAGAATATGAGGTTGAGAATGGTCACTAGAGAAAGGCTCACTGGAGAAGAGATCATCACCGAGTTGCGATCTGAGGTGGCTACAGAACCATTCACCTCCACTGTGTAATTGGAAGGGCTGTTTGCAGAAAAAGATCAAGAGCATTGGCTGTATGGTTATGATCATCTCGTGTAACTAGTAATTGCAAAAACCTCAGCATCACGACCAGCTAGGCCAGGGCGACAAGAAAATGGAAGCCAGCTGGAATTGTGAACATTAAAATCGCCAAGGAAAAAATTACCTCATGGTTAAGAAAGTTGGAACGGAGAAAGTCAAGTTTTAAAGAGAGGAAGCCAGAGTTTCGAGTGATTAGCAGAGTTGGGCGATGATGATGATTTGGTTTTTAATGGCGCACTGGCAGCTGTGGCCATAATGCGCCGCAGAGTTGGGAGAATGATAGAGGTAACAAACAAATTTAACAGAATGGGTGTAGAGATTTTAAGCCAGAGAAGATTGAAAAGAGGAGATTCCAAATTACTAAGTTTCTGACAGGGAATATCAAAGTGGACATATGCACCACTTTGATATTCCCTGTACCTCAAGTACCACCTTTGAATCGAAAGGAATCATACAGCAAATAATTAGGACAACTGAAATGAGCAGTTGTTGAATAAACCGATAATTGGGATTCATGTCAGAAAAAGTATGTGCAGCTTGGCAGACTGTAAGAGGAAATGGATATCATTGAGACCATGCATATTTGTGAAATGAAAAAGGAAGTGTCTGGGAGGCTTAGATCTTTTCGCAGATGCGTTTTCTAATAATTTGACTATTCATGATGTATTTAACAGTAAGAAAAGGTGAGGAGAACAGTTGTATGAAGTAATGAAATTTTTGGACAGGGAATACACATAGCAAGAATATACTCAGCTCCTTGACGCAGCATGGTCTTGATAATGGCCCCCCACATACACACTACTCAGACTCCTTCTAGTCACCATCTGTCAGAGTAGAGGAAGCAAGATCATACACTAGCTGATCCAGAAGCTTCCTAGAGAGTTACCAATAGGTTCAGTCCAGTAGACCATGGAGTGGCCGGCCTGCAAACACCATTTTTATAGCTGTACTCTCGAAATGTAAGGAATATTTTGAACTTTGCCACAATGCCCATTATATCTTCAAACGACGATGGAAGAGATGGGGGGGGGGGAGAAATGGAGCATTGCTCTGAAGGCTAAACAGGGGCTCTACCACTGCAAGCCTCCAATCTATTGCACTGGTTGATGAGAATCATCTACCATCTAATACTGCCTGGTAACGCAGAGGGCAGCATTCCTCTATGTAGTGCGGATGCCACACCCCGCCCTAATTATGTTGGCTCACACCTGGATGGTCATCTCTAATATACTAATGCCCCCCCCCCCAAATAATGGTGCTGTATTTCAGGACTTTCACACGGGTTATTTTCAGGGTTACTAACAGTCCTACCATCATAAAGGTGCAAGCACAGGATTTGGTTGTTGCAGAACGACTGGACTTTGCTGAAATTCAGTCCACTTGATTCAAGTGTCATCTGAATATCAGTTCAATCAGCATTTTAGACTCCCAGATAACAAGCCCAGCTTGTCAATCTTGAGAGAAAATGTCTGTGGCAGCCTCAAGGACCAAAGTCTTCATTATGCAAAATACACCTTACTGCAGATGACATGTTAAATATTTGATGCTGTCCTTGCTTTTTCTAGACTTACCTGATATTTTTATCAGGCAGGAATAGCAATCGTCAACTGCTCAGTTCTCACCACATCACAGGAACGGTAAAGGCATACTTTTAATTTTCCCAATTAGCGCCACATCCAGATTTTTTGTGTGGATAAACAACACATGCAGACCCCAAGTTTCGTCCTGATTACAGATCTTGCAACCAAAGCACAAAGAATATGCATGTTTAGCAATATTCTAGATTTTCTTCCTCTGAATTTTTCTTTTGTGCCAAATGTCCACACACCTAGCAGAAATTGTCAGGGTGATTCAGACAGTTCCTTTGTTTCTGCTTAAACATTTTAAAAATATAATGCTAAGCAAAACACCTTAAACAATACGCAATACAGATGCAAATTGTAAGCAAATTCACATAACTTTCTTTCTATTAATGAGAGAGAGAGAGAGAGAGAGAGAGAGAGAGAAGCATACAGACAAGGTCGAACATGTTAACCTTCCCCAACATTACTGCCATCTATGAGCACCTGCAAATATTATTTCAAGTAATAGAACAGATCAGTGTCATATCTGCTTTGTTAAATTGTAATAAGACACATATCATGTGCCAACACAAAAACCTATATATATAGAAATTGTGATATGATGTGAAAATTTAAGAATTATTTTTGAAATATACATATAAAAATTGACCACAAATAGCTGATATATTAGTAGAGGTAACATCACGTTGGCTACTATTATTAGAGGGGACAGAGATATGACTTTTAGCTAATGCTGTATAAGCTTACTTTATATCATTTGTCACTACTAATACTTATATACACATATAAGCTCTCAAAAATAGACATAACTCTAAACAAAAAAATTGAACCAGAAATGTAATACCTATTAAAAATACCTTTTGTATATTTTGTCTATCATGTTTAGTTTATACTTAATTTTAGCATAAAAACAAAGAATTATTTTAGTAATTCTTACCAAAAAACTGTAACATCTTTGCTTCATACCCGCTCTTTAATGGTAATGGGTATTTCTTTAAGGACTTCAATGCCTATAAATGAAAACTTTCATTACCAAGCAAAATCTTTATATTTTAATGGAGCTATATGTATGAAGTATATGAAAAAGGATGGAGAGTATGTCCCAAAAATAAGGATTTTATGTTATCTACATTAGATTTGCTCATGAAAAAAATAAAATAAAAATAATTTCTTAAAATGAATACCCAGCTTTTGACAAACATTACATACATAAAGGAAGTAACCCAAAGTACAGTAGAACACCAAAAAGTCTAACACCCTTGGGGAATAGTACATGATGGATTTTTGAATTATGCATATATTCTACACTCAGCAAGCTCGGATGAGCTGACAGCATAATTTAATGTTGTCACATGATTAGAAACAAAATTTAAACTTTATCAATGGCAAATTTGGGAAGAGCCTTGTATTGTATAATAAAAAAGTATGCTTTTTCGTTAACTAAGTAATGTAAACATGTTCTGTGAAACAAAATCCACTGCTTGCACCTTCACGATGGTGGGACTTTCAGTAATTTTTCGGAAATCACATTTAAATATTTTTATTAACTAATACAGTAGTGCTGATCGAACAGAACCACATGTATTAAGACAAAATGTGAAACTATGCTGATGGATTGGTCAAGAGAGTAATGTGCTTGCTTAAGAAATAAAGGTTGTAGGTTCAAATCCTATTACAGTATGGGTGTTGCAATTTTCCAACATACTTTAATACATGGTATATATCCTGGTATTTAAAGGTGCATGACTTCTTGTGTGGGTGAATGTATAACACCCTTTTTGGAGGGAGATTGTAGGCAGATTGTTATTTGGTTTTTAGGAGCATTAGCAACTAAGGCCATATTGCTCCGGGGATATGTGGTGGTCACTCCCTGACCTTTCCACATCCTCCGTATTTGGTGGTGACGGGCTTGAACCCCAGTCTAATTAAGAAGCGTGTGCTACGCACTGCTGCTCCTTCCCACCTGGCTACGGAGGCACCATATTGTGGGCTGTTGTTGTTGTTGTTTTGGGGGCTTTACGGCGCAAGGACAGCAAAGGTCATAATGCGCCTAACTATGGTGATGTTAAATCTTGAATTGCATCTGTATAGATGCTATTCAAATTTATATTGTGTTGTATAGTTTTATATGTTTGAGGAAATCAAAAATTTTGGACACATGTGGTGTGTCTCCTAGTAGATCAGAAATGCTGAGAGAGGTGTTCGTCCTGGGAAATGAGATAAACATAGCTTGTCGCTGAATACTGTACTTGGGACAATCAATAAGTAGATGGTGGACAGTGAGCTGAGTGTTGCAGTTTGTACACAGTGGTGGGTCAGTGGCTGCCAGCAAATAAAGATGTGTCAGGTGTGTGTGGCCTATCCTTAATCGGGCTAATACAACTTCTTCATGACGGTTCTCACGGATACTAGATCTCCATGGTTTTAGATATTTTTTTACGCCAAGTAGCTTATTGTTGGCTTGATTCTGCCAGATATGTTGCCATAGTTCAAGGCATCGCTTATTTATAATGCACTTATAGTCAGATATAGGTGTAGTGAAGGTTTGGTCTATAGGATCGGTAGCAGTTTTGGCAGCTAGGTCGGCCTGTTCGTTTCTGGAAATGCCAGCGTGACCAGGGATCCAACATAACAGAACCTGTTGTTTCTTCTGGTTTAACTTGGTCAGACTATTCCAGATCTGTCTAAGTAAGGGGTTATCATTTTTTGTATTGTGTTGTATAGCTTGGATAGCACTAATGGAGTCGGTATAAATAACGCTGTGGAGTATAGTTCTTGAGAGTGTGTAGTTTAAGGCTATGTGGATAGCACAGAGTTCTGCAGTATAGCTGCTACATTCGGTGGGGAGTTTCTTGGACAAAGTGATGTTAGGAAATACTGCTGCTGCACCAACATGCTTTTCACTTTTAGATCCATCTGTGTAGATCGGTGTGTACTGGCCGTGCTGGGTTCTCAGTGTGGCATGTATTTGAAGCAAGTTCTGTTGGGACATGGTGTGTTTTCCCCAGGCTGTGAATGAAAAGTCACACGGCGGTATATGATACATCCATGGCGGGACTGCATGAGAGGCAGTAGGCTGTATCTTACTCAGGTCAATTTGCCAGTCAGCTTGTAGTGAGCGAAGACATATCCCAATTGGTGGGTTTATTGATGGGTAGGCTCTATAAAGGTTTTCCCATTTAGGATGGAAAACACCATTCCAAGTGGGGTGGTTTGGATGCCCTTTGAGTTTTGCAGCATAATTTAATAAAAGCATTTGTCTCCGTAGCTGTAAGGGTGTTTCATGCGCTTCGGTATATAGGCTCTGAACCGGTGATGTACGGTACGCCCCCAGTGCAAGACGAAGAGCGCTGTGGTGTACAGGATCAAGCCAACGTAGAGCGCTTGGTCTAGCAGAGCTATATACGACAGAACCATAATCCAGACGTGACCGTATTAGTGCACGGTAGAGATTTAGCAGCGTGTAACGGTCAGCTCCCCACGTTGTGCCCGATAGAACTCTTAGAATGTTAAGCTTTTTAAGACAGTTAGTCCGGAGCGTTTTTATATGATCAAGGAAAGTGAGTTTTTGGTCGAATATCACACCCAGAAAGCGAACACTAGGGACCACTGGTATGACCTGATTTTCTAGTCTAAGTTCCGGATGTTGGTGTAGATTACGCTTTCTACAGAAGTGTATCCCAACTGTTTTTTGGTGTGAGAGACGAAAACCATTGTTTTGGGACCATTTAGCTATTTTGTTGATAGCACATTGCAACTGCCTTTCTATCATTCGCATGTTAGGCGAATGGCAGGCGATACTGAAGTCATCAGCGTACAGGGTAGTGGATATCGTTTGTGGTAGGTCGTGTGTTATAGAATTCATTATTATATTAAAGAGAGTAGCACTTAGCACTGACCCTTGTGGTACTCCTTCTTCCTGGATGAATTTTGAAGATAAGTGGTTGTGAACTCTAACTTGAAATGAGCGGCAATGCAGGAAGTTTCTGATAAACTGTGGTAGGTGTCCGCGAAATCCCAGATCGTATAGGGTTCGCATAATACCATATCTCCAAGAAGTGTCAAAGGCTTTTTCGATGTCAAAGAAGACCATTGCAAGATGTTCTTTTCGGACGAAGGCATCCCGGATGTTTATTTCTGTCTTGATCAAAAGGTCAAGAGTGGATCTACCTTCCCGGAAACCACATTGCACAGGATTTAGGAGATCATTTTGAGCTAGAAACCAGGTTAGTCGGGCGTTAACCATTTTTTCCATGACCTTGCTCATACAGCTAGTGAGTGCAATAGGTCGATAATGTTGCGGATTTGTAGGGTCTTTGCCTGGTTTTGGAAAAGCCAGAATGTACGCATGGTGCCATTTGTCGGGGAACGTGTTTTCTTTGAATATTCTGTTATAGAGGAGTAACAGAGTCTTGAGAGCCGGTTCGCTGAGTTTTGCTATCATGATGTAGTGGATTCCATCAGGCCCTGCTGCACTGAGTTTAGTAGACGATAGAGCATGATGCAACTCTGACATTGTAAAGGGGAGATTGTACGCAGAAATTGATACTGATTCAAAATTGATACGTTTTTTTTCAGCTTGTGCTTTGTGTGCCTGAAAATATTGCGAGTATGATGTTGCGGCTGATATGTTCATGAAAGTTTTACCCAGCGTGTTTGCGATATCCTCAGGTTTTGTAATATCATGGCCATTGACAGTGAGCACGGGACAGTTGACACGTGGGTGTTTTGCGTACATCCGCTGTATTTTTGCCCATATTGTTTGAGTTTTTGTCGTGCTTGTAATTGTGGATGCGAAGCGTCTCCATGCTTCCCTTCTACTAGTCTGCCTGACTCGTTTTGCCTTTGCTCTTGCCTGTTTAAAGCGGATGAGGTTTTCTGTTGTTGGGAACTTCCTGAAGACGTTCCATGCTTTGTTCTTCTGTTTTTTAGCTGCATTACATTCATCATTCCACCACACTTTTGATTTGGCCGATATTTTTGTGGATTGTTTTGGAATTGCTTTGTCTGCTGCCTGCAGTATTTGATTAGATATGTATTCTACTGCCAGGTTTATGGATGTCTGTTGGATCTGGTTTTCTTCTAGTATTGCTAGCTGCTTGTACACATCCCATTCAGCTTTTGAAAAGTTCCATTTAGGGATCCGATAAGAAAGGTGGGGAATGCTTGTGTTAATGCGACATATCACAGGATAATGATCACTGCCCAGCGGATTGCTGTGAATGGTCCATCCAAATAGTGGATATATGGTTGCTGTGCACAGGGAGACATCAATAGCTGATGTAGATCCTGTCGGAAGATGTGTATAGGTGTGAGCCCCATTATTCAGAGTTATCAGATTCTGTTGATCGAGTAATTTTTCAATTATTTGTCCACGCTTGTCCAGATTGTGGTTTCCCCACAGCGGATGGTGACTGTTGAGGTCTCCTAAGATACAGTAGGGTTTGGGAAGTTGTATTACTAATTCTTCTAAATCGGCATAGCTTATATTTTGGTTAGGTGGCAAGTATAGTGAGACTATGGTTAAATCAAAGTTAATATTGACTCGTGCAGCAACTGCCTCAAGGTTTGTTTTTAGCGGGAGTGGCTTTGAGGGTATCTGGGCATTGATGATCAATGCTACTCCTCCATGGGCAGGATTGTTTGAATTTTGTGCAACACGATCTTGACGATGTATTATGTATTTCCGAAGGGAAACATTTATATTTGGTGTCAGATTGGTTTCCTATAAGCAAAAGGCAATAGGGTCATATTGTGAAAGAAGATCTTGGATGTCGGACAAGTTACTGCGATAGCCTCTGCAGTTCCACTGTAAGAAAGTAAGCATTATTTGGGTTTAGTGGAACCCTCGACTTCTTTTCGAGGGACAGAAGATTTGCCTCGGTCAAGTTTAACTTTCCCCTTCTTTGGGAAGTAAGGTTTCCCTGTATCCATGTCTTCATTGGAGAACAGTTCTAAAACCTGTTCGTCGTGATTCAAATTGTCTTCTGAGTCCATGTATTCTGTTTGATTTGAGTCAGGAGTAGTAGATACTGTGGTATTCTGTTGAATGGCATCAGGTTGTACTGAGATTGGCGTATTTATGGCTTTGGTATGTTTGTTTTTCGTATGGGGCGTTGGTACTGGGGACAGCAATGACCTTGCCCATTCAGCTAGTGATTTGCTTGGTGGTATAGTTACTTCCGTTTGGGTAGAAATTGATATGTGTTCTGTGGTTATTTGTGCATAAGTGGGCTTACTAGTATTTGGAACCGGTAGGGATTTTTTGGCCTCTTGGTAGGTTACGTTATGTTCAGTTTTGTACCGCTGTATCTTTTTTTCACGCTGCCAAAGGGAACACTCTTTGGAATATGCTGGGTGTGCCTCTTTACAGTTCAGACAGATTGGTCTTGTGGCTGTGCAGTCAGTACTTATGTGTTCAGTGGATCCACACGTGGCACAGGCAGCTACTCCTCTGCAGACTGTCTGTGAGTGCCCAAATTTTTGGCATTTATAGCAGCGTAATGGGTTCGGGATGTACGGTTTAACCCGGCAGTTAAGGTAGCCTGCTTTTATCACTGTTGGTGGCTTGGGATTGTCAAAAGTAAGTATTATGTTCCGTGTAGGAACTAGTATGCCATCTTTCTTTGTCATAATTCGTCTGACATTAATGATTCCTTGGTCGTGTAATTCTTGTTTTAGTTCTTCGTCTGACACGTTCATGAGGTCCCATTCGGTGATGACACCTCTTGACGTGTTCAGGGAAATGTGGGGTGAAACGGTGATAGAAGTTCCACCAAAAGTTTTCATTTTTTGTAGTTGCTCAGCCTGTCGAGCAGTGGCAACTTCAACTAGTAGGTCACCTGATCTTAGACGACGAACTGTCTTTGGAGTTCCTATTGTGCTTTCTAGGCATTTCTGCACTAGAAATGGAGAGAGCTTTCCAACTGGTTGTTCTTCAGTTGAATGAATAATCAAGAAGGTTGGAGTTCGGATTCTGCCTACGTCAGTCTTTTGACGTTTTGCTGCGACAGAACCAGACTCCTCTTGTTCTTGCCGTGTCAAGGTTTCTTCTATGCACCCAGTGTTTTTCTGGGTTTTACGGACTTCTTGCTCCATTTCGCCCTGGAAGGGAGACCTTTTCCCCTCCAGGTTACCAGCCCCGCCACGTGGAGGCAGGAGCAGTGCCACCTTTGTGACCAAGCGGTAGTGGGTTAGTAGTAATGCAAAATAAAAGAAAAAGAAGAAAGAAGGTTACTTTTCCTCCTGTTCAAGTAAAGTGATTTCTTTACTTAAGCTTATGTAATTGATTGTTAGTGTAACGCTGTAAATAAAGAAGACGATTTTATTTATTCAAGAGAGCGCAAATTCACTGGCAAAGACACTTGATCACAAAATCGCTTGGCACCTGGGGCCCATATTGTGGGCAGAACCAGACTGTTCTCATCTCTTGAGCACAGAAAAATCCAGCACTACAAGACTGAGTTCAGTTTCATCCAATCACATTGTGTTTAGAACAATCAGTATATGCACAGAAGTGGGCAGATGGGTGCCAGGAGGCAGTCTTCATTTTTTTCACCTCTTCATCCTCCTGTTTTTTCATTTTATTATTTATTTATATTTTCCACTGGTGACTAGGCCTTATGCTTCCGTGTAGTAAGGAACTGCAGGCATCTACTGGTACTGCACTAACTTCAGTGGATGCAGGATAGATGACACCAATAGGACTTGCACTACTTCTTGTGGGTGTGGGATTTAGCCCATTAAGGACAGCACGAGTAAAGTTGTGGCCTGCATCCTCATGACATGAATGGGTACTAAGAAGCAGCTTTTCTGATGATTGCTGCCTCCTGGTATCAAAGTGGCCAACAGCAACACACACTGCACAAACATATTATACTAATTTCTGGCCATTTTATAGTTATGTATCAGCATGGTGTTGAACTAACATCTAGGAACTATCCTACATAACGCACAAAACAAAATAATCAGTTATAAATGGTGTGATATGATTTCATAAAACCTAAGTATCTTGCTACAATAAGATAAAAGTATCTTCCGTAGCCAAGTGGGAGTGCAGTAGCACACGCTCTTTGAGTAGACCGGGGTTCAAGCCCCTGACTGCTGAATACGTCCGACCTGCCAACCCGCACTGGACCAGCGTGGCAGATTATGGTCCATTTCCCTCAACATGAATTGTTGAGGCGGCTTCCATCCTGCAGTGGGTTGATAATGGCTGCACTTTACTTTTTTTTTTTATCTTGCTACAATGGATAAAAGGATGGTTGAGTGGGAGAAGACAGAAAGTGGTAATCAATGGGTGCTGCTCTTCATGGCCTAATGTTATTAGTGGAGTCCCACAGGGTTCGGTGTTGGGTCCACCGTTGTTTTGTATATTTATTAATGATATTGATGAAGGTATATCAGGCTTAGTGTTGAAGTTTGCAGATGATACAAAGGTTGGCAGGGTGTTAATGACAGTAATGGCAGTGTGCTACTGCAACAGGATCTAGAAAATTTGGGCAGATTGGCTAAGAAGTTGACAAATGCAAAGTACTGCATATGGGTAGAAGTAACCCGAGAGAAACGTACCAACTGTGTGGTAGGTACTACACTTAAGGTGGTAGAAAATGAAAGAGACCTGGGAGTAATTGTGCAGTCAGATATGAAGCTTTCTGAGCAATGCAGAGAGGCTGCCAGGGCAGGTCATGGGGTTTTGTTAATGATATATAGGAATTTTGCTAGCAGGGAAAAGGAGGTGATTGTACCTCTGTATAAGGCAATGGTCAGGATATGCCTCGAGTACTGCGTACAGGTTTGGAGGCTTCATTTTAGGAAGGATGTAGATATGCTTGAGCATGTACAGAGAAGGGCAACAAGACTGGTGAGGGGAATGAAGGGATCCTCTTACCAAGAGAGGCTTAAGTTCTGCAAATTGCAGTGGCTGGAGACTAGGCACCTCCGTGGTGATCTGATTGAGGTGTATAAGGCCTTGAATGGGTTGAGCACGCTGAATTCTGATGGGATCCTTCCACTTGTTCAGATTACGAACCTAAGAGGCATAAATTCAATTAAGAAAAGACAGATGTAGAATAGATGTGTGGAAATTGGCCTTTAGCCAGCGTGTGGTTAATTGCTGGAACAAACTTCCATCTGTCGTTGTGGAAGTTGATAGGTTAAATAAATTTAAGGAGGAACTGGACAGGCATTTGGAGGGAATGATGTGATTTTTTTTTTTTTTTTTTTGACTGATGCTGCATAAGCTCATGCACTTGCTTTCTTGCATCACATTCCACTACTACTATCTACAGAATATTGTACTGTGAACTAGTACTGAGTGTCTTTTGCAAAATGATTTTATTTGTCACAAATATAGAGTAACAATGACAAAATCTAGGAAATATATAGTGTTTGGAAATTAAAATATTCAAAAAGTTCCAGATTTATGAGGTCTTACTTATGTCCTACAGATTGACAGGATAGTGCATCTTAAATGAAATCACTTAAGAGCATTAAGAAATAGCCAGTTGATAACTTTAACAGATTAAGGGAATTTTACATTAAACTAAATCATTAATAATTAGGTAAAAAAAAATTCGAGCAACAAAGAACTAACTGCTAAAATTAAACACGTTTTGCATACATATAAAGTTAGGTAATTTAATTATGGTTGGTTAAATGTTTTTATTTCATTTTAATAATTAAATTTTGTAACAAAGTTTTTGTGGTCAATTTAAAACTGTTTACACATGGTATGAGTAGTTTATTTATAAAGATCTTGGTATGATTTTTAAAAATCATTCTAATGGAAACATGCTGCCACCATAAAATAAGGCAGGATGAGTTTCATTATGGTATATACAATGTGTTAAGGGAGAATAGGGATTTTTTAAAAATCATACTAAATTGAGCAGTATTCAGTAATTAATTTTTTTTATATGTAGAATGAATAAAACCTTCAGAAATCTATAGAATTAAGTTGCATTGCAAAAAAGAAACCTTACAAATTTTTTTTTTTGGCTGATGCTATATAAGCTTGCTTTCTTGCATCATATGCCTCTACTAATGCTAAATGTTTTATCTGATATTAAGCACAAAGGTAGTTAAGGCCACGAGGCATCAATATTTGTGATAATAAACTCCCTGTAGAAGTTTGTTGGTTTTGGTAGTTCAAAACACTATGTAACCACTGCCTCATGCCAACTGTGAAAAAAATAAGCCTATAAAAGTTCTCATCCAGATGGAAACCAATTCTAATCTTTGCTAGCTGCTAGTGCTCTTATGAAGAGGAATAAATGTTTACCAGAACAAAACAAGTAGATATGTTGAGCAAAGATGTTTTATTTTTTAAAAGAGGCTGAAATTCTGTGGAAAGTTACCACATAAATGGGTGTTTTTTGACATACAGTACGGTAAAGAATTTTTTTTTAATGGCTAAAACTACTGACCCCATTTGTGCCTGAAATTTTATTGACACAATGGTGTCACTAATCTCTTTACAGCTTTGTCTGGTTTCTGATTGGGACACTTACAAATAAAAATGGATTCAAAAGGCCATTTATTTCATGATGATAACTGTGCAGTGGGAGAAATGCAAAACGTCTGCCTAGATATGAACAGTAGAGTTCTTTCAGGAAGGAAAATGGTGTATATATAATGGTGAAACTCCTGTACTAAAAAAAAGGTGGGTATTAAACTGAAAATTAATATATCACTTTATTATCACTTAATCACTTTCAAATTATTTTTAATTATTATATGTCATTAATTATTTTTTAATTGGAAAAGTTTAGCTATAAAAAAAAATTGTTTATTTCGTTCTAACAGTTGACCATATGTCAAAAAACACTCACTGCTAAAGTATCTTTTGATAGAGTTTCACTGCTTCCTTCTCTTTTCACCCATTGTACTACCCAATTTTTGACTATACAGTAGTTAAGAAATACCCTTTCTTTTGGATAACAAGACTGCTGTTTCTAATGATGTTTTTGATCTTATTATACAATATAATGACAGAATTAAGAATAAATGTTTAAAGTTTTCCATTTTAAACTACTTTTTGCCCTTTCCCCCTAAAAACTAATTAGTGAAGTAAAGGCAACCAAGTGCTGAATGTTGTTATTGTCTATCATTTTTTGGGTATAGTACAGAAGAGTTACAGTAATCTCAAACAACTGGAGGTGATGGTATTTCAGATAGTTGATTTTTGTGGATAATCCACTTTAAATGCACTCTATCTACAGTATGAAAGGGAAGCAAGAAAAAGATTAATGAGAGAATAGTAATTTGCGCTACAGTAATTTTTAAAGCTATATAAGCATGTACAACACAAAGTACTGTAGATGCTTATATAGCTTTAAAATAATTACCAATGTTTTTGTGCATGAAAGTTGTAAATTTTTTTTTTTTTTCTGTTTTTTCCCACTGCAACATCCTGTATTTTCTTCAAATACATTAGCTGGTTCACATCCAATTCTTTTTGAGGTCTGGCCAATCTGATGGGGAATAAATGCTTCACTGGTCATTAGTCTCCATAGAGCATAGTTCATTTACCTACAAGAATACCGGACAATCCTAATCATCATACTCGTAACAGAGAAGAAAAATGCATGGGATGCATATAAATTATCAAGCGACTCAGAAGCCTATGGCAGATATAAGTTAATCTGTAATCAGGTCACAAAGGAGGTTCGGCAGGTGAAGGCAGATTACGAGAAATCCTTGGCAAAAGATGCTAAGAAAAACAGCAAGGATTTCTTTACTTATATAAACTCTAAAAGGAGGAGGATGAATCTGATTGGTCCACTTGACATCGATGGTTCGACTGTTGATGATCCTGATCAGATAGCAAACAAACTGAATGAGTATTTTGCATCTACATTCACACGTGAGGAATTATTAAGGTTTGAAAATGGCAGAAGATTATCAAATTGTAGCAGGATACTTAATGATTTTGTAATAAGTGAGAGCAAAGTGGAAGAGAAATTGTTGAAGTTAAACGTAAGAAAAGCACCTGGGGTGGATGGGATCTATCCAGTTATATTAAAGGAGGCGGCAAAGCAACTAAGCAAACCCTTAGCCATAATTATGAGAGCATCCTTGGACTCAGGGGAGGTTCCCACGGACTGGAGATGTGCAAATGTATCCCCAATTCACAAAGGGGGATCGAAGGGTGACACGAGTAATTACAGACCAGTTAGTCTAACTTCTGTTCTGGGTAAAATAATGGAGTCGCTGGTTAAAGATGCATTGCAGGATTATCTAGACAAGACTGCAGCAATAATTCAGACACAGCATGGGTTTGTTAAGGGAAAGTCTTGTCTGACAAATTTGATAGGATATTATGATGTGGTTACAAAGGAACTGGATGTGAAAAATAATTTTGATATCATATATTTGGATTTCAGGAGAGCTTTTGACACTGTTGCGCATGGAAGACTATTGTACAAATTGGAGCAGAATGGTATTAAGGGGAAGTTGCTACAATGGATAAAAGGATGGTTAAGAGCTAGAAGACAGAGGGTGGTAATCAATGGGTGCTGCTCTTCTTGGACTACTGTTATTACCGGAGTCACACAGGGTTCGGTGTTAGGTCCACTGTTGTTTTGTATATTTATCAATGATATTGATGAAGGTATATCAGGCTTAATGTCGAAGTTTGCAGATGATACAAAGGTTGGCAGGGTTGTTAATGACAGTGTGCTACTGCAATAGGATCTAGATAATTTGGGCATATGGGCTAAGAAGTGGCAACTGAAGTTTAACCTTGACAAATGCAAAGTACTTCATATGGGTAGAAGTAACCCCAGAAAAACGTACCAACTGTGTGGTACTACACTTAAGGTGGCAGAAAATGAAAAAGACCTGGGAGTAATTGTGCAGCCAGATACGAAGTTTTCTGAGCAATGCAGACAGGCTGCCAGGGCAGGTCATGGGGTTTTGTCAATGATATATAGGAATTTTGCTAGCAGGGAAAAGGAGGTGATTATCCCTCTGTATAAGGCAATGGTCAGGCCACGCCTCGAGTACTGCGTACAGGTCTGGAGGCCTCATTTTAGGAAGGATGTAGATTTACTTGTGTGTGTACAGAGAAGGGCAACAAGATTGGCGAGGGGAATGAAGGGATCCTCTTACGAAGAAAGGCTGAAGTTCTGCAAATTGCAGTGGCTGGAGACTAGGCATCTGCGCAGTGATCTGATTGAGGTATATAAGGCCTTGAATGGGTTGAGCACGCTGAATTCTGATGGGATCCTTCCACTTGTTTAGATTAGGAACCTAAGGGGGTATAAATTCAAATTAAGAAAAGACAGATGTAGAATAGATGTGCGGAAATTTGCCTTTAGCCACCGGGTGGTTAATTGCTGGAACAAACTTCCATCTGTCGTTGTGGAAGTTGATAGGTTGAATAAATTTAAGGAGGAACTGGACAGGCATTTGGAGGGAATGGTGTGATTTTTTTTTGGCTGATGCTGCATAAGCTCATACACTTGCTTTCTTGCATCACATGCCACTACTACTACTACTACAGCCAATACACTTGATATTTTTCTCACAAACAACCCTTCTAAGTACACGGTCGAAGTGAGAGGTCCTTTAGGCACTTCAGATCACAACTTGGTGATTGTCTCTTCTCCAATGGAACCTTTATCTCATGGCTATTCCCAACCTCGTGTTATTTCCCATTACAAGAATGCAAAATGGGATGACCTGCAAGACTTCTTTTCTTCTATTTTTTGGTCGGATTACTGTTTAAAAACTTCTGATGTCAACGTTTGCTCAGATCGTGTCAGTGAAATTATTCTTGAAATCCTTTATCTCACATTCCACTTTAAAATCTCGTCCTTTATCTAAACCTTGGTTTTCCAATAAATGTGCTAAGGCTGTTCAAGAGAAGAATGTTGCATATCGTAATTGGCTTGTTTCTAATTCTTCAGTTTCATTTCCTGCCTACACCAAAGCTCGCAACAACTGTAAAGCAGTTATTAATCAGTCCAAACTAGAGTTTGAACAGGCTAAGAGTCGAAAACTTGCTTCTTGCCCTTATGGTAGCCGAGCATTCTGGTCTCTTGCCAAAGCTATTGGCTGCAACTTTTGCCCATCTCTACTCCCACCTCTGTCCAAACCAGATGGTTCTATTGTCACTTCAGCTAAGGATAAAGCTGACCTGCTAGCATCCCATTTTTCTTCCAACTCATGTATTAATGATTTTGGTAAAACACCTCCACCATTCCCAACACACTCCATTCAATGCCTCCTGTTGTCTTCCTTCAAAAGGATATCAGAAGGATTTTGACGAATCTTGATGCTAAGAAAGCTCCAGGTCCCGATGGTATTTCTACACTTGTTCTCGAAACCTGTGCTCCTGAACTTACTCCTATTCTTTGCCTACTTTTTTCACTTTCTTATTCCAAAGGTGTTTTTCCTTCTTCTTGGAAATTTGCTCATATCCAGCCAGTCCCTAAAAAAGGGTGACAAATCCCTCCCATCCAATTATCGTCCCATTGCAATTACTTCTACTGTTTCTAAAGTAATGGAGAAATCAATTAACCGCCAACTCTTAAGCTACCTAGAAACATTCCGTCTGATCAACTATCGCCAGTATGGATTCCGTCAGTGTTGAACCACTGGTGATATTCTGGCTTATGTTACCCATTTATGGACTAATTCAATGGAAAGGTTCGGTGAAACACAAGTAGTTGCTCTTGACATCTCAAAGGCTTTTGATCGTGTTTGGCATAAAGGTCTTCTAAACAAGCTTCTATCTTATGGTTTGCCAACTGCTTATAGTAATTGGTTATCTAGTTTTCTCTCTGATTGCTCACTGAGGGTGATGGTAGATGGCTCTCTGTCTTCTAACTTCTCCACTAATGCCGGTGTCCCCCAAGGTTCAGTTCTTTCTACCACTCTTTTCCTCTTGTATATTAATGACCTTCTTCTATTGACTGGAAATCCTATCCATAGTTTTGCTGATGATAGCACATTGCATTCCACTTTCCATTTTGAGAAACCTTGTTCTGCTCAATCAGCTTCAACTTCTCGAAAATCTGTTACCAATTCCTTAAATGCCGATCTTCAGGTAATTCTCCAGTGGGGCAAAGACAACTTAGTTGATTTCAACCCTTCTAAAACTCAGTCTTGTCTTATCTCTCACAAAAAGGATTCTTCTGCTCCTATGCTTATCTTTAGTGACACTACGATTTCTAGGCAAAATGATATATCTCTTTTGGGGATTACCCTGGCTTCTAATCTCTCTTGGCACAAGCACATTACAAATATTGCTTCCTCTGCATCTAAAAAACTTGGTTTTCTCTTTCGCTCTCGGCATTACTTTTCTTCCAAATAGCTGCTCACTCTGTATAAATCGCAAATCCGCCCTGCCATGGAATATTGTTCCCACATCTGGGGTGGTGCTCCCAAAACCTCTCTCAGGCTTCTAGATTCCATTCAGAAGAGGGCAGTTAGGTTAATTAATGATTCATCTCTAACAGAGTCTCTCCACTCACTTTCTCATAGACGTACTGTTTCTGCTGCATTCCTCTTCTACAGATACTTCCATGGGCATTGGACGTGGTAATATCAATTTTAAATTTTGAATAAAATTATACCAAGATTGCAATTACATAATGTGTTAATAAGGTATTGTATACAGAACATTACTTAACACATTATGTAATTGCAAACTTGGTAGAATTTGATTCAAATTTAAAATAGATATTACCACGTGGACTTTTCGCACGTGTACTTTGACATACAGAGCATGTCGGAAACAGAAGTAAGAGCATTGCTGTCTTTTTCATGATTTTGGTGGATGACCTCTGATGAAGACACAAAAATTATGAAACACTCTGCAATGCTATCTCCATCTTGGTCGTTTCTTCAAAAAATTCATTTGGTTTACTTTTTAATTGTTACAATTATTTTTTCCAGTTCCTTTCTTCCCCCCTTCGTTCACAACGTATATCGCTCCCAGGGTACACCGTATTTTCATTAGTTTATTTCTATGAATAAACATCTACTTACTGTATTTTATACTAATAATATTATATATATATATATATACACACACATATATATATGCACTTTCTTTGAACACCAGTGTGTTCAAAGAAAGTGCATCCAGAGAAGACTGCAGCAATAATTCAGACAGCATGGATTTGTTAAGGGTGTCTTGTCTGACAAATTTGATTGGTTACCATGATGTGGTCACAAAGGAATTGGATGCAAAAAATAATTCTTATATCATATACTTGTATTTCAGGAAAGCTTTTGACACTGTTGCACATGGAAGACTATTGTACAAATTGGAGCAGAATGGTATTAAGGGTAAGCTGCTACAATGGATAAAAGGATTGTTGAGTGGTAGAAGACAGAGGGTGGTAATCAATGGGTGCTGCTCTTCGTGGCCTAATGTTATTAGTGGAGTCCCACAGGGTTTGGTGTTGGGTCCACTGTTGTTTTGTATATTTATCAATGATATTGATGAAGGTATATCAGGCTTAGTGTCGAAGTTTGCAGATGATACAAAGGTTGGCAGGGTTGTTAATGACAGTGTGCTACTGCAACAGGATCTAGAATTTGGGAAGATGGGCTGAGAAGTGGCAGCTGAAGTTTAACATTGCTAAATGCAAAGTACTGCATATGGGTAGAAGTAACCCCAGAGAAATGTAACAAAATTAAACTCAGGGGCTCACATCTGGTGAGTATGGGCTTGGCACACCCAGGGTCCTGATCTGGACATCATCAGCTTCTCTTCCTTGGTGATTCCCTTTTATTTCTCTCTCACTCGGGGTAGTTCAGAAATTTTTTTTGGCTGGTGCAGCATAAGCCTCGGGCTTCCTTGCACCATATGGCTAATAATAATAATAATAAACTGTGTGGTACTACACTTAAGGTGGTAGAAAATGAAAAAGAATTGGGAGTAATTGTGCAGTCAGATATGAAGTTTTCTGAGCAATGCAGACAGGCTGTCAGGGCAGGCATGGGGTTTTGTCAATGATATACAGGAATTTTGCTAGCAGGGAAAAGAAGGTGATTGTCCCTCTGTATAAGACAATGGTCAGGCCACACTTTGAGTACTGCATACAGGTCTAGATTTTTTTTGATTTGTTGATTTTGGTAGTTGTTGGCGCATCGGCTTTTGTGGCCATATTGCACCTCCCAAGGTTTTTGCAGTACTTTGATCCAAGCCTGAGGCGGGAATCGAACACGCAACCTTTGGGTTGCCGGGCAGGTACTTTACCCACTCGGCTAGCTCGGTCGGCGCATACAGGCCTAGAGGCCTCATTTTAGGAAGGATGTAGACTTGCTTGAGCGTGTACAGAGAAGGGCAACAAGATTGGTGAGGGGAATGAAGGAATCCTCTTACCAAGAGGGACTTAAGTTCTGCAAATTGTAGCGGCTGGAGACTAGGCACCTGCGAGGTGATCTGATTGAGGTGTATAAGGCCTTGAATGGGTTGAGCACACTGAATTCTGATGGGATTCTTCACCTTGTTCAGATTATGAACTTAAGGGGCATAAATTCAAATTGAGGAAAGACAGATGTAGAATAGATGTGTGGAAATTTGCCTTTAGCCAGCGGGTGGTTAATTGCGATAAGAAACTTCCATCTGTCGTTGTGGAAGTTGATAGGTTAAATAAATTCAAGGAGGAACTGGACAAACTTTTAGAGGGAATTGTTTTGTAATTTTTCTTTGGCTGATGCTGCATAATGCCACTTACACCCTTTAAAACTGTAATTGTCATCCAAATAACGTAAGTATATGGAAACATTTCTTACAGACTGCATCAGATAAGATTGACACGCATAGGTGATGATGTAATATTGCATCAACTGTTACTTTCAGCTGTATAAACACTCTCTGCAAGAGTTGCAGTCATTCCTTGCTTGTGTCATAATGACGAGTTATGTGCAGTTGACGCCACGAAGAAAGAGTGCTATTGTTGCTTTACACGAGGAAGGATGTTCTTCCCGTCATATTGCTTATAGAGTGTCTTGTAACCAGTCGACAGTGAGTAGATTTCTTTCCAAACTCAAGAATACTGATTCTGCTGATGGGAAAAAAGGAACTGGACGCAAACAAGTCTCTACGCCAAAACAGGACCACATTTTGAAGCTCTTATGCCTTAAAAACCGTCTGAGCTGAAAAGAGAATGGGAAGAACACACAGGAGTAGTAGCAAGTGCAGTAACAGTCAGAAGATGCCTCTTCAAAATGGATGTATAGCCTGTCGTCACAAGAAGAAGCCCTTCCTCACACAAAAATGAAAAAGGCTTCTTTAATTTGGCGTAAGGAGCATCTCAAATGGTCCCCGAGCAGTGGAAGTCTATTCAACCTGTATGGCTCTGATGGGACACAAAGGATTCGCCGTAGATGTGGTGAAGAATACCATCCAGACTGTATGGTGTGAAATTCCTAGGTGGTGCACTTTCTTTGAACACCCGTGTGTGTATATATATATTTTTTTTTCTTTTAATAATACAGCACTTTAGAAAATAATTTAGTTTCATCTATTTATATGTAACTTTACTGCTACTGTATTATACAATTAGTTGTTATACCCATCTGAAATTTAATATGTGTATATATACATATTTAACTCAGGCAATATAATTTTTTACCTTTTCCATACATTTTTATTTACTTTATTAATTTTTAATATAACATATATATTATACATTAAATGCAATTTACAGTCAAAGTGGCAGTCGATGGCAAAATAAAAAAAATGAATAAGCAAGGTATAACAAATACACCAAAAACTTTATCAAACTTATCTATTCTTACATGCTTATATATATTATACACACACACTTTTCTGAAGGTGTTTATTTTAACTTCTATATATATATATATATTTTTTTTTTGCCGTTTGGAATAACACAGCATCAATTTTTGTTGCTATAAACGCTTTTTCTATCTTGTTCCTCATCGCCCCTCCCTGAAATATGGTTATTTCCACAGAGAAGTAAGATACTCTGTGTTATTTCAGCATCATTCTTGACAACAAAATAAACAAAAAAAAAAAAAAAAAAAATTGTAACACGTGTGCCCTGATTTAATATTAGTAATATGACTGTATCTGAGCTGAAAATATATGCAGAGGCGTTCTGCACTTTCAAAGGGTTTAGCAAATCTGAAAAATGATGGTTACTATCATTTAAACGTAATATCCAGCATATAATATATGCTGGATATTACGTGTCAATTGAAAATATTTTATTTTTACTGGCATTACCGAACACCTGCAGGATACGAAGTTTGAAAGCAGTAATACAAATTGTTTCCATTTTAAACAAATGTATCAGTGTTCTGTATGTAATCGTCAGAAAATGAGAAAAAACCTAAGTTACCCTGGAAAACTGAAAACGAGCGTTTGAGCCATTTTTTTCGGCCTCTTCTTTCCATTCTTTAAGCCATTTCTCAAAAAGTACATTAGGGTGAGCGTATTTTATTTTCTTTCGTTTGCGGCATGGAGAGGGTTTTCCGTTCATGTTTTTTTCTGTTGTTTCGATATCAAAATATAAGTGCAGAAACACTTAGCAAAGAATCCTGAGCATTCACCACAAACAAATTTGCCTCCAACTCGAACAACACAAAGAATCAAATTCTTCCGCTAATCATCGTTTACCACTTCAGTGTTATAACTTTTCTGCAGAGGGCGCTGCGGTATACATTGAAATATGTTAGGAAGATGGCTGTACATAGCAAGGAAGTGGTCGTTGGACTTAGTTACTTATTATGAAAAAGAAAATTACAACAGCTTACCGAGTGGGGGAAAAAAGGGCAAACTTTATATTTCAACATTAAAAAATTTTACGGCAGCTTTTAACGCGACTTTCGATGTACTGTGATGTGTGAAATTCGAAATTGGAAATGTGTGACATTTGTTCAGACGTCATTGAACTCTTGCAGAAGTGTAAGTTAACGTAAAATTTTGAAATTGTATAACTTTAGCAGCCTAGTTATATAAGTTTCTTGACATTTGAAATCGTCACAGGCAGCCAGTGTACTATCAAACTTCACGAAGCTTACCATGCTTATTCCATATTCATGGATTTGTGACAACCGATAATTTTTGTGTGATCAGGTGCTACACATGCACATGCTGAGAACCATTGATATTTCCCCAAGTTGTTCTTTATATTTATTAAAAGAACTGAATTTATTTTAGTAATCACAATATTAATCCATACCATATCAGCAGGCTTATTTAAAATTAAGATTATAAAATATCAAAGAATATATCACAAGGGTTATATCAGACATCACAAAGAATTTAGAAACAAAGTGATTTTAAAATTTTCCACAACAGTCAAATTTAATTCATGATTAGAGTATTCTACATTAAATTATTTTTATCATCATGTACAAAATCATTGTTACTTTATTAATTTTGGAATAAAGGTAAAATTTTAGGGACAAACTAGATAGGAGAACAATACTCAATTGTGGAATGGATTTGTGATATATTTCTGGATTAGTTGTTTAAAAAAAAAAAAAAACAGTGGATGCAATTGATTAAAACCTAGAATTTTGAATGATGAAAAAGATATATATATATATAAGATTGTGTATTTACTTCAATGAACTTCCACTGTCACATCTTGGAAATTAGTATGTTAGTTTAATATGTTAATATGTGCATCTGTAGTCAGGAGTGGGAGTGCAGTAGCACATGCTCTTTGAGTAGACTGGGGTTCAAGCCCCTGACTGCTAAATATGGTTGATCTGCCAATCTGCACTGGACCAATGTGACAGTTTATGATCCATTTCCGTCAACATGAATCATTGAGGAGTTCCATCCAGTGGTGGATTGATGATAGCTGCAGTTTACCTTTTTTTTTGTGTGCACGTTTATTTTATTATGGTAGAAATTTTGTTTGACCATCTATTGGTTACATGGCATTTGAAATCAATTTGTGAATTTTTTCCTCTATTGGCTTCATTATTATTATTATTTCATTTTATTTTTTCCCTATTATTCCTTTGAATTTGGAAGTGGGATCATATTATTCTCAACAATCATTTCTAAAGAAAGATGCAGTATTTCATTTTCTGAGTGTAATAAAAGCTATATGCTTATACCTGTCTATATATTTGGACTAATAGATGCTAATAAGTGAATGCCTAGTGAGTGGTAGGTGGATGAATGGATGTATATAATAAATAAATATGGGGAGGATCCTAAATGATATGAATGCTGGTTGCAGCAACTGATAGTTGAGATTCTGCCAGGGGAAAGTAAATTAGTGTTGTAAATGGAAAAAGACGTCATTAAAATTAGATTAATTATAATCTTAATGATGTCCATTTCTATCTGCAATCTGACAAAATTGTAGATTATATTTATATAATCTACATTTTAGTTCATGTATATTTATGAAATGAATTAGGAAGTGTTTGGAATTTTTGAGATTTTTCTCAGATAAGTTTGTTCCATTAGTTTGTTTTTCATGATATATTGTATTAAAGGGCTGGTAGTTGGCACTAAAGGACTTTTAACCACCTTTTTTTTTTACAGTTTTTGCACGTCTGGTGCAGAAACTCTCCGGAAGCTTTTTTGTGTGCTAAATTTTTCCAATTAAAAAATGGTGATGGAGATTGAAAGTGAATATCATACTGGAGGAATACTAAAATGCACACTGATATGAAAACAAAACTGATGCTCCTGTGACCCTAGACCTTCATACTCATGATCAAGAACATGTGTTCCTCCTTGTTAAGTTTTTGAGAATTACCCTGCCACAATTAATTTTTTAGGATCATTTCTGCCAAATAGGAGTCAAAATCTTTAGGGCTTATTGGATATTTTACAAGTTGATTTTGAGTTTGGCATGTTTTGGCTTTTAAGGTGGTTTCTGGGAAAGTTAAGATTGTCTATTGTACCATCCAGAAATACCGTGTTTCAGATTTGACAATTTGAATATAAAAGTTAAATACATTAAGAAATCTAAAGGCTTTTTATTTTTTTTATCATGTATATAGAATAAGACTGTTTTCTTAATTTGCCAACTGGAAATCGGGTTTTTTTATTGGTGGGTATGCCGACCCCATATGAATGTGGGAAGAAGGTGGGGACAAAGAAGAAGATGGGAGTAAAATCTGTAGGTTTGATTTTCAGAAATGAAGCAAAACAGAACTTCAGTGGCAGATAAAATTTAGTTTGATTCTGAAATTTACACATTCACCACCAATGACATTCATTCATAGAATTTTTTCAGACCTGCAGCCTTTCAGACAATATGTCTGATATCCTGATGGCAAAGAAGATTATGCATTAAACAGGTAGATTGACTGACATGGGCTTACTAGTCAATAAAATGATGGCAAAGAATATTATGCATTAAACAGGTAGATTAACTGACATGGGCTTACTAGTCAATAAAATCAAACAAGAAATTAATTTAGTGACAGGTACATCTGGTCCAACAAATGCATAACTATGGCAGTTTTTTATAGCTGTATTTGACTGACAATTGCTAAACTAGATTGGCTTTGAATAATGATCACCTGCCTTCCCTGTGGTTGGCAATGTACGATAAAAATGTAAACTGCAAATAGTCAATAGAGTATATCGGCTGCAAACTGCAAAGTTCTAAACTACCTGTATATAACTTTCATATTCATCTATAAACAAGTTGCATGTAACCTTAATATTTCGCATCAGGGTCAATTTCCAAGTTGTCAGATCTGCAATCCATTTATTGGTTGGATCTTTTTTTTTAATGAAAGCTTCAAACACATAAGGTATTAAAACCTATAGTACTTAGTACTGTGCGAAAGTTGAGAAGACAGAAGATACTTGTTAACATTAGATTTGAATTTCTGTAGATTGTAATTATGAGGAAGTACATGTGAAGGAAGGTTGTTCCAGAAAGTTGAAGTTAAGAGACAAATGAAGAAGAAAAGTTGGTTCTGCGAGTTTGAAGTTGGACAGTAATCGATGTTAACTGGTTGTGGCATGTGTTCAGACAGGTATGGAAGAGAGAGAGAAAGAGTGGGAAGTACACAAGCCAATTCAGAAGAACAGTGCCTATGCAAGTATTAATGAAAAAGGCATGCAGCAGAAACAGAACATTTATGAGACAGAGAGTGAAGAGACTTTGTAAGAGACAGGTCATGAAGTAACCTGACTGCCTTCTTTTGAATGGAGTTCAGAAGCGTGAAGGGGGGGGGGGGGTTTGGGGTCACCACCCCCAGATATGAGAACAATATGTCATGGTAGGGCAGATTTGTGATTTGTATAGCGTTAGTAGTTGTTTAGAAGAAAATTAACACGGTGAGAGCGAGCGAGAACCCACTTTTCTAGATGCAGGAGAAGCAATATTTGTGATGTTCTTATTGAGAATTTAGAAGTTAGGGTAATCTGTAATAGAGATATGTGATGTTGTCTAGAATTTGAGTTTTGTCAAAGATAAGCATAGGAGCAGTAGATTCTTTTTTTACGAGATACAAGACAGGACTGAGTTTTAGAAGGATCCAAGTTATCTTTGCCCCATTGGAGAATTACCTGAAAATTAGCGTTGGTGACAGTTTAAATCCATTGGATTATTTACTCATGGTTGCGATGCAATCCTGTTGTTTAACTTTAACAAGGAACAAGAAATGTGCAAATATTTTTTCAATTCTGCCCTGAAATTGCATTGTGACCTTGGACATTGATACATATCTCTGGCACCCTGAGCTTGACTTTTATATGCCCCCTTAAAGATGATGATATTAGCCTAGCTTTGGTAGGAGTCATAGCAGGTTATGAACCTTCCTTGTGGGAACTGATTAACTTGTAGTCCTAATTCGGATACATGCTTTCCCATTTGGTTGTGGATTGTGTGAGACCATGGGCCTTGATGCCCTCTGAGCTTAACCTAAATGACCCAGAACTCTGAAATGTGAATTTGATCGCTGTGGTCTGTTGATATAATTTTCTGGGTAGTGTATCCTGCATTTTGTGTTTTTATTTATTTATTTTTTGAACAATAATCATGAGTTTGATGAGGATTTTTTGTCTGTAAGTCCTTCTGATTGTATGTACCAAGGGTAAAATCCCCCCTTCCCCATAACTGCTGCTCAAGCAGTTTTGTATATAGAAAATAAATTGAATTGGGAGGCGCAATATGGCCTAAGTAGCCCGTAGGCCAAAGTGAATTTAGTAAAGGCCAAAGGGAATACAGTAAAGTGAATAAATTCACTTTACTGTATTCACCAAAGTGAATACAGTAAAGTGAATTTATTTATACAGGGTGTTTCAAAAATGATGGTCAATAATTTAAAGGTGAATTGTACAGACTACAATATGCAAAAAAAGCCTAGTAAACATGGATCCTTAAGTGAATCGTTTTCAAGATATTGCACATTTCTAGTTGGGATCCATCACTGACAAAGTGAACTGTACACAGTTGGGATCCACCACTGACATGTTTGTTTAGCTTATGTTTTGCTCATTCTCTCCTTTTCTCAATGCTCTGAGACATAGCAGGCATACCAGTACTTGTCAAATGACAGTCAACATGGAAAGAGGTTACAGCAATGAAGAGTATGCGGACATGCACTTCATGTATGGTAAAGCCAATGGCAGTGCACTTGAGGCTACACGTTTGTACCAATAAGCATTTCCCCCTTCGGTGGGGAAATGCTTCTTGGTACAAATGCTTCAATACAAAGTATCTGAGACTAGTCATCTTTACAGTGACTACAGTGGTGTCAGACAATTTTTCCGTTAACAGTAGTTATGAAGGATTTTTGACTGTGTATGGCATGATTAGTTTAAACGAATTCAAACTCTTCTTTTACATCAAATTCTAATTTAATTACAGCAATAGCTTATTTAATATGCTTTTATTTAGTGTGATTTCACTTTTGTGTAATTTCAAACAGAGGAACTATTTCGTTTAGCAAGGATATAATTTTCACTTTTCACAGTTTTCTGCCAAGAAATGTAATAATAAATTCTCAATGTTTCATGTATCGCCATTTTGATTCATATGCACCATGTCAGATGAAAGTTTAAATTCACCAAGTCATTTAAGGTATGTCGTGTCAGACGGCACCTGGGATTTCTCCCATCTCCGCGTGTGTTTCGCTGTATTGAGGACAGTACACTGTCAAGCCAGAGACTTGAAAGTGTGTGGGCCATGTCAGTGCAGTGTGATATGTTGTGCCCATTGTTTATCCGGCTTATTGGCCGCCAGGCCCCAGGGTATGGGCAACGTCGGGCCCCTAGTTGGGCCCGACGTTGCCCATACCCTGCCACGTGGAGGCTAGCCGGGTGTATCCATTATCACAACAAATTTCTCTGGCAGGTCCTGCCACCTAGTTTCCTGGGATTTCACCAAGTTATTGTGAAGTTTGAATTAATCTTAAGGACTACAATTGCACCAAGTGAATTTAAACTTTTGGACTTTTAAATTTGAACTTTGGTGATAAACCAAAGCTTATTAGTTAATCAGAAAAGTTCTAGTTCTTAGTTAATCACAAAAAATCAAATACAATGGTGTTTCATTGTGTTGATAAAAAATATTGATAATCAATATTGTCATGCTTATTACTTTTCTGATTTTTTAAAAATTATTTGTGATTAATATTTTAAAGGAATTTATTCCTCATTATGTACTCAAAATGATCATCTTCATCTCTTTGTGCTGGAGATAGTAAAAGGAAATATATTAATTTTAAAATGAAATTTCCAGTGCTAAAGTGCCATGAAAAGGATGTCATATGATTGACATGCTAATCAAATGATTGAATCTATTGTATACTGTAAGGAAAAATAAAGACAAAAAAAAAAAAAATACAGTGCAGTCAGGATGTGATTCCATCATCAGATGCAAAATTGAACTATTTTCATAAGCCAAAGATGGTGAAAATGGAGGCTTTGTTAATAATAATATAGATTTAAAATCACACAATGAATTCCATTAAACACAATGATAACTGAAGAGAAAGCCCAGAGTCTCTTTGAAATTTTAAAAAATGAATCTGTGTCCACTGAAAGTTAAGGCAAACTCTGGATGGTTTGATCATGGAAAAAAAAAATACACAAAATGAAATTAATAGGTGAGGGAGTTAGAGCTCATTTTTAAGCAGCAAAAGCATATCGTGAAACCCTGCAAACTACATGAGGTTACCACGTAAAGTCTTCAATGTATGTAATAAGACTTCTCTATTTTTTTTGGAAAAAGAATGCCCAAAAGAACTTTTATTTCAAGCAAGGAAATGTCCACACTTGGTTTTAAAGTGGCAAAAAGATATGGCATCAACTGCACTAATACTGATACTCTGGGAGTATATTTATTATATAGTATAATATACTGCACAGACTACAAGAGAAGAGAGTTTTAAAGGATGGGCTATGTAGCATAGCCATTTCAACATCAACAGACATGAGGGGACAATAACTCCTGTCCCAAGTTCCATTTATCTACCAGCAGATCCAGTACACAGAATGCAAAATTTTATGTCTCTTAAACATAAGAAAGGCACCCAGGATGGATGGGATCTATCCAGTTAGAAGGAGGCACCAAAGGAAGTAAGCAAACCGTTACCCATAATTATGACAGCATTCTTGGACTCAGGGCAAGCTCTGGATGGTGTGATCATTAAAAAAAAAAAAAAATTACACAAAATGAAATTAAAGATCACCTAGACAAGACTGCAGTTATAGTTCAGACACAGCATGGGTTTGTTAAAGGCAACTCTTGTCTGACCAATTTGATTGGATACTATGATGTAGTCACAAAGAAACTAGATGCTTGGATTTCAGGAAAGTTTCTGATACTGTTGCACATGGAAGACTGCTGTACAAATTGGAACAGTATGGCATTAAGGGCAAGTTGCTATAATGGATAAAGGGATGGTTGAATGGGAGAAGACAGAGGGATAATCAATGGACACTGCTCTTTGTGGACTAATGTTATTAGTGGAGTCTCCCAGAGTTCAGTGTTGGGCCCATTGTTGTTTTTTGAATTTATCAATGATATTGATGAAGGTATATCAAGCTTAATGTTCAAGTCTGCAGATGATATAAAAGTTGGCAGGGTTGTTAATGAGAGTATGCTACAGCAACAGGATCTAGAAAAGTTAGGCAGATGGGCTGAGAAGTCTGAAGTTTAACGTTGGCAAATACAAAGTACTGCATATGAGTAGCAGTGATCCCTAGAGAAACGTACTGGGTGGTACTACACTCAGGGTGTGAAGAATGAAAAAGATTTGGGGGTAATTGTGCAGTCAGATATGAAGTTTTCTGAACAGTGCAGACAGACTGCCAGGGCAAGTCATGGGGTCTTGTCAATGATATACAGGAACTTTGCTAGCAGGGATAAGGAGGTGATTGTCCCTTTGTATAAGGCAGTGGTCAGTCCACACCTTGAGTACTGCATGCAGGTCTGAAGGCCTTATTTTAAGAAGGATGTAAAGTTGTTAGCGCAAGTACAGAGAAGGGCAACAAGGTTGGTGAGAGAAACAAAGGGGGTGCTCTTACCAAGAAAGGCTTAGTTTTCTGCAAATTGCTGAATCTGGAGACTAGGCACCTGCAAGGTGATCTTATTGAGATGTATAAGGCAAGGCTTTGAATGGTTTGAACAGGCTCAATGCTGATAGGATTGTTCCTCTTGCTCATATTAAGAACCTGAGGAGGCATAAATTCAAATTGAGGAAAGACAGTTGTAGAATAGATGTGCAGAAATTTGCCTTTAACCAGCAGGCAGTTGATTGCTCGAATAAACTTCCATCCGTCATTGTGGAAGTTGATTGCTTAAATAAATTCAAGGAAGAACTGGACAAACGTTTGGAGCGAATGGATGAGTGAAATGTAAAGTTAATTTTTTCTTTCATTTTTTGGCTGATGGTGTATAAGATGGTTTCTTGCATCATATGCCCTACTAATACTAATGCTCTCAGTACAAACAGAAATGCTCCTTAGTTTCAGCACCCAGACTACTCTAAAAGACAACTCACTGGAATCGCCATACAATAAAACTGAACAGCCACCACACACAGCCAGCCAAAATCTGGTACACCAGTTCAGGATGGAAGATAAAAATCCTGCTCAATCATACAGTAGCTGCCAGAATTCTAATAGGAAAGGGCAAAACAGACAAGCCATTTCTTCTCCACATACACCTCTAGATATGGATTTGCAAAACAAAAAATTAAATTTAAGACTGTAAGTTTGCAGCATTACGTAAGTATTATCTTTCAATTTTTATAAATCCCCTCAGCCATAATAAAGAATTCATAACATATAGCAGTCATATTTTTAAATTCAAACTTATTTGTAATTCTAGTTGTTTAAATGAACACACTAACTGGTCTGCTTGGTATATTTTATATACCAAAAAACAGTTTAACTTATAAACATCAGGCCGCAGATTAACTGTTTTCAAGATAATGCACATTTTCCTGTTAAGGTCCGCCACTGACTATGGGAGCACTCTGGGAGGGTAGTCTGTATTGCTGAGACATTGTACACGGTGGAGTACAGTAACTGGCTTTGTAAAATTCGCCACACACTGCTATGACTCGGTACATGCTCTTGCAGAGCAACCCTCCTTGTCGAAATTCCTGGATTTTGTTCTATTCTTTCTAACACCCTTTCCTCAACATCAGGTGTTATGCTTCTGGGCCTACATGCTCGTACTCCATGTGCGAAGCGCCCATGTTCTCTAAGGTGTTGATGTACCCTTAAACCTAAAGGGATGTCAGATGTGCTGATGACACTAGTGGCAGAGAAGAAGGATGTGTGAGGTGCATATTAATTATAAGGTGATACAGAAGAGCCTACAGTAGATATAAATTAATCAAGTCATAAAGGAGGTTAGGCAACTAAGGAAGATTACAAGACGTCTCTGGCAAAGACTTCTTTACCTCTGTAAACACTACAAGGAAGGAGATCAATTATATTGGTTCACTAGGTATCCGTGGTTTAACTGTTGATGATCCTGCTCAAATTGCTGATAAACTTAATAGGTATTTTCCATCTGAATTCACACGAATTTTTTAGGGATTGGAATGCAGAAGTGTATCAAATTCTAACAGGGAGCTGAAAGATTTTGTGATAACTAAGCGGAAGAGCAATTGTTGAAGCTAAATGTAAAAACAGCACCTGGGGTGTGTGTGTTCTATTCAGTTTTATTAAAAGTGATAGCAAAAGAGGTAAGAAAACTTTTAGCCACGATTATGAGAGCATCCTTGAATTCAGGGGAGAGTCCCTATGGATTGGAGATGCATGAATGTATCCCCAATTCACAAAGGGGGATCAAATGGGGATGTGAGTAATTACAGACCTGTTAGCTTGCCTTCTGTTCTGGGGAAAATAATGGATTCGCCAGTTAAAAAAGTAATGTGGGACCATCTAGAACAGGAATGCAGTTATACTGCAGTTGCAGCATGGATTTGTTAAGGGGCAGTCTTGTCTGACCAATCTGATCGGATATTGGGATGCATTAACAAAAGGAACTGGATTAAAAAAATAATTTTGATGTCATATACAGTTGTCTCCTGCTGTGATGTGGTTCACCCAGCACTTGTTTGTTATTGTGCTCTGTATTTTTTGATACCTTCCGTTATAGTTGCAGTCTGTACCTCCGGAATAGCATTATTCATTCCAGATGCCGTGGGAGGATTATCCATTAACAGCTGTTTGGGTACCCATCAAAAAAATTTTTAGTGTTGCTCACTTGAGTTTTCCACTGAACTACAATTCACAGTGCTTGCCTTCAAAGTGGTCTTCTTTATTGTTTGAAGCTAATAAAACACTCAAAACCTATGTTTGTATCATTATGGTTATTTCTGAATTGGAAATTTGTACATAATGGAATCAAATGAAGAAAATGGTATTTTCTTACCATTTCTTCAGTGGCAGCTGTCTTTGCAATATCACTGCCACAAAAGATCAGTTCAGTCACAAGAATTAATAATGTCAATGTAGGTTTTGAGGGCTTTATTATCTTCAAACTACAGAGTTTACAGAGGCATTATGCTGCTGAAAGCAATATCTTGATCTTCTTTAATCTAAATTGACTTGTAAGCGATACCATAATTAAAGAGAAAATGGTTAAATTTCTAATGATTTCTCTTTAATTATGCAAACCAGTTCAAATTCTGCAAAGCAATTGCATTTTATGACAGGGAGAAATTTTGAATGCTGTTTAATGTTCTGAAAGTTTTTGCATGCCCATGAATAATTTACATTTCTTTGTTAATTTTTGTAGTTATTTGTACTGGCACAAGTTTTCTGTATACATGGCTGTAAAATTATAGTCATATGGCATAATTTTTTGCATATTACAAAATATAAACTTTATACAGGCAGGCAATCCCCGTATAACACGGTTATGCTCTAACATTGATAAATTGTGGCAATCCTTGTTCAACAAGTACTTATATAACATGGTTTTGCTCTAATATGATTAGAAGTTTTGGTAAACCTTGCATAAGAGAGTATTTTTGAGCTTTTGTGCAGTGGAAAACCTACTATTATGTTGGATGTAATTTTTCAACATTTCCATTCTTTTTGAATACCCGCTATTGACTCGATAGTCAAAAAAATTATTGAAAAATCCCTGTATTTTATTTTGTTGGGAAATCCCCGTGTTACTTTCTGTGCCATTGAACTTGTGAAAAATCTAGATTTCAAAGTTTTATTGCTATTGGATAGCACACAGGCCATCTGAAAGATTTGTCATCCAAACGTAGAAGTTATGTTCCTACCACCACAGTTGTACTAGGTTAATACAACTTTTTTCATTCTGCCATTAGATCAAGGCATTATATCCACCTTTAAAACTCATTACATCAGAAAATCGTTACAATGGATTTTGGAAAAAAATTATTCCGAATCTATTGACGTAATTGGAGGCATGAAAACATTTCTCAGTTGTGGACTGTATCAGAATCATACCTTTATCACTGAAAGAAATAAAATTGTCAACGTTAAATGCGAGTGGAAAAATGTATGGCTAGTCAGTTCATTCAGGAAATATGGTCAAACTGGCAGAAAACGGAATTGGTGTGACAGTAGAACTTGCTACGTTGATAGGAGGGGAAGGTTTTGATTATATGACTACCAAAGCCCTCGTGGGTAGCACAGTTGATAGAATTGCTCTCCTCTAGGTGGAAAAGACCTGAGTTCCAATCCTGTCTATGATGAGATGAATTGGCTGAGTTGGGCTCAGGCAAGGGTAGCATGGTTTTTTCTCACGGAAACTCAGGTTTTTTCTTCCAGCAAAACAGAAAATCGACCTCACGGCACATGCTATTTACAGACAATATATATTGAGTATCATAACCTTAGTCACTGGTGCTCCTAAAAAAATAAAAAAAGATATGATTACTGAAGATGTTCAAGAATTACTGGTAGAAAGGAGAGGCTGGTGCAGTGGATTTGATGGAAATGGCATCGGAGATAAAGCCAAATCAATTCAGAGGATGATAGCACAGATGAAAATTCTAAACTTTCAAATTTTATACTGAAAAGCATATATAGGAAGGCATAAAGTTAGCCAAGCAATTAGAATCTTATTTTTTGAATGCAGATTCTTGAATGAAAGCAGCCCAAAGTTCAAAAGGGAACTTCGAAAATACTTAGTTCCATACGATGAAATTCACAAAGATTTATCAAGCAAAAGCAAACAAACCCAGATTACTAATTTTTTAAAGAGAGCAGAAGATAAACGAAATCTAGAATGGTGTATTTTTGTTAGCTTTTGGAACGAAACCTCCCTTTTGTACTTTTACTTTTTCTTAGTCCCGTATAACAGTTCCACACAACACAGCATTTTATAGGAACCTAACTACTATGTTATGAGTGTTACCTGTATATTCTTCCACTCAACTGTGCTATGGGAAAGGCAGTATCCACTCAGGGATTCTTCTCTTTAGAACTGTTGTTTCACTAGAGGGAATTTCTTTTAGCTAAAACCAGCTTCTGCTTTTGCTTTTAAACTGACAACAGCATTGCATCATTCAGCATTGATGTTTTCATTAGAGTTTTGGCTTCTAGTGAGTTCTTGTGTACATATTGTTTTATGTGTACTTTTTTTGTCTTCATTTGATTTTAGTTTAGCATCAGAGATCACGCGCGTAAGCCAATGTTAATAATGTGAAGAGAGTGAAAATGCATTGGAACAGCTTTATTAGAAACTAAATTTGACATTCTAAAAAAAAAAAAAAAAAAGATTAGATTTGGGAAACTACAGTTATACTATATTTAGTGGTTTTGAGCAATAAAGAAATTATTTATTTAGTTTAACATTAAGAGTATCACAAGTATTATATTGTAAATTAAATACAGTACACATAATTTCTGCAATTTTAAGGAAAGTTTACTTTCAGTTTCTTGAGTATATAATGTATATTGGTTTTATTGCATAATTTGTATTTAAAGTTAGTTTAAATGTTTCTGCTACATTTAATATTGTTATACAGAGAAAAGGTGCTTTAATAACAGCAGAAACATTGGTCACACCAACTAACTAAAATTATTTACATTATTTCCTATCTATATAATATCGGTATAGATACACCATTGTGAAGGAAGAGCACAATATGAGATACAGAGCAAATGGTGCCTCTCACACTAACTACCATCATAGTTCCTTAAGAGTAATCTATGGTGTATCTACACCGATATTATATAGATATTAAACTCTTACTCTTAACGTATTATGTCTTGTACATTTAGTTATTTTTAAAAATTATTTCCTATATAAATCTCCCCTGCTTAATGCAGATTCACTTAGCATTGTTTTTGCAGCTCCAATTAGCAGTAGCATTAGTTGAGGCATATGATGCAAGAAAGCACACATACATTCATTTATTGAGTAAAGTGGCCCCTAGCTGAAAAAAAATCTGGCAAATCCATCAAGCAAACTTATACAGCATCAGCCAAAATAAAAAAATAACCCTCCCCATTTCACCCATCCGGTCACTCCAGATGTTTGTCTAGTTCAGCCTTAAATTTATTTAAGCTGTCAACTTCCACAACAACAGATGGAAGTCTGTTCCAGCAATCAACTACCTGCTGGTTAAAGGCAAACTTCCAACATCTATTCTACAACTGTCTTTCCACAATTTGAATCTATGCCCCCTCAGGTTCTTACTCTGAGCATGTTCAAACCATTCAAAGCCTTATACACCCCAATCAGATCACCTCACGGGTAGGTGCCTAATCTTCAGAAGCTAAAACTTGCAGAATTTAAGCCTCTCTGTACTCATTCTAGCAACTCTACATCCTTCCTAAAATGAGGCCTCCAGACCTGCACAGTACTCAGGGTGTGGCCTGACCATTGCCTTATACAAAGGGATAATCACTCCTTGTTACTGCTAGAAAAATTTCTATATATCATTGACAAAACTCCATGACCTTCTCTGGCAGCCTGTCTGCACTGCTCAGGGTACTTCATATCTGACTGCACAATTACCCCCAGGTTTTTTTCATTCTCTACTTAGCTGAGTGTAGTACCACACAGTTGGTGTGGTACTACACTTAGTTGTTTCTCTTGGGTCTGTTACCCATATGCAGTACAGGTGGTGCCTCGCAATTCGACGTACCGCTATTCGATAGTCGGATTTCGTGGGCCAGTGAAAACGCTACATGATATTGCACGATAGAATTCTTTGCTGGACTACGTAACTGCATTTAACGTTACTAAATAGCACTAAATAGTGACGACTGCTTTATACATTTTAACCAATGGTATTAAAGAGCGAGAGTAACATTTAATCAATGATAGATAAAGCGGGAATAGATCCTTCAATCGTTCAGCTACGTTAGCCGCCCTCAAAGATAGCTACAGGTATGCTGCCAGTTCTTCCTCAGTTATGAGACAACATTATCTCGTTAATAATCGTAGTCTGAGTTCACGTTTGCTCTAGTTGTTTGTGCTAATTTATAATTCTGCATTTCTCATAAAGTAAAAATTTTGTGCTTTGACAGTTATTTATTTTTTGAGTGAAATTTGATAATTGGTCCAAAGAGAAGTGAACAGCAGAATAATTCAGGAAAGAAACACACTTGGTTGAGCATAAAAAAGAAGAAAGAAATTATAGAAGAAGTGCAGAAAGGTAGAACAATTACAGATGTAGCTCAAGTGTATGGCGTCCCTAGGTCAACCGTGGCAACTTTTTGGCAACAAAGAGACAAGATTATAGGTGCTAGGGTGTTCGCTGGAGCAATGAAAATTTCTGACAGAAACAGATCTTTAATCAATGAAGAAATGGAAAAGCTGCTTCTTACCTGGATTAGAGAAAGACAGATGAAAAGAGATCCAGTAACTCAGGCAATGATCTGTGAGAAGGCTAGGTTAATTTTTGAAGAATTGCAGAAGAAAATTCCAGGACGTATCTCAGATCAAACTGATGAATTCAAGGCAAGTCGTGTGTGGTTTCACAGATTCAAAGGTAGAACAGGTATCTATAGTGTTCTCAGATATGGGGAAGCGGCTAGTGCAGATAAAAAGGCTGCAGAAGAGTTTGTGAAAAAATTTGAAGATTTAATCATGAAGGAAGGCTACCTGCCGCAGCAAATTTTTAACGGGGATGAAACTGGGTTATTTTGGAAGCGCTTACCAAATCGAACATACATCACGCAAGAAGTGACGCTCCCAGGACATAAGCCTATGAAAGATAGGCTTACCAATTGGCAGCAAATGCAAGCGGAGACTTTAAAGTAAAGCCACTTCTCGTTTACCACTCTAAAAATCCTCGCTGCTTTGGGAAGAAAATCATCAAGTCCAAACTGCCAGTGATGTGGAGATCCAATGCAAAAGCCTGGGTAGACCAGAAAGTCTTCAAAGATTGGATTTTTGAGGAGTCTGCCCTGAGCGTAAAAAAAATCCTCATTGACAACAATTTACCTTTGAAAGCACTGCTGATTCTTGACAATGCTAGTGCCCATCCCCAAGACTTGGCAAACATTCTTGAAATTGACTTTGATTTCATCAAAGTCCAGTTTTTGCCTCCAAACATCACATCACTGATCCAACCATGGATCAAGAAGTAATTGCCTGCTTTAAAAAACTTTACACCAAGGCTTTGTTTTCACAGCTTTTTGACGTGACTCATTCTTCTGATAAGACACTGAAGGAGTTCTGGAAGACTGAGTTCAATATTCTTCATGCCATTTCCTTTATTAAAACTGCCTGGGAGGGAGTGACACAGAGGACCCTTTGTGCATCATGGAAGAAACTCGTTCCTTCCTTTTTTCGGGATGACAACAAAGCAGTCCAAGCCGCTGAAGAATCAGAAGCAACTGTGGCCATGCGAGAAATCATTTTGACGGCGGAGAACCTCAACATAGGAGAAGTTGATGAGGCTGATGTGGAAGAGCTTGTGGAGGATCATGATGATGAACCAACCGTGGAAGAACTCAAAACACTCAGCGAACAGGAAGCAAAAGAGAGAGAAAAGGAAATTTCACTTGAAGAAGAAGAAGAAGACAGGGAAAAAGGGCCGATGCCAACAGCTGCCATTAAACAAATTTTATTCCATTGGGAGAAGGTGCAGTCTGCTTGTTTAAAATGGCACCCCAACACTGCTGTTGTAACTAGAATGACAGACTTGTTTAACAACACTACTATGCATCACTTCAAGGCTATCTTGAAAAAGAGGGAGAGACAGTCCACCCTTGATCAATTCCTCATCCCCATTCAAGCCAAGAGGAGAAGAGAAAGGGTAGAACAAGATAAATAAAACATCCTTCCAACATCTAAGGCTCAATGAAATGTATGTTTTTTTTTTTTTTTTTTTTTTTTTTATGAAAACTCCAAACACGAAAGGTATCAAAACCTATAGTACATAGTACCGTGCATGGGTTGAAGGAGAAGTATGGGGGGAGGGGGATGCCGGAAACTTTGCTCTAGAGACTAAACATGGGTTTCACCACTTCAAGCCTCCAATAAGCAAAGTGGTGGTATTTCACCGGTTGATGAAAGTCATCTACCACCTGAAAGTACTCATTATGTATTTTGTAATTTCGTTTGTTATATGGTAGAATATAGTAAAGTCAATAATACTGTGTATTTCTCTCCGACAACGAATTAATCAATTTTCCATAAACTTATATGGAAAATATTGACCTGCAATTCGACTCTAATTCGGTGACGGATTATAGTTGAATTGCGAGGCACCACTGTACTTTGCATTTGTCAATGTTAAACTTCAGTTGCCACTTCTCAGCCCGTCTGCCTAACTTTTATAGATCCTGTTGCAGTAACATACTGTCTTTACTGCCATTAACAACCCTGCCAACCTTTGTATCACTGCAAACTTGGACATTAAGCCTGATATACTTTCATTGATAAATACAGAAAACAACAATGGACCCAGCACTGAACCCTGGGGGACTCCACTAATAACATTAGTCCACGAAGAGCAGTGTCCATTGTTTACCACCCTCTGTTGTCTCCCACTCAACCATCCCTTTATCCATTGTAGCAACTTGCCCTTAATGCCATACCACTCCAATTTGTACAGCAGTCTGCCATGTGCAACAGTATCAAAATCTTTCCTGAAATCCAAGTATATGATATCAAAATTATTTTTTGCATCCAAAAATTTTTTGCATTCCAGTTCCTTTGTGACCACATTGTAGTATCCAATCAAATTGGTCAGACAAGACTTCCCTTTAACAAACCCATGCTGTGTCTTAACTATTACTGCAGTCTTGTCTAGGTGATCCTGCAACACTTCTTTAACCAGTGACTCCATTATTTTCCCCGGAACAGAAGTTAAACTAACAGTTCTATAATTATTTGTGTCACCCTTTGAACCCCTTTTGTGAATTGGGAATACATTTGCACATCTCCAGTCCATGAGGCCTCCCCTGAATCTAAGGATTCTATTCTCTCATAATTATGGCTAAGAGTTTGTATATGTTACCATACAGTGTATTATACAGTAACTTTTTTTTGATAAAACTGAATGATTGCTAATCCACTGCATCATTTGGTCTTACTAATACTTTAATAGAAAAACACAATCGAAAGAATTTAAAAAAAGAAAGTACCCAATTCTCTTCATCAATATAATGTGTGCACTGCACCTAAAAAATGTGTTATGCTCCCAGTTAGAAGACAGAAGTGGAATGAAAAATCATGAGTCAAAAAAATTAAATATTAAAAAATTGTCTTGATTGCTGATAATAACCATAAGTTCTTTCATACTCTTTTAATTTGACAAAGTAAAGTGCATGAGAACATACATCCTAATTTTTAAAGATAAGCAATAGTCCTGTACTTTATGAATTATTTTGCAGTTACATTATCAGATCAGGTTATAATATGAAATTATTTTATAACATTTTATCATTAATCAACATGGGACTCTGTAGCTTTAATCTTTAGTTAGTTATAGCTTCTGATGAATTCAGATGGAAGATAGAATATACAGGGTGTTCCAAAAAGGTGTAACCAATTTTAAATTGTGTAAAAAATATAATTTTAATGATAGAAACACAAAACCTGTGCTAAATGTGAGGAAAAACAGTTGAAGTTTTTACTGACATTCAACATGTGCACCACTTGTCACACGAGCAATATCTAATGTAATAAAGTTCATCCCATGTTTTTTCAAGGATGTCATGCTCAATCATGGTAATTGCATTTGTAATTATGTGCTTTAAGTCTGCAATGTCTGCAACAGGGGTCTTGTATACTGTAGCATTAGCAAAGGTATGATGCAAGAAAGCAAGCTTATATAGCATCAGCCAAAAAAAAAAGAAATCACAAGGGGATAATTCTGGTGAATGTGGTGGCCACGCAATGGGACAATCACGCCCAATCCAATGGCCAGGAAACTTGTCATCAAGAGACCTCACACTCAAAGCCCAATGTGGCGCCGCTCCATCCTGTTGGAAAATAACCCCATTTGGCAGTTCATCCAATTTAGGATACACATAAAGCTCAAGCATGTCCTGGTAATTATCCACTCTCACAGTCGCTTCTCGAAAGAAAAAGGGTCCAATAACACAATCAACCATGATGCCACACCACACATTCACCTTTGGGCTATCTCGTTGATACTCCTGCGCCCACTGTGGGTTTTCAGTCCCCCAAATTCTGATATTTTGCTTATTAACCTTTCCCGAAACATGAAATGTGCACTCGTCTGTGAAACAAATCTATGTCATTACATGTTCATCTTGTTCCATTTTCTTCAACACATCTGCGAATTGTTTGCTCATTTTAAATTGGTTACACCTTTTTGTTCGTGTGACAAGTGGTGCACATGTTGAATGTCAGTAAAAACTTCAACTGTTTTTCTCACATTTAGCGCAGGTTTTGTGTTTCTATCATTAAAATTACATTTGTTACAAACATTTAAAATTGGTTACACCTTTTTGGGACATCCTGTATTTTCAATAAGTATCCTTTTAACTATTCTGAAAATTACAACTAATAGAAATTCAAACTATGTTAAGTTATTTTTAGCTTGTCAAACTGTAAGTGCTCCAGTACCATGGATGGTACTGGAGCACTATAAATTTTAACCATCACCAGGATTTGAGATAAAAAAAAAATCTTAACTTTTACAGATAAAGTATTAATTTCTGAAATCTGCACTTATCTACTTTATCACAAAACCTAAATTAATTGTCCTTATTTTTAGAAGGATACTATTCTTATTCTTGAGAACTTGCTGGTTGTTTTAACAATTAACTATCAGGGATGATGGTTTACTGTTACCCAAAAATGTATGTAAAAAAAAAAAAAAAAAACCATGGGTATCATGTATATCACAAAAATTGTTGAAAGTGATGGCCATTATGTTCCTCAGTTATGTGAGAAACATAATAGACACCACTTATTAATGTGATAGATTCATATCTGCTGATAAGAATCCATCACATGCTGAATTCTGCATGAATTGTAAAGTGGATGAGGATGATTGGAATATATAGTATCCTTTAAACACCAGTGAGGGTGATGGTAGATGGCTCTCTGTCTTCTAACTTCTCCACTAATGCTGGTGCCCCCCCCCCCCGAGGTTCAGTTTTTTCCCCCACTCTTTTCCTCTTGTATATTAATGACCTTCTTCCATTGACTGGAAATCCATAGTTTTGCCGATGATAGCATACTGCATTCCACTTTCCATTTTGAGAAACCTTGCCCTGCTCAGTCAGCTTCAACTTCTCGAAAATCTGCTACCAATTCCTTAAATGCCGATCTTCAGGTAATTCTCCATTGGGGCAAAGACAACTTAGTTGATTTCAACCTTTCTAAAACTCAGTCTTGTCTTATATCTTGCAAAAAAGGATTCTTCTGCTTCTGTGCTTATCTTTAGTGACACTCAGATTTCTAGGCAAAATGATACATCTCTTTTGGGGATTACCCCGACTTCTAATCTCTCTTGGCACAAGCACATTACAAATATTGCTTCCTCTGCATCTAAAAAACTTGGTTTTCTCTTTTGCTCTCGGCGTTACTTTTCTTCCAAACAGCTGCTCACTCTATATCTGTCCTGCCATGGAATATTGTTCCCACATCTGGGGTGGTGCTCCCAAAACCTCTCTCAGGCTTCTAGATTTCATTCAGAAGAGAGCAGTTAGGTTAATTAATGATTCATCTCTAACACAGTCTCTCCACTCGCTGTCTCATAGACGTACTGTTTCTGCTGCATGCCTCTTCTACAGATACTTCCATGGGCACTGTTCTTCTGAATTGGCTTCTATAATTCCCGCTCTCTCTTTCAAAACAGTCCGAATACATGCCGCTATCAGCCAACATCCATTTACTGTCCAACTTCAAACTCACAGAACCAACTTTTCACCTTCCTCGTTTATTCATTCAACTGCTGTTTTCTGGAAAAACCTTCCTTCATACGTATTTGATGAAAATTAGTCTACAGAAGTTCAAGTCCAATGTCAACAAATATCTTCTTTCGTCTTCTCAACCTCCAACCCAAGCACGGTGCTAAGTACTATTGGTTTTAATACCTCTCGTGTTTGAGGTTTACAAAAAAAACATCCTCATGAAAATAAATCTGCTGGATTAAGATGTGGAGTTCTTGGTGTCTTACTATCTTGTTGAATCTATGTTTTAAGGAGTTAGTCTGGATTATGTTTCCACAATGGCAACATAACTCATTTATGGGTTATCTCATTAAAGAAATGACAGCATGTAACACAATCATTTCCTGGAAAAGCAATATTCCATCAGAATTCTAGGCTTGGTTTCATAGCAAAGCTAGAGTAGTGGTTTTATTACCTATTTGGAGACATCCATGTTACTTACTAAAAAAATATTCTATTCTACTTTAGAATTTCTTAACACAGGGGTACAGGTATATTAGTAAAATCCAAGCAAGTATAGTACTTAGCAGAGGTGTGTCATATTTTAGAATGAGCCAAATAAGCATGGCTTAGGACCTTGTTATCTGAGGAATCCTTGCGATTTCCTTTTATGAGGATAAAAATCTGCAATTAGATATTTTTTGGGCTCGTCATATGGCTTGGAGCCTCATCATATTTCAGATGAGACCCCAATGGTGGTTTCGCTGCTGTTACTAGCCTAAGTGACAGCAGTGATTAGTTTCTAGCCTAAGTGAAAATGTTCAATTAAGATCATATTGGCCATTAAAAAATCTCATAGAGGCACCCACAATTTATAGTTTTGCCTGTGCTGGTGGATCATCCATATTAGTAAAGTCAAAAGTTACAAGCTCAGCTTCCTTACAAAGACAAGGAAGCAGGGCTTTTGCAGCATTCAGCCAAAAAAAAAAATCTATAAAACCTGTGTCTTTTTTATCATACTCTTCCCACTGCCAGAAGGTACTGGTCCAATTGCCCCTTAAATTTCATTTGACTGTCAACTTCAAAGTACCCAAGAAGGCAATTTATTCTAGTGGTTGGGAGCATGTTGATCAAATGTCAAGTGGTGCTGGTGGTACAAAAGCACCAGATCCCTGAGCTTAGAGAGGGCCCAATAGAAAAAGAGAAGAACAAAAGTTACATGAAAATAAAATAATGTTGCATCAGGAACTATTTTTGTTACTTACATATGTGATGGATATAGGCACAGTTTTGAATATTACTGAAATGCTTATTGTATAAATTTTCTTTCTTACTTGCTTTTTACAAATTCGAAAATTTACCACTCAATGTTTAAATTTTTTTTTATTTCGGAAATTGTTTAGATTGCAATAAACAATTAAGCAGGGAGCGTATACTAAGATGGTTGGCCATTTACATTTATTGTAATACACACTCAATCAATCACTCAAACACTGTGATACAAACCATAACTTGCAGGATTTTTAGGGCGCCTCCGTAGCCAGGTGGGAAGGAGCGGCAGTGCGTAGCACACGCTTCTTGATTAGACCGGGTTTACAGCCCGTCACCACCAAATACAGAGGATGCGGAAAGGTCAGGGAATGTCCACCGCATATCCCGGAGCAGTATGGCCTTGGTTGCTAATGCTCCTAAAAACCAAATAACAAACATAACAAACAAGCAGGATTTTTAAATAAATAATTTATTTACTGTCCTTTTTAATATGAAAAATGGGCATCGTTATCCACTAACATTCAGGAGACCCAACATTAGGTACAATATATACTATTACCATGAAAAAGATACTAATGTATCTTAACTAAATTTTAAGCCAACATTGTATACCTAAGTCCTTGCTGTTCATTGCACTGTTTTCCTGCCTCTCATATGGACATCATGGTCAAAGAATGCTCACATTGGGTCATATTGGAGTTAAATCATTGTATTAAGAAAGTTGAGGATTTATTATAAATTTCATTGCAATATTAATGTTACTTACAATTGTTTAAATATTTTCAAGAATAATTTGAAAATTTTGAAAATATCTTCAAATGTTTTAATACACTTTTTACTATAATTAACCTTCCATCACACATCCTCAGTTTAACAAAAATGCTTGTATGGCATCTGTGGGAAACCCCTTTTTTGTTTTAATTATAAAAAATTAATTTTTAGTAATAGTAAGTGTTGTATTACATTTTTTACTGAATTTAAAATGGTGACCTATTAATTATGATCTGATAATCTGAATTAAAAAATATGGAATTAAAATAAACAAGAGCAACCAATAATAATAAAAGTTTTTATCATATTTTTTTGAATTTTTAAGGTCTCATCTCCTGGACTGAAATAAACACTCTGTGGCATATGGTAGATGCAACATAAACATCTATTTTTTTTTCAGCTGTATGTGTTTAGTTGGCAAAACCAAATCTCTACAAAAAGATTAGATACTTGTTGCTGGCATCTCACAGATGCCACATGGTGAAGGTAGTTCCCTGAAAGAAAGACACATTTTTTTCTGTACTTCTTTTGCCTTTGTCAATCTGTTAAGTGCCAAACAAAATAATGTCTTGTAATTCATAGTGGTAGTTGTGGCAAATACTGTAAGAAAGCGGGCTTATATAGCATCAGCCAAAAAAAACCCCCCCCCAAAAAAAACTGCATACTTCAAACATCCACACCCTCCAAGAATTTGTGTAGTTTTTCCTTGAATTTATTCAAGCTATCCACTTCCACAAAAACAGATGGAAGCCTGTTCAAATAATCAACTGCCTGCTAGCTGAAGGCAACCTTCTAAAACATCTATCCTGCAACTATCCTTGCTCAACATGAATTATGCCCTCTTACATGTGTAGTCTCAGCAATAGGAAGAATGCCATTAACATTCAGCTTACTCAAGCCATTCAAAGCCTTAAACATCTCAATCAGATCTCCCCACAGATGCTGCAATTTGCAGAACTGTAGCCTTTTTAGGTAAGAGCACCTTTTGTTCCCTTCACCAACCTGGTTGCCATTCTTTGCACCTGTTCCAGCAGATTTACAACCTAAAGCGAGGCCTCCAGACTTGTATACAGTACTCAAGATGCGGCTTAACTATGACCTTAGCTGCACTGGGTTAAGCACTGCTCAGAAAATTTCATATCTGACTGCACAATTATCTCCAACTCTTTTTCATTTTCCACTACCCTGAGTGTAGTATCACACAGTTGGTAAGTTACTCTGGGATTACAGTACCATGTATTTGTCAATATTAAACTTCAACTGCCATTTTTCAGCCCATCAACCTAATTTTCCTACTAGGATGAGCTACTGTAACAAATCTTATTGCAGGTAGCTAATCCAGATTACTGTCATTAACCCTCCTGCCAACCTTTGTATCATCTGCAAACTTAGACATTAAGCCTGATATAGCTTTATCAGTATCATTAATAAATATTGAAAACAACAATGGACACAGCAATAGACCCTGGGGACTCCACTAATAACAGTAGTCCATGAAGAGCAGTGTCCATTGATAACCATTCTCTGTGTTCTTCCACTTAACCATCCCTTTATTCATAGCAGTAACTTGTCCTTAAAGCCACATTACTCCAGTTTGTACAACAGTCTTTCATATGCAACAGTATCAAAAGCCTTTGCGAAATCAAAGTATATGATAACAAAATTATTTGGCCCCGAGTGACTATAGCGATTTCTAAGTGATATTAAATCGATTTTCTCAAAGAGCAGCTGATAATTATAGTAGTATTCTTCATATTCTTCATTTTTCACAGTTATTTAATTTTGCTGTTCTAAAGTAAAGAATTTAGCGTACCTAACAGAAGGGAAAGACACCTTTCTTCTTGTACATAGGATTATTTATTAACGCACTAACTACTAACTTTCCTTTATCATTTGGTCACTGGTGGCACCGCTCCTGCCTCCACGTGGCGGGGCTGGAAATCTGGGAGAAGAAAGCCATCCTCCCAGGGCAAAAAGGAGCAAAGATGGACAAAATTAAACAGCCCACTTATGGATCTTTTGATCCAGACCTAGATAAACATGATCAAGATCATGATGACACAACATCCCATGCTAAACGACAAAAAAAAGAAGGAACGGATAATACCGTACCTCTCTTTTTAATTCTACACTCTTCCACAGACCAACCATTGAGTAAACTTTCCCCGTTTTTGATACAAAAATGTCTTGAAAATGTGGCTGGCCCTCCAAAAATGGTTAGGCGATTGAGATCTGGAGACTTATTAATTGAAATGACGAACGTAGACACGCTGAGAGACTGTTAATTCCACTTCGTGGAATTCCCATGAAGGTTACCCCACATGCCACCTTAAACTCCTCTAAAGGGGTAATATCAGAGTGGGATCTTTTAAACGTATCGGAGGATGAACTTGTCCAGGAACTACAAGATCAAAATGTGGTACACGCAAAAAGAATCGTCATCAAAAAAGATGGAGAGCCTGTCCCTACTCGGACAGTGATACTCACATTTAAAACACCGAACCTGCCTACCACCATAAAAGCTGGTTACCTTAGGTGTCAGGTAACACCTTATATCCCGAACCAAGTCCGGTGCTTTAAGTGCCAAAAATTTGGCCATTCGCAAACTGTATGCAGGGGAGTTCCTGTCTGCCCAAACTGTGGGTCCTCAAATCACAATCAAAGTGACTGTTCTGCTGCAAAAATGACGTGCACGAACTGCAAAGGTGACCACCTGGCATATTCCAAAATTTGTGTAAAATGGAAAACTGAAAAAAAAAAAATAGTAAAATACAAGGTCGAGAATAAAGCTACCAAGAAGCAAGAAAACTAGTTTGACCTACTATAAACAAAAATTGTACCTATGCTAATGTAATAAAAAAATATCAAACAGTCTCCACTCAAACAGATGTCACAGTTCCCATTACCAAGTCAATTTCTGATTGGGCTAGAACTGTCCTCTCTGAGCAACAACCAAGTGTGCATAAACAACAACCCAAACTGGTCATACCAGGCAAATAACACTCCTCTGACAATACCAGCTGCATCTCCTCCTCAGATATGTGCTAATACATCCGACATTACAAACCCAAAATCAAAGAAAAATACCCAGGACATAATCATGGATACAGATGGCACAACTATACGTGAAGAACCAATTTTAGAAATCTACGCTGAAGAAGAAATGGATACTGGTCGACCAGTTTTCAAAAAAGACAAATCAAAATTGGAATGAAATAAGCCAGTCACCTTCAAAAAGCAGTCAGATACAGCTCCATCAATTAAACATAAATAATGGCCTGTGTTTTACAATGAAACTGCAGAGGCTTTCATTGCAACAGAGATGATATCCATGATTTAATTAACCGGTATTCTCCAATTGTTCTTTTTCTTCAGGAAACTTACCTAACCTTGCAAATTTCTCCTTCGATAAAGAATTATTGCTTTTATCGAAGAGATCGTAATAGAACAAATGCTGCCCATGGTGGTGTAGCAATTCTAATAAATTCAACTATCCCAACTAAACATATTCCACTTCAAACTGAAATAGAAGCTGTTGCTGTTCATATAACTCTCTGTATTTCAATGACAATTGTCTCAATTTACCTACCACCAAACCATACTTACTCCTTAAGAGGCCTTGAAGATCTCTTCATACAGATACCTCCACCCCTCTGTATATTAGGGGATTTTAATGGGCACCACCCCTTATGGGGTGATCCTAAACTAGACAGACGGGGTCGACTAATTGAAAGCTTTCTAGAGTCGTAAAACCTTACCATACTCAATACTGGTGCACACACTCACATACAACTCCCAACTGGACACACCTAAGCAATAGATCTCTCAATTTGTTCTCCAGTGCTGGTCCCAAGCATGTTTCAAATGATCCTGTGGGAAGTGATCACTTTCCAATCATATGCAATTTTTTAATATCAAAGACTCCTTCAAACAAACCCCGCAGGAAGTGGAAATTTGTTCGGGCAGACTGGGCAAAATTTCGAACATCAATTTCTCTTGATGAGAAAAAAATCCAGCTCCAGAATATTGATAATGTAACAGATTACATCACATCACATCTTCTAAAAGTGGCCAAGGACACAATACCATTATCAAATCCCCCTGGTTGCAAGCATTATAATTACTGGTGGAATGAGGAATGCACAAAAGCAAAGAAAGCAAAAATTAAAGCCTGGAATTTATTTCGGCAATGTCTAACCACAACCAATCTCATTAATTATAAGAAGCTAAGAGCAAAAGCACGATTTGTACAAAGGCAAGCCAAGAAAGAAACCTGGACCCGTTTTGCATCGACCTTTAACAGAAACACTGATCCGAAAACTATATGAAAAAAAATTAGACAGTTATCTGGTAAGTTTCCTACTATACCTTCTCCAATCCTCTCCTGGAAAGGGCAAGACCTATCCAGTCCCTTAGATATTGCTAATGCTTTGGGCAGTACGTTTGCTGAAATCTCAGCAGCATCAGCCTTTTCTACATCATTCAAACGAATTAAAAACACCAAAGAAAAGCATGCTATTGACTTTCACACTGCCCGCCTTCTTTCATATAACAAACCTCTACAATAATCTGAACTTTTGCATGCTATTAGAACAGTCCACAATGGTGCTGCAGGGCCAGATGGGATTTATGTCATGCTACAACATCTTGATGACAAAACTTTGCACTTGCTGCTGGTTTTTTACAATCGCATATTTTCAGAAAATGTTTTTATAGCTTCCTGGCATCACTCTACTGTTTTGGCATTTCTAAAGCCTGGGAAAGATCCAACCAACCCCCATAGCTATAGACCGATATCTCTCTCAAGCTGCCTCAGCAAAATCCTAGAAAAGATTGTCCACATAAGACTCGTACGGATCATTGAATCCGAACATCTAATGAGCCATAGTCAATATGGCTTTCATAAAAATAGGTTGTGCTTAGATCTTATGGTCAAGGCTGAATTCGCCATTCGAAATGCCTTTGTTAAACGTGAACATCTTGTAATGGTTTCAATAGACATAGAGAAGGCTTTTGACACCACCTGGCGGTATGGCATGCTTGGTGATCTATACACCCTTGTCTTGCGGGGCAACCTTCCTATATTTATTCAAAACTTCCTACGTGCTAGGTCGTTTCAAGTTCAGTACCAACACGCCCTCTCTACAACGTTCATGCAGGAAGAAGGTGTTCCACAAGGATCAGTACTGAGTGCCACTCTGTTTGCTCTTAGAAAGAATAGATTCTATTACAAGACAGCTTCCAAATTCAGTCGAGACTTATCTTTATGTAGATGACCTTTCCATCTCCTGCCATTTCCATCCCAAAATATGAGGTCTATTGAAACGCAGCTTCAGATATCACTTAATAAAATACAACAGTGGGCCAGCCTCAATGGCTATCAGCTCTCGCAGCAGAAAACAGTTGCTATCCATTTTTTTGTAGGCAGCACAAACTTCATCCGGATCCTGAACTTCAAATTTCTAATGTCTCCATCCCAGTCACTAATAATATCAGATTTCTAGGATTAATCCTTGACAACAAGTTAAATTTTATAGACCATATTAAAAATGTATGTACTTCCTCTCTAAAAAAGTTAAACATACTCAAAGCTTTATCCGCCCAAACATGGGGTGCAGATCGTACTTCTCTGCTTCGGCTATACAGGTCATTAATCAGATCCCGCCTTGAATTAGCGCATTATGCAGGCTTTATCCCATTCAACACAGTGCTTTGAGGATTGCACTTGGTGCTTTTAGAATGTCGCCCACACATAGTCTCTATATTGATGCTCACGAGCCCCCATTATCGTTACGTAGAAAAACACTGTTACTAAAGTATGCTGTTAAGGTACAAAGTTGTGCCTCGCATCCGATTCACAACAAGTCATACTTGTTCAATCCACCACTAGAATACCTCTTCAGAAATAAACCTAGCATAGTAAAGCCAGCTGGTCTTCGCCTCCTTGAACTGATGGAAGTTTGGAATCTTTCCGTTCATTCCATACAACAGGTAGCAACCTGCTGTCAACCGCCATGGGCTTCTCTTCCTCTGGTGACTTGTGACACTTATCTCTGCCAATGGGGAAAGGATGTTTTACAAGCATCCAATATCATACAACTTCATGCAGTTCACACTCAAAGATATAGTGATTTTTCCCCAATTTATACAGATGGCTCTAAATCTAATTCAAACGTTGGAGCAGCTGCAGTGTTTCCGAATACCGTTATTTCAGTATCCCTCCCATCTGAATTCAATATCTTTTCAGCTGAAATATATGCAATTAAACTGGCCTTACAAAATCTCTGTGCTGATCAATCTTTAAAATCAGTTATTTACACTGATTCGCTTAGTTCAATCATGGCTTTATGTAATTTCTCAGATAAAGTTCACCCTGTTATAGACGAAATACGAAGCATATTACTAAAAATTGAAGAACGCCATCAACAGGTCATCTTCTGTTGGATTCCAGCACATTCTGGTATTTTGGGCAATGAACTGGCTGATAAAGCTGCAAAAAATCCAACTAGCTTAGACTTAACTAATATCCCTGTTCCGCCATCAGACTTTGCATTAACTATTCAAGCTGCATGCTTGTCAGAATGGACAACAATCTGGCACTCTCAAACAAATAATAAACTCTTTCAATTTAAACACGATCCGAAAATTTGGCCCTCCAGTATCCGTACATCAAGACGAGAAGTAGTCCTATCAAGGGCAAGAATAGGTCATACCCATCTAACCCATCTTTATTTACTTAGAGGAGACGATCCACCATAGTGTCCACATTGTTATATAAATCTGACTATTAAACACATACTCATTGACTGCCCCTACTGTAGACAAGACAGAACATCAATCCTGTAAATCCTGGTAAATCTTAATCAATCCTGGTAAATCTTAATAAACCAATAACTTTAGAGAATCTCATTGGTGACAAGGCAAATATTTTCGAATTTTTCCACATTTTAAAGCAGATTGGACTTTTTAATCTTTTCTGATTTTATAAAAATTTTTGATTTCCCTATATAAAAAATGAATAGGTGCATTATAGCCATAGTAGCTTATGCGCCATTAAACTCCCATAACAACAACAAAATTATTTTTTGCATCCAGTTCCTTGGTCACTGCGCCATAGTAACTTATCATATTGGTTAGACAATGCCAGTCATTAACAAATCCATGCTGTGACTACAATATTATCGCATTTGTGTCCAGAGGTTCTGCATTACTTCTTTAACTAGTGACTCCATTATTTTCCCTGGAACAGATCTTAAGCTAATAGGTCTGTAATTACTGGTGTCACCTTTTGATCTCCCTTTATGAATTGGGAATATATTTGCACATCTCCAGTCCATAGAGATCTCCCCTGAATCCAAAGATGCTCTCCTAATTATGGCTAGGGGTTTGCTTACCTCCTTTAATATAACTGGATGGATTCCACCTACCACAGACACCTTTTTTATGTTCAGCTTCAGCAATTTCTTTTCCATAGTTCCTTTCAGTTATTAAGAGCACTATGTGGGAGATGCCATATTTAGTAGATTTCAGAGAAGCTTTTGATATTGTTTTACGTAAAAGGCTGCTGTACAGATTGGAGCAGTTAGGCATTATTGGCAAGTTATAGTATAGATATAAGGATGATTGAGTGCAAGAAGACAGAGAGTGGTTATCAATGGGCACTGCTCTTGGATGAGTATTATTAGTGGACTCCTTCTGGGTTCAGTGCTGGGCCCATTGTTGTTTTCAGTACTTATTAATGATATTGATGAAGGCATATTAGGCCAATTATCTAAGTTTGCAGATGTGCGAAGGTTGGCAGGTTAACAACAGTAATCAGGGTATGCTACTGAGTATATAGATTAATTAGGCATATGGGCTGCGAAGTGGCAATGACACTGACAACATTGACAAATGCAAGGTACTTCATATAGGGTAGAAGTAATCCCAGATTAACATACCAACTGTGTGGTACTACACTCAATGTAGTGTAGAATGAAAAATACCTGGGAATAATTGTGTAGTCAGATACAGTAGGGCCCACTCATACGGCAGATTAGGTTCCAGACCCTCGCTGAAAAGTGGAACATAGCCTTTTTTTTCCCAATTGCAAATACATATAACATGTTTACCTAATAACATGTTTACCCCATCATATGTTATAAACTGGTCCATAAAGATTTTAATTCTGGTCCATAAAGATTTTAAAAACAACATTTTGAAATTCAAGGTACGTCACTAAGGGTGTCAAGATTTCTAAGATGTACAAGCTAAAGATTATAATGATTTATGCACCAACATCGAGCCATGATGATGAAGAGGTTGAAGAAATGTACACCGAAATTGAGAGTCTTCTAGATGAGCAGAAAACCCACTACACTATTATTATGGGACACTTCAATGCTAAGGTTGGAAAAAGACAAAACAGCGCAGAAAGGGGAACTATAGGAAATTTTGGAATTGGTGAAAGAAATGAAAGAAGTGAAAGACTTGTGGAATTTGCAGAATCTCAAGGACTGTCAGTAATGAACGCTTTTTTCAAGAAAAGGGTGAACAGAAAGTGGACATGGAAGAGTCCAAATGGATTAACTACTAATGAAATCGACTTCATCCTCACTAACAGAAGATATATTGTGAATGATGTTACCGTCCTGAATAAGGTTGGAAGTGATCACAGAATGGTAAGATGTACACTTGATATAGATGTAGGAAAGGAAAAAACTGACTCGAGTAAATAATACAAAGGTCTTTGAGATAACAGAAGAGGAGAAAAAGCAGTATGTACTGGAACTTAAGAACAAGTTTGAGCTTCTGCAGACTGCTCAGGACCAAGATATTGACGAGGAATACTACAACTTTCTGAAAGTGATAAAGCCCAAGAAACCTATAGGAAAAAAGAAATCCAAAGAAGAAAAAATTAATCAAGAAACACTTGCCATAATGAACCGAAGACGACAAATGAAAAGCAAGAAAAACACTGAGAGGGAGAAAATTGAGTATACTGAGTTATGCAAAGCCATTAGAAAGAGACTCAGAGAGGACATAAGAAGATTTAACACAAGAAAAGTAGAACAAACATTAAGGGAAAACAAAGGATTTAAATCAGTAGCCATGAGCAGTAATACAGAAAGACAAATGATACTGAAACTGAAGAATAGACAAAATAAACAGCAGAGAAGGCATAATTCAATTAGCAGAAGACTACTATAGAGAATTATAAAAGGAGCAGGAGAATGATGCCAGCAGTGGGGAAGATGGATTGCAAAGTAGCAACACATACGACATACCCGATATTCTTCCTGATGAGGTAGAACATGCATTGAAGAAAATGAAGAATCAGAAAGCCCCAGGGGAAGATGAAGTTACTGTAGAGTTGTTAAAATTGGGAGGAAGAGACATAACACAAAAACTGGCAAGGCTCTTCACTAAGTGCATTAGAAAAGGTGCGACGCCTAAGCAGTGGAATAATGCAATCATAGGTTTGCTGCATAAGAAAGGAGATAAATCAGAAATTGAAAATTATAGACCAATTAGCTTGTTATCCCACATCTACAAGTTGTTCACAAGGGTCATTACTAACAGATTAGAAAGAATACTTGATGAGAATCAACTGAAAGAGCAAGCTGGCTTCAGGACAGGATACTCAACTATGGACCACCTTCGTAATATCACAGCTAATGGAGAAAGCAAATGAATATAAAACACCATTATGCCTGGCATTTGTGGATTATGAAAAGGCATTTGACTCCATACAGCATAAGGCAATATTTCGGGCACTGCAAAGACAAGGCATAGATACCCCATATATTATGATTTTGACCCCTGTACGTGGTGAGGGTACCTCCTAGTGACGCTGCTGGACTTCCAGACTAGTGTCACTGGGATCCAACGCCCACAGCCCAGGTTCCAGGCCTACATCAATGGAATCTGGCGTGTTTGCCGTGCGCTGCGACCCGTGGAAATTCGGAAAGGGGGATCCTGGTGGTTGAGGGGCCCAGCTTCAATACACCACTTTGGCCCCTGCTTTGACAAGACGGGTGGCCCTGGAAGGCTCGGCTAGGATCAATCAGCTAGTAGGCTCGCCTGCGAGGGTCAACCGTGTCAATGCCACGCCCCTACCCTCATGGTCCGAGGGACAGGATTCAGGCTAGCGGCGGTGCGGGTATAGTGTCTGGGTAGCCCTGGCGTTCCACTCCCGAGCGCATTTATTGCATGCTGGGTAGTGGGCGTCCCTTTGGGCTCCGTGGTGGGTGGGGAGCCCGGGCACTGAACCATTTAAAAATTCCATGAATCCTGATAAATTTACTTCTTCGGGGGCCCCAACCCGGTCCCTATCTGAAAACATTGATATAGATTCAGATAGCATTATTGCTACAAAGAGGCAGCGAACAGAAATATCATCAGGGCCTGTTCCAAGGTTCCTAATTATACTCAACCAGTGAAAAACCGATTGGAAAAATGTCACCCTTTTTTATACAAAAAGGGTTAGATGGGTTAGCAGGTTCACCCGAATCAGTTAAGAGGCTCCGTTCTGGAGACCTTTTAATTGAAACTAAAAATGACAGGCAATCTGAACATCTACTCCGATTAACATCAATCGGAGGAATCCCTATAACAGTGACACCACACAGAACACTCAATTCATCGAGAGGTGTCATTTCGGAGTGGGACCTTCTCGACGTAACCGAGGAGGAAATCTGCTCTGAATTAAAACCACAGGGAGTTACTGCCGTCAAGAGAATTACTGCGCGAAGGGATGGAAAAATTGTTAAAACCAGGAGCGTTATCCTGACTTTTAACTCTCCTAAACCTCCTGATGAGATTAAAGCTGGATACATCAACTGTTCAGTGTGTCCATACGTTCCGAACCCTTTACGGTGTTTTAAATGCCAGAAGTATGGACATTCTCAAATGGCCTGCCATGGTGTCCTTGCATGCGCTCGATGCGGTGCAAAGGACCACAAAACAACAGCTTGTTCAGCCGCAAAACTCACCTGTATTAACTGTGAAGGCGAACACCTAGCCTACTCACGAGCATGCCAGAGGTGGAAAGAAGAAAAAGAAATTCAACGGCTGAAGGCAGAGCTAAATATATCACCAGGAGGCAAGGAAATCGGTCAAACCCCTGAATATCAACAAACCTACCTACTCCCAGAAGGTAGCAGGGAGATGTTCCGTCGGAACTCAGACGGACATGACCATTCCTCCAAAGGAGTCTTTCACTCCCATCGCGCGTTATCTCTTAAGTTCTCAAAAACCTGCACAGAAGGACCAATCAGCTGCCACTCCTATATCGGTACCTCCTAATGCTCCACAAGTAACAAAGGTAATTATGAAAGAAAAGAATAAGAAAGGGGAAGTCCCCCCTAGTACCCAAGAAAAGATGGATGTCGAGCAGAAGGAGGTACCCGAAGATTCAGTCTTGGAACTCTTTGCGGAGGAAGAAATGGACATGGGACAGCGTCCATTCTTCCCCAAAAAAGATAAATCCAAGACTGATAAAAGTAAGCCCTCAGCACCTCGGAAGCCGCCTGATGGACCCACCAAGCCAAAATAATGGCTAAATTCCTACAATGGAATTGTCGTGGATTCCGGCGACAAGGCCCTCCTGCAAAAGCACGAGCCAGTTTGCTTTTGCTTGCAGGAGACATATCTGAAGGCAAATGATGATCCCACCATGCACAACATCACATTTTTTCGAAAGGATAGAATTGCGGATGGCTCTGTACATGGGGGAGTGGCTATCCTTGTGGGTAACCAGACCCCAGTGCAGCCCTTGCTAATTACAACTAGCATAGAAGCTGTCGCAATTCGCCTTACGGTGGGATTTTTATTAACCGTCTGCTCTGTCTATTTGCCACCTGGGACTGACATCTCCCAGGAAGACTGATGATCTTCTAACACAGTTGCCTCCCCCTTTCTTACTTCTCGGGGATTTTAATGGACATAACACTCTGTGGGGTAGTGCTAACATCAATGGAAGGGGATGAGTCATAGAGCGTATGCTAAATGACAATGACCTTTCCCTTCTAAATACTGGAACAAATACCTTCTTCCACATGCCTACCCGTACTTTTTCTGCCATTGATCTCTCTATCTGCTCCCCTTCTCTACTCCCTTCACTCACTTGGGAAGTGGAGGAGAATCCATACGGAAGTGATCACTTCCCTGTGATAACCTCGTTACACAGTGGGAGACCATGTCTTCCCTTCAGGTTACCACGGTGGAAGATTGATCAGGCTGACTGGACTGCCTTCCAACATCAGGCAAATTTTGATCTTAGCACAGTCAGTCAAGAGCCTATCAATGATGCAGTTAAGTACATCACAGAAAATATTGTACAAGCAGCTGCGAATGCTGTTCCAAAAACATCTGCCCGGTTTCCACCATTTCCCAAACCTTGGTGGAATTCGCAATGCACAGCAGCAAAAAAGGCTCAAAACAGTGTGGGGGATATTCCGCCGATGTCCTACCACGACCAACCATATAGCCTTTAAACGTGCACGAGCCAAAGCATGATATATCCGCCGTCAGAGTCAAAAGGAATCGTGGATCCGTTTTACATCATCTATTAAGCAGTCTACCAACTCTAAGGTAGTCTGGGATAAAATCCGGAAAATGACGGGAAAATATACATCCCACCCTTTTTCAATCCTAGATTATAATGGATGCGCTATTGCAGATCCAACTGCAATAGCCAATTCTCTTGGGGAAACATTCTCTAACATCTCTGCAACATCTTCGTATTCCCCAGAGTTCCTGGTCCTGAAATATAAAATCGAAAAACAGGCACTTAACTTTAAATCTAAGAGCTTGTATCCCTACAACGGGGATTTCACTATTCAGGAACTCAAAAGAGCCCTCGCTCTTTCCAAAGCAAGTGCCGTTGGACCAGATGGCATCCATTATGAAATGATTAAACATCTTTCACCAAAATCTATGGATTGTCTGCTCCTTCTGTATAACAGAATCTTTACTGAAGGGCAGTTTCCAGACTCCTGGCGAAAGGCAATCGTTCTTGCCTTTCCTAAGCCAGGAAAGGATCCAAAAGTCACCACCAATTATCGTCCTATTGCTCTGACTAGCTGTCTGTGCAAAATCCTGGAGAGAATGGTTAATTCTCGTTTAATTTGGTATCTCGAATCAAATGACCTTCTCTCCAACATCCAGTGCGGCTTCCGAAGGAACTGGTCCACTTTGGACCATCTTATTAGATTGGAAGCATCCATCCGGGATGCTTTCCTAAAACGCGAACACTTGGTGTCGGTGTTCTTTGACACGGAGAAAGCGTATGACACGACTTGGAGATTTGGCATTTTAAAAGATTTACATAGCCTAGGCCTAAGAGGGCATCTCCCCTTTTTTATTCAAAACTTTTTAGCCAATCGATCGTTCCAAGTTCGTGTGGGATCCTCACTCTCTCGCTCCTTTAGCCAAGAGGAGGGAGTACCACAAGGATCAGTATTAAGTGTCACGCTTTTTGCCATCAAAATAAATTCCATCACAGAACAACTTCCTCCAACTGTAAACAGTGCCCTCTATGTTAATGCTTTAGCATTTTTTGTCAGGCGTGCAACATGAGGGTTATTGAAAGACAACTGCAGAAAGCCATTGATAGTCTGAATTCCTGGGCACTTGCTAATGGCTTCAGGTTCTCGCCGGAGAAGACCATTTGCGTACACTTTTGTCGCAAGTGTAATCTTCATCCTGAACCTGAATTAAGGCTCGGACAAAATGCTATTCCAGTAGCAGCGAACACAAAATTCTTGGGACTCATATTTGATAAAAAACTGACCTTTTTGGATCATATTCGTCAACTCCGCACAAAGTGCACACGTAGGCTTAATATTCTCCGCTCGCTCTCCTCTACATCTTGGGGAGCAGACCGATGGACCCTTCTTTGGCTTTACCGTGCACTTGTGCGATCCAAACTAGATTATGGGTCCCAGGTATATTCCTCAGCCAGAGACAGTGTCCTTCGATGGCTGGACCCCGTCCATCATCAGGCCCTACGTATTGCTACTGGAGCATATCGCACATCTCCTGTACAGAGCTTATACGTCGAAGCAAACGAACCACCGTTATCGCTTCGACGTAAGCAGTTGTCTTTAAAGTATGCTTTAAAACTGAAATCCCTGCCAGACCATCCTACGTGGCCATTCGTTTTTGAGTCATGATGGGAAAATTTATACAATGCTCGTAAGACTGCCAATCGTCCTTTTGGTATTCGTTTCCAAGAGCTACTCAAAGAACTTAATATCGAGGTAGACAAGGTTGCCCAAACATCAAAGCAACCCTTTCCACCCTGGCATGCTCGTGTCCCGGCATGCGACTTGTCGCTTAGAAACTGGGGAAAGTCGAACACTCCATCATGTGTCTACATGCAGCTTCATTCAGCACACCAAACTGAATATTCCGACTTCGCGCCAGTCTACACAGATTGTAGTGGATCCCACACTCTACTGTGGGATCTGCTGCTGTCTTTATAGACAGCACTATATCAGAGCAGATTCCCTCTGAATGCAGCATATTTACTGCAGAGCTGCACGCTGTAGAGTTAGCCTTGGATCACATTAGTAAATGCCAATACCAAGGTTCATTTTCTATTCTGACTCTCTTAGCATATTACAGGCTTTAATATCTGTGAGATATAATCCTCATCCAGTTCTGTCTAGCATTCAGCAGAAGATTCACGTTCTCCATGAACGCGAATATGATATCCGCTTCTGCTGGATTCCGAGCCACATTGGGATTAGGGGAAATGATTTGGCTGACGTCGTAGCCAAATCAGCAATTCCCAATAATAACCGCTGCCTGTTAGTCCCCTATACAGACTACAGGCAAATAGTACATCAAAAGATACATTCCCAGTGGCAGGATTCGTGGAATAGACAGACTGCGAATAAATTATATCGTATAAAGCCTGTAATTGAACCGTGGCAGTCTAGTCTGCGCAGGAATCGTAAGGAGGAAGTTGTTCTAGCTCGTCTCCGCATAGGACACGGCTTACACATTCTTTTTTGCTGAGGGCAGATGATTGTCCTATGTGCGAGAACTGTGGCACAGTTTTATCCATGAGACACATTTTAATTGATTGTCCAGATTTTAGAAATATCCGTTTTACCGCTTTTAACCATCTGACTGAGCCGTATACACTCAGTCAGATTTTATCTGACAATGACAATGTGTCTGCTGTTTTTAGCTTTTTAAAATCAATAAATATTTTTGCTTGTATATAAAATTCACATTTTTCCTTTATATATTTGTTATACCTTTGGACATAGTGACCTAACTAATTAGGTCACTGAAAGTTTAAACTTTTTTATAAATGACATGGTATTGGCGCATTATAGCCTTAGTAGCTAATGCACCAATAAAACCAAAACAAACCAAACCAAATTATGATTTTGAAGAAAATATATGAGAGTGCTAGGCACTTTACTCACCTAGCCCAGTCGACTATTTAAATTAGGGCGCTGATACTGGATGTGAACGGCTGATTTTGGCCCCACGATTTCGGCAGAAATTAGAATTGTGCCACTTGACATAAATAATATTGCAAGCACTGGTGTAACTTAATACCATTATAATGACCATATGGATGTCATCCCAAGGCAAATAGCACGTGACAACAGCACGTAAATCCTGTTGGTGGTAACTGTTCTTGTGTAGCACTTCTTAAGTTGATTCACCTACTAACTTGCAGTGGGTATCATCTGCACTCATTTTCTGAGCTCCTGTAAGACTGTCTCGCCACTCGCTCATAGCAGTGAACTCGCCAATTCGTATCTGCTCAAAATGGAGGGTAAATCGAGGAAATCGGCTGTAAACACAACCCTGCCAGTGACCGACAACCCTAAAATAGCAGAGCAACACGAAGAACATGAGGGATCTCAAACTGAACCTCCCATTAAGAACAAAAAATCAATCGGTACCAAATTTGATCGAAAAACCAGGTCAAAATCTCAAAACACAGGGACCATGGAACACCCCCTCTCCCAAACCGAGTACACAGATATGAGACAACCTGACCTCCCCCTTGACCCCAGCATGCCTGAGGGGACAGTTATCCAACAATCGCTACAACTCAAAGTAGCACTGGAGAACGTGCTCAAAGAGCCAACTAACAGAGTTACAACATTTCTTAGGGCAGAAATCGTCACCCTATGGAACATTTCGCTTTCCAGACTCACCTGGAAAGCGAAAAGGCAACTGCAAAATTGGAAGCCTACACTGACTGTGGAGTAAAACAAATGCGACAGCGCGACTCCACATATGCCCATGCGCTGAGGAAGTCACCACCGGACTTTATTCCCGAATCTCAGGAACTGAGCTACCAGACAAACAATTCAGGTGCCAACCTACGGACTACACTGAAGAAAACGCTATCACCCAGACCTAACTTTGTGGTACTTAAACCCCTTACCAATGAAGGTCGTATGTCCAGTGAGGAGGTCAAGAAGACCATCATGGATTCCTTGACAGATGACTTAAAGAACACTAAAATCAAGTCAATTCGCAAAACGCGAAATACAGGAGTAATTATAGAAACAGCCACAAAAGAGGATGCTGAACTGATTGTTAAGAATCCTAAATTACCATCTCTGGGACTCCTGGCCGAGCCCCCTAGACAAAAGGGCCCTTGCATACTGGTACTAGATGTGGACAAGGATCTCCTTCCAGAGGAATTGCAAAGCGAAATTTTCCACAGAAACTTGAAACAGGAACTCCCAGATGAAGAACCAACTTCTCACATAATCCCTAAATTCCAAACAAAACCCAGAGCTGGGCACACCATTAACTGGGTCTTTGAGCTATCACCCAAGGCCTGGAAGATCCTCTCCCAACAAACAAGAATTTACATCAACTGGGGCAGCCACCGCTTTAGGCAGCATGTAGCCGTCCCCAAATGTTTCAGGTGCTGCCGTTTCGGCCACACCACGCACACGTGCAGGCAAAATCTGCCCACCTGTGGCCACTGTGCCGAAATGGGGCATGAATACGCTACATGTCCCAAAAAGTCTCAACCTCCCACATGTGCCAATTGCAAGGCCCTAAAGGTGCCAGCCAACCATTCGCTCCGTGACAGCAGTTGCCCAGTTTATCTCAAAGCCAGAAGTGCTCAACAATCAAGAATAGAATATGGGGAGTAACAGACCAAACCTAAATACCCACACAGTGAAAATAGCACAACATAACGCTCAGAGGGCCAAGGCTGTTGCTGCACAACTGGTCAAAAAGGCAGATGAAGAGAACTTAGATGTGCTGCTGCTTCAGGAGCCATACACTCATAACAAGGAGGTAAAAGGCTACCCCTTGAGATTTAAAGTGGTCCAGGTTGATGGTGACACACCCTGGGCCGCGATCGTCGTTCGCAATCCCGAACTGACTGTCACCAAAATCACTGATCTGTGTACTAGCTGGGCTGTGTGCGCCCATGTAATTTCACCACTGGGGCAATTCTACTTAGTTTCGATATACTGTCGACCGGGGGAAGATATTCTTCCTGCCACCCGATATCTACAGACCATCCAGCTACAAATGCCAAATGCAAAACTCATTATAGGGGCTGATGTTAACTGCAGGTCCCCAGCCTGGCACAGCCGAACTCAAAATCACAGAGGAAATAGAAATGGCCAACGTCTTGAGGACTACTTGTCTAACAGCAACCTGGTCATTCTAAACAAACCTAACTGCCTGCCAACTTTCTCCAGTACCCTGTGGGAAGCTACAATAGATATCACCTTAGCCTCGAGCTCCATTGCTCAGCACCTTGCTTCCTGGACAGTCCGTGAGGACTGGACCACCTCTGACCACAGGGTACTAACCTTCCAACTACACCGTTCACTAGTCACTCAACCAACCAACCGAACTCAACAAAGAAGATATGCCCTGAATAAGGCTGACTGGAACCTTTTTAAGGAGGAATTGACCAGTGCAGCCAGCCGCTTCAATCCTAGCGGCCTCAGCCCAGACCAGCATCAATGCGCAGTTACACAGCTCGTCAGTAATGCTGCAAACAAGGCTATCAAAAAGAAGAGATTCACACCTGGTGGCCCCGAGTGCCAAGCGTTTCTAGTGATCAGGCGATTTCTGTGCAATTCTAAAGCGATTCATAAAGTGAAAGAGTGTTAGATATATCAAGAGTTTAAAGTTAATTCTCTTCTGTAAATATATATAGTTACTGAAAAGTATCAGTGCAAAGGTTCCTAAGAAAGGAAAGTCACCTTTCTTTTATATATATTCTAGTCCTACTAACCACTAATCTACTTCCGCTTGGTCACTAGGTGGCACCGCTCCTGCCTCCCCGTGGTAGGGCCGGAAACCTGGGAGGAAAAGCTCTCACTCCCAGGGCCAAAAGGAGCAAACATGAATGACTCAAACATTACCACGAATCCCAAAGATCTAACTCCTTTGAGTCGGAAAAATGAGGACAATGTGACTACTGCAACCAAAAGGCAAAAAAAGGAAATAGCATCACTTAATGCACCTACCTTTATTGTCTTTAATTCTACGACAGAACAGCCATTAGGAAAATTGTCGCCATTCGTCATCCAGAAATGTTTAGAAAGTGTGGCTGGAACACCAAAAAATGTTAAGCGACTAAAATCAGGCGACATTCTAGTCGAGACAGCAAATGCCAAACACGCAGAAAGACTGCTTCAAATGAAAACATTTGGTGGGATCCCAGTAAAGGTCTCTCCCCATAATACGCTAAATACATCGAAAGGAGTAATTTCTGAGTGGGACCTTATCAGCGTCTCCGAAGAAGAAATTAAAAATGAACTTGAAAATCAAGGCGTTATAGCTGTGAGAAGGATTAAAATTACAAGAGATGGGACACTTATCCCAACCAGAACTATCATACTAACGTTCAACACTCCTAAACCACCTACAACTGTGAAGGCCGGATATCTAAATTGTAACATCAGACCATACATTCCAAATCCTCTCCGCTGCTTTAAATGCCAAAAGTATGGTCATTCACAAATAAAGTATGGTCATTCACAAATGGCATGCCGTGGTGTAGCTATCTGTTCCAACTGCGGGTCCCAGGATCACAGCAATCAGAACTGTTCATCCGAGAAACCGAAATGTCCAAACTGCAAGGGAGACCATTCTGCCTATTCCAAGAATTGTGAATATTGGAAAAGAGAAAAGCAGATTCAGCGGTATAAAGTGGAACATTCTGTCACATACCAAGAAGCTAAGAGAACTATACACCCGACTATCTTAAACAGACCTTCCTACGCGCAGGTCATAACGAATTGTCGTACAATAGAAACCCAAACAGATTTTACAATTCCTCCAAAGAAATCTATCTCAGACTGGGCACGAGCACTACTCACAATTTCCCAGCCAAAACATCAAGAGAAACTCACCAACACACCACTTTCCGTGCCTCCCGATAAGAAACACTCAGAATCGAAAGCATCTCAAGGAAAACATAATGTCATAAGTCAGAAGGCAACCGAACAAATGGAGACAGAAGCAACCAACCAAGCAGATGAACCAGTATTAGAGATTTTCGCGGAAGACGATATGGACACCGGAAAACCATATTTCCCGAAAAAGGAAAAACCAACGTGTGAAAGACTTAAAACAGCATCTAGGAAACAGACCGAAAACCTCTCCAAAATCAAATAATGAAAACCATAATCCAGTGGAATTGTAGAGGACTCCGCACTAACATAGGTGATATATATGACCTGATTACACAGTATGCACCATTATGTCTTTGCTTACAAGAAACCTACCTCAGACCTCAAGACTCTACCTTAATAAAGAACTATACAGCATACCGAAAGGACAGAGTAACAGGTGGCACAACCCATGGTGGTGTGGCAATACTAATAAATTCTCGCATTCCTTCCCAGATTGTCCCGCTAAACACAACCCTTGAAGCGATTGCAGTACGCATAGCCGCTAGATCCCTCATAACAGTAATAACAATTTATGTTCCACCAAACCAAAATTTATTACAACAGGACTTAGAAGACATTGTAAAGCAGTTGCCAACCCCCTTCTGTATACTAGGCGACCTCAATGGGCATAGCCCTGTGTGGGGTAACACAACCACAGATCGGAGAGGAAAACAAATTGAAAAATGGATAGACGAGAATGATTTAACTTTGTTGAACGACGGCACACATACTTATACACATCTTCCATCAGGAAATACTACAGCTATAGACCTGTCTATATGTTCTCCAATACTATTTCCAAGACTTGATTGGTCAGTGCACAGTGATCCTCTCAGCAGTGATCACTATCCAATAATCATCACCATGGCACTAGGAACCACATGCAAGTCACGCAAAACTCCCAGATGGAAAATAAATGAAGCAGATTGGGAAACTTATAAAACATTAGCAAAACTAAATGTTGATACCATCAAGCAAAAACCGTTAGATGCAGCAGTACAATATATAACAAATAAAATAATTCAAGCTGCTGAACACTCTATCCCAAAAACATCGTCTCACTTTCCAACACATCCAAAATCATGGTGGAATGCAGAATGTGCGCAGACTAAGAAAGAGCGAAACAAAACCTGGAATACTTTTCGCAGATATCCAACTTTAGAGAACCTCATATTGTTCAAGAAGGCACGGGCAAGAGCCAGATATATTAGGCGGGCCAGTAGGAAAGAATCCTGGATAAAATTTGCATCTACATTAACAAGTTCCACACCATCTAAAACTGTCTGGAATAAAATTAACAAAATGAGTGGTAGATACCCGATTACCCCAACTCCGATCCTAAACTGGAATGGACAAGTCACTGCAGAGCCATCAGAAATAGCCAATGCACTGGGCGAAACCTTCGCCAGAATATCAGCGACCACTTCATATACTCCCAGTTTTCAAATATACAAGGCAAGAATGGAAAGACATAAACTGAATTTTTCCACAAGAAATAATGAAGAGTACAACCTACCCTTAACATTCTACGAATTGAAACACGCTCTATCCCAGACAAAGCAAAGTGCTGTAGGTCCAGACCAAATCCACTATATGATGTTAAAACAACTCGATGATCAATCCCAAATGGCATTACTAGAACTATATAACAGAATCTTCCTAGAAAACCAATTTCCAGACAGTTGGCGTCATGCAATAATTCTTGCTTTCCCAAAATCGGGGAAAGACCTCTCTGACCCACGCAACTACCGTCCAATTGCTCTAACCAGTTGCCTGGGAAAAGTTATGGAGAAAATTATCAATGCTTGTCTAACATGGTTTTTGAACAGAAATAACCTCCTCAATCCAGCACAGCATGGTTTCAGAAAAAATCGTTCAACACTAGATTTACTGATCAAATTAGAAAACAGTGTGCGGAATGCCTTTATCCGAAAAGAGCACCACGTAATGATATGTTTCGACATAGAAAAAGCTTACGATACTGCGTGGCGTTATGGAATTATTCAAAACCTATACCACCTTGGATTACGTGGACATCTTCCTAAATATATTCAAAATTTCTTACTCCACAGGTCATTTCAAGTTAGATTGCAGAATACTCTTTCAAAAGTTTTCACCCAAGAAGAGGGTGTACCTCAGGGGTCTGTGCTTAGCACAACCCTCTTTGCTATCAAAATAAACTCCATAACTGAGCATATACCAAAACCTATTGATACCGCTTTATACGTTGATGATTTCAGTATGTCCTATCATTCTCAGAGTATGCGAACTATAGAACGGCAGTTACAGGGAGCAATAAATAAAATAAGTCAATGGGCACAAACAAATGGCTTCCGGTTTTCCACACAGAAAACTGCATGTATACACTTCTGTAGGAAACGAAACCTACACCCAGATCCTGAACTTAGGCTAGATGGATATATGATCCCAGTTGTACCAAACATAAGATTCTTAGGACTTCTCTTAGATAAAAAACTGACATTCCTTGAACATATTAAGCAACTAAGACATTCTTGCATCAAGAAGTTAAATCTACTCAAAGTTCTCTCCGCAACAACTTGGGGTGCAGATCGACATACACTACTTAAACTTTATCGAGCAATAGTGCGTTCCAAGCTGGACTATGGAGCACCAGTTTACGACTCTGCAAGACCAAGTGCACTGAGATGGTTAGATCCCATACACCACAGTGCACTCCGTATAGCACTTGGAGCTTTTCGCACTTCGCCTATACAAAGCCTATATGCAGAAGCCCATGAACCTTCACTACAACTTAGACGACAGAACTTATTATTACACTATGCTGCAAAGATAAAATCCATCACCGACCATCCAAATAGAGAGGTTCTGTTTTCATCGTACTTGGAAAATGTATACCAAGCCCATCCACGAATAAACCGCCCTTCCAACATCCGACTAAAAGATTTACTGTTATGCCGAGAGCTTAATTATGATAGCATAGCTACCACGACTACACACATTATTCCACCATGGATCATAATTCAACCTGTGTGTGACCTGCATTTCCAATCTTGGGGGAAAACAAATCTCCCGAGAACAAACTACCAGCAACTACATGCAGCATACAAAGAAAAATATGAACATTCAACTTTCATATACACAGATGGCTCAAAAACAGAAACTTGTGTAGGAGCTGCGATTCACTCTGAAGACTGTACTCTCATCCAACAACTTCCAAAAGAATGCAGCATCTTTACAGCAGAATTACAAGCCATTTTGATGGCCGTAAACAAAATTAAACATGAACAGATAGCAGACAGCATAATTTTCACGGACTCGCTTAGCTCTGTCATTGCTTTACAGAATGCCAATACTAAAGCACACCCAGTTTTACAACAGGTACAATATACAATATCTAAGCTATTGCAAAATAATCACAAGATCAGTTTCTGTTGGATTCCAGGCCACACAGGAATAACTGGGAATGAAAAAGCAGATAAAGCGGCAAGAGAAGCTGCTACCTCTTACTATGCATTCCGCTCAATACCATATACCGATTACAAGTCGTTAATCCACCAAAGCAGTTTAAAACAATGGCAACAACATTGGAAAGATCAAAGTAACAACAAACTTCGTGTAATTAAACAAACACTCCGACCATGGACTACCAGTTGCCGATCCAACAGACACGAAGAAGTGATCCTTGCTCGATTGCGAATTGGGCATACCCATATGACCCATTCTTACCTACTCAGAGGTGAAGACCCTCCTCAGTGCCAAAACTGTCAAGTTCCACTCACTGTACATCACTTCATGGTGAACTGTCCAAGATTTACTTCAGAACGTATAAAAGCCTTTCAAATAACCACGAACGCACAAAACAATTTTAGATAACCGGCCAAATATTACCGACGTTTTCTTTTTCCTTAAGTTAATCGGATACTACCAAAACATATAAAAATAAATAGTGTAACATTTACCAAAAAGTTACGTAATTATAAAATAAAATCTTGGCTTCCCATCTGAACAACATAATAAAAAATGTCGAAATATGAAACTCTAACCTAGATTAGGCGCATTATAGCCTAAGCTGCTCTTGCGCCAATAGCTCTCAAACAACAACAACAACAACACACCTGGTGCTGTCCCCTGGTGGTCACCTGAACTCCAGACTCTTAGACGCGAAGTCATTTACCGACGAAAACGCTATCAACGTGCAAGAAGAACATGGCCTCCAGAAGAAACAGAGGCTTTACTGCAGCAATATCGAGTGACCAGGAACCAGTATACCACAACAATAAAACAGTGCAAAAGGCGCTCATGGGAAGCCCTGGTAAGCACTGAAGGGAACACCGATCCCTGGGGGATTGTGTACAAAGTGACCACTAACAAGCTCCCCAGAGGTGAGGTCGTATCAACCACAAAATTACCGAACGGACTGTACACCAGATCGTGGCAAGATACTATCAATAATATTCTAGACGCTACATTCCAGCAGCCTGCTGACCCACACACACCGGAACAGCTACAGCTCTGCACGGAAAATGAAACATATCACACAACTGCAATTGAAGAACCCTTCACCACAACCGAGCTCAACTTAGCTGCATCTAGAATCAGAAACAAGAAGGCTCCGGGCAGAGACATGCTCGATCCAGAAATCGTCCAGAAGGCCATTGAACTTATTCCCACTACAATACTCAACCTGTTAAACCACTGTCTCCACCAAGGATTCTTCCCCACACAATGGAGGACTGCAATCCTTAGACTTATATTGAAGAATGCAACCAAACCACATGATCTGCCACAATCTTACCGGCCCATTGCACTGCTGCCAGTCTTCAGCAAACTTCTCGAACGGATGAACTCCCATAGAATAGAAGCCCACTACAATGACGCTGGTCTCTCCTCACCTAAGCAGTACGGTTTCCGGAAAGGACGCTCCACGATTGATGCACTGGAAACAATCATTGAAGCTGCTACCAACTGCAACTCCAAATACTTTCTACTAATCTCCTTTGACTTTGCTGGTGCCTTCGATTCCCTCTGGTGGCCCAGCAGTCCTGGGCAGGCTCCGAAGAGCGCATGTCCCAGAAAACTTATATAGATGCATCAAGACCTATCTCCAGGACCGGCGAGTTTTCGTGTCTGCTCCCCACTGCAGTGTCTCCAGACCAGTCTTCAGGGGATGCCCTCAGGGATCTGTCCTGGGGCCTCTCCTCTGGAATCTGGTGCTGGATGATTTCCTGAACACCAAACTCAACAATGTACAAACCCAGGCCTATGCAGATGACCTGGTCATGCTCTTTTCTGCCAATAACAGAACCCAACTAGAAGCAACTGCCAACCAGGCCATCTCCACCCTTCAAGCTTGGGCAGAGCATAACAACCTAAAGATCTCCCCAGAGAAAACCAATTCGATCCTACTAAAAGGCACCCTTGATTTGAGAAGACCACCCCAAATCAAGGTCAATGGTGTTACAGTAAAACTAAAAACAGAGCTTAAATATCTAGGTTTGATCTTAGACAAAAACCTTTCCTTCACTCCTCATCTAGACCAACTCAGGATTAAGATCAGGAAGTATGCTGCCCAAGTCTCAAGAGTTGCCCGGAAGGACTGGGGCTTAAAGAAGAGAACGCTGTCACTCTTCTATAAGGCAGTTTTCATCCCGGTTATCACCTATGCTTCTGGAGTCTGGTACAAGAAGGCCAATACCGTAGTAAACAGATCGCGCCTAGGAACTATCCAGCGCTCTCTTCTCCTTCTGTCCTCGCGTGCCTGTCGCACTGTCAGCACCCATGCGCTCCAGGTCCTCACTGGATCTCTTCCACTGGACCTGGAGATTGTTCGTCATGGGTTGCTCTACCAAATAGCCAAAGGAAGAGCAGTTACTTGTGCAGGTTTCACCACTGACCCAGCAAATAATAGAAACGCTGAAAAGAAGAGACTTAATGAACATCTAACAGACACCTGGCAAGAAAGATGGCAGGCATCAACTAAAGGCGCTGTCACCAAAAGATTCCTCCCTGATGTCAGGGCCTCCTACCCCCTCACACCTGTCTGGTTTTCACCAGGACTCTGTGCTACCTACCTCCTCACTGGACATGGCTCCTTCCAGAAAAAACTACATGACTTCAGAATTTCAGACTCACCCCGCTGCCACTGTGGAGAGGATCAGACGTGGGAGCACCTTGCCCACAGCTGTGAAATCTACGAGGACTTCAGGAGGATCCTAATAACAAAACTACGCTTCAACTACCAAAATCAAGAACACCTCACCCTACAGAATGAAGAAACTTACCGAGCTCTGACTCAATTTGCAATGGACTTATTTACCAGGCAGAAAGCGCTTCCACCACCTTAGTATCCGAATCAATAGGTCATAACAACCATGACTGCCAATTGTTGCTACGCATCATTGAGCCATGGATGCTAACGCCTTAGGCCAACTTGCACAAGACTTGACCAGCAGTGCAATAAAAGACAGGGTCCGCACATACCTTGACAAATTCCTCATCATTGATTTCTGGACAAACTTCTCTCGACCAGATGTGACACATTTCATCAAGAAGAGGCCTAGCATCGATCCCTGGACTTGACCATCAATCTTGGACTCCCGGTTTTGACCACCCCCACTGTTCGTTCTGATGGACTACTGGACCAGCCTTCAGTCTGGATGCGACACAGACTCACCAAATGGAGCCCCAATGACGGCACCTGAACTAGACCTTACTGAACATGACCCATCCACCATAGCAGCACTCACACTGCTGGATTTCCAGCAAGTTGTCGGCTCCAACTAACTGGCCGTGCTAGCTGTACCTACCCTGAACTTGTGGAGTATATCTCTCTCTCATTTTTTATTTTATTTATTTTTTTTTTTCGGCTTCTTTCTTCTGTTTCCTGCCATCCGTTCTTTTACTCCCCCCCCCTATTTTTCTCTTACAGAATGATTTTTTTTTCACTCCTCTCTCTGGTGAGGCACTGGGCATGCCACACTGTCATCAGGGGCCATCTTCCCTATTGGCCCCTTTCTTCTGTTTCCTACCCTCCAGTCTTCTGCCTTCCTCCCTTACTTTTCTCTTGCACAACGTTTTTTTTTTTTTTTTTTTAATTTAGTTTATATATATATATTTGTGTGCGTGTGTGTGTATATACATATATTTATATATACACACACACGCATTCCCCACAGGTCTAAATCTAAAAACATCAAAATTACTGCCCGACCTATTTGGCCCTAGAACAAGTTATCAGCGAACAACCCTACGCTCTGTTAAAATTACAACCGTTGCTCAAGAAACAGCGATCATCTCATTCTCAAATCTGGTCCTAGCCACTGAAATCCCAGGAAAGTAGGTGGCAGGACCCGCCAGAGTACTCTAGCTACAGTGGTACACCCGGTCAGCCTCCCCGTGGCATGGTGTGGTAACGTCGGGTCCCACTAGGGGTTCGGCGGCTAATAGACCGGAGGAACAAAGGGCACAACACAATATACAGCACATGACCCCCACACACTTCAAATCTCTGGCCCCGATACAATGTATACCCGCGGAGATGGGAGAAATCCCAGGAGCCGTTAGACACTAACATACCTTATACCTTATATATACCTCCTTTATTAGACTAGACAAAGACAGTAGGAAATTTAAAATTGAGAAAGGAGTTCGACAAGGAGACACAATATCTCCGAAGCTGTTTGCTGCTGCCCTTGAGAAAGCTTTCAGAAGATTAGACTGATCACAGAAAGGAGTCAATGTGAACGGAGAGTACCTAAACCATTTACGATTTGCAGATGACATTGTGGTCATAAGCCACGATCCCAAAGAATTAGAGGAAAATCTTAATCAGTTATGCACAGTTAGTAAGGATTTAGGACTAAAGATGAACATGGCTAAAACAAAAGTAATGATGAACAAGTATGCCACAGAAAGGGAAATAATGATTGAAGGAGCAGTAATTGAAAAGTTGGAGTCATATACTTATCTGGGACAGGTTATTAGGTGTAATAATGATAAAAGGCTGGAAGTCAAGAGAAGAATAAATTTTGGATGGATAGCATTCAGGAAATATAGTCATACACTGAAGAGCACTATCCCAGTTTGTCTGAAACGTAAAATAATGAACCAATGTATACTCCCCACCATGACTTATGGAAGTGAAACTTGGGCACTCACCAAAAGAATGGAAGAGAAGCTGAGAACTACACAGTGAAGAATGGAACGAATTATATTGGGAATCAGACTGTTAGATAAGAAGAGAAACACATGGATTAGGCAGCAAACTCAAGTAAAGGACATCCTTATCAAAACTAAAGAACTAAAATGGTCTTGGGCAGGACACATAGCTTGAAGACATGATGACAGATGGACTAAAAAAATAACAGAATGGTATTCAAGAGGAGCTAGAAGAAAACCTGGAAGACAAAGTCGCAGATGGATAGATGAAATTCATGAGTTTGTGGGTAGTAAATGGATGGCCAGTGCTCAAAACAGAAGGAACTGGAAAGTTGCTGGAGAGGCCTTCATCCTGCAGTGGATTGAAAATGGCTGCTGATGATGTTATAAACAGACTGAATCATTGACAATAAAATAGTGCTGGACTCTCTTCTTGGACTAAGCTGCTGAGTGTGTCATGCCAAAAAAGCGGAACAAGTGCCAAACATAATGATCATGGATATAATTGAAAACCACCGTATTAGCAGAACCTGAAAAGCGGGGCCCTGCTGTATAAAGCATTTTCTGAGTAATGCAGCATAGCACATAAATTTAAATTGAAAAAGGTCACATTTGATCAGTTTTGATTTCACCCAGAGAGTAATTGACTGCTGGAACAAACTTCATTTGATATTAGTGTAAGGTATGTTAGTGTCTAACAGCTCTTGGGATTTCTCCCATCTCCGCAGGTATACATTGTATCGGGCCAGAGATTTGAAGTATGTGTGTGTGTGGGGGGGGGGGGGGGTCATGTGCTGTATTTTGTGTTGTGCCCTTTTTTCGTCTGGTCTATTAGCCGCCGAGCCCCTAGTGGGACCCGATGTTACCACACCGTGCCACGGGGAGGCTGACCGGGTGCACCACTGATGCTAGAGTACTCTGGCGGGTCTTGCCACCTACTTTCCTGGGATTTCAGTGGCTAGGACCAGATTTGAGAATGAGATGATTGCTGTTTCTTGAACAACGGTTGTAATTTTAACAGAGCGTAGGGTTGTTCGCTGATAACTTGTTCTAGGGCCAAATAGGTCGGGCAATAATTTTGATGTATTTAGATTTAGACCTACGGGGCATACATATATATATATATATAAAAAAACACGTTGTGCAAGAGAAAAGTAAGGGAGGTAGGCAGAAGACTGGAGGGTAGGAAACTGAAGAAGGGGGCCAACAGGGAAGATGGCTCCTGATGACAGTGTGGCATGCCCAGTGCCTCACCAGAGAGAAGGAGTGGGGTGGACAACAAAAAAAAAAAAAAAACCACCTCACCACAAAAAAAAAAAAAAATGAAATCATTGTGTAAGAGAAAAATAGGGGGGGGGGGGGGTAAAAGGACAGATGGTAGGAAACAGAAGAAAAAAGCCAGAAAAAAATAGAGAGAGAGAGAGAGAGAGAGAGAGAGAGAGAGAAAGAGAAAAGAGATACCCCGCAAGTGCAGGGTAGGTACAGCTAGCACGGCCAGTCAGTTGGAGCCGACACTTGGTGGAAATCCAGAAGTGTGAGTGCTGCTATGGTGGATGGGTCATGTTCAGGTCCACAAGCTGGGGACTTGGAGTCAACATCAGCCCCTATAATGAGTTTTGCATTTGGCATTTGTAGCTGGATGGTCTGTAGATATCGGGTGGCAGGAAGAATATTTTCCCCCGGTCGACAGTATATCGAAACTAAGTAGAATTGCCCCAGTGGTGAAATTACATGGGCGCACACAGCCCAGCTAGTACACAGATCAGTGATTTTGGTGACAGTCAGTTCGGGATTGCGAACGACGATCGCGGCCCAGGGTGTGTCACCATCAACCTGGACCACTTTAAATCTCAGGGGGTAGCCTTTTACCTCCTTATTATGAGTGTATGGCTCCTGAAGAAGCAGCACATCTAAGTTCTCTTCATTTGCCTTTTTGACCAGTTGTGCAGCAACAGCCTTGGACCTCTGAGCATTATGTTGTGCTATTTTCACAGTGTGGATATTTACGCTTGGTCTGTTACTCCCCATAATCTATTCTTGACTGTTGAGCACTTCTGGCTTTGAGATAAACTGGGCAATTGCTGTCACGGAGGGAATGGTTGGCTGGCACCTTTAGGGCCTTGCAATTGGCACATGTGGGAGGTTGAGACTTTTTGGGGCATGTATTTCAGGAAAGCTTTTGACACTGTTGCGCATGGAAGACTATTGTACAAATTGGAGCAGAATGGTATTAAGGGTAAGTTGCTACAATGGATAAAAGGATGGTTAAGTGGGAGAAGACAGAGGGTGGTAATTAATGGATGCTGCTCTTCGTGGACTAATGTTATTAGTGGAGTCCCACAGGGTTCGGTGTTGGGTCCTCTGTTGTTTTGTATATTTATCAATGATATTGATGAAGGTAAATCAGGCTTAGTGTCGAAGTTTGCAGACGATACAAAAGTTGGCAGGGTTGTTAATGATAGTAATGGCAGTGTGCTACTGCAACAGGATCTAGATAATTTGGGCAGATGGGCTAAGAAGTGGCACCTGAAGTTTAACCTTGACAAATGCAAAGTATTGCATATGGGTAGAAGTAACCTCAGAGAAACGTACCAACTGTCTGGTGCTACACTTAAGGTGGTAGAAAATGAAAAAGACCTGGGAGTAATTGTGCAGTCAGATATGAAGTTTTTTGAGCAATGCAGACAGGCTGCCAGGGCAGGTCATGGGGTTTTGTCAATGATATATAGGAATTTTGCCAGCAGGGAAAAGGAGGTGATTGTCCCTCTGTATAAGGCAATGGTCAGGCCATGCCTTGAGTACTGCGTACAGGTCTGGAGGCCTCATTTTAGGAAGGATGTAGATTTCCTTGAGCTTGTACAGAGAAGGGCAACAAGATTGGTGAGGGGAATGAAGGGATCCTCTTACGAAGAGAGGCTTAAGTTCTGAAAATTGCAGTGGCTGGAGATTAGGAACCTGCACAGTGATCTGAATGAGGTGTATAAGGCCTTGAATGGGTTGAGCACGCTGAATTCTGATGGGATCCTTCCACTTGTTCAGATTATGAACCTAAGGGGGGCATAAATTCAAATTAAGAAAAGTCAGATGTAGAATAGATGTGTGGAAATTTGCCTTTAGCCAGCGGGTGGTTAATTGCTGGAACAAACTTCCATCTGTCGTTGTGGAAGTTGATAGGTTAAATAAATTTAAGGAGGAACTGGACAGGCATTTGGAGGTTATGGTGTGAGTTTACTGCGTTATGCCCTACAAATAAACATATAATTAGCAATAATATATATATGTATATATATATAAGCCCTAATTAGATAAATTATGGTGTAATGTAAATGTCCTCCCTGGTTTGAAAATCGCTGTAGCCTCAAGCCAACTGTACACCCGGTATACATGAAAAGACATAGATAATAATACGATAATTAATATAATGAGCCTTACATGGGAAAAAGTTATTTTGCAAGGGACTTTGTCGAGGGCTAAACCCTCTACAAAATATCCAACCCATGTTAGGCTGAGCCATCGGTTTCTGTTATCATCTGCCTGTATGCCGTGGCCAAAAAGTCCATAATAATGGAATAATCCTTTAAGTTAAAATTAAATGCAGGCAAGCAATTATAAGTATGGCCTACCATATAGGGAGTAGGTCTAAACCGTAATTTGGTAGAATACAGGCTGGATACGTCGGATGTAACCGGGAGCATAACTTCCCAACCCGATAGGGTCGGGAAGTTATGCTCCCGGTTACATCTGACATATAATCAATTAATTACTTTTTTTTGCCTTTTCACTTTTATCTATCCTTGTGCCTTATTTTCATACCTCACGAACTATTAGAGTAATTTGAGGGGGAGTGAGGTACTATTGCTTTATCTACACAGCTTTCCATTCTCCTTTTGTTAGCTATTTAGCCGTTCTTCAGCAAATATCAATCAGTTCTCAGTCATGCTTATAATGTTGCAGCGATAGGTCGGGCTAGATATCATCCAGCCTGTATTCTACCAAATTATGGTTTAGACCTACTCCCTATATGGTAGGCCATACTTATAATTGCTTGCCTGCATTTAATTTTAACTTAAAGGATTATTCCATTATTATGGACTTTTTGGCCACGGCATACAGGCAGATGATAACAGAAACCGATGGCTCGGCCTAACATGGGTTGGATATTTTGTAGGGGTTTAGCCCTCGACAAAGTCCCTTGCAAAATAACTTTTTCCCATGTAAGGCTCATTATATTAATTATCGTATTATTATCTATGTCTTTTCATGTATACTGGGTGTACAGTTGGCTTGAGGCTACAGCGATTTTCAAACCAGGGAGGACATTTACATTACACCATAATTTATCTAATTAGGGCTTACATACCGCCCGATGTAATGTTCTATCTCTGGATGGCATTAATCAGTTCGTTCTATATATAACAGTTAAATAGTAAGTTAATTTTATAATTCAAACTCTGTATTATTTGGATTCTATATATATATATATTATTGCTAATTATATGTTTATTTGTAGGGCATAACGCAGTAAACCAACTCTGGCTATCTTAGTCTTTATAGTTTCTTTTTTCCTAATGGCTTACTTTGTACTCTTATACTTTTATGCTAAAGTCTTATCATACATTTGCTCTTTTGGTCTGAAGACTCACTATGAACACTTATATTGTACGTATACATTCTTACAGTAGTAATTATATATATATATATATATATATATATATATACACACACAGGGTGTCTCAAAAATATTGGTACAAACGTTTAGGGGAGTTAGGTAACATCTAAAGGAATGTGAATCGCATAGGAACCCATAACTGGAAACGTCACGGGAAAGTAGTAGCAGAGGCACAAGAAGCAGAAATGACACAAGACAGTAATTAGTGGCAAACATTTATTTGACATAATATTAACAATGGAGTATGAGATGGATGCATTTCATGATGTTACAACAGATGCTCGAAGGTTCCACCATGAGATGCGATGCATTCGTGACACCGACACAGCATGTATTGGTGGACACGGTCGAACACATCTGGAGTTTCTTTGACAGTAGCAGCAGCGCAGACGAGTCTCGCCACAAGATCCATTTCTCTCTCTCCACAGGCGATTCACACACAGTAGATTTGAGGGTCCCCCCACAGAAAGAAATCAAGGCTCGATAAATCAGGTGAGTGTGGGGGCCAGGCAACGGGTCCACCACGGCCAATCCATCGACGCCCAAATGCCTGTTCAAATGGTCACGAACACACCTTCCATAATGGGCAGGTGCCCCGTCATGTTGAAACCAAATGTTGCGTCCCACATTTGCTGGAACATCGTGAAGTAACCCTGGTAGAATTTGTTCAAGAAAGATCCGATATTTAGCAGAGTTCATGCAGGATGGTAACAGGTATGGACCGACTAAGCAGTCACCGACCATACCTGCCCACACATTTATTGCGAAGCGATGTTGTGCTGCATGGGGGGGTGCACACCGTGTGGGCCTTCTGCTTATCCATACACTTGGTGCATGTCTGCCAGCTCACAGTTCGTGTATCGATGCATGCTCTTTGTCCGACGACTACTGCTTGAATGAGTAAACCAGAAATTTTACCTCGCGAACTGATGAACAGCACTGTGTACCGACTTATGGTGACATTTCCGGTTATGGGTTCCTATGCAATTTACATTCCTTTAGATGTTATCTACCTCCCCTAAACGTTTGTACCAATATTTTTGAGACACCCTGTATGTGCATATACAGTGAAACTTCCCTTTAACGGACAGCCAGGGGGAACGAAAATGTGTCCGTTAGAGAGAAGTGTCCGCTAACAAGAAGTCTGAGGGAGAAAAAAAAAAGAAAGAAAGAAAAATCGTTAAACGTTTAATGTAAAATTAAATTAAATTATATACAGATTTTGCACAATATTTTTGTAAATAATATACATACAATTGTGCTATGCATATTATGACTTTATCTTAAGAAAAATACATACAGTAATCACTTATTTTCTTCTGCACCTTCTTCCGGCTGATAATTTTGTTTTCAACATTTGTTTGGAGTGAAGAATCCATCGAAAGTCCTTCAGTATCTTCTTCAGCGGCGAAAAACATTTTTAAACGATTGATTTGTATGAGCGCTTCTTCTATTTTCATCGGTGGTTCGTCGTTAATATGTTCTTCGACAGAATGACCTCCTTCCATTTCTTCATCCTCATGAGGAACTTCTTGAAAAATATCGATGATAATGTCGTTGATATTTAGAGCACCATCTTCTGTACTGAGGTTTGAGTCTATATCTTTGTAGCCAGGGTCACTTGTAGCTGTACATTATCAATAGATGTTGAAGTACTTGTTCTTCTTGGTGCCCCACATTGCTGTTCACAACTTCAATTTTGCGCTTGAGAAGCCAGACTTTACAAAACAGTTCACGACAGTTTGTTTTCTAATTGCGTTTACTGAAGAGGAAATCCATTGAATCGCATCTAGGATGCTGATTTTCTTTGCAAGGTCACTCGCACATGTTACATCGTTCATGTTTGCAATGAGATGTCTTAAAACACGTTTTCTGTAGTGAATTTTAAAATTTTTTATTATCCCTTAATCCAAGGGCTGACACTCTGCAGATGTGTTTGGTGGCAGAAAAATGATTTGAATATTGGAAAATTCAATGTGCGGGTGAGATGCAGCATTATCCATGAAAAGAATAATTTTTCTGTTTTGACGAATCATGTTTTGGTTAAAGTGACTTATCCATTCGCTCATGATATCTCGTGTCATCCACGTTTTTTTATTAGACTTCCAATCAACATTCAAAAGATTCAACTTTATGCCCTTGAAACAACGAGGATTTTGTGGTTTTCTTATAACAAGAGGTTGTTCAAAGTCTCCCAGCATATTTGTACACAATAGTACAGTCAAGCGTTCCTTAGAAATTTTTCCGCCCTGGCATTTTCGTTTTTTAGACTCATTGTTTTCAGGAAGAGCTTTAAAAAAACAATCCTGTTTTGTCACAGTTGTAAATATCCTTAGCTTCAAAATCACGACATAACTCTTCCAATTTGACGGTCCACTCTGTTACAACCCCAGTATCAACAGATCCACCTTCACCACTTACGGTTTTCCAAGAAATTTTATGCCGAGTTTTGAACTTGTCTAGCCATCCCACAGAACTCATTTACTCCCATAGATTTCGCAACCTCCAAAGCCTTTTCCCTAATAATAGGCCCATTAATAGGAATTTTTTTTAGCACGTGCGCGACAAATTTGAAGTCCAACAGTTTTCGGGAATGATTTTTGAACCTGATCATTTACGTGTTGCCAAAATTGTTTGAGCAGTTCATTTTTTTTCTTTAGGATGTCGCTTACCTGCGTCTTCCCGATTTTGAATTTTACAGCGAGATTGCGAACACTATTTTATTGCCGATCATACGTATTAATGAGTTCGACTTTATCTTTTAAAGTTAAATGTTTACGAGAAGACATTGTGCACTTCACACGACACTGAACAAAACTGAAAACTGAAACTGAAAAGACGAAAGGCCAACCATATTCCCCCCCCCTCCCTGCACACACCGAATTCATCAGAAGTTTTACACGTGCCTTAAAATTCTTAAAAAAGGGTTTAGAACCGCGACGTAAACCTTGATAGAATTCGGAGAATCGGAAATAGAAAATAAACACACGATTGAGGCAATACGTGGAAGAAACGTTCCTAGAAAAAGGGCCGTGAGCTCGCCGGCTGTCCGTTATGGGGAGATCAAATTATGTGCAAATCTAAACGAAACAATGCAGATTGCCTGTCCGCGTCCGTTACAGAGAATGTCCGCTAGACAGAAGCTGCAAACACGTTAAAACCAATGGAGGTGAGTTGAGGAATTTGAAAATGTCCGTTGTAGAGAGATGTCCGTTAACGAGAGGTGTCCGTTAGGAGAAGTTTCACTGTATTTATCTTTAGCGAGCAAGTGATTGATTACTTAAATAAATTCAAGGAAGAACTGGACAAACTTTTGGAACAAACAGATAGGTGAAAGTTTTTTTCATTTCTTTGGCTGATGCTGTATAAGCTTGCTTTTTTGCATCATATGTCATACTAATGCTAAAAAATTAAAACATATGCTTTTATTATTTTACTTACCTTTGGTAAATTTTTCGACGTTTTTTTTTTTTTTCTTCCCTTATTCTGCTGGTAGCCTTTGACATATCCAGTCATGCCCTTGGTCGAATGTCTGATTGAAAATTCACTTTCAGGAGTAATTATTATATTACTTCTGGGCATTGATGGACAGCCATCACTGTCAACTGTTTTTTGGTTGCTTTTAAACAATACAAATGTTGCTTTGATATTCCACGTCTGAAGCCTTTTTCTGAATTTAATTGGACCTGGGGACAAGATTATCCATGTGAAAATCAAAGAATTTTCAGCACTATGAAATGGGTTTTTAAAAGTTTTTGCCGTTTTATTGACCTAATTGTCATATTAAATCATATTCTATAAGTAGCTTTATAGTCCTAATCACACTCCTTAGTGCAATATCTGGACTATTGCAATTAGACCTAATGTGAGGGTCCCCCCACAGAAAGAAATCAAGGCTCGATAAATCAGTTGAGCATTGGGGCTAGGCAACGGGTCCACGGCCAATTCATCGATGCCCAAAATGCCTGTTCAAATGGTCACGAACACACCTTCCATAATGGGCAGGCACCCCGTCATGTTGAAACCAAATGTTGTCTCACATTTGCTGGAACATGTCAAGTAACCCTGGTAGAACTTGTTCAAGAAAGATCCAATATTTAGCGGAGTTCATGCGGGATGGTAACAGGTATGGACCGACTAAGCAGTCACCAACCATACCTGCCCACACATTTATTGCGAAGCGATGTTGTGCCACATGGGGGGGCGCTCACTGTGTGGGTTGTCGTGAGTTCACACATGAGCATTGTGCTGATTGAATAAGCCTTCCCGAGTGAAATAAGTCTTATCCGTGAACAAAACATAGGCTGGAAAATTCAAGTCTTGAACACTTTCTTGGAGAAACCACTTCGCAAAAGTCACACGTGCAGGATGATCTTGGGGGAGCAGTAACTGATCCCTTTGGAGATGAAAGAGGTGTAAGAAATCGTGGTGCCAGACATGCTGTATACTGCAACGAGACACTCCTAAGGCAGAGGCAACGGCACGTGTGCTGGTAGTAGGATTATTCTGGACAGCATTCAACACACTTTCTTCCATGGTGGGAGTTCGTGTCGAACGGGGTCTGCCTGCATTACGGGCGCCTCCGTAGCCAGGTGGGAAGGAGCAGCAGTGCGTAGCACATGCTTCTTGATTAGACCGGGGTTCGAGCCCGTCACCACCAAATACGGAGTATGCGGAAAGGTCAAGGAATGACCACCGCATATCCCGGAGCAATATGGCCTTAGTTGCTAATGCTCCTAAAAACCAAATAACAACAAACAAACAAGCCTGCATTACTCCTCTTACCTCTAAATGACCCATAATCGCACAAATTTTGATGCACACATGCAAACAGTGGTCTGGTACATGTCTGTCTGGGAAGCTTTCTCCATAATTCATTGAGCGGCTCGTCCATTGGCCTCTGCTAATCCATATACTAGGTGCATGTCTGCCAGCTCACAATTCGTATATTGATGCATGCTGTTTGTGCGATGACTACTGCTTGAATGAGTAAACCAGAAATTTTCACTCTCACGGACTGATGAACAGCGCCATGTACCGACTTACGGTGACATTTCCGGTTATGGGTTCCTATGCGATTCACATGCTTTTAGATGTTACCTACCTCCCTACCTCCCCTAAATGTTTGTACCAATATTTTTGAGACACCCTGTATATATAAAAAACCAATATTAAGTTTAAAATTAAAATCAAAACATATGCCAGTAGTATGGCAAAACTGTTGAGCGAAAACTATTAAACATAATAGTTAAATTAACATAAAGGTTAAATTAACGGGGAGGGGAAAGCAAAGGTAACAAGACTAAAATTTTAGCCGAAAGTTTCTGAATAATTTAGAAATTCAAATAAAATTCAATTAAAAATAATTCCATTTAAAATTAAAACCAATTTGTATAAAATTTAGTGGCACCCCCAGTAAGGTGCCAGTTCCAAGATACATGAAATATCACCAATAGAGACTAAACAAACTAAGAAAATAAAACAAAGTAACAAAAAATAATAGACTGACCATTATGCCCCATAATTATAATAAAAACCTAGCCAAAAACCTAAACATTATTAAAATATATGCACAAGTGTTTCTGTTTCTTAAGCAAAATGCACAGGTAAAAAGCAAAGCAAAGTCATAGACCAAAATCTAGGCAAAAGGAATAGGCTACAAGGGTTTGCCTATATTTTGGTCTATGACTTTGCTTTTCACCTGCATTTTGCTTAAGAAACAGAAACACTTTTGCATATATTTTAATAATGTTTAAGTTTTTGGCTATCTGTAGGGCTAGCATTTACTTTTGCCAGTCTGCCGTTATTTTTCATATAACTTTAGTAAATTAATAAGAGGAGTTTACCTCAATATAGTACGTGGAACACTTCCGTTTTGAATCGTTTTGAATATTTTCGTTATTCTTTTAATTGCGTTAATTTTAATTTTAATTGTTTTGAATTATGTTAAATTGATTATTTAATTATTTATATTTTACTTTAATTATTTATATTTTACTTTAATGGACCGGTAAGTTGTCGATTTTTTCATTTTTTCCGTTTTAATTTCTGGAGGGTATCATACGGAAGTGTTCCACGTACTATATTGAGGTAAACTCCTCTTATTAATTTACTAATATTATTATCAACGTAGAACATATTGAGTATTACAGCTCTGATTCATACTATCTAATTTTCATATAACGTAATTTCAGATAACTTATAATAATATGACCATATATCAACTCAAAAATTGCTACTTTGCTTAATCTAGTTTAAACTTAATGCTATTATTTATAGTATATTTAGTTATATCATAATATGGTTAGGCTGACATATAACTAGCAGAAAAAGATAGCTTTTGTTGTTATTGATGGCATATATTGAGAGGCACTAGCCCCATGATGGCGTGCCTTTCGACGTAAGCCTAATTCAATAATAACTGTTAAAATTTGGTATTTTTCTGTATTTTGTAAATATGGAATTATTATGATTTGGATTTTGTAGATTGCAGTTATACTTTGACTTCACTATATATAGAGACTGATAGGATCCTTTGAATTTAATAAAAAGCTTTGTGTGTATATATATATATATATATATATGCAAACATTTTTATACAACCATTAGTGAACAGTGATTAATAAAATTAAAAGAAAAACTATAATTTAGTGCAAAATTTGAACTTATTTAGATGAAATCAAATTTTCAAACTTGTTTGAAAATTAAATTCTATTCTAGAAACATTTTATTTCTTTTAATGAAATTCATATAATTTCTTTCAATTAAATGAACTCATAAATGTGATTTTTTTTTAGTGAAATCATTCTTTAGAGACATGATTTCTTAATTTTGTTTTTAATTCAGAGCTGTTATATAATATCAGAAAAAGTTGCCTCACATTAGGCTGATACGAATGGGAGTAGTTCTGTGAGAGCTACATTACTGAGTTGTTTACATTTTTTTTTTTTTTTCTGCAAGAATATGAAACATTAAGTTTTTTCAGTTGCCGTGGCATACTACCAGACTTCTCTCACATACCCTTAGTCTGAAACATGAATGGTAAAATATATGGTAGACATACATGCAAAACTTAGCATGCAAAGAAATTTTATCAGCACATAAAGAATATCAGTAATGTAAAAAAAGGTATGAATTTTTAACAGTATATTTATTTAAAATAAATAAAAAGTAGACCTGTTGGGAGTCTCTGGATTTTACTTCAACTGGTTCAACCTGCATGGCACTTGATATAGCTACTACACCTTGTATAGACTAAAAACATAGTTTGTCGCACTGTGATTATGCACCCCTTTCAGTTAAATTTGAGCACAGATGTCAGTTAGTTTAGAGTGGATCATAGTAAGATCTTGTTACATTGCTTTGTATGAAGTGGATTTTTTGAGTAACATTTATAAATTCACATGTTAAAACAAGGAAGTCTGTTACAATGTAATTAACTTATATCCTCTTTTTTGTATCAAGGAGAAAAAATCTCAGAAGCTAAAAAAAAAAGAAATACATAAGAAAACATCCAGTATTTTCAATTGAAAACTTATATGTATGGTTTTCTAAAACAAAGTGACAAAGCTTGCTGTGCTTATACTGCTACCTTCTATAGAAAAAAATTTTTTTTTTTAAATTAATGTTATAATTTTAAATAATATTTATTTATCCTTCAATTGGTTCAATGGGCACATTTTCTGCCATTATTTTCAGAAAAGTTCTTTGGCTGGACCCTTTCTTCCCCCACTGGTAAGGCATGACTGAAAATATTTTACTGACTTTATAGTTATTATGGCATTCCTATTAAAAATTATCATCCCTGCTGTTGAATATACTGTAAATCCTCACATGTACAGTAAATTTGGTTTATATGGAGGCAATCTTGTTTCAAGATGGCAGATCAAAATAAAAACACCCCTCTTTCAGGGTACCAGAGCATCCCCCCCCCATGTTCTTCCCATCATATATACTGGGAATGTGGTACTGCAAAGAGAAACAAAGTCAAGGCTTTCTTCCATTCCAACTCATAAAACCTTTCTGGTGTGTCACTTCTTTGCATAGCTGGGATTCATTTGATCCCAACTCTTTGACTTTTTACCATATACTAGAGGTTCCCAAACTTTAGTGCCTCTAATTTTTTCATGGTGCCCTTAGTGTTGAAGTAATTTTTCCATGGGGCCCTAGTCCAAAGTAAATACTTAACAGTTCCACTTATTAAGTAGTTAGATCCAAACAACTTAATAAGTAATGTTGAAACTGTGAACTACCTCAAGCTAGTAGTTTGCCTGTGTCCGACAGATGTTGAGTATCACTGTTTCTCCCGAAAATTTAAAATATCCCATGGCACACAGTTTGGGAACTGCTGCCATATACACTAACATATGTAAAAAATTTCATTATTTTCACTGCAACTCCTCACTGTTTTTGAATTTGAAAGGTAGATATGTTGATATGATTAGACACTTCTCAGAATTAGGGGAGGGGCTAGACTAAAGTTATTGGACTCATTTTTATCTCATGTCCTTCCAGAAGATTAAGGTGGAATAAAAAAAAAGGTAAAGTGCAGCCATTATCAACCCACTGCAGGATGGAAGCCTCCTCAACAATTCATGCTGAGGGAAATGGACCGTAATCTGCTATGCTGGTCCAGTGCGTGTTGGCAGATCGACCATATTCAGCAGTCAGGGGCTTGAACCCCGGTCTACTCAAAGAGCGTGTGCTACTGCACTCCCGCTCCTGACCACTTGGCTACGGAGGCCATTAAGGTGGAATATATGGTGGTTAATTACTGAATTGCATATTGAGATAAAGACAAGATTGTTGCTGTGCAGTGAAATGCTCTACAAGGTAAAGGTGTGTTTGTTTTTTTTTTTTTGGTCTCCAGGGTTTCCCTATAAGCCGCAGTAGCATCTGAAAGGCAAAGCTAAGGCTGGCAAGTGTATGTATGTAGGTATGTGTGTTGTTATGTTGAGCATTGAGTGCCAGCACCTGGCAACTTTGCAGGCAGGGGACTAGGCAGGGGACACCTAGTCCCCTGCCCCCTGACTCTCAACCTTTGCCATGAGGAGGCATGCCAGGGACTACATTCCAGAAAGTAACATGTAGGGGGATTTCAGAAAGTTGTGAAAATCCCAGTAAGAATAGCAGCAGGAAAATAGCTTGAGAACTATGGGAAATGGGATAATGACAAGAGGCATCCCCTGGAAGACGAAGAGAGAAGATCATAATTAAACTAAAGAAAGGCAAAATTTACATCTTATAAAATATACAAAATATATACATCCGTAATCAAGCCCTGAGAGAAATAGACTGATTTACTAGCTCCCTGAGACATTTTATAATGATAATTCAACTTGCAATTTTACACAGTAAACATCCTAACTCTGTCCCTTAGTGAAACAGCCAAGATTACTGCCTTCACTAGATATTTCTATATACGAAACAAAATAATTCAGAAATCTCAATCACAGTTACAACTTAACAAATTAATTGAGGAAATTGGAAATCCAAGGAAAGAGCCAACTCATAAAGAGTGTTCACCTTAGACCCATAACAGGATTATGTAACTTGAACATTAACAATACTCTTCCTACGCTTGAATAATCTTTCAGCAAACAAGGTGAAAGCATTGGAATTCTCCTTATTCATGAGAAAGTCCGGCAATTCAGTATCAACATAAACATTGGTCAACAGCTGCAATTCATTTCTTATATCTACATAATATGGGCAATCAAAAATGAGATATTCAACAGATTTGAGAGCACCACACTGATAAAGAGGAGTATCAGACAGTCCCAGGGCAAACAGTTTAGAATTTATACTTCCATGACCAGTAATCAGAAAGGTAGAGAAAATTTCAGGAATAAACCAAGCATGTTGTTTCTTATAGTCAGAGACTTCAGGTAAAAATTTAAGTTTTTCTTCCTAGTCCAGAATGCTCCCAATCATTTTGCCACTCCCTGGAGAGAACTCCGATCTAATTCTTTTAATAGCATCCTTCTCCTGAATCAGAATTAACAGTGAAACCTCTCAAACTAACTGGAAGAGTTTTCTTTCTGTAATATAGAAGGTAATGTAACATTCTCTCATATTGTATTGGGAGTCGATGACATAATACCTGTAATGCTACCTGAGACACAGTTCTAGAAGATCTGCTGGTAGCCAATAAAAAGAAATGCTGCACCTGTGTGACATGCCTTTTTAACCAATATAATTTACAACTTTAGAACCCAAAGCCCCAGCAGAATAGCAGACAATTGGTATAAAAATACATATAATGTAATACAAATCAAGGGCGCCTCCGTAGCCAGGTGGGCTGGTGCAGCAGTGTGTAGCACACGCTTCTTGATTAGACCAGGGTTCAAGCCTGTGACCACCAAATACGGAGGATGCGGTAGGTCAGGGAATGACCACCGCATATTCCCAGCCCAGATAAAGGGTGAGGGTTGGCGTCAGGAAGGGCATTCAGCCGTAAAAATTTCATGCCAAAACAGTAAAAACGCTGACCTCATATATATAATGGGAAAAAGGCGAGGACTAAAAAAAAAAAAAAAGTGTAATACAAACCAAGAGTAGAAGACAATACCATACGAGAGTTTCTAGTTAATTTAATAATTTTACAAGTTAAGGTTTTGATTTTCTGCAAAATAATTTTAGCATGGCTAATGAAATTAAGCTGATCATCCAAAACGATGCCAAGGTATTTATAAGTTTTTGTTATTTTAATTGTTTCCCCATTCAGTTTAATATTAGGTCTGTTCAAACTTAGATTCCCTTTCAATAGCATCTGCTTCGTCTTATCAATAGAGAGCTTTAGTTTGTGTGTAGAACACCATATATTAAGATCCTTTAAGAAATCATTCGCTCTGTTTTCCAGATCTAATCTAGAATTTCCGAAAATTAAGATAATAAGGTCATCAGTGTAAGCAACTCGAAGGATGTTTTCTCGATCCACAGAAAGCCACCCATCAATGACCACGTTGCAGCACATAAGGCCCAGAATGGATCCCTGAGGACAGCATCTAGTAATAGACCTTGAGACAGAACAAAATCCTGAAGAAACCAAAATTTTTCAATCAGTAAAGTAATCTGCAAGAAGGCAGTAGATAGGAGCAGATACCTTGACCTCCCTGAACCTCTCCAGGCTGCTTTGCCACATATGGTGTCAAAGGCCTTTAAAGTCCACAAAGAGGCCAAGGACATTTTCGAATCAGAATTCTGGATAGAATTTAAGACCAAATAGTATCAAGGGTTAATTTTCCACACATAAATCCAAATTGATTTTGTGCATTCAAATCTTTGTCCAAATAATATTTTTGGAAGCGGAATACAATTAATTTTTCCCAGGATTGGCAACAGAGCAATAGGTCTATAAGAGGAAGAATCGTTTGGGGGTTTATTATAGCTTTTAAGGAGGAGCTTCAAACGCACTTGCTTCCAGAGCAAAGGGAAAACTCCATCAACCAAGCAAGTATTAAGTAAATTTGAAATAATTTGAGGACAAACCTGCCAAACTCGCTTAAGAACAGCTACTTCCAACAAATCCAGACCAGGACACTTTCCATCCATCATGGAAAGAATTGCAGTTTTCAATTTCATCACATGAAAATGAATCCTCCTGACTAGAACCTTGGTATGATGGGTGCTGCAGCCACATAATAGTCTGAACGGAACCCTCCAGAGATGGGAGATCTTCGTGAATAATACCATCTAAAATGCTGCACCTGTGTGACATAACTTTTAACCATATAATTTACAACTTTAGAGCCCAAAGCCCCAGCAGCATAGCAGACAATTGGAATAAAAATACATGTGCAATACAAACCTGCCGACCGGGCTAGCCGAGTGGGTAAAATACCTGCCCGGCAACCCAAAGGTCGCGGGTTCGATTCCCGCCTCGGGCTTGGATCAAAGTACTGCAAAAACCTTGGGAGGTGCAATATGGCCACAGAAGCCGATGCGCCAACAACTACCAAATCAAAAAAAAAAAAAAAAAAAAAGCAATACAAACCAAGAGTAGAAGACTTAATACCATACGAGAGTTTCTAGTTAATTTAATAATTTACATCTAAAACAGCATTGATAGATTTGTACCAATCCAGAGTTTCTGAATTACCAAGACAGACCGAAGAAAAGATATCCAAAGGATGGATCTTCTCAATAACCAATTTGTATGGTAAACCCCAAGGGTCATCTTTCAAAGTCGATTGTACGAACCTAGCCTAAGCAAGTCTTTTCCCGATAAATTGAATAAAATAGAGTTTTCTTTTTGATTTATTTGTCAATTTCATCCACAGCTGGCAGTGCCATCATGTTTGTTCTACGCAAAATATTCATATGCTGGCTGTGTGCAAACATTCTTGGGAATTTTTGCTGCACCACTAATCTATCTATAGTGCAACATTTGTTATGGTTCTCCAGTTCCATTTGAAGTGCATTATGTCTGTACAGGTATGTGTTCATGGGCTGATTTGCATGTTGTGTTAACTGACAAATCCTGAATAATTAATGGGAAAAAAAGCATATTTCCCTCTTCCTGAGACTGACTAACTGCATTTCAATTGAAGAGGTCTTTAAGAATCCTCTCAGTCTATGATGGGCTTTGAACCCAAACTTCTACAAATGGGTGACAACCGTTAACACTATATACAAATTGTCATGATGAGTGCAACCATAATAATGAATTTATTACATTAATTAGATATAGGTTCATAATGGGCCAACAATGTTATAGAAAAATAATATTAATTGTTGACTTAGTGTACTTATTCAAAATAATACTTAGAAATATTACTTTGGATTCATCTATTAGTATTTCACATGTAACTAATATATATATATAATATATCTAAAATATAGATTTTTTTTAATTGAATTTTTTTTTATTTGAAAGATGAGAATGAGACACGTAAAGGAGAACAGCGATCACTAACAAAAGTGGAAATATCTGTTTTGTGTAATTATGTTCAAGCATGGCCTCAGAGGTAATTTATTTTTACTTACAAACAAATAATTTTTAACAGATTCAAGAAAGAATGAAATATTTTTTTTAAATTATAAAAAATTCATAAATGTTTAACTTTTTATTACATAATTTTGAAGGTATCTAAATATGAACTAACTAATTTTTCATTGAAAAGGTTGGTTTCAAGAGTGTGTAAATAAAGGAGAATGGTTGTACAAATGTACCCTACATCATAATGTAGATGTAGAGTACATTTGAAAACATACAAATGACCTCTCCATGTTTATGTAAAAGTATTGATTGGCCTTTTAAAGTATTGACCTTTTAAATTTGGTAACAAAAGTTGTGGAAAAGTAAGCAGTGCCAATTTATTTTTAGTGTAGTACTGAGTGTCCACAAAGTATCTCCATTTAAAGCTGTCTGGAGCACAGTTTAATGGAGGAAATGCAACTGGATTTGGCAGTGTATATCTTCAGAGGACGTGGAAGAGAATTGCACGAAAATGGAATTAGTTAAAAAATCAGTACCATAGGGTAAAGTTGTGCTGTTCATGATTAACTTAAGTGATTTGTATGCCTCTGTGTGTATGCTGTAAGACAGGACTTTAACATATAATAACTACTACTTTATTTGCTTGACATTTTCATGTAACATCACTATCACCAACATATAACATGTGGCTTGACTGTTGTTGAGCCCATTAGCACAACATTAGCCATATGTACCTTCTGTTCTGACTAGTGATATTAGATTTGTCATCAATATTTGTATAACCAAATTTTATGGTAATTTTGTTAAGTGTAAGGAATAAGTGTGGCTTCTCATGAATTTTTAATGATCATGAAACTGAATTGAATTTGTCTGATAGTTAAGAAGAAATATTAGAAGTAGTGAGAGAGAGCATAAATTCTGATTTAGACGATGACTGTTTTGAGACCTGTTCCCCTAATCGGGTATGTGCTTTTGGAAAAAAAAAAAAAAAAAAAAAACAGGGACTTAAATCTATTTCTTTAGGTTTGATAAGATGTTCCATTTCAAGAATCAGTGATGTGAAACCTGTTTTTAAGTAATATTCACTCCTTTATATGAAAAGATAGTTTTGGAAATGGCAAATGTTGAAGGTGAAACAATGTATAGCGAATGGGGAACATTAGGCAGCATTGTTTTACAAACCGAGATTGATATATTTGCAATTACCTAATTGTTTGTTATATCAATATATGTTTGTTTTTGCTTCTTTCAGAGAATTGTCAAAAAATTTACAGGATCCAGAATTTGGACATTATATTTTGAGCCATGGTGTATCTTGAAAATTTTTCACATCATGATTATTATGAAGTGATAATAAAACTACCTTCATGAGTGGGAAAAAGACTGATAAACTTTTCTTAATAAAATAACTTTCAGATAGCTGGGTAGACTTGCTACCCAGCTATCTGAAAGTTATTTTATCTTTTACCTAAATTATACTCTCCAGATGAAAACATTACTTTCATCCTCTCATTGGAAAACTTCTTCCCTAAAGCACAAAAAAGTAAGATAGTCTTGAACAGATGTAAAAATCATGCTTCTTGTATTTTTAGACTTAGAATGTTGTTCATCATGAATTTGTTGTGCGTGGTTAAACTGTGAACTAGGAATACTACTTTAGATATTTGAATATAAGTCAAGAAATTTTGGATGATTTCAAAATCAAAAAAATCCAAGGTTGCTTTATATATGGGTCATGTCAGGATTCCGCTTATTGAGAAAAAATTTATATTAATAACATACAATAATTTTTAATGTTACCTGGAAAAATTCATCTTGTTCTCAGTTCTTAATAGAGTGAGTATGGTGCATAGATTAATGCATGTCTAGTCACTGCTAATTTTTGTAGTAGTGTTTCAACAGCACTATAAAAGTTTCAAGAAGTTTCTTAATCATTTAATATCAAGGTAAGTGAAAAACAGTACCTTTGACTTTATAAAATACAGGTAGTTCTCAACTTTGAGTTAATTCATTCCTAGCGCGCACTCGTAAAGCGGGAATTTATTTCATATAGACATAAGGTTAAAAATAGGTGTTACCTTCTCAACAGTGAAATTAGTTAGCTAATTAGTTTGTTTAAACAGTGATCGATTTATCCAAAGAAATCAAAACGTAGCCTGTAAAATCAAGCAAATTTTAATAATAGAGAAATTATTTTCGACTTACAAATGTTAAAGAATGTTTATTCTTTATCATCATCGACTAAATGCACACTCGTTGATCACTCATTATTGGCTCGGCACTCGGTTTGTTGCATGAGGAGTCATCTTCTTTAGAAATGTTTCAAGTGGGATTTGTTTCCAACATAATCTCTTTTAATTATAAATTTCACGATTGCATGCATTTGCATTTTTTAATGGCACACACAAATTACAACTAACACAATTTGCGTGGAGTAAAAAGTTTATGAAGCTTAAAAAAGAAATGAAGAGAAGATTCTGAAAATTTATTTATGTTTTTTATACGATTGAAGATTTCAGTAAAGGGGAAACACATTTCACCATAATAATGTAAAAAACCACACGATTCCAGCTATTGGTATTTTTGCAAATGCAAGAAGATAGAGTTTACTACTCATTTATAATTGCTTGCAGTAACAGAAAAGCTCAATAAACCGGAAAGTGCAAATTGTTTTTTGGTCGTGACCTCCAGAAATGTGCTTTAGAAAAATATCACAAAGGCGTTTAAAATTGATTCTTATAATGGAACATATGATAACGATGAAAGTGTAGTGCATTTTAATGATTTGAATTGGTAACTAATACAATTTACAAACCACGCTCACAGCCTTTTATATGGCCTTAAGGTCACACTCGTGACCTTAAAAATGACATTTTAGAGAGATAAATCGCTTAGTTATACAGCGAAAATTTCAACTTCTGAGATCTTGAAAGGAATTACTAAAAAACAATGTTATTGGGTTCACGTTACGATATTTTAATGATATGATGGTGTCTCTGAAAGGATTAATATCATAAAGCTGGGTACACTGTATTGTATAGCTATGCACATGGTTTGAAATGCGTTATTTATGAATGTTTAACATGCATTTTTTGCAGTTAATGTGCATATTTTCAGTTTTGTTGATACTTGATACTTGGAGGGAAAAAACTCGTAAACCTGAGAACTCTAAAGCGAGAACTGCCTGTATGTTAATATAAATATCCCATTCATTTACTATCAAACAGGTTTTGGATCAAATAGTTTTGCACATTTTACTCAATTTGTTATGCTAAAATATAAAAAATTGGGTAGTTCTGGCTATGCCCTCAAAGATTTTTTCTAATATTGACTTATACAGGGTTAAAATATATTTCTATTCTGCTTTCCTTGGTTAGATTACCAACCAAGGAAAGAAGAATAGAAATCTTGTAGATCATCCCATCCCATCCCATCCCATGCCATTCCATTTGTATTTTTGTAATGAATAAAACAGAGTAATATAGATGAATAGATCGTCCTGTAAATCTTGCAGATCATCCTGTACCATTTGCATTCTTGTAATGCCAAACAGCACGAGGCTGAGAAATGCTACAAGGGAAATGCTCCATTGGAGAAGAGCCCATCACCAAGTTGTGAATTGTTGGGTGCATGGTTGGGATTATCTGCTATTCTGGTAGTAAATGAACAATCTGTGTGAGGCCATTAGCAATTGCAAAATTCTCACCATCTTGACCAACTGGGTTCATGTGGTTAGAAAACTGAAGCCATCTGTAGTTGTGAAGGTTAAAATCATCAAGGAAAATCATCTCATTGTTAGGAAAGCTGGACTGGAGAAAATCAAGTTTCAGAGAATGGCAGTCAGAGTTCCAAGTGATTGGTGGAATTGTGGGAATGATAAAATCAACACATGAATTTGACAGAATGGAGTAAAGAGAGTTTAAGCCAGAGAAGATCAAAAAGAGGAAATTCCAAGTACTAAGTCTTTGACAGGGAATAGTGAAGTGGATATACCTCCTAGTGAGTTACCAGTAGGTTTGATCCGATGGACTATCTAGCTGGTAGCCTGCGAACACTGTTTTAGAGCTTTATTCTTGAAATATAAAGAAGATTGGATTTTGCCATGTTGCCTGTCATAAACTCAAAGACATCAGTCATACTGCATGATGTAAGAGATGAGGGTTGTCAAAGGTTTGCCTTGGAGACTAAACTTAATTTTCGTCACTTCAAGCCTCCAATGAGCAAAGTGCATCCATTGACGACAGCCATCTAACACCTAGTATTTCCTGGTGACATAAGGGGTGGTATTTCTCTGTGTGGTTATATATACACCTCAACCCCTTCTTCACACCTTGATTGTTGGTTCACACCTGGATTGTTCCCTCCAGTATATTAGGTGCATTGTTTCAGAATTTGCACATGGAGGAGGAGGTGGAGGAGGTATACCTAAGGTTACTAAAAGTGTTGCCATTGTGAAGGCACAGGCAAATTATTTGGTTTTTGCAGAACTAACCGGACTTCACCAAAATTTGGTCCACTGACTCACAGGTGTCATCTGTATGTCAGTTTTGTCCACATTTTAGACTCAGGTAACAAGCCCTAGCTTGTTATGGTTAAGAGAATGTCTGTGATAAGCCTGAGCAACCAGATTCATAGAATTTTGTTCTCTGTAATTTTTTTCTCTCAAGCTTCCTCCCCACTTCCCCTATGAAAAACAACTAAAAATGTATATAAGATATTTTCAATAGATCTCATAATTATTAAAGGAATAAATTAAGCATTATAAAATGCACTAACAAGTTGTTTGGGAAAAACTTTTGAAAGGATATTCCATATGATGGGGCTTATCCGGATTCTAGACTTGCAGTCCTCTCTCTCTCTCTCTCTCTCTCTCTCTCTCTCTCTCTCTCTCTCTCTCTCTCTCTCTCTCTGATTACCATTATGGCACCAATAATGGTAATCAGGCAACCAATAAAAATGTATCTGTCGTAGATATATTTGTGAAAATAGAATTCAGCGTTTGAAATGCCCTTGTCATGAGACAAAATATCCAGTTATGGTCAACCTAGATATCAAGAAAGCATTTGATACTACTTGAGATCACGATATTGTTATGAACATGCATCATCTTGAACTAAGGGGCCATTTCCTTCAAATAATACAAAACTCCTTGCAGCTGTGTACCTTCCAAGTCTGATACTGAAACACAACGTGGTTTCAACAGGAGGGTGTCCCATAGGGCTCTGTACTTGGTGCAACCCTATTTGTCATCTAGGTTAACTTCGTGACAAAAGACCTAAAAAAAACCATTGAAATTTACATGTATGTGTATATTTGTGAAATGAACGATGAACAAAAGGTACAGTTTTTCCTTTGTATGTTGCCACGTCTTTTTGTTAAAGGGTGAAGGATGTCATGTCAATGTCACTGCTCATTGATCCTTAAACTATGCTCCCAGCATTGCTTGACCCTCAAAAATGCATTGCAAGTATTATATAGTTTAGATAGCTCATTTTCAGCAAGTTATAAACCTATTGTACTCAGCATGCCAATTTCAAATTGCCACCATGAACACCAGCTCTGAATGCTACTGGACTTTCAGTTCTACATTTTTGTACAACAGATAAGGGATTTGGTACTGCATTATTTAAATTTTTCAATTTAAGTATTGTATGCTCTTTATATATATATATATATATATATATATACTTTATATATACATATATATACTTTATATATGCTCTTTATATATATACTTTTCTTGGAAAGTGTTGATATTAATTTTATTCCATTTATTGTTTCAGGCAGTGCACATGCTGTTTCAAAGATCCCAAAAATTTTGACCGATTTAATGCTGTAGTTCAAGGATTAGTTCTTAGTGTGATTGAAATTCTACAAAACCTTTCAGAAGAACTTAAGGGTGCTAAATTAAAGCCTGATAAAAAGAACATTGAAAATGCAGCCATCCATAAAGATGTTGCTAATGATAAAGACAAGAAGGACGAAGAAGGGGTTAAAGATAAAACAGATGGTGACTGTGTATCTTCAGAACAGGAAAAAACTGAACAGTGTAGGAAATGCACGTCAGACCACAAAAATGATGAGAAAAATGAAGAAAAATCACTTGCTGCCGAGGAGGAGGAAAGTAAAGCTGAAGATTCAAGTTCCTGGACTTTAGAAGATAAAGAAAAGCTACTACATTTTGTATCTAAAGTGTTCCTTTTAAACTTTCCATTGTATATGGCTTTCAAGCATAGTGTACATTCCAAACTTGAGGTAAGAGAATGTTTATATTTATTATTTGAACTGTAAAGAGTGTTATATGGAGGGGGAGGGAGGGAGGGAGGGGAAAAGAGAGAGAGAGAGAAGGAGGGCATATTAGTTTCAGAATGATTGGTGTCAGTTTCTGAAACCAATTTCTGAAGAAACTTACCACTTCATACAGAAAAGTAGCAAAATAATTTGATAATTTTTAAAATTTACTTAAGTCATCTGTCAAATAATTGCTGACACCATGATAAATGTATGAAGTTACTTTATTTTCTAATCTAATTGAACTTATTCAGATTTTTTGTAGTTCGAAAGAAATATGAAGAATATATGTTTATATAAAGAATGAAATTAGATTATTTACTTAATGATTTATGTAATAAATGATAATTTATTACATAAATCACACTTAAATATAATTTATTTAAGTGTGATTTCCTTATGTGATAATTTATTACACTTAAATACTGCACAAAATAAAATAAATATTCACATAAGGAAATCAAAACAAATGTGCCCTTGTCATTTAGAATTATACCACACTGTAGTTTTAAATGTTGCCACTGCATAGAGTTGTACATGAAACTAATATTAGTACTATAACAGAGAAATGCAGGGAATTGAATGAGTGTGTCTGTGAGGCTTATGAAGTAAGTTATTTGGCATAGTTCAGTAACCTTGTATTTTATTCTTCAGGGATTTTTCAGTGGAAAACGGATAACAGAGTGGCATATTTATTTATTATCATACAAAACAGGGATTAACTCCCCATACAAAATGCATGCTACAGAAAAGGCAATGCATAAAGACTGTGAATACAGAATAGTGTAAATGAAATCTAAACTATAAAACTTAATATAAAGATGAAATTAAAATCAAGAAATAGTAAAATCTGTAAATAATAAAATCTGTAAATAATAAAATTTGTTACATAACTGACATTTCTATTAACCAAGTGATAATAAACTATATAGAAATAAAAAAAAAAAAAGTTGATAAAATTGGCTTATTGCCTTATTATAATCTCTATTTTAAAGTTGTTAAATTAATGAGTGGATCCAAGTTAAAATCATTAATCAGTTTGAGTATTTGTGATAAAGGACTAAATGTACCATACTCTTTTTTAGAATTGATTTTAAATAACCTGTGTTGCTGAGTGTCTTTGAAAGGAGCATGGAAATATGCTGCCAATAAGGTGGCCTCTGAAATTAGAGGATTACGTAAAGCATTATAAAAAAAATTTAAATTATCTGTGTGTTTATAAGTGGAGGAGATTATATCTCTTGAGATAAGGTGAATAATATTGATGTTTAAAATAGCAAATTTCACCCCTCATTCTTAGCATTTGTTTAACAGCAGTGTTTTATATTTTTTCAAGTGCTGCAATTGTAATGCAGAAGTAGGAGACCACAGAATTGAACCATATTGCAAGACTGATATAACCAAACTTAGGTAAAGTACCCTATGAAACGAAGCGGAATGAGTGGGGGTAGAAGAATTGTCTCGAGTCCTAAAACTTGATTGCAACATTATTATAGAGTTAATGTGAGATATAAAGGAGCCATTAGAACAAATATTGACCCCTAAAATCCTTTAGCTTCTTGACGCTACTTAAAAGGGTGGGATCAGTATGATAATCGTATAAGATTGATCTGAGGTGTGGATCATGGAAGGCCATTATGTTGCATTTAGAAATTTTAACTTTAAAATTATTTACTTTAGACCATATGCAAAATTGGTTAATGGCATCTTGTAAGGCCAAACAGCGAGACTTTTCAGCAATAATTTTATAAAACTTCAGATTGTCGGCATATGCAGACATGTCCACGTCAGCATTTTCTAAATAATGAAATAAATTATTACTGTATAAACTGAAGAGTGTGGGACCAAGAGAAGGCTGGGTATACTTCTCTTAATGCAAAGGGAATGGAACATATTACATTTATGTGTGCGGCATATGACCCATTTTCAAGATAGACAACTTTCTATCCATTTAAGCAGGGAATCATGAAAACCATACCTTTGAAGTTTATCTGACAGAAGCCGATGGTCCATAGAGTCAAAAGCATGAGAGGTCAGCATACTTCGCATCTATATAGGCACTGAAATCTAGGGCATGTGTGACTTCTTGCCAGAATACAAACAGGTTTGTCAGTGTAGAACCAGATGGTCTAAAACTGTGTTGTTCTTTATTAAAAAATAATTTTACAAAAGCTGTTAATTTACACACGATTGAATCAAATGTTTTGCCTAGTGAGTTCAGTAGAGTAATTGGTCGGTAATTTGACATTTTAGCTTTGTCACCCTTTTTATGTATTACACATATAAAGCTTGTTTTGAAATTGTCTAGATGTTCTCCTGATTTTATTGACGAGTTAAACAGGATAACAAGAAAGTTCATGACAAGATGTTGGCCATTCTTCCTTAGTATCAGAAGAATTCCATCTGGACCCATAAGAAAGTCTCTCTCTCTCTCTCTCTCTTTTTTTTTTAATATATATACAAGAAGAGTGCCTTCCATATATCCTGGTGGGGAAATGATAGAGGAAACAATATCATATTCCCTGATATGCAATAAATCTAAATTTATTAAAGTGGAGATCTCGTCTAATGACTTAAAATACTATATCCTTCGTGTTATTTATGTTAAGCGTGTGTATCTGCTTTGAAAAACAATTATGTTCGCTATTAACACAATTCCAGAATGACTTCATGTCATTATTTTGCTTAGCTTTGTTTTAAATAAAATTAATATGATTGTTAACTTGCTATTTTATCATCTTTTTCAATTCCTTTTGCACTGCTTTGAATTTTTCTTAAACTTTCACCAAATGCATATTTAAGTAATCATTATGTAACCAGTTTTTTAATTTCAACTTTTCCTTTAGTGATTTTTTAAGCCAACGCAAATATTTATTATTGGATGAAACCTTAAGAGAAAATGATTTAAATGAATTAAAATGAAAATGAATCCAGAGTGCACAGGCCTCTTTAATCAGAAAATGATTTTGCTAGTTCTGGAAAATTAAAGAGAAAAAGTCTTCAGATAAAATACTTTTTTATTTGTTACTTCAAAATTCATCAAGTAGCCTAGAAAATTATTGCTAAAGAAGAAATTCCAGCATATTTTTTTGATGTCATAAGTTGATATAGTTGGAACTGAAGCACTGCTGATTGATTTCAGACTAAGAATAATAGCCTTGTGATCTGACAGAAAGCCATTGAACAAAGTTTTAGAATCTACGTACTCATTGGAAAAAATTAAATCTAGGTGGTAAAGACCTTGTGTAGACCCAGTTTTGTAGTTTTTTAAATGATATTTGGCTATGAAATTGCCGAACACTCTTGTTATTTTATTCTGTTTTGATAATAATAAAAGATAAATAAATCTGCAGCCATTGTCAATCCACTGCAGGATGGAGTCCTTAACAAGTCATACTGGGGGAAATGGACCATAATCTGCCACTCTGGCCCAGTGCGAGTTGGCAGATCAACCATATTTAGCAATCAGGGCCTTGAACCCCAGTCTACTCAAAAAGCATGTTCTATTGCACTCCCACTCCTGACAACTCAGCTACAGAGGCTTATTGATATATCATCATGGAAATGGTAAATTAAGATCACCTACAGTCGGTCCTCGTATAGCACGATAGTTGCGTTCCTAGAAACCCTCGTGCAATGCAAAATCGTGCAATATAAACAACAGGCCCTATGGGAAAAATGGGGTTAGGTGCCGACCACCCAAGATTGAACACACATTTGTAACCAAAACATTACCAAACACAATAAACAATCGTAATAAAATACTTACGCATTTTATTACGACTATTACATAATAAAATGTTGCTAATGCTTTTACTTCTATCGTAAGCAAACTTGTTTTTTGTTTGATTTTCTATCCAAACAGATGACAGCCGTTCCATCTCTAATTCTTTTTGTCTTAATCTAATGGATTTTAATTACACTTTGAGTTGTTCCTGCTATGAAACTTGTTTTTATTTTCTCCACATTCTTTGTAATTCTCGGCGTTGCCTCATTTAGGTCTGTAGCGAAATGAAATGGTCTTTCATTTCGCTCAAAGCGTTTCACAATTTCATATTTTTTCTCTATTGACAGAGGCGGACTGGCAATAAGCCTTACCAGGGAAACCACGGTGGGTCAGAGGCCGGTGTGATTTTGGCCATAAACGCTAGTACGAGGCCACTACAAATTTTCCAGGGTAAGAATTTTTGATCCAGTCCGCCTCTGTTTATCGATATTGCTTTTCTTTTTCTCTCTGAATCTGCAGTGTCTTCACCAGGACGCTTCCTTTTCACACCTTTTAAGTATTTTACTCATTTTTAGGGAATAAAGCACAATTACAAAACGAGGAGGCACGCTTGATACACATAAACAAAGCTGGGGGCATGTAGCAACTGAATAAACAACACCGTAAAGGCAGTGATACACTATTAACACCTCACATTTCTAGAGGTTACTACCATAAAACAATAAAAACAATTTCCAGTTGCGTTTCTGCTAGTGGAATCTGTTATAAACTGGTAGTAAACTCGATCTAATTGCATTTGCAAAATACTGATAGCTGGAATTGTGTGGGTTTTTAAGTTATTATGGTGAAATGTGTTCCCCCTTCACTGAAATAAAAATTATAAATACATTTTCAGAATCTTCTATTCATTCCTATCGTGTTGGGTTCGGTTGGGGTGATTTCGCGTTTGACTGCCATTTCTTGTAAACACAAAGGCGAATCGTGCATAAGCGAATTCGGTTCGTGTTATATAAGATATCGTTCCCCTATTTATAAATCGTGTATGATCGAATTCGTGTAGTGTAAACACGTGTTATACGAGGACTGGCTGTATCATGAATATATTTATAGACAGATTTAAGGACAACTAGAGGCCACCCAATGCTATTTTGAATTTAATTATTATGTCCATAGTTACAGAAGAAGGAAAATATATAACCAGTAACAGTTCTGACTCATGGTAGTGCTTATTCATGTGGAGGGAACACTCCTCTAAATTTTGCATTATACCCGACTTAGGAACGTTTATCAATTCTTGTCATAAAATGGTTGTATCATCCACCTTGGAAACCCCTGTTGCATCTAAGAATGCTGTAGCCAGAAGAGGTGTTTATAGAATCAGGAATTGAGCCATGCAAATTGAGCCAGTCTCAGACAATGCTACAATCTGGTGATTTCCCAACTGCAGCCATGATGTTAAATGCAAAGTATGTTTTAATATACTTTGAGCATTTTGGTAATAAATAGAACAGAAGCTAGTGCATGTTTTCACAGTTATTCACTGTTAATTGCTATTCTTCTTTGTTTGATTTACTTTTTGTTAGCACAACACGGCCGATCGTGAAATCTATAAGTTAGTATGCCTTGAGGCCGACATGCTAAATCTGAAACTGCTTTTTCGTTCTTTGCATGACAATACAAGATAAAGGATGAGTAGAGATTTTGTTTAAAAGTATTTTAATATCAAAAACCTGAAAGTAAATTGTGATTTTTTCCCACTGTTGCTTTGGTGGTGAGCCTAGAGACAAATGATTGGTTTTTAGCAGGTATGGCAGGTAATTGGTATTTTTTGAAAGAAGCCTTATAGTCTTGTGTCACTGTTATTCATTTTGATAACTTTGGAATAAAGAACTTATTCGTATTGTTGTTTGTGGAAGAACTGCTTCCCTCTGGAATAGTATAGTGTAAGGGAAATATTGAACTTTTGAGATCATTCAAAGTTGAAATCTCAGTCAAGGGTGGAAATACTGACTGAAATGTTTTTAAACAAATCACATGATTAGACATTAAAGTATAACACATTATTTTCTGTATTGCCCATTAAGTTTTGTACAAGGCATGCACAATTTTATTATTTGTTGGTGCAACTGGACATCATTTTCGTTTTGAAGTAAGGTTGGAGCAGGCCATTTGTGATGAACACCTCATTTTCTTTTGCAGAAGGTTTGATTTGTTGGATTGTCAGAAGAAAGCCCAGAGAAAACAGAAGTGCTAATGTTCTGATGACTGCCAATATCTTGGGAAAGAAATTGAACAGATCCAGTATCTGAATTAACCAAAGCTTCTGCTGCAGGAATAGTCACTGCTTGTGTTAGACTGTGATTAACACAAGCAGTGACTGTGTTTGACTGTGATTCTGGATGTATAATAGGTATGCAATTTTTCCGCTGGATAGAAGTTCCAGTGGTCTGAAGGGTGCCAGGTTCTAGAGATAGAGATTGAGGAATGCCAGTTCCTGGTGAAGCAGCAGAGTGAGACGTACTGTTTTGTCAGTAGTGTTAACGAAGGTCGTATAACAGGATGGCTGGCTTTCAGCTGATAAGTAATGGTGAACTTGGAATTTCAGGTATCTGTTGACACAGTGATTACTTTTTTTCCTGAAAAAAATAAAAAGTACAAAATATGAGACGTACTGTTTTGTCAGTAGTGTTAACGAAGGTCGTATAACAGGATGGCTGGCTTTCAGCTGATAAGTAATGGTGAACTTGGAATTTCAGGTATCTGTTGACACAGTGATTACTTTTTTTCCTGAAAAAAATAAAAAGTACAAAATATGAGACGTGCTGTTTTGTCAGCAGTGTTAACGAAGGTCGTATAACAGGATGGCTGGCTTTCAGCTGATCAGTAATGGTGAACTTGGAATTTCAGGTTTTCAGTTTCATTCTCAGTTCCTGGTGAAGCAGCAGAGTGACACATGCTGTTTTGTCAGTAGTGTTAACGAAGGTTGTATAACAGGATGGCTGGTTTTCAGTAATGGTGAACTTGGAATTTTGTAATTAAGTTACTTAAAATTGTGTCAGTTTTTATTATAGCATTGAGAAGGCCAGTCATCATATTATTAAATTGATTGAATGGACACTTGAAGTTATTAAGATCGATTTGTATTGACTGTACAGTAATTTTGAGATTATTGATCAATTTATTATGCTGGGAGGTGTCATGAAATAGCTTATTCAGGCTTGAATGCAGATGCAATATATTTAGATTCATTTTTAACATAAGTTTTTGAAGTCTCTCACTTCTGTGAGAATAGAATCTAGTATGGACATGAAGTTGAATAATTTACTGTATTTGCTTGCTCTCCATGTGTGTGACAGGATCTTGCAAGAACAGGTTTTCAGTTTCATTCTCAGTCTGTGGAACTCTGGAGAAACTTATCTTGAGTAATAGGAATAGGCAGTTTCTTTTGCCTTAGATGGTGAAGGGAGAGATGGAGCATGTGACGCATTTGTTTGTTTCTGCACAGAAGCATTGTCCACCAGAGAGGGAGGCATGTGAAAAGAGGCAGAAGAGTTAGAATGTCTACAGTTGCGGCATTGCCTTGAACTCCATGCATTATAATTTAGCTTCTTTGCATTCTTCACGGCAGAACAGGGAAAACAGAACACCCCTCAATAGGAAACACAGATTAGTGGATCCTTCATAATTAACTTTAAAATAAAATGTATTAAATGTTATGTAGATAGTTAAGAGAAAAAGAAGAAAACACTTGAATAAACTTACCCGAGGCAGTTGCTAGGTGGGAGATAAGAAAAAGCAATATAAATCTTCAACAGTTAAAGTACGAACAGGTAACACATAGAACTAAACCACAGGCAATGATATACAATGATTCAATTGGATCATTACACTATCATTAATATCACTGTTATGGTTGTAAATAGAATACTCACAGTTGGTTCAAACCAGCTCCAAACTGTTTACTATGCATCACTTGTAGGGCTTGACTATAAAAGTGAATTTCGTGTGTGACTTGTGGACATGAAGAAGGAGGGATTATAGTAAGGATATGTTGACAAGTACTACTTTTATTCCACTTCAACTTTATTCCATTACTTTCAACAGCAGTACTTTCAGTGTCAACCAGTGAGTCTTTTGCTAGCAGCCATGGTGCATGTTATTTCATGTCTGGCTTAAAATGACTCAACTCTTATTTAGATCAAAGAATTGTGTCAAAATTTATGTGAAGTGAAAAGAACAATTCTGCAAGTGTCTCACTTGCAGATTTGTTTTTTTTCAAATTTCACATTTGAAGAAACTTATGGGATGAAGTAATAGCAAATACAGTAGTTTTCGACTAATACAAAATGTTTAAAGAAGTTAGAGAATATGTCTGTGGGGATGCACAAAGTGGTTGTTTAATTGCTCACAGAACTAGTGAAGACATCAAGAAGGTCAGATTTGGTTCATTCAGATAGATTATTAACTGTGTGTATGATAACCGAAGTTAAATTCCTGAAAATACTTGTTTTAAAGGAGAATTTGAAATATGAGGAAAGTTTTGATGAAGATTATGCCATGCATTTTGAGTGATGAACAAAAACAGCAAAGACTTCACATTTGTTATAATTCATCTTCCAAGAGACTGGACAAAAGAACATATTCTTAACGTCCCTGATATCAAGAAAACATGGATGTAAAAATGACAAGTGAAGACAATGTTAATTTGTTTTCTTAATATTGTTGCCATTGTTCATGTAGGTTGCATCTAGTGAGTCTTTTTTTTTTTTAAGTAAATTCTGAACTTTTGAGAGATACAAATGGAGTGGATTGAGACCAGGTTCACTCCATCATCAACTGAGGCCCAATTCGGTGGTTGTCTTTGTCTTATGATAATTTTCAGGATAATAGTGCATCTGCCCTATCAGCTATCACTCCTCGTGCTATTTGATTAGTCAACAGGATTGAAGGGATCACAACTTTAAGAATTAAAAGTATATACAAAAATATTGAAAATATTCAACATTTATGAAAATTTTATTTATTTTACCCCTCCTCCCAGAGCCAGAGATATAATCTATTTTGTGTGCACAAAAATATCATATTTCCATATTTTTTAAAAATAATACTTTTATTCCATTTTGTTTTGATTTGATGGTAGTTTTTGTAATTTTATGATACAGCTGTAAAACTGAACATATTTTCCTTGAATTTTTTTGATCAGATCAAATATACATCCAAAAAAGTTGCTATAACAGTGTGGTTTTCGGGAAACAACTCTGAGTAGTATGCATTCTTTTTTCTTTTGCATTTAATGTAAAGTGTATTCCAAGTTTTATTTTGATACCAATTACTTTTGCCAGTCTGTGATGCAACTGCCAATAGATAACTTTCTTTGAAATTTTGTTACTAGACCAAATTGATATTGAAGAAGTTTGTAATAATGTTTATAAAAAAAAAATATGCTTTATGGTTCACTGTTTTTCCTTGATTACAGCAAAAGTGGCCACAAAGATTTTTCTTTGATGCTAATTTTTAACAGGTTATAAAGTAGCTGCAAATGGATAATTTTCCTTGAAAATTTGTTACCAGTTCAGTTGTTCAACCAAGAAAATAATAAAATGTATAAAATATAAACATCATTATACAGATAGAGCAATAGGTTATGTATGTAGCCACAAGTGAACTTAATTTGATACGAAAATGCAATCATATTGTGAAGTTGCACCAGCACTTTAGAAAAAGCACTGCTCCCGATGGAAAAGTATGACTATAATTTGTTACTGAATTATAGTAGCTAGATTGTTCAGAATGCTCTAACGAATTTGTGCGGTGATTGCCGTGTAACTGCATTCATGTCATGGTGATCTTGCATTACTTATTTGATCATCAACTTGATTTTCCTGGAAGAAGTCCAACTCAAAGGTCGATAGATACTCACATCTCTGTTTGATCCAAACAACACACATACTTACGCTCCTCCCTGGCACTTCTAAAAATAGCCTCTTCTCAATGCAGGATGGGGGATTTCTATGGGTTCTACTTCCATATTTTTTCGTATATGTCACCAAGTGTTTCAGAATTTTGCTTGTCAATTGTTTCATGTTGCACAGTACTGTTATAACTGTCTCATTATATCTATCCTTTGTCAGTATGCTTTCTTATTTTGTGCCTGCTCTACTACATTCATGTTTTCATCTTCTCAGTTACCTTGGATTATTTTGTCTGTTCTGAATTAGGAGCATGAACTTATTTATGCACTATTTATCAAAGGGAAAAGTGAGGTAGTGGTAGGATTTTAAAATTAGTTTGAACTTGTTGCAGCATGTTTTTATTATCTGTTAAGCTAGTTAATTTTTATCCAGTATTGCTTTTCTTTAAAAATGCCTCCCTGTAGTATATAAATTGGACTTGTTTATAGATTTTTTTTTGGAACATAGGTTTGATTTTATTGGTATTGTGGAAACTTGACCTATTTCCTTGTGGTTTGTAACTGCTAGGGTTTTTGTACCTATTGCAATGTCTCTTTCTGTGTATAAAGTAATTAGAGGTCACGTGAGGGTAAAAATGCTCTCAAGCCAGGTGCAGATGTAATTTTGGCCATTGCCACTAACTTGTAACACTAACATTGCCCCAACCCTAAATCCTCCCTAATGATATTAGTAAAAACCATTGCATCTCCTCTGTTCATGTGTTTTTTTTTTTTTTTTTTAACAAAACAAATTCCTTTAATCTAGGCAGGGCAGGCTGAAACCACTCAACTTCACAAAAGCCTTGCAGAGTTTCTTAGGTCTAGAGTTAATCTATAAGTCTTTCATTGTATGTTGAAATTATCCCTCCTGTCATGTCTGGGCAGAATTCCTGATACAAGAATATATTGTCCTATCTCACAACATTTTCTTACATGATCTGACCAAGTCAACACTTTATTTATGCTTTGACATTTGTTCCTACACTGATCTGTTCACACACTGATTTTATACCCCTGAGTACTGACAGCTAGTTTGTTACATCATCAGTTTTTGCACCTAGCAGACACTCTGGTTCTGTTTCATTCATCCTTATTGCAGAATGTTTGTGTCTCATAAGACTACCTCCTGCAGAACCAGAGTAAAAAAAAATAAACAAACCAGAGTATTCTTTATCAAAAGGTGAGTATGAGCTTGGCACACACCCAGTGTCCTGAGCTGGATATCATCGTTCTTCTCTTCTTTGGTGATACCCTTCTACTTTTGTGTGTCTCTCTCTCTCTCTCTCTCTCTCTCTCTCTCTCTCTCTCTCTCTCTCTCTCTCTCAGGGTAACCTCAGGCTTCCTTGCACCATATGGCTAATAATAATAATAATAATAAGTATCCAGTCCTGGGGTTGGATCTGCTGTGATAAATAAGCTAGGCACTTGTGAAATTGCTACCTAGAATAGGTTAGATGCTCTTGAGTTTCTCTTAATCCCTCAAGTTTGATTTTGTTATAGGACATCGACTAGTTTCTCAGTGATTCAGTCTTGTCTAGTAGAGCACATAGTAATGCATCTTTATCAGAGAGGGAGGGAGGGGGAGAGAGAGAGAGAGAGAGAGAGAGAGAGAGAGAGAGAGAGAGAGAGAGAGAGAGAGAGAGAGAGAGAGAGAGAGAGAGAGAGAGAGAGAGAGAGAGAGAGATGCATACATGCAAAAATGGCTGTGATGAATCACCAATAACAGCCCAAGACATGTTATACTTACTTTTTTTATTTAAATCATATTAATATACCTTTAAATAAAAACTTCAGTCACAAAATATCAAAACAGAGCATGGATGAGTTACCATTAAAATGTACCACTTAAAAATTAAATGGAAATTACAACAGTAATCCTTAAAAATCTAGCACCCAACGGTATTGAGAGTTCACATTTAAAATTTTTTTAGTGTTTACAGAGTTGCTCTTAGTGGTTGAGTACTTTTAGAGGAGCACATTTCAATAAATATTAAGCACAAACAACCGAACTTATTTACATGTGTGAACATTTATGACTGTCTTGTCCTTCCAACTGTCTTTGTGGATAACAGGATTTTAACTGCAGGGATAATGCAGTGGTCTTAATTCTCACAGCAGAACAAACTTGCCTTGAAATGAGTTGCCCTGGTATTGCACTACTTTCAAAAGATAGCTTTTGTATTTCACTGGAGACTACCTCCAATCTAATGAGAGGTCACTTACTTCTGAAATGGGCTATCATGTCCATCATCTTTGAGCAGATGGCCACAAATGGGAACAGACGACCTCTCCAAAAGATTGTCTGTTTGAAAGTAGTGCAAAATACCAAGGCAATTTGTTGCTAAGGCAAGTTTATTTTGCTTTGAAAATTAAGACCATTACATTATCTCTGCAATTGAAATCTTGCTGGTTGCAAAAACAGTTTAAAGGATAAGATAGTTCTGCAAGCATCTTATAAAAAGAAAAATGTCATTTTTTTTTGCATGGTTTCTAAAGACAATGCTATCATTGATACTAGTGCTGGATTTATTTTTTAATATTTCTGGATTATAAAATGTTCATTTTTTTTTTTTTTTTTTTTTGTAAATACAGTAAACCCTCGATTTAACGGACTTATAGGGGAGAAGGGGTGTCCATTAATGCCAAATGTTCGTTAAATTGAATGTAACCTGGGAGAAGGAGCATTTTTTTATTGTTCTTAATGTAAAAAAAAAGCTTTAATACAATATACAGTACTGTACAATATAAAATTATTAAATTATAATAAAGAATATGCAATCTGTCGTAAATATAAAATGTTGCAATTTGGCCTTTGATTTACAGATATCAGAAACAGTTTGTTTTTTTTTATGCCATAAATTTCACAAACATGTGCTACTGAGATGCCTTGTTCTAATTTCTCAATTAGCTCTAATTTCTGTGCCACATTTAAGTTCACATGCTTTCTTTTACCTCCTCTATCACTTGATGCCATTTTAAATTGTAAGGATTGCAAAATTATTTAATAAATAAAGTCACAATTCAGAAATCACAGAAACACTCTGTATACAACCTGACTGCATGATAGCTTGAGGCAGACTGAGACCAAAACAAAGCGAGTTGGTAGACCTGCAGTTTAGTGTTCCAAGTCACGTTCAGCTCGCAAGTCACCGCCTGCTCTTATCTGTTATCTGTAATCTGGGAAAACAGTTGTTTGAACACATTTTCAGAAAGAATAAAAACAATTATCAAAACAATAATGGAAGTAGGTAATTATTATTAATTTTTAATTAATAATAACACTGAAGTTATGTATAACCTAAAAAAATAATATGGTCGAGATTAATATGTACATTACTGTATTATTATTATTTGTCTGGTCCATTAAATGTGAAATCCGTTATATCAGGGTCCGTTAAATCGAGGGTTTACTGTATTTTGGATGGATTTTAAAGAATTTCAGATTCTAAAGTGTGATTTTACAGGGTTTACTGTACTAAACTAAGATTTATTTTTGTTTAGTTGTGTCAATGTAAACACACTTAACCAATGAGTCACTTCTGAAACTAAAAGTAATATTTGCTACTCTACTTATATCTACCCCAATATTAATATTTAATCTTTTGGAGAAAATCTTTTTGAGAAAACATTTCTAAAATACCTAAAATTGTAATAATATAACAATATGCTTAATATAATACAGGTAGTTCTCGACTTTACAAGTTAATTCGTTCATAGTGCGCACTTGTAAAGCAAGAATTTATTTCCCATAGACATAATGTTAAAAATAGGTGTTACATTCTCAACAAGGAAATTAGTTAGCTAATTAGTTTGTTTAAACAATGATTATTATAATTTGCTTGATTTTACAGGCTACATTTTCATTTCTTTATCAAAAGAAATGAAAATGTAACCTGTAAAATCAAGCAAATTATAATAATAGAGAAATTATTTACGACTTACAAATGTTAAAGAATTTTTATTCTTCGTCATCATCGACTAGATGCACACTTGTTGATCACTCATTATTGGCTCGGCACTCCTTGGTTTGTTGCACAAGGAGTCATCTTTTCAGAGATGTTTCAAGAGGCATTTGTTTCCAAGATAATCTTCTCTTTTAATTATAAATTTCACAATTGCATCCATAAGCATTTTTTAACGGCACGCACAAATTGCAACTAACATGATTCGCATGGAGTAACAAGTTTACGAAGCTTAAAAAAAAAGGAATGAAGAGAAGATTCCGAAAATTTATTTATGTTTTTTATACGATTGAAGTTCAGTAAAGGGGAAACACATTTCACTCTAACGTAAAAAACCACACAATTCCAGCTATCGATATTTTCGCAAATGCAAGAAGATCAAGTATACTACCCGTTTATAATTGCTTGCATTAACAGAAAAGCACAATAAACCAGAAAGTGCAGATTGTTTTTATTGTTTTATGGTCGTGACCTCCAGAAATGTGCTTTAGAAAAATATCATAAAGGCGTTTAAAATTGATTCTTATAATGGAACATATGATAACGATGAAAGTATAGTGCATTTTAATAATTTGAATTGGTAACTAATACAATTTACAAACCATGCTCACGACCTCTTATATTGCCTTAAGGTTAACTCGTGACCTTAAAAATGACATTTTAGAGCGATGAATAGCTTAGTATACAGCAAAACTTTCAACTTCTGAGATCTTGAAATGAATTATCAAAAAACAATGTGTTATTGGGTTCACATTATGATATTTTAATGATATGATGATGTCTCTGGAACCGATTAATATCTTAAAGCGGGGTACACTGTATTGTATAGCTATGCATGTGGTTTGGAATGCGGTATTTATGAATGTTTAGCGTTGATTTTTTGCAATTAATGTTCATATTTTCAATTTTGTTGGTAGTTGATACTTGGGAAAAGAAAAACTTGAAAACCCCGAAACTTGTAAAGCGAGAACTGCCTGTAATTATAATAAAGTGAAAGACATAAAATTATCTATGGTATAGTTTATTAATATAAAACTGCACACACTAATTAAACCCCATGTGAGGTTTAATATAAACTTCAATCCAAAAGGTATTGGTTTGGGGGCTCACCTTTGCTCTCTGGTATTTTTCACGTTTTTTTTGTTTGTTTTATTTTTGTTTTTATTTTTTTAATAGAAAACATCTGTTTCTTTTTAATTTGTTTTCTTTATTTATTATAATATTTCAAAACTAACTCATTGTGGAAACATTGCAAAATAGTTACATAGCAAAAGTTTTCATTATTAGTTGTTCAACACTTGACACCTACAATTAACCTAGATCACAAGGACTGCTGCCAGTAGGTGAACTAGTGAACTGCAAGTGATAAGGGAAGTCACGCTGTCTTGATCTTCTCATCTGTTTCTGAATATGGGATCATATTGCTTGGTCATTTTACTTCGTTTAAGAAATACCTTATTCTCATTAAGTTTAAATATAATATATTGGAGATGACACAATTATGTACTCCCATTGTAAACTTTGTATACTGTCATGTTTATTCTGGTACTGGCAGTGTCTGGGACCACTAGGTCCTGTTTTTCCAAAAGGTAATGCTGAGAATTTAAACTCACTAGGTCAGCTGTTATTTACAAGTGATTTTGCATAAAAGTAAATTCATAAGTCAGTGCTATGTTTTGGGAAAACACAGTTGGTGATTGTGTGAATGCTCGTGGTGGGACGTTAGCAGGATTGTAGCAAGCTTAGTATTAACCATAGAAAATAACATAATTGATTTCCCGTGAGATAAAAATAGGCTTTATAATACACATTAGCCAAATTTTGTAACAAACAAACATGTTTAAAAAAAGCATGGAATGCCATATGCTTCATATTAATAAGCATTTTGCATAAACTGAACATTTATGAATTTGAACTTTAAAGTGTTTAGTTTTTTGTATAAACTGAACACTCAAAGCAATAAAGAGGTACAAATGTACATTTTTACTGCTTTAAGTTATACATCTTGTAAATAAAATTTTTCTCAGAACAGTGTCCTGACAGTCAGTCGTAGCTCAAAACATCTCTGCTTAGTTTCCTTATAGCTTTAGTCTATCCATGACCTCTGTTAGACAACACCATTAGAAGGCGCCTCCATAGCCAGGTGGGAAGGAGCAGCAGTGCGTAGCACACGCTTCTTGATTAGACCGGGTTTCGAGCCCGCCCGTCACCACCAAATACAGAGGATGCGGAAAGGTCAGGGAATGACCACCACATATTCCCGGAGCAATATGGCCTTAGTTGCTAATGCTCCTAAAAACCAAGTAACAAACAAACAAACACCATTAGAGATCTTTTAACTTGTATTTGTCATAGAACAGCCCTCTCACAACCTCTAATTTTTATAACTGCTGTATATTTGTGTTTTCTAGGACATGGATATTCCTGTGTATCTTCTTCGGAATGTGTGTTTCTTTTGTGAAAAAGGAGGATTAAAGCTTTTTATTGTATGCTTTCAAGATTCTGATCCTGATACTTTACCAATGACGCTTGCACATGCAATGATTGCTGTGATATCTAATGTAAGTGTCTTAATTTTTGAACTTTATTGAATAATGTCTGTGTACAATTTATATTGTAACAACTTTAATATTTCATTAGATCCATGTTAGAATAATAGTAACATGTGAAATATCTTAGTATTTTTTACAGTGATAGTATATTTTTCATACAATTTATGATTTTTTATCTCACACAACTCTTAGAACTGGCATGATTCTAATTAAGTGGAATGCTGGTGTTAATATGGCCTCTTGACAAAGTTACTCATATAGTGAGTACATCTTCAAATAGGCCTCTGGGGTTGGGTAAATTCATATTGTGATTTTAAATGTTTCTCACCAACCACTTATAAAATAAAACACGGAAACTGGAATTTTGAAAACTATGTGTTTATTACTATATATTTACAATTAAAATAACTTTACAACTAAAAAGGATAAAATACATAAAATATATATATACATTGAATAAAATACATTAAAATACCGGGTTAAGAGCGATAAAACCGACCGTAGCTTTCGAAGGCTCCTGCCTTCTTCCTCAGTGGTAGCTTCCTTGTACTGTGGTGCATCTTAAGTACCAGCAGGTTTATGGTCTAAATCACGCATTTCATCACCACGTGTTCTATTCTCCTATGCACTTAGACTGGAAGCGGCTCGGGAGTGCGTCATATGAAATCATTCATCCCTTCTGAGGATCATAGCCTCAAAGAGGGGATGAATCCGCAAGCCTTTGTCTCTATTAATGTTCTCTGTCGAATTAATCCGCAAACTCTTGAGCCACTTGCAGTCCCAGAACCTCAGTGAGTACATCATTACAGACAATGCATATTATCTTGAATGATGTGATTATAAACTGATTTGTGGCCTCCATGATTACTGTAGTTATATCTGAGTGACTATATCTTTCATGGTGTTCTGAAAGAAAAAAAAAAATGTACCAAAAGCAGCTCAGTCTAGAAGTAATTTCAGGATGAAACCTTAGAATCAGATTAATTATACTTGCCATATTGTACGACACGTGGCCATGGTAAGCCATTGTCAAGACCAATGACAAAGTTCATGTTGTATTGTTTCTTCATATAATTGTTACAGTAGTTGTGAGTTTTGCATTTATTATACATGTCATAAATTAAAGTGACTATTATTTCAAAAAATACTGTCTGACAAATATATTGAATGTTGCATGAACATTCGACATACAGTCATCCCCTGATTTGCACGGGGGTTACGTTCCTGGAAAGCAATGCGAAACGTAGTTTATATGACATAATGAGGGTTCCCTACCTGTACACAAAAAAAATGTGCAAAAAAAGTTAAATTGAAAAAAAAAATTATCGTCATTCGTTAAGAAAAAAAAAAAATTAGAAACATGTCCATAAAATTAATCTTGCTAATACTTCTAGATTTTTAATCTAAATTCATTGCTTCTTCGTCGCTGTTTTCCTTTGATAAACTTCAACAGTATTCGGCACTCTGAAAAAAATTAGTTAAAATTGTTTGTTTAAAAGCACACACTATAAATTTCTTCATAAGGAACTAAAGCTAATGATAAAGTTCTTTGAAAATTTAAACTCCTTTCAAAATTAGGATCCATATCCAGAGCTTCTTGGCTAAGCTGATTTGCAAGTCTTAAAAATTCAGCTAGAGTCTTTGTGGTCAAATTTTTGTGTGCATCTTCTTTGTTTTTATCATTTTTGTCATCTTCTTCACATTACAAAAAAATATCGTCCACTGATAATTGTTCTCTATGAGATTCAAGGACTTCTGTGATATCTGCCGGTTCCAGTTATTCAAATCCCTCTCCGCTAATCATTTTGCCAATTCTCACAATCTCAACTTCCTCTGTCATTTTGACTGTGGCTTCTTTAGTGCAGCTATGTGGCCACAGCTTTTTCCACACTGCATTCATTGTAGAGTTCTTAACTTTACCCCACACAAATCCCGAATTGAAAGATTGCCTATTCCATCTGGAGCTTCTACCAATTGTAAAAAAGATCTTCTTAGGTAATAAAGTTTAAAGAAGCTATGACACCTTGGTCCATCGGCTGAATTAACGAACTTGTATTCGCTGGGAGAAAGGTAACTTTCACATTTGGGTGCAGATTAGACAAATGTGCAGGATGACTGGGAGCATTGTCAAGAATGAGCAAGATTTTGAACGCTATGTTCTTCTTCAGGCAATATCTTTTTGTTTTGATGCAAAAGAAATTTAAAACCAATCGTCGAAGATTTTAGCTGTCATCCAGGCTTTTTTGTTTGATTTCCAGTGAACTGGTAAGGAGCTTTTTGATATTCCTTTAAAAGCACGAAGATTTTCTGATGGTTTTTTTTTTTTTTTTTTTTTTTTTTATGTAAACCCCAAACACGAGAGGTATTAGAACCTATAGTACTTAGTACCGTGCTTGGGTTGGAGGCTGAGAAGATGAAAGAAGATATTTGTTGACATTGGACTTGAACTTCTGTAGACTGTAATTTTCAGGAAATACGTATGAAGGAAGGTTGTTCCAGAAAATGGCAGTTGAATGAATAAACGAGGAAGATGAAAAGTTGGTTCTGTGAGTTTGAAGTTGGACAGTAAACGGATGTTGGCTGGTGGCGACACGTGTTCGGACTGTTTTGAAAGAGAGAGCGGGAATTATAGAAGCCAATTCAGAAGAACAGTTCCCATGGAAGAAACAGTACGTCTATGAGACAGCGAGTGGAGAGACTCTGTTAGAGATGAATCATTAATTAATCTAACTGCCCTCTTCTGAATAGAATCAAGAAACCTGAGAGAGGTTTTGGGGCACCACCCCAGATGTGGGAACAATATTCCATGGCAGGGCGGATTTGCGATTTATACAGAGTGAGCAGCTGTTTGAAAGAAAAGTAACCCCGAGAGCGAAAGAGAAAACCCAGTTTTTTAGATGCAGAGGAAGCAATGTTTGTAATGTGCTTGTGCGAAGAGAGATTAGAAGTCAGGGTAATCCCCAAAAGAGATATCATTTTGCCTAGAAATCGGAGTGTCACTAAAGATAAGCATAGGAGCAGAAGAATGCTTTTTGCGAGATATTAGACAAGACCGAGTTTTAGAAGGGTTGAAATCAACTAAGTTGTCTTTGCTCCACTGGAGAATTACTTGAAGATCGGCATTTAAGGAATTGGTAGCAGATTTTCGAGAAGTTGAAGCTGATTGAGCAGGACAAGGTTTATCAAAATGGAAAGTGGAATGCAATGTGCTATCATCGGCAAAACTATGGATAGGATTTCCAGTCAATGGAAGAGGGTCATTAATATACAAGAGGAAAAGAGTGGAGGAAAGAACTGAACCTTGGGGGAAACCGGCATAAGTGGAGGAGTTAGAAGACAGAGAGCCATCTACTATCACCCTCAGTGAGCAATCAGAGAGTAAACTGGATAACCAATTACTAAAAACAGTTGGCAAACCATAAGATGGAAGCTTGTTTAGAAGACCTTTATGCCAAACACGATTGAAAGCCTTTGAGATGTTAAGAGCAACTACTTGTGTTTCACCGAACCTTTCCATTGAATTAGTCCATAAATAGGTAACATAAGCCAGAATATCACCAGTGGATCGACACTGACGGAATACATACTGGCGATCATTGATCAGACGGAACGTTTCTAGGTAGTTTAAGAGTTGGCGGTTAATTGATTTCTCCATTACTTTAGAAAGAGTAGAAGTAATTGCAATGGGAGGGATTTGTCACCCTTTTTAGGAACTGGCTGGTGGATATGAGCAAATTTCCAAGCAAATTTCAAATTTTCAGATTTTGGAATAAGAAAGTGAAAAAAGGCGGCAAAGAATTGAAGTAAGTTCAGGAGCAGAGGTTTTGAGAACAAGTGGAGAAATACCATCGGGACCTGGAGCTTTCTTAGCATCAAGATTCGTTAAAATCCTTGTGACATCCTTTTGACGGAAGACCACAGGAGGCATTGAATGGTGGGAGGTGTTTTGCCGAGATCATTAATACATGAGTTGGAAGAAAAATGGGATGCTAGCAGGTCAGCTTTATCCGTGGCTGAAGTGACAACGGAACCATCTGGTTTGGACAGAGGTGGGAACAGAGATGGGCAAAAGTTGCGGCCAATAGCTTTGGCAAGAGACCAGAATGCTCGGCTAACATTAGGGCCAGAAGCAAGTTTTCTACTCTTAGCCTGTTCAAACTCTAGTTTGGACTGATTAATAATGGCTTTACAATTGTTGCCAGCTTTGGGGTAGGCAGAAAATGAAACTGAAGAATTAGAAACAAGCCAACAACATTCTTCCCTTGAACAGCCTTAGCATATTTATTGGAAAACCAAGGTTTAGACAAAGGACGAGATTTTAAAGTGGAGTGTGGGATAAAGGATTCCATTCCTGCAAGAATAATTTCACTGAAACTATCTGAGCAAGCGTTGACATCAGAAGTTTTGAAACAGTAATCCAACCAAGGAAAAGAAGAAAAGAAATCTCGCAGGTCATCCCATTTTGCATTCTTTCCAAATTCCAATTCCAAACAACACGAGGTTGGTAATAGCCATGAGATAAAGGCTCCATTGGAGAAGGGACAATCACCAAGTTGTGATCTGAAGTGCCTAAAGGAGCTCTTACTTTGACCGTATACTTAGAAGGGTTGTTTGTGAGAAAAATATCAAGCGTATTGGCTGTATGATTAGGATTGTCCGGTATTCTTGTAGGTAAATGAACAATCTGTGCAAGGTCCTTAGTAATTGCAAAAGCCTCAGCATCTTGACCAGCTAGGTTGGTGTGACTAGAAAATGGAAGCCAGCTGGAGTTGTGAACATTAAAATCACCAAGGAAAATTACCTCACTGTTAGGAAAGTTGGATTGGAGAAAGTCAAGTTGCAAAGAGAGGAAGTCAAAGAGCTCCAAGTGATTAGTGGAGTTGGGAGAACGGTAGAGACAACAGATGAATTTGACACAATGAGGTAGAGAGATTTTAAGCCAGAGAAGATCAAAGAGAGGAGATTCCAAACTGCCAAGTCTCTGACAGGGAATATCAGAATGGACATATGCACAAGTACCACCTTTGAGGGGAAATGAATCATACAGCGAATAATTTGGGCATCTGAGATGAGCAGTAGTTGAATCAACCAATAACTGAGATTCTGTCAGAAAAAGTACATGGGATTTGGCAGACTGCAAGTGGAAATGGACATCGTTGAGATTAGAATTGGGACCACGTATATTTGTGAAATGAATTAGGAAGTGCTTGGGAGGTTTAGATCTTTTCGCAGATAAGCTTGCTCTATTAGTTTGACAATTCATTGTGTATTGAATAGTAAGGAAAAGTGGGTGGGCATGCTGTATGAAGTAATGAAATTTTTGGATATGGCATACACATGGTAAGAATATACCCAGATCCTTGACATAACGTGGCCTTGACAATGCTCCCCGCATACACATTATTCGGACTCCCTCCAATCACTATCTGGCAGAGTAGAGGTAGCAAGATTATACACTAGCTGATCCGGAAGCCTCCTAGAGAGTTACCAATAGGTTTGGTCCGGTGTACTATCTAGCGGCCGGCCTGCAAACACTGTTTTAGAGCTGTACCCTCGAAATGTAAGGAATATTGGATCTCGCCACGACATTCATCATAACCTCAAAAATCATCACTCATACTGCATGATGGAAGAGATAGGGAAGGGTTGGCCGGAACTTAGCTCTAGAGACTAAACATGGGTTACACCACTTCAAGCCTCCAATAAGCAAAGTGGTGGTATTTCACCGGTTGATGAGAGTCATCTACTACCTAGTACTGCCTGGTAACATAGAGGGGCAGCGTTCTTCCATGTGGTGTGGGCGCCACACCTCGACCCCTGCTTACGTTGGTTCACACCTGGGTGGTCACCCACCATGTACTTGTGCATGGAGGTTATACCCAGGATTACTAACAGTCCCACCATCGTGAAGTTGCAAGAAGAGGATTTGGCTGTCATAGACCGTCTCCGGACTTCGCCAAAATTTGGGCCACTTGACTTTAGTGTCATCCGAATATCAGTTCCATCAGCGTTTTAGACTCTCAGGTAGCAAGTACAGCTTGTCTGGCATATCTGAGAGAATGTCTGTGACAACCTCAAGGACCAAATTAAATTAGCAGTGGTTTACACTTAAAAGTCACCCTCTGCATTGCCACATAACAAAAGTGTTAACCTATCTTTTGCAACATTGAAACCTGGGGTGATTTTCTCTTCTTTTGAAATGAATGTTCATAACAAGTCTCATCAGCATTAAACATTTGACTTGCTAGATAGCCCTCAGTCACAATAACATCCTTGAAAGTTTTCGGATGCAGAGAGGCAGCTTCCGTAGCTGCACTGGCTTTCTTCACCTGTTAATTTTAGATTGTGAAGACTTTGACATATTTTAAAATTTTCAAACCAACCCTTACTGGCCTGAAAGATGTCTGCATTGGATGGGCTGGCTTCTTATTCTTATATAAATGATTAAAAATTTGTAGAGCTTTGGTGCAAATAATATCTGAACTAAGAGGCATTTTCTTTTGATTATTATCTTCTATCCAGAAAGAAAGCAATTTTTCAGTTTTCTCTATTAACGGATTTCTCACTTTTGTAGTGCTTTTTGCAGCCAATGATGTGGAACGCATAACTGATTCGTCGAATGCTAGATTCCTTTATGCTGTATTTCTTGGTCAATGTCACAACCTTTTTGCCATTTTTATAACTGCTTAACGATTTTTAATTTTCCCTCTAAATTAAAAAAAAAATTTTTGTTGTAGCTTTCTTCATTTTAGGTACTAATTAAACACACACTTTATATAGACAAGAAATATTAATTCAGCAAAGGCAATGCTCACCGATTAAACAGTTTACATTGCGCGAACCAGAAAAATATTCTGTCTGAACAGCTAATGTAGAATAACTGATGAAGAGGTTCCCAAATGAGGAAGTTGTTTCAAAAATAATCGGACAGACACACCACTGTTTATTGCTTGTTTGGTTATAAGAATCAGTTTTGAATGCTGTTGTGATATTATTCTAAAGCACATTTCTGGAGGTCACGACCATAAAACAGTAAAAACAATTTGCACTTTCCGGTTTATTGGGCTTTTCTGTTAGTGCAATCAAATTATAAACTGGTAGTAAACTCAGTCTTATTGCATTTGCAATAATACCAACAGCTGGAATTCTGTGGGATTCTACGTTATTATGGTGAAATATATTTCTCCTTCAATGAAATCTTCAATCATGTAAAAAAACAAATAAATTTTCAAAATCTACTCTTCATTCCTAGTTTTGAATGAAGTAAACAAAAATTTTTTACATTTTTTACAGTAAAAAAATTTCGTAAACAAAAATCTCACAGGTAGCGAAACGCGCTGCGCAATCTAAAATCTAAAATTTTGGAGGTAAATACCTGACTGTGCAATAGTGAAACTGCGCAAATCAAGGGATGGCTGTATTTGATTAAAGTGAGGAAAAATCTCGCCAAAAGTTAGGAACTGCTACAAGAAGTTTATGGGGAGGCTGTTGAAGGGGAAAATTTTTGACAAATGGTTTGCTGAAGGAAGAGAAAATGTTTGAGATTCTCAATCTGGTCTGCTGATGATAGCAAAAACTGTTGAAAACTTTGCAAATGTGGGAACTATGTGTATTGATAAAAAGAATGATAATCAGAATGATTGCAGACATTTAATTTGGCTGTTGAACCTAGTTTAATGCCAAATACTTAAACAACTTCCTAGATTTCTAAAAAGATCTTTGTATTGAATGCTCATTTATTTAAAGATATAATGAATAGTTCATATTTTTCTCTTTCTAATTTTATGTTCTGATCATGCAACCATTTCTTTTGACAGCTAAAATTATGGATGAACATTGGTTCCATAATGCAACATCTAGTCCCTCTTAGATCATGTGTTATTAGGTAAGTTATTCCCTTCTAAAAGAGAATTTTTGTACCAGAGAAGTAATTTCTGCTATATAATTATTTCACTCTTATGCGTGTAATTTGAATGACAGTGACATTTTACTATTCCTTTCTCTTTTAAATTTATTAAAGATGGACTGAAGATCAACTTTTAAACCGAATAATTTTGTGTTATGACAAAAATACATCAGCATATAGAAATACATCAGTTAAACCATAAGGTTCTTACTTCACACACTTTACCTTTGTGCTGCTCAAAAAAAAAATAAATAAAATAATAAAAAATATAATATTTTTATTTTTTTGAGGATCAGTCTTCTACTGGACTCGGGTAAACCCACTAGCCTTTAACTTTGAACTTTCTCAGGTAATGAGATATACTGTTAATCAACATTGCAATTCATAATAAGACGAATGGCTAAGTTTTGCATTGCAGTAACGAATTCAAGATTCTTGCTTAGCTTACCTAAAACCTCTTGTTTAGTAACTACAGGAATCCCTCGATTAGCGCGAAACTCGAATTAGCACGGTTTATATTTAGCTATCAATTTTCGATTAGCACAAATCAAAATTTCAATTAGCGCGGTATTTTGGCTTGGCCTAAAGAAACTGAAGATGGTGATGCTACAAAAGTCAGTACTCAGCTACGAATGTAAATACACTAAAGTATGCATAACATTAGAAAACATTATAGAAATACATCGCTTGGGCTAAGGTAAAGAAAGCCTGCGAGAAGCATGCAAAAGTTCGATGAAATTTACTGGTAAAAGTACTTTTCCGTAACGGCATTTGTATTTTTGCTTGTTCAGTAAACAGACTGTGGGTGTTATCGGCGTGGAGTAGAAGTTGAATTCCACGGGAGCTTGAAATGCTCCCGAAGTGTTGTGGGGGGGGGTAACCTACCCTTTTTCTTTAGAATAACTAATTGAATTAACTAATTAAATCACGAACAGAGTCATATTGGAAGTTCTGGCGTTGTAAAAAATGTTCATAATGTAGTTTCACCGTTAAACTTTTACGAAGTTTGCCGTGCTTCTCCTGTGGGCTTCCTTTACCTTTGCCTTTTTTTTCTTAATAAACAATTTATCCACTAGTCCACCAGTGATTCTAAAGAAAAAAGGTCAGGTTATCCCCTCCACTTCCGGAGGGTTTCAGTCTCCCATGGGATTCAATTTCTACTCCTGACCAATAATAGCCATTGTATGTTTACTGAGAGAGCAACAATACAAATGCCATTATGGCAAAGTACTTTTACCAGTAAATTTCATTGAACTTTTGCGTGCTTCTCATGCAGGCTTTCTTTACCTTCGCCATCGTTTGTTTTCTTAGTGAGGGCGTGGCTCTGTTCACAAAAGGGAGTTACTTTTATTTCGTGTCGCATCATACCTTCCCATTGAGAAGTGTTATCGAGAAAGAAACAAAAACGAACACAAGATACAGTGTGGGAAGCTAGTTTGTTTTTCTGCCATAAGAAATTAAAAAGAAATGGATTATTTCAAACGTGTATTATTACAATTGAATTATTTTCTAACGTCATGCACTCTGAAGGACAACACTGGCCGCACCGCATTTATTATGTACATGCAGATCAGTTGCTTTCAGTTGTTCTTGCGTTCTGTGTTAATATGCAGACTCCCATATATCTCCCACCATTAATTACAGTGCATACTAATTAATTACATTAATTTCTATTAAATTTTTTATATATTACGTAATTATTAACTATGGATAAAAGGAAAAGTGTATCTGATAATGCCTCTGTTAAAAAGAAAAGAAAAGTGATGACGTTAGATGAAAAAATTGAAGTCATAAAAAGATTTGAAGATGGTGATGGTAAAATACAAATTTCTCGACATCTTGGAATGCTTGAATCAACGGTTCGGACGATTTTAAGTAAAGCCAGTGCATATAAGGAAAAAGGTAAGCTTGCTTCATCGTCAACATGCACACAAACCACAAGAAATAGAAATGTCACGATGATTGAGATAGAATATCTTTTAGCCATTTGGATAGAAGACTGCAATCAAAAAATAATTCCAATCTGCACAATGACCATAAAAACAAAATCCTTGAGTATTTTTGCAATGTTAAAGGAAAAGTCAACGATAGAAAATTGGGCAGAATGGTAACCGAAGAAAATATTCAAGCAAGCTCTTCAAAAGAAACAGTGATTAAAGTGGAAATGGAAGAAAATTTCATTGCCAGTAAAGGCTGGTTTGAATGTTTTAAGAAAAGAACAGGACTGCATAATATTGCATTGACTGGCAAGTGCAGATAAAGATGCAGCCACGAAATTTCCCGAAATTTTAAAGAAAATTGTTGATGACGGCTGCTACGCAGATCAACAAATATTTAATGTCGATGAAACAGGCCTTTTTTGGAAATGAATGAAAAAACCTTTCTAGCAAAAAAAGAAAAGGCTCAACCAGGCTATAAAATTTCCAAAGATAGAATAACACTTTTATTGGGAAGCAATGCAGAAGGCAATTTGAAATTAAAACCTATGGTTATCTATAGAAATGAAACTCCCAGATCTTTCGGTAAAGGTTTTAATAAAGCACGCTTACCTGTTGTTGGCGCTCTAATAGAAAAGCTTGGGTCACAAAAGCTTTATTTTTCATTAGCTATTTTTGTCCGAAAGTTAAGGCCTACTGTGAAGAAAATCTTGCATTCAAAATTTTGTTAATTTTAGCAATGCCCTGGGCCACCCACCAGCACTTTCTGATTTGTGTGAAAATGTGAAAGTTATTTTTTTACCTCCAAATACAACGTCTTTTACAGCCTACGGATCAAGGCATAATCGCTACTTTTAAGGCCTATTATTATGCAGAACATATGCGCAAACAATTGAAGCAACAACTGGAGATGGTGCAGTTTCTTCAGTTGAATTTTGTAGAAATTACATCATCAGGAAAGCAGTAGACAATATTCATGAGTCATGGTATGAAGTAACATCCAGCAATATGAGAGCAGTTTGGAAACATATTTTGCCACATTGTGCAAATGATTTCTGTAGTTTCACCCATGTCAACACTGTTATTGATGAAATAGCAAATATTGGAAGAGATCTAGGCTTTGATGAAATCGACAACAGTGATGTTCGCAAATTGCTGGAATCACTGGAATTCAGAACAATTAAGTGATTCTGATCTCCTTAATATTGATGAACAACGAGCATATGACGAGGCAGAAATTTGTGAGGAAGAAAATGTTCAAGAAAAGAAGTTGACATTAAAAGAACTTGAAGGAATATTTTGCGCAGCTGAAATTTTGAAACAACTAATCATGGATACAGACCCAGATATTGAGCGCATGCAAATTCGCAGGAACATTGAAAGAGATGTGTATCCATACAAGCAAATTTATGATGAAAGGAAGAAAGAAAAATCTGTGGAAACCAGCCTTTTGAAATATTTTACAAAGAAATAAAGCGAGTTTTATATTGTAATGTTTTTAATTTTTATAAACTTTTGATTACTGTACTGCAAATATTTATAATTATCCTTTGCTTTTATACTGCTATACATTAAATTGCCATAAAAAAAACGTATTTTTAAAAATATTGATTTGTATATGTAGGTCTTGGAACGAATTAGGCTATTTTGTATTGATTATTAACTTCCATTAGCACGATTTCGCATAGCGTGCCATTTTCGCGGAACCAATTAATCGTGCTAATCGAGGGATTCCTGTATATTTTATTTATTTTATTTTTATTCGTCATTGGATACCCACCACTGGCACATTTTCTAATCAATTTTCACAACTCCAGCTGACTTCAGCTTTCTAGTTGCATAGACCCATTTGGTTGGGAAGCTGTGGATTTTGTGATTACTAATGACCTTACACAACTTTTTTTATTTTCTTGTTGGAATATTAGACAATCCTAGCTACACGCCCAAACATGCTTGATGCAATATTCCTATCCTGTTATATTACTTTTTCTCACCAACAATCCTTTAAAGTCTTCTTCCATAGCTTAGTTCCATCTATTTGGGGGTCATCTTTTTGGGTTCTATGCCATTCCTTTCTATCTTGGGATTAGCCCGCTCTAACTCAACACTCCTCCATATCCCTTTCCATCACCTCCATCCATACCTCTTAGATCATCCCCGTCCTCATTTACCATCTGCACACAATTCCAGGATCCTATTTACTGGTTCATTTTGAACCACCTTAGTCTCCCTGATTTTATTTTATCCTCAATTGTTGCAACCCCTAGGCTTCCTCTAACATATTCATCTCTCACTTTATACCTTCTGGTAACTCCACTCGGCCATCTCAACATTCATATTTCTGCCATGTGAAACCATTGATGTGTCTTTTTTTGAAGGCTATCACTCTTGAGCCATATAATATAGCTTGTTTCATTGCTGCTTTATAAAACTAATTTGAACTTGCTGGTCACATACTTGGCTATACACTTACCTGGTTCCACTTCAGCTGTTCACCACAAATTCTTATTGGTCACATCACCATCAATATTTCTATCCTGTTATATTATTGAATCCAGATATTTGAATGAATTACCCTGCTTTACCTTCTGTTCCCTTATCCTTATTACTATATTTTACTGTCTATTTTCATCTCCAAAATTGCATTTGTTTTAGTCCTGTTTTATTCTGTTTTAGTTCATTTCCTTCCCTTCCTCTAGTCTTCCAGTCACCCTCTCTTGATTGATCAATCAGTACCACATCATCAGCAAACATCATACACCATGGCATATCATCCCCTCCTGGCCGGCCGGGCTAGTCAGGTGGGTAACATGCCTGCCTGACAACCCAAAGGTCGCGGGTTTGAATCTCGCCTCGCGCTTGGATTACAGTAAAAAATGCAAAAACCATGGGAGGTGCATTATGGCCACAAAAGCTGATGCACCAATAACTAACAAAAAAAAAAAAAAAACAAACATCTCCTCCTGATTGTTCCCTGTCAACTTGTATAACAGCATTGTAAATAATAATAATAAAAAAAAAAAAGACTCAGAGCAAAACCTTGATGTGAGCCCACCCTCACTAAAAAAAATCATCAGTCTCTCCACAATTATTCCTTCACCAGTAATCTGCACCCTCATATGTACCTTAAAAATTTTGATGTAACCCCAGGATATAAACTTCTGTAACACTCTATAATACTTCTTTTGGAACCCTATCATAAACTGTTTCCAGGTCAGTAAAACCATATGCAAATTCTTTCTATTCTCTCTCTCTCTTTCTCTTGTAGGCAGGAGCAGCAGTGCGTAGCACATGCTTCTTGATTAGACCGGGGTTCGAGCCCGTGACCACCAAATACAGAGGATGTGGAAAGGTCAGGGAATGACCACCGCATATCCCCAGAGCAATATGGCCTTAGTTGCTAATGCTCCTAAAAACCAAATAACAAACAAACAAAAAATCTCTCTCTCCCTGCTTTTCCATCAGTTGTCTCATACAAAATATTGGTTCCATGGTTGACCTGCTTGACATAAAACCAAACCAGTTCTTTACGATATTTATTTCATCCGTCAACCTATGCTCAATTACTCATACCCATGTCTTTATAGTTTGACACATCAATTTGATTCCCTAGTAATTTTTTGGTTATCATCGTTATTTTAATATATTGGAACAAGAAAGCTTTTCCCTCCGTGCATCTAGCATTCTGCCCTTGCTGATGATTTTATTAGATAATTCTATCACTCATTGATTCCTATATGTCCCAATAGATGTCCTTTGGTACTCCATCTGGACTTACTGCCTTACAACACTTCATTTTAGACAAACCACTTCTATTTCATCAGTTGATGCCTGTCAATTTGCTATATTCAGCTCTGTTGCAGTTACTGGCTTTCTTGGGAATTTCTCATTTAATAAATCTTTAAAATACCTTTTCCATTATTAATGGCCTCCTCTGTTGTCAGAATTTGTCCATTCTTATCTTTGATACATCTTATAGGTTCCGCATATCTTGTTCTATGTTTTCTTGACTTTGCCAGTTGGCAGATTTCTTTTTCTCCTTCTCTAGTATCCGATCTACTAATACAACTCATCATATCTTTCAAATTTTTTCTTGCTCACAATTTTTTTTTTTTTTTTGTCCCTGCTAACACTCTTATACACTCCCCAATCTGTCTTTTCTATAGTCCTTTGCTATCTCTTAAAAGCCACCTCTAAAATTACTTCCTGCACTTCTTCATTCCACCACATCTCTTTTGGGTGATAAAAACTTTTCTTATTCCTCCTACCATTCTTTCCCACTCTGCCTTATTACATCAGTCACCCTTACCAGTACCTTGCTTATGTTCCGATTTGCTTTTTTAGTTTTTTTTCCCTAAAAGTTATCTTTTGGCATCCACTTCCCACCATTTTGTCCTGTTAAGTGCCTTATTCCTTTGCTCTCCCTCTGTCAGCCCTTTAATTCCCATATTCAAAACCACTTGCTGTGTTGTTAAGCACTCTCCCAAAATTGCCTTCAATTGTAATCCCATGTTGTGTGTGTGATAAACTTAAATAAAATATATGCCAGTAGCATGGTAAACCAGTAGAGTGAAAATGAACTTAACCAATAAAACTATAGGACACAAAAGAAAGAGAGACGGGGGATATAAGGAAGAAGAGGGTACTGTTGGAGAATTACTCCTGAATAATTTAGAAAATGAAGGCCAAATACAAAGAAATTTAATGACATGATAGCACCAGTTTCTGAATATATATATATATATATATATATATAAGAATAAAGAATATAAGAATATATATTAGGGCCTGACGTTGCTGAGTGGTCAGGAGTGTGAATGCAGTAACACATGCTCTTTCAGTGGACCGGGGGTTCAAGCCCATGCTGCTAAATACGATTAATATTTGTATTGATCATTTATTGTAAACTCCACTGACATGGTGGTTGTGCTGGAGTATAAAGAAGAACATATATATACAGTGTATATATATATGTTTTTGTATGAGACAACTGATGGAAAAGCAGAGAGAGAGAGAGAGAGAGAGAGAGTGAGAGTGAGAGTTTTTTTGTTTGTTTGTTATTTGGTTTTTAGGAGCATTAGCAACTAAGGCCATATCTCAATTTATATCCTTCCCCAATCTCTTTAGAATTCTCCTCTTTCCATCTTGCTTCTTACCCACAAGCAGTGCCTATCTTTGACCTTTTCAAAATCTGCACGTTCTTTTAGTGTACCTATGTTCTAGGTTCCATCTCTAATTCTCTTCATATGGACTACCTTCTTTGCTGTATTCTTGAATGCTTATATGCAAATCTTTTGCTGTTTTTTGCACCAAGTGGATAGCATTGTTGTTATCAGGGGATGTCCTAGCATTAATTGAAGTACTCCTCATTGATATGCTAAAAGTTTTATGAATGGTTGCACCTGACACCAGTAATCCTATTTCATCCATTTGGTCTTGGGACCGCTATTGCCAGAGTTAAAGTACACAGTTTATATTAATGGTCCTCAAGATATATCACAACTTGATTATGGCCATCTTCTCAGATGGAACCTCTTGCTCATGACCATTCTCAGCCTCATGCCATTTGCATTATAAGAATGCAAAATTGAATGATTTCTTTTTCTCTTTACAGTTGGATTACTGAGTGTTCTGTTGCATCATCCTCAGATAAAGATTATTAGCTGCTTCTTGTTTTCTAACTCTTGAATTGGTAATTTTGGTGAATTACCTCCTACCATATCAAACACATTACACTCAGTGCTTCTCATGGTCTTCCAACACAAGGATATCAGAAACAGAAGAATTCTGAACAGTCTTGATGCCAAGAAAGCTCAATGTCCTGATTGCATTTTACCTACAACTTGTTCTCGATATGTGTACTCCTATTTTTGTGGCACCTTTTGAGATTTTCTTGTTTCACTAAATTTGCTCATATCAAGCCACTTCCTAAAAAGGGTGACATAATCTGTCCCTTCCAGTTATCATCCCATTGCACTCACCTCTACCCTTTCCAAATTAATGGAAAAATCCAACTGCCAACTCTTAAGTTATCATGAAACCTTTCATCTGCTGATTATTTCATCTTTGTACAAATTCAGTGGAAGCATTTTGTGAAACTCATACAATTGCCCAAGATATTTTAAAAACTTTTGATTGTGTTTGACATATTGAGCTTCTAAACAACCTTCCATCTTATGGTTTTGCAACTGATTAACCTCTTTTTCTCTCTGACCACTGACTGTGTAATGATAGATGACTCCTTGCTAACTTCTTAACTAATGCTAGTATCCCCCCAGATTCATTTCTTTCTCCAACTCTTTTCTTCTTGTATATTAATGACTTTTTTGCTCTAATTGCAAATCTTCCATAGTTTTGTTATTATTATTTATTATTATTAATATCCATATGATGCAAGGAAGCCTGAGGCTTATGCTGCACCAGGAAAAAAAAAAAGTTCCCGAGTAACCCTGAGAGAGAGAGAGAGAGAGAGAGAGAGAGAGAGAGAGAGAGAGAGAGAGATAGAGTCAAAAGTAGAAGGGAATCACCAGGAAAGAGAAGAATGATGATATCCAGCTCAGGACCCTGGGTGTGCCTAGCCCATACTCACTAGATGTGAGTTCCCGGGGTTATTTTTTTTTGATGATAGTTTTCTACATATGGGTAGAAGTAATCCCAGAGGAACGTACCAACTGTGTGGTACTACGCTTAGGGTGGTAGAAAATGAAAAAGACCGGGGAGTAATTGTGCAGTCCGATATGAAGTTTTCTGAGCAATGCAGACAGGCAGCAAGAGCAGGTCATGGGGTTTTGTCAATGATATACAGGAATTTTTCTAGCAGGGAAAAGGAGGTGATTATTATTGTGGATTATCATGTGACAAAGGGAAGTGATTATCCCTTTTGTATAAGGCAATGGTCAGGCCATGCCTTGAGTACTGTGTACAGGTCTGTAGGCCTCATTTTAGGAAGGATGTATTTTTTGCTTGAGCTTGTACAGAGAAGGGCAACAAGATTGGTGAGGAGAACAGAGGGGTCCTCTTACCAAGAAAGGCTTAAGTTCTGCAAATTGCAGTGGCTGGAGACTAGGTACCTGCGAGGTGATCTGATTAAAGTGTATAAGGCCTTGAATGGGTTGAGCATGCTGAATTCTGATGGGATTCTTCCACTTGCCCAGATTACGAACCTAAGGGTGCATAAATTCAAATTGAGGAAAAGACGGTTGTAGAATAGATGTGTGGAAATTTTCCTTTAGCCAGAAGTCGGTTAATTGCTGGAACAAACTTCCATCTGTTGTGGAAGTTGATAGCTTAAATAAATTGAAGGAGGAACTGGACAAACTTTTAGAGGGAATGGTTGTGTGAATATTTTTTATTATTTTTTTTGGCTGATGCTACATAAGCTCATACGCTTGCTTTCTTGCATCACATGCCTCTATTAGTACTACTAGCTTTTTCCTGTTTGAGAAACTTGGCTGTGTGCAAGCAGTTCCAACCTCTAATGTGCTCTGCACATTCCTTATTTCTGATCTCCAGATAATTCTTCAGTGAACTTAGGGCAACTTTAATCCTTCTAAAGCTCACTCCTGTGTTATTTCTCACTAGAAAGAAAAGCATGTCTCCATTCAGTAACCTTCAGATTTCGAAACAAGGTCATATATCTTTATTTGGATGATTCTGACTTCTGATCTCTCTTGGCATAATTACATCATAAACATTGCTTCCTCTGCATCAAAAAACTGTTTTTATTTAATTTTTGCTGTTATTTTTCAATTGAACAGCTGCTGACTCTTTATGAATCTCAAATTTGCCCCACCATGGAATGTTGTTACCACATCTGTAGCCCTGAAAGTTCTCTCAAGCTCCTGGATTATCCAAAAGAGGGCAATAAGATTAATTAATGACCCTTCACTTACAAACTATCACCCCTTGCTGTCATATATACTTTCAGTTTCTACTGCATACCTTTTCTGTATATATTTCTATGGGCACTATTCTACCGAATTGACATCAGTAATTTCACCACTTTCTTCAAACCAGTTCAAATACCTGACTCAATAAATATGTGCCTCAGCTAGTCAACAACTATTCACCATCCATCCATCTCCAAATTCACAGAATTAACATTTCCTCTTCCTCATAAGTTACTTCTGCTTCTGTTCTTCAGAACAACTGTCTTTCACATGTAATTCCTGAAAATGACAATCTGTCCTATTACCAGCAGTAATAATTAGTAGCCCTTTTACCAGCAATAATAACACTTGACAACCTGATTTTTATTTCCATTAATATATCAGCTGTTTGAATTGATTTTTGTTTCCATTAATATATCAGCTGTTTGCAGTCAATTTTTATGTCTAGATTTCAAAAATAATTCTTAAAATTTCACATCACATTTTGTATTTACCCATAATACGTGTACCCTACTAAAATTTAGGGAAGTATTTATGACACTGAATTGTTGCATTACATACAAATAATAATCTTTGTATATGCTCATAGATGGCAAACATTAATAGTGGGGTTAACATATTCAATTTTGTCTGCCTCCCTCTCTTAATATGAAAAGATAGTTGTAGTATGAGTACATATAGAGTTTATTTGCTTATATAATTCCCTATAAGAATATTAGCGATGAGTTACCAATCCGTAGCCTATTACGCCTTGTGCTTTTTTTTTTTTTTTTTTTGCACATATAGTGTATATTGTTTGTTTCTACTGGTTTTGCTTTCTGTGTATTGTCAAAATGTTTAAGCAGAGGCAAAGGAAGTGTCTGAAACACCCTGACAGTTTTTTTGTGTGTGTGTGCGCTTGTGTGCGTGCACACACACATACAAGTTTACAACAAAAACTTGCAGGAAAAAAATCAGTAGGTTTTTTTTCTTGCAAGTTTATTCTTGTAAATCTTTTTTTTTTCATCCTGATGAGCAGGATGAAACTTAGGCTCCACATATGCACTGTTATTACCTGCACCACAAATCTGAGGATGTGGCTCAGACTGGGAAAATTAAAATTATGCCTTTTGCTGTACCTTTAAAGCAAGTGTGGTGAGAACTATGCACCCATATTAATGATTGATAAAATAAATTAAACTACCTATTTGACTCCTGCCTCACATAGATGTCTGTCTAACTGAGATTCTGAATTTCCACAAGCTCTCATCCTCAGTTACCCATGGAGGTAACTTATTCCAGTTATCAATAGCTCACGAGTTAAAAGAAAGCTTCCTGTAGTCCAATCTAAACTTCTTGCCTGTCTTTGCCCTTTAAAAAAGAGCAATGTGTTTTTTTTTTTTTTTTTTTTTTTTTTGTGGTCTCCAAACTCGAACAAATTATTCCAAATGCAGCCTTGCAGCTGCTTTATACAGTGGTATTATGATTTCTCTATCTCTACAAGAAAATGTATGATAACTCATTGAATGGGACACCAAGTTCCTTCCTTGCCACCTGTCTGCACTGCTTGGAGAACTTCATGTCCAACTGCATTGCAAATTCTCAATCCCTTACTTCCTCTACTGTTTTTAGTTCAACACTTACCAAGTGTATAAGTTTATTTTGGAGTTGCTATTCGATCTTGCATTTTGCTGCATTAAAAGATAGCTGCCACTTTTCTGGCCCCAAGTGCCAAGCGATAATAGTGACCACAGCGCCTTTCCAGAGTGATTATCTAGTGCGCTTAACTGTAAATACGTTTCTCCTGAGTTTCGAAAGTCAGATAACTCCTGAATATTATAATTAAATAGATATATTCAAATACTATAACCTAGAAAGGAAAGCCACCTTTCTTTAATCCCTCTTTTATTTTTAGTTAATACTAACCCTTTTCTTCGCTTGGGTCACTAGATGGCACCGCTCTTGCCTCCACGTGGCGGGGCTGGTAACCTGGGAGAAAAAAAAAACAATTTCCCGCGGCCAAAAAGAGCATGTCAAATTCAGACTTATCTGGGCTGCCAGACACAACCCAGATATCAAAAAAGAAAGATAGAACTTTGCAGTTCCACAGCAGGAACTGCAAAGCGCCAAAAAACTGGGCCAGAGACCTATCCAATTCCAATTCCAACCTATCTGATCATCCATTCAACTGGTGAGAATGCAGTTGGCAGACTTTCTCCATTTAGAGTTCAAAAGGAATTGGAAAGTAGAGCAGCAGGATCTCCAAAATCCGTAAAAAGACTCAGATCAGGAGATATTCTCATTGAGATATCTAATGCCAAACATTCTGAGCAACTTCTGAAAACTAATTTCTTTGCAGGACTCCCAGTAACTGTAACGCCCCACAGATCACTGAACACCTCTAAAGGAGTGATCTCACACTGGGACTTACTAGATATATCTGAAGAAGAAATACTAGAAGAACTGAAAGAACAAGGAGTTATTCATGTCAAGAGAATCTCCACCAGAAAAGATGGCAATCTGATTCCTACCCGCAATCTGATCTTGTCCTTTAATACATCATCCATTAAGGCCGGATATCTGGTATGTAATGTCAGACCATATGTCCCAAACCCGCTACGGTGTTTCTGATGTCAGAAGTATGGACATTCCCAGACAGCTTGCCAGGGAACCCCTACTTGCACAAAGTGTGGTTCAGTTGAACACAATTGCGAAAACTGTAATGCTCCTCAATCAGTATGTCCAAACTGCAAAAAAGATCATCCCGCTTATGCTAGAACATGTGAGCACTGGAAAAGTGAGAAACTTATCCAGAAATATAAACCAAACCATAATGTTTCTTACCAAGAAGCAAAAAGAATCATCTCACCACCAACTAATGCAAACAGACCTACGTATGCCCAAGCCACCAAAAAATTCCAATCAACCGCATCGCAAACTGAACTAACAGTACCCCCAAAAGAGTAGTCTTTCTCGAATTACGTAAAATCTTTGTACAGTGCAACTCAAACCCAAGCAGTCAATACACCAATTTCCATACCACTCAAAAACCTCCACACTCCGGATCAAGGACTCAAAGAAAAACATATCCTAACTTCTAGCCACCAACAACACTAAAGAAAAATCAGCTGATGACCCTGTCCATCAAATTTTTGTTGAAGAAGACATGGACACCGAAAGGCCTTCCTTCCCAAAAAAAGATAAAAATAAGAGTGAAAAACAGAAAACCTCAGCAACCTGAAAATGCTCGGAAAGTCTAACAAGAGATAAAGAATGAACAGAATAATACAATGGAATTGTCATGGATTCCATGCCAATATCGATGACCTACACGATCTTTCCTGTAAATACTCACCAATATGTCTCTGCCTTCAAGAGACTTATTTAAAACCCCAAAATACACCAAAACTGTCTCTAGTCAGACTAGAGAATTCCATTTGGAATGCATTCCTCAGATCGGAACATCGTGTGTTAGTCTGCTTTGATATCAGTAAGGCCTATAAGTCCACGTTCAGGTATGGAATACTCCGTGAATTACATTGCCATGGACTTCGGGGGTCACCTCCCGATTTTCATACAGAATTTCCTATGCAAGCGTACATTCCAGGTTCGATTTAAAGCCTCACTGTCCCAAGTATTTTCACAAGAAGAAGGAGTTCCTCAAGGCTCTGTACTCAGTGCTTCACTTTTCATAATTGCAATAAACACCATTGCCGGACAGATTCCAAACACTATTGATAAAGCACTGTTTGTAGATGACCTTAGTATTTGGTGTCATGTGAAAAACATGAATACTATTGAGAGACAGTTGCAGGGGCAATAAGATCTGTTCATGGGCTCAGACTAATGGATTTCAACTTTGTCCGGAAAAAACATTTTGCATCCATTTTTGCCGCCAGCACAAACTCCACCCCAATCCAGAGCTACAACTGAATCGCAAACCAATGGCAGTTCATTCCAGCATACGGTTCTTAGGAATCATTTTAGACCATTAACTCACTTTCGTTGAGCATATCAAAAGATTAAGAACATCATGTCGACAAAAACTAAACATCATCCGGGTTCTCTCTGCAACTAATTGGGGAGCTGATCGCCTTACATTATTACGGTTATATAGAGCATTAATAAGATTGAAACTTGACTACGGAGCACCAGTCTATAGTTCAGCAAGACCTAGTGCCCTTCGCTGGCTTGACCCTATCCATCATAGTGGAATACGCATTGCATTAGGAGCATGTCGCACGTCTCCAATATGTAGCTTATATGTTGAAGCACACGAACCTCCTCTCTCGATCAGGCGACAACAACTGATACTACGTTATGCCTATAAAAATTGCCCTAATGCTAATCGTCCTTTGGGTATGAGAATAAAACACCTCTTAGAAGAACTAAATTTAACTTTAGACAATGTAGCACATAGCCTCCCATCCTCTCTTGCTCCTTGGAATATTATTCCACCCTCATGTGACTTACATCTGCATGAATGGAATAAATCTACATTGCATAGAGAAAACTTCTTCCAACTATACCATGCAGTAGTGGACCAGTTTCCCAGCTTTTCCATAGTACATACTGATGGATCAAAGAATGATGTCCACATTGGAATCACCACAGTTTTTCCAAACATCACATTAGCTTATTAGTTGTCACGTGAGCTCAGTATATTTTCCGCCGAACTAATAGCAATTCAGGTTGCACTGAATCATATTGAGTCTTCTGATATTAACAACAGCATAATTTTCACAGATTCTTTAAGTGCACTTCACGCACTAAAAACATCATGAACATCACCCACCCAGTTGTGAAAAGAATAGTCAGCTCTTTACATACCTTATCAGAACTTGGGAAAAACATACACTTCTGCCGGATCCCAGGATATATGGCAATTCCTGGGAATGAACTTGCGGACAATGCTGCCAAATTAGCTCACCTATCACCCGAGAACAAGTGGAAAGTGCCTCATCAAGACTACTGACCAATAATCCAGGAAAAATGCATGTGTCAATGGCAGTTATCATGGGAAAATCAACCGAACAATAAGCGTCGAAGTATCAAGCCAAACCTTGAGCGATGGCCTTCCAGCTTCAGTTCAATCCGACATTAGGAGGTAATATTGGCTCGTCTGCGAATAGGTCACACAAATATCACTCATGGTTATCTTTTAAGAGGAGAGATACCCCCTCAATGTCATCATTGTAATACAATGCTCTCAGTGAAACACATTCTGGTTGAATGCACAAAGATATGCTCCAATATATACAATGCCAGAATCTTTGCACTCCAGTCACAACAGAAGATCCTCCTACACTTACTTCACTTTTAAATAATGAAACAAATGTCTCAAGCATTTATAACTTTCTCAAGATGATTAAAGTATATCACCTCCTTTAGTTAGTTAAAAAAAAATACTTTCTGGTTCCTTTTTTCCATTTTCTCTATTTGAGAAGAAATGGCATACATAGTTACCATATGTATGGCGCACTATGGCCATAGTTGCCGATGCGCCCAATAAATCCCCAAACAAACAAACAGCCACTTTTCCGAGCATCCCTGAAACATTCTGAAGAAGATTGACTTGGTGTTGATCATTAACTATTCTACCAATCTTCACATGTGGAACTGAATCTGAAGGATAATTATTAATTACAATACTGTACCTCCTGACTGCAGCCATTCTGTAATCTATTAATGATTTTCCCCTCTCATTTCAATGTGATCTGCCTTGTACAGTAACCTCTCATGTGGGACTGAGTCAAATATGTTGCTGAAATACAAGTAAATGTCAAATTATTTTTTGCATCCTGCTCATGAGTGACTATCAAAATAGCTAACCAGGTTAGTTAAACATAAATAATAAATAAATTTTCTGTTTATACTCCGGGATGAACAAACGGTCAGAGGAGTTCACAAGATAGACAGAATACAAGAAACAGCACTGTATTTAGCAGTCACGGGCTTGGACCCCAGTCACTCCAGGGATGTGTACTTATGCACCCGTGCGCCTGACCACTAGGCTGCGGTGGCTTTGATTTTCCCCTTTACGAAATCATGCTATGTTTCATTCAGAATTCCATTTCTAAGTGATCCTATATTCCCAACCACTGAAATGAGACTGATTGGTTGGTAGTTTCTCACTTCAGTCTTAGAACAGCCTTTATGTATTTTCAGTATGTTGGTACTTCTCCAGTCCAGCAGAATTATTCCTGAGTCCAGTGATACCTTCATAATTAACTTTATTAGTTTCATGCATTCTCCTGTTGATTCCTTTAAAATTATTGGGTATATGCCATCAACTCCAGGAGCCTTACTTGCCTTTAGGCCTGAAAATTTTTCTAATAAATAATCTGAAATTTCAATATTGCTAATTTCATGCATACCATAATTCTAATGTATATTCACTCTGGGCTATCTTCCTATTTGATAGAGGCCACCGTAAGCTGTCATAATCTCGTTTCCTGAAATTAAAACTTGTTCCTTTGCATATAACAACTGCAATCTCTCTCTCTCTCTCTCTCTCTCTCTCTCTCTCTCTCTCTCTCTCTCTCTCTCTCTCTCTCTCTCTCTCTCTCTCTCTCTCTCTCTTATCCATCTTAGAACTCCATGATCCCTCCCTGCTAATGGTTCCTGTACTGTCAATGAATGTTATGAATATTATCTCGTTTGTATGAATATTATCTCGTTTGTAGATGATGATGATGATCTGGTCTACAATATTCTTGTCCTAGTACAGTCTGTCCTCGTATAGCACGATAGTTGTGTTCCTAGAAACTCTCGTGCAATGCAAAATCGTGCAATATAAACAACAGGCCCTATGGGGTTAGGTGCCGACCACCCAAGATTGAACACACATTTGTAACCAAAACATTACCAAAACAATAAACAATCGGGTAATTTTAATTGTTATAAAATACTTACGTATTTTATAACGATTAAAATACGTAATAAAAAATATAATATATTATAATAAAGTATTTTTAGTATTTTTTTATACTAAAAAAGTATTTTTTACGAATAAAATACGTATTTTATTCGTAAAAAAATTATTATATTAAATAAAATAGTCGTAATAAAATACTTACGTATTTTATAATACGTAAGTCGTAATAAAATGCTTACGTATTTTATTACGACTATTACGTAATAAAATATTGCTAATGCTTTTGCTTCTATTGTAAGCAAACTTGTTTTTTGTTTGATTTTCTATCCAAACAGATGACAGCCATTCCATCTCTTCCAATTCTTTGTGTCTTAATCTAATGGATTTTAATTACACTTTGAGTTGTTCCCGCTATGAAAGTTGTTTTTATTTTCTCCGCATTCTTTGTAATTCTCGGGGTTGCCGCATTTAGGTCTGTAGCACGTGCAATATCACATGGTCTTTCATTTCGCTCAAAGCGTTTCACAATTTCATATTTTTTTCTCTATCGACAGAGGCGGACTGGCCATAAGCCTTAACCGGGAAATCCCGGAGGCCGGTGTGATTTTGGCCATAAACTGTAGTATGAGGCCACTATAAATTTTCCCGGGTAAGAATTTTTAACCCAGTCCGCATCTGTTTATCGATATTGCTTTTTTTTTTCTCTCTCCGAATCTGCAGTGTCTTCGCCAGGACGTTTCCTTTTCACACCTTTTAAGTATTTTACTAATTTTTAGGGAATAAAGCGCAATTACAAAACGAGGAGGCACGCTTAATACACATAAACAAAGCTGTGCGCATATAGCAATTGAATAAGCAACACCGTAAAGGCCGAGATACACTATTAACACCCCATATTTTACTAAAGCACATTTCTGGGGGTTACTACCATAAAACAATAAAAACAATTTCCAGTTGCATTTCTGCTAGTGGAATCTGTTATAAACTGGTAGTAAACTCCATCTAATTGCATTTTCGATTATATCGATAGCTGGAATTGTGTTGGTTTTTACGTTATTATGGTGAAATGTGTTTCCCCTTCACTGATATAAAACACATAAATACATTTTCAGAATCTTCTTCATTCCTATCGTGTTGCATTCGGTTGAGGTGATTCCGCGTTCGACTGCCATTTCTTGTAAACACAAAGGCGAATCGTGCATAAGCGAATTCGGTTCGTGTTATATAAGATATCGTTCCCCTATTTATAAATCGTGTATGATCGAATTCGTGTAATGTAAACACGTGTTATACGAGGACCGACTGTACTTTCTTTTTCTTTTCTTTTTTTTTTTTATGTAAACCCCAAACACGAGAGGTATTAGAACCTATAGTACTTAGTACCGTGCTTGGGTTGGAGGTTGAGAAGACGAAATAAGATATTTGCTGACATTGGACTTGAATTTCTGTAGACTGTAAATTCCATGAAATACATATGAGGGAAGGTTGTTCCAGAAAATGGCAGTTCAATGAATACACGAGGAAGATGAAAAGTTGGTTCTGTGAGTTTGAAGTTGGACAGTAAATGGATGTTGGCTGGTGGCGGCACGTGTTCGGACTGGTTTGAAAGAGAGAGCGGGAATTATAGAAGCCAATTCAGAAGAACAGTACCCATGGAAATATCTGTAGAACAGGCATGCAGCAGAAACAGTACGTCTATGAGACAGCGAGTGGAGAGACTCTGTTAGAGATGAATCATTAATTAACCTAACTGTCCTCTTCTGAACGGAATCAAGAAGCCTGAGAGAGGTTTTTGGGGCACCACCCCAGATGTGGGAACAATATTCCATGGTAGGGCAGATTTGTGATTTCTAAAGAGTGAACAGCTGTTTGGAAGAAAAGTAATGCCGAGAGCGAAAGAGAAAATCAAGTTTTTTAAAGGAAGAGGAAGCAATATTTGTAATGTGCTTGTGCCAAAAGAGATTAAAAGTCAGGGTAATCCCCAAAAGAGATATATCATTTTGACTAGAAATTGCAGTGTCACAAAAGATAAGCATAGGAGCAGAAGAATTCTTTTTGCGAGATATAAGACAAGACTGAGTTTTAGAAGGATTGAAATCAACTAAGTTGTCTTTGCCCCACTATAGAATTATCTGAAGATCGGCATTTAAGGAATTGGTAGCAGATTTTTGAGAAGTTGACGCTGATTGAGAAGGACAAGGTTTCTCAAATTGAAAGTGGAATGCAATGTGCTATCATTGGCAAAACTATGGATAGGATTTCCAGTCAATGGAAGAAGGTCATTAATATACAAGGGGAAAAGATTGGGGGAAAGAACTGAATCTTGGCGGACACTGGCATTAGTGGAGAAGTTAGAAGACAGAGAGCCATCTACCATCAGCCTTAGTGAGCGATCAGAGAGAAAACTGGATAAACAATTACAAAAAACAGTTGGCACAGCATAAGATGGAAGCTTGTTTAGAAGATATTTATGCCAAACACGATCGAAAGCCTTTGAGATGTCAAGAGCAACTGCTTGTGTTTCACTGAACTTTTCCATTGAATTAGTCCATAAATGGGTAACAAGCCAGAATATCACCAGTGGATCAAAACCGACGGAATCCATACTGGCAATCGTTGATTGGATGGAACGTTTCTAGGTAGTTTAAGAGTTGGCGGTTAATTGATTTCTCCATTACTTTAGAAAGAGTATAAGTAATTGCAATGGGACAATAATTGGATGGGAGGAATTTGTCACCCTTTTTAGGAACTGGCTGGATATGAGCAAATTTCCAAGCAGAAGAAAAAACACCTTTGGAATAAGAAAGTGAAAAAAGGCGGCAAAGAACAGGAGTAAGTTCAGGAGCACAGGTTATGAGAACAAGTGGAGAAATACCATTGGGACCTGGAGCTTTCTTAACATCAAGATTTGTCAAAATCCTTGTGACATCCTTTTGACGGAAGACCACAGGAGGCATTGAATGGAGTGTGTTGGGAATGGTGGAGGTGTTTTACCAAAATCATTAATACATGAGTTGGAAGAAAAATGGGATGCTAGAAGGTCAGCTTTGTCCTTGGCTGAAGTGACAACAGAACCATCTGGTTTGGTCTAAGGTGGGAGCAGAGATGGGCAGAAGTTGCGGCCAATAGCTTTGGCAAGAGACCAGAATGCTTGGCTACCATTAGGGCAAGAAGCAAGTTTTCTACTCTTAGCCTGTTCAAACTCTAGTTTGGACTGATTAATAACTACTTTACAATTCTTGCGAACTTTGGTGTAGGCAGAAAATGAAACTGAAGAATTAGAAACAAGCCAATTACGATATGCAACATTCTTCTCTTGAGCAGCCTTAGCACATTTATTGGAAAACCAGGGTTTAGATAAAGGACGAGATTTTAAAGTGGAGTGTGGGATACAGGATTCCATTCCTGCAAGAATAATTTCACTGACACGATCTGAGCCAATGTTAACATCAAAAGTTTCGAAACAGTAATCCGACCAAGGAAAAGAAGAAAAGAAATCGCACAAGTCATCCCATTTTGCATTCTTGTAATGCCAAACAATACGAGGTTGGGAATAGCCATGAGATAAAGGCTACATTGGAGAAGAGACAATCACCAAGTTGTGATCTGAGGTGCCTAAAGGACCACTCCCTTCGACCGTGTACTTAGAAGGGTTGTTTGTGAGAAAAAGATCAAGCTTGTTGGCTGTATGGTTAGGATTGTCCGGTATTCTTGTAGGTAAATGAACAATCTGTGCAAGGTCATTAGTAATTGCAAAAGTCTCAGCATCTTGACCAGCTGAGTCGGTGTAACTAGAAAATGGAAGCCAGCTGGAGTTGTGAACATTAAAATCGCCAAGGAAAATTACCTCACTGTTAGGAAAGTTGGACTGGAGAAAGTCAAGTTGCAAAGAGAGAGGAAGTCAAAGAGCTCCAAGTGATTAGTGGAGTTTGGAGAATGGTAGAGACAACAGATGAATTTGACACAATGAGGTAGAGAGATTTTTAGCCAGAGAAGATCGAAAAGAGGAGATTCCAAATTACCAAGTCTCTGACAGGGAATATCAGAACGGACATATGCACAAGTACCACTGAGATGAGCAGTAGTTGAATCAACTACTGCTCAACAACTGAGCAACTGTTTGGGCAACTGAGATGAGCAGTTGTTGAATCAACCGATAACTGAGATTCTGTGAGGAAAAGTACATGGGGAGTGGCAGACTGCAAGTGGAAATGGACATCGTTGAGATTAGAATTTAGACCATGTATATATGTGAAATTAATTAGGAAGTGTGTGGGAGGTTTAGATCTTTTCGCAGATAAGCTTACTCTGTTAGTTTGACAATTTACGGTGTATTCAATGGTAAGTAAAAGTCTGTGGGACAAGCTGTATGAAGTAATGAAATTTTTGGATATGGCATACACATGGTAAGAATATACCCAGATCTTTGACATAACGTGGCCTCGACAATGCTTCCCGCATACAGATTACTCAGACTCCTTCCAGTCCTGTACTGTCAGCCCTATGTATATTATCTCATTTGTAGACGATGACCTGGTCTAGAATATTCTTGTCCTAGTACTTTCCCTAACATGCTTATACAAATAACATTCATCTAGTTCAGTGGTTCCCAAAGGGTGGTTTCTCAAACCCCTGAGGGTTAAGAAAAGTATTCCAGTGGGTTCACACTAAAAATTCTGTAATCTGCTTATATCTACAAAGGCATATTTTTGTAAACTCCAAAATTGTTTAATATTAATTTATGCAGTTCGGTCGGTGAGAAGGTGCCGACATGTATCGCACCTTCACAATCACATATCAGACAATCGTGTCAGAGTCAGATAAATAATTTTATATTATTACAATATCACTTATAAAAACATTGTACTGGAAATATTTTATAATAAAAATTCAGAACTATTATACAATTTCAGAGAATATAGGCTTAGTGGTTCGTAATAAAAATATTATGTTGAAAGGGGTTTGCGAGTCAAAAAAAGGTTGGGAACTGCTGATCTAGTTGATTTAAAAATTTTGTTTCCCCTATTGAGTTTCCCTTCTGCTTGCTCCAGTAAGTTAGGGACAAATCAAAAAAATTGCTTTGGCTTTGGACAACTGCCCGGCTCATCCAAAGTTGACTTCAGAAACATTGAATTAGTTTTTCTACCTTCGAATACCACATCACTGATTCAACCTCTTGATCAGTGAATAATAAAAACCTTTGAGACCTTTTATAGATTGGATACGAGGCGAAGAATCATCCAGTCTATAGATGATGGTATGGGAACATCATCTGATATTGAAAAGCAGATAACCGTTCTAGATGCACTTCATATGACAAGTGCCTGAAATGAAGTTTTTGAAATAGTGGTTAATGAAGTTTTATTAACCACTGTTTCAAAAAATAAAAATGCGAATTAATTATTCATGATACTGATCATGTTAAAAAGACTGAAGGCATAGGTGAACAGGAGTTTAATGATTGGGTGGACATGCATGGTGACCTACAAGTTACTACAGCTTTAACAGATGAAGAAATTGCTCAGTCTGTTACTACAATTTCACTGAGAAGGAGGAAAATGAAGATGAACCTGAATGAATTCCAGTTACAAAACAGTAAACTCATGAAGCTATAGCCATTCTGAGGCGTGTTGGAAGAAACTGATGCAAGTGATCGTGAATATAGACTGTTATATAGTATTGAGGAATATATAAATAGACTTTATAGTGATAATTTAAAGCAATTTAAAATAAGTGACTATTTTTAATTATAATCATATTACAAAGTATTACGTTTATTAATAAATAAAGAATACAGTTCAACCAGATAAACGATATCTAGGTTTAATAGAACTACAAAGGAATAAAATAAAATGAGATAAAAGAATAGAAGCTTTCGAGATTAGGGATCACTTCTTCAGCTGTGAAAAATACATAAAACCTTAAATATGGAATGTGCTTAGCGTGGTCATGTAAGGCAAACAGAGCATGCACGAGGACGTGCACGTAATGCTGTAAGCATTTACTGAGCGGAACTAGGTAATTGTTGCTGCAAATGTAGGGTGAGCATATGAGCTGAGTGCCAGCACTTTCACAGTGCTGGCACTCAGCTCATATGCTCAGTGCTAGCACTTTCACAGTGCAACGCTATGGTCTCTATGATTGAGTGATACTGCACAACTCTATTGCAATTGAAAATGCTATGGCAACCAGATACGTGAAGTGACTCAAGCCACAGTCGTTGATGGTAGTGGTGTGATTGACTGATGTGATACTGATGACCTCGGTATCAGTATCACAACTGTGATTGAGGTCTTGTTGCATGGAACAATAGAGTGTGCAGAGTCAGCTGATTGAATGACCCTTTCATGCTCAGAGATGTGGTCCTGGAGTCTTCTGGCAGTTTCCCCCACATAGCAGCTGCCACAATCATGGTAGGTGATGCGGCAGAGTGCGCTGCTCCACAAAAGGAGGGGATGAGTGTCTTCACCATTGAGACGAGATCACCATCCTCTACAGGGAAGTTGCAGGCACTTTATCCGGTACCCACATAGGATCTTAGAAATGCATTCTGAAGCATTCGTGCAATACAGAATGTAGGCGATCACGGACGTGCGCCAGGCTCTTGGGCTTGTAGATCATGTTTGTTCAGGACATAGGCAGGATGGTCACAGCTGGTGAGGTCTGCTTTCATTTTAGAAACTTCGTTGCGCCTGACACCCATGGAGCTGGAATGGTTCCAACCCCAAGTGAGTAGGACGATCGTGGTACTGAATAGGTCACAGGGAGTATGCGCTGACCTGTAGTTGTTAATTTGGCCAGCACAAATGGGCTTTAGGTAGACTGAAGTTTCCAGATGTGAGCCTATGCACTGCATCAGAACATCCATGGAGAGGGTGTTGACTAATTATATTGTGAACTGGATGAAGGAAGATAGGGAGTTGAGATGTTGTAATGTCTGTGTCTCTGAACCTCAATGTGGGGGATAATAGTGAAGACAACATACAGATTTATTTATTTATGATTATGGAACAAGAGACCTTTTCAGTTTCATTTGTTCTACTTATGGCCCCTGTACATATGTTATAGTGGAGCTATAGAAATCTTTCATCTTGATAGCCTGCAACAGACAGCACCTTCGTTTCTCCCGTCAATGCAAATCCCATGCATCATTCCTAAAGGCTTCCGAGTCAAGGTACCCTTCAATCATATCCATATGAAACGTGCCTGTTTCAGCTTTGGCCTTAGAACCTTGCAGATATGGATTGGATATTTACACTATAGCTGTGGAGAGCCACCATCAAGTCCAGACTTACCCAAGAACTCAAAGGTTTGGTTTCGTCATTAACCTTTACCAACCTAATTCATACTCTATGTTCGCAGGCCATTTGTGAGTCTGAAGTTTACTGCTTGCGTCAGCAGGCGCATCCGTAACCAGGTGGGCAGGAGCAGCAGCAGTCCGTAGCACACGCTTCTTGATTAGACCGGGGTTTGAGCCCGTGCCCACCAAATAAGGAGGATGCGGAAAAGGTCAGGGAATGACCACTGCATATCCTCGGAGCAATACGGCCTTAGTTGCTAATGCTCCTAAAAAATAAACAACAAATAGCGTCAGCAGCATAAGTTCAGTGACTTACTCAGAGAGGTCCACACTGCCAATGCTTGCAAGAATCCCTCTGTGGACAACTCTCGCTTCGTCTTAAACCTCAGCAGCAAACATTTATCTTGTAAGCAAATCAAACTGCTCACCTTCGGTATGAAGTTTACCATCCTTCCAATCATGCATCTTGCAATGGGGTTGGAGGCATTTCTGACCTGCCTTCCTGAGGAAACTGTGAAAGAGATTCATTTTAGGACGGCCTCAATTCTGCAGCACGTCCATACCATTGCCTTTAATCTCATCTGTAGCCAGCATGCAACCCTTTGTATACTCAGAAATGACAATACCATTGTCATTCTATTAGCTGACAAAGGATTCTGTACATTGTGATGGATCAACCTGAATATCTGAGTAAGGCTTTCTCCCTTCTACTCAATCCCAGTGTCTGTGAACCAGTGCAAGACCCTCCCATCAAAATCTTGGAGTGGTTGGAATCTAGGGTCAAATAAGTTGGTTAATAATTGGTTCACGTCCAAGAATATCTCAGAAACAACATGACAACTTCATGTCAAGGGCTGCCAGCTCCCCCAATTCCATGGCCTACCAAAGGTGCATAAGCCAGGCATTCCTTTAAGGCCGATTGTCTTTTGCTGCAATTCTCCAACATACGAACTGTCGAAATATGTCGCCTGGCTACTAACACCCTTTGTAGGAAAAAGCAGTCATGTTTCAAACAGTGGAGAATTCTTGCTCCTTATCAAAGACCTCACCGTTTCTGAAGACAAGATCGTGGCCTCCTTTGACGTCTCTTTATTTACATCTGTACCGGTACAACAAGCCATCGTATGTGCCAGGGCGCCTCTGTAGCCAGGTGGGCAGGCCCCAAGTGCCAAGCGATAGGGACCAAGCGATTTTCTTAAGCGAATTCTAAAGTGATCCTTCCAAGTGATTTTGTTCTCTTTCATTTCTAGCCGCTCTTATTCTCAGTTCATTGTAAGTGGTTCTTCACTTAGCAGATTTTAAGTAGAACCCAGGAAGGAAAATCACCTTTCTTTTTTAGGATATTTATCCATTTTCTCACTAACAAACTAATCCGCCAGCCGCTTGGTCACTAGGTGGCACTGCTCCTGCCTCCCCGTGGTGGGGCCGGAAACCTGAAAGGAAAAATAATCCTTTCAGGGCTAAAAGGAGCAACAATGGACTTGACAAACCAGGCTTCTCCTGGAATTATGGATCAAACTGATCACAATCGGCAGGAAGATGATCCTAATCCATCTACTGCCAAAAGACAAAAGAAAGATGTGACCCAAACCATCTCGCCACTCTTTACACATGGTAGATGCCATGATTGTGGCATCTACCATGGGGGAACTGTCAGAAGACAGTTCCCCATTGTAGATGCCACAATCATGTGGACTCCAGGACCACATCTCAGAGCATGAAAGGGCCATTTGATCGGCTTACTCTGTGCACTCTGCAGTTGCAGAGCACTAGTGGTCCTTGCAGCATGACCTCAATCCTAGATGTGATACCGGGGTCGTTGACCAGTCATGCCACTACCATCAACGACTGTGGCTTGAATCACTTCACATGTCTGGTTGCCATAGCATTTTCAATCGCAATAGAGGCATGTAGTTGCACCCAATCATAGAGGCTGTAGTGTTGCATCGTGCGCACCCTACATTTGCAGCAACACTTACCTAGTTCTGCCCAGTAAATGCTTACAGTATTACATGCGTGCTCTCTGTTTGCCTGACATGACCACGCTTGGTATATTCCATATGTGAATTTTTTATATATTTTTCATAACTGAAGAAGAGATCCCTAATCTCGAAAGCTTCTATTTATTTATCTCATTTTATTTTATGCCTTTTTAGTCCTGTTAAACATAGATATCATTTTTCCGGTTGAACTGTATTCTTTATTTATGATTATGGAGCCCGGAACAAGAGGCCTTTTCAACTTCATGGTTATGTTTAATTAATATGTAAATTAATTAGGCTATGTAAGTATAAATTTATTTTCATTTTGCTCACCTGTGGATAACATTTTCTGATTTTCGCATACTGTTTAATTTGTAATAAAGTGTAAATTTGTGTTTTATATCTTTATTTTTATAGTCTGTTTATAATATTAGTCAGTTTTCGCTTATTAGATCGGCATTTATTAGAATCAGAATTCAATTATATATCTATAATATTATATCTGCCATATATATCACTATATATCTGCTGCTTACTGTACTTGTTTCCAGAAGAAACTTATAGGAAAAGTTCATCTTGTCTGTAGCTCCAAAGCTGGTTTATATACCATCTTTGTCAGCTTTTTATGGAGTTAGTTTTTGTGTGTTAGTCTTTGATGCAATTCAACTTCCTTGCTTCAGGTTCGTTAGTGGTATTCTGGTGCATTGTTTTTAGATGGTCAAAATCTTACTATTGGAATGTTTCCCAGGATTTAGTAATGATCTAGATGAAGATCTGTATCTGATTTCAACAGGTATCTTCAAAGGAAGTATATTATCTGCCTTGTTATTTCTCTTAAGACTAGTCCATTTTTCAAGAGTGTTAGCCTATGCAGACAGTATGGTCCTTGCTGTTAAAACTTAATTATGTTAATACATTCAACTTAATATAAATTACATTATTTTGATTTTTTCATTAAATCTTATACAGCAGCATATTGTCCCCAAGCTGTTAGATTATTTGAATTGTTTCAGCTTTTCCACTAATTCCAACACATCTTGGTGTATGGTTTTCTGTTTATTTCTGATGCCTGTATTGATGATTTTATATATTTCCGGAGGTCAACTTCTATATTTATGGTTTGTGAAGTTAGGTATGATGCTTCATCCAGAGATTTGCTTGAAACAGCATTTTTCAGTGATAAGAACTAAACATTTAAAAACTTATTGGAATTTAAAAATGATGTATGAAAAATATCAAATAGTAGTTTTGTAACAAATAGCACAAAATACAGTCCATTCTGATTATTTGGGACACATCGGGACTAGTGCATTTTGGCCCGATTAAGTGGCTGCCCCGATTATGCGAAGTTTCACGTAAATAGTTAAAAATACAATGTACCCCCCCCCCTACAATTGGTTCACTGTACAATCAAATCATGTTACGATGGAGTCACCATTCACTATATGATGTGCAGTAAGCGCCGGTCATTGTGATCACATTTGTGAATTGAATTTTAATTCTATTAAACAGCGATTATAATTAGCGAAGCAAAGATATATTAAGCACAAATTTATTACCTTACCAATTAAAAAACTAAATGATACGTGAAAATCGGAAGAATATACATGATAATTGCAATAATTAATATGTACTGTACATACGAACTAGTTGACATTTCTGTTCACTGACATTTGTGGGTGGGGTTAAAATTTAAAACAGTAAAAATATAAGCAATCAATAACAAAGAACACGGCACACACACAAATTGCAAGTAACACAATATGCGCAAGTGAGAATGGAGTAACGAATTACAAAGCTTTAAAAATAGGAATGAAGACAAGGAAAATTAATTTTTTTATATGATTGAAGATTTCATGGAAGTGTAAACACATTTCTCCATAATAATCCACAGAATTCCAGCTGTCGGTGTTATCGAAAATTCAGTAAGATCAAGTTTACTGTCCGTTTACATAGATTTCACTAACAGAAAAGCCCAATAAACATGTGACTGCCAATTGTTTTTATTGTTTTATGGTTGTGACCTCCAGAATTTTGACCGAACCACGTGGTACTGTCAGAGACAATCGTAGGGTAATCTCCAGTGCTGCGGTCTCCTGCCTCGATTAAACGGAATGCTGTCCCAATTAAGCGAAGTGAACCCTGGCAATTTTCTCGATTGGTTTCTGTTTTTTAAGATTTGCCCCAAATAAACGGCTGCCCTGATTAACCGGTGGCCCAAATAACCGGAATCCACTGTATTTTGTGCTATTTGTTAGACATTTGTTATTATGGATTAATGCATACATCAGCAGCTTACAGGAATCTTTAAACCATTCTGTGTCTTAAATATTAGCTTCTCTGATGGCTGTCTGGAAAACTAAACTTGTCTGTGGTCTCATCTAGGATACTTATGCTGAAGAATCTGGGTCCTACAGCAGTCAAATCTTTGTGGAACCTTCAAGTCATTTCAATCATTGTGAATTTTCACTCTGGTGAAGATGAAACCATACATCCATGGGAGTTTATTCACTGGCATATTCCAACTAGATCTCTTTGTAGTAAACCCAACTTGTGTTAAATTGATTACAAGGAATTTAAAATATACTATCTGCTTTGTGGATGTTCCCTTGAAATTTTCTCCACCTGGAACATTGATTCTTTTTTATTGACTGCTTTGTCTTCCTGTGAGATGACAGTTAAGGAAAGAATGTTATCAGTGTGAGTTAATGTAGTGCAAACCCTTTTTTTTTGTTTAAATTATTTCTTTTTCATTTTTTGGGGGGTAATTTCTTCTGTAAACACCTATAGTTTGCTGTACTGGGGTAGCCTTATATTTACTGCATAATTTGCATATAATGCAGTAACAAAGGAAATGGATGCAAAAAAAATAATTTTGACATTGTATACTTTGATTTCAGAAAAGCTTTAGATCTTAAATATTCTTTATTACTTTTTAAATATTAAATATTCTTTTTTTATTTCACCGATCTCCAAAGCTTTAGCTTAGTTCCACAGAAAAGCTTGCTGTACAAATTGGAGCAGTATGGCATTAAGGACAAGTTACTGCTAGGGATAAAGTTGGTTAAGTAGAAGAATACAGAGTGGGTATCAATGGGTGAACTTTCTCTTTTTTGACTAATGCTGTTAGTGGATTACACAAGAGTTTGCTGCTGGGTCTGTTGTTGTTTCTATATTTCTTAATGATATTGATGAATGCTTAATGTGTAATTTTGCAGATGGATTGACAAGTGGCAACTGAAGTTTGACGATAGTGTGGAAAGAAAATGGGATTAATTGCACAGACTGATTGCCAGGACAGCTCACGGGTTTTATAATGATTTATAGGAAGTTTGCTTGCAGGTATAAGGAAGTGATTACTCTATTTCATAAAGCAATGGCTAGGCCATATCGTGATTGAGTAAGCTAATTGGTGATGGCATCCTTCCTCTTGTGTAGACAACACATAAAAGGTAGAGTGGGCATAAATTTAAATTCAGGTGGATGGTTGCAGGATAAATATGTGGAACTCAACAGCCAGCTGGCAGTTGATTGTTAAAATAGACTTCATTTGGTGCTGTTTTGAATAAATTTAAGGAGGAACTAGACATTAATTTTTAGAGGGATCAGACAGGTGAAGTGGGAAGTGTTTTTTTTTATTTTTTTATTGGTCGATGCTATATAAATTTTCTTTGTTGCATTATTTGCCACCACAAATATTATATATTGTTTGTGGTTTAGCAACTGCCTTCTGTTGCCGAATGTTGGGAATTTTGTCATCTTGTTAATCAGCAACAATTATTCATAAATTTAATTTGTGATGAAATTTTAATTTGATCACAAATTTGATTAAAATTTAATTTGTAATCAAATATTTTTAAAAGGTCAACTGCATTCAGAAATATTGTAGAATATGTGTTGGAAAGTAGAGATGGTACTGTGGCTTTTCTTTTAATGTTCAAAAAGTTAGCTTTTATCCAGCAGTATGTTGATTTCATGATCAACTTTTATCTGATGATTTCAAAGTGCAACTATTTATAGCTTGTTTACTGACTGCTTTTTATTGACAGTAACAGTCAGTAAAAAAACTATAAAAATGAAAGGTAATCATTTTCAATTTAAGATTCATTCAGGAGGTAGCATTTAATTTAGGCATTTATGTTACATATTTCTGTATAATATAAATTAATAGTGTTTTACATTTTTCAGGTATTTGTGTAAAGTATCAGATAATGACTTAAGGATAGCTGGCAGTCGCAACATGTTTGAATTTATGTGGACAGCAGTAAAAGATCCTTTAGATGCACATGCAACATTTGATAAAGAAGGCCTTGATTTAGCCTTTAAGTACTTTAGTAGTACTACCTTAACTATGCGTCTAGCTGGAATTTCTCAGATTAATGTGAGTTTCTCATTTGGATTAATGTGTGTGCATGTGTGCGATTATAAATTAATCTAGAAGATTTAAACATTTCATATATAAATTATGTTCTTTCTGTTAATATAATGAAAACTATAAACGTTTATTGTGGCTTATAAACATGCCATATATGATAAATTTTTTATTGCCATGTCATCCGACTACTGTTGTAACTATTGGTTCTATAATATATAGTTAAGTTAGTATATATAATTTTTGTTGTGGCTATTTATGTTTAAAGCATACAAGGTCCGTCAGAAACAGCTGTCACAATTTGATAATTTTTTTTTATTTAAAAAAATGCAAAACAAACATCTGTTTTATACATTTGGGCATTTTACCTTGAAAATATTGATATAAATGTGCTCCTTTGAGTATTATATGTTTTTGAACACATTGAGCGAAATTCATCATCACTTTGTTTAGCATTTGTCTCATTAATTTCTTCATAAATGTGCATCTTCTTTGGTAATTTAATTCATGGCTTGATTGTGTACTATGGCTCTTGAAGTATTCCCCTAAGAAGTCAAGTGCCATAAGATCAGGGAACAAGGCAGTTTTTGCAGATCTCCAAAGTGAGAAATGAACTTGCGCAGGAAGATTTCACATAAAAAATTCATACTCAGTCTTGTTATGTGAGTTGTTCTTTTAACAAGTTATTTCATCTCTGTTGTAAAATTCTTCAAATTGTGATTGAAATTTCTGAATCATGTCACAGCGGCATTCTGTGTTGACTTAAATTGCTTGCTATTTCATTTTTGAAAAAGAAAGGACCAACAATCTTAAAACTCTAAACAGCATGTCATACCTTTAGCATATAAAGTGGCAGGTCTTGAACTTGATGAGGATCATCATTAGCACAGTAACTATATTATTTGTCAACCTAACCATTAAAATGAAAATGTGCTTCATCATTCATAAGTAGTTTTTTCTTGTTCAGGCATTATCAGATTTCAATTCATAAAATGCATACCAAAATTTAGTTGATTTGTTTTGTCATTTTCACTGAGTTCTGGAATGGTAGCCATTTTCTAAGAGTGAAACTGTTGTGCATGAAGAATATACTTCACAATAGCCCTGACAAAAATTTGGCATATATGAGCATAAGAATGAATGGTTAATTTTGGACTCTGTTCAGCAGACTAGCAAAACCTATTATACATTCTCAGGCTTATTTACAGTATATGGAGTTTATTATGACTTGGTGTCTGTTACAGCACTGGTGGTTTTAAAATTTATTAACCACTACTTGATCATGTTGACAAACAAAAAATGTTGCTGAAAATTACACTACGTTGTAATGATAGATTTTAAAAAAACACTGTATGCATTAACACTATATTCAATGCTCCAGTGCTTCTTAAGGAGGTGCCTCCGTAGCCAGGTGGGCAGAAGCAGCAGTGTGTGGCACATGCTTTTTGATTAGACTGGGATTCGAGCCTGTGACCACCAAATACGGAGGATGCGGAAAGATCAGGGAATGACCACCGCATATCCCCGGAGCAATATGGCCTTAGTTGCTAATGTTCCTAAAAACCAAATAACAAACAAACAAACAGCTTCTTAAGGAACTGATCTCCCTAGCCTGTTACACAATTTCACTAAAAGCAGATGCCTTCTGTGCAGATACAGTAGAAAAACTCAGTAATGAAATGTGTCAGATGCTTCCGTGGAACCTAAATAGTACACAATGGTGATTTTAAGTACACAATTTTATAAGTACAGGGTAGGTTTTAAAACAGATTCTGGCTTAAAATGGAACCTTTTTTTTTAGGTCCAGAAATTGTACTTAGTCTCATTATGGACATCATAATAAAAGGCTAAGGGATGACACTGAAATCAAATTTGCAACTGATTCCTTTTACTGTTTTATAAATCTGATTTACTAACTACAATTATTTTAGCTTTTAATTCCAAAAGAATAGACTTTCTAGACTCTCTCTCTTATCAGAAACAGTACTAGCATTATCTCTTACACAGTTATCGGCCATTGTTTCTGGACAAATAAATTTTTAATTAGTCAAAGGGAACACATTTTCTGTTCAATGGCTCAACATTTGATGGCTGGATCTATTTAAATAATAAAATGTGTTATAAAATTAATTGAGAAAAAAAAAATACTTAAATAAGAAGCAACTTACACTGTGCTGCCACTTTATTAGGTACACCCGTGCTGTGCACACAGACTGTCTACCACACAACGTTGCAAGTCACCCGGCCACATTTGTGGATATAAGTGCAGCAGAACAACCTTTCTAGTATCAGTTAAGTGTATATACCATAGCAAGAATGTGGAAAAGGAGTGATCTAACGGACTTTGAATGTGGCATGGTAGACATGCTGGTGCAAGAAATGCTGGACAAAGCATCTCTGAAACGGCAGTTCTCCTGAGCTTTTCACGCACCACAGTTTCAAGGGTGTATTGAAGAAAATTGCTTTTTGATGAGAGAGGTCAGAGGAGGATGGCTAGAATTGTGCAAGCAAACAGACGGGCCACAATGTCGCACATCACATCAGAATACAACGTTGGTGCGCATAACAAAATATCACAACAGACCACTAGTCACACTTTGTCGTGAATGGGCTACAACAGCCAACGGCCATATCGTGTACCTTTGTTATCAGTGAAGAACAAGAGAGCATGCCTCCTGTGGGCACAGCAACACCAGCACTGGACTATCGAGGATTGGAAAACAGTTGCTTGGTCTGACGAGTCGATGTTCCTGGTGCATCATTTGATGGAAGGCTCAGAATTCGGCAAAAGCAACATGAATCCATGGACCTGTCATGTCTAACGACTACTGTGCAAGGTGGTTGGGCAGTGTTAGGGTGTGGGAAATGTTTTCTTGACATGTTGGGTCCATTGATACCCATAGATTCATGTCTGAATGCCACATCGTACCTAAAGATCATTGCTGACCAAATGCATCCATTCATGTTGACAGTTTATTCTCAGTTAGATGGTTACTTCCAGCAGGATAATGCGCCAGTGCACAAAGCCCGAATCACTATGGAATGGTTCCAGGAACATGACAATAACTCTTCTTTGCTGCAGTGGCCCGCTCAGTCCGCAGATCCTATTGAACATCTTTGGAATGAGCTGGAAAGGGCTGTTCTCTGCAGGCCTACTCCGTCGAATCTCAAGGAACTGCTTGACACACTCATGTCAGAATAGTACTCCATTCTGCACAACATTTTGATACGTAAAAATTGGAAGAATATACGTGATAATTGGAATAATTAATACGTACCGTAATATGTACATACTAACTAGTTGACATTTCTGTTCACTGATATTTGTGGGTGGGGGTTAAAATTTAAAACAGTAAAAAGATAAGCAATCAATAACAAAGAACACGGCACACACAAATTACAAGTAACACAATATGTGCAAGTGAGAACGGAGTAACGAATTACAAAGCTTTAAAAATAGGAATGAAGAGAAGGAAAATTAATTTTTTTATATGATTGAAGATTTCATGGAAGTGTAAACACATTTCACCATGATAATAACCCACAGAATTCCAGCTGTCGGTATTATCGCAAATTCAGTAAGATCTAGTTTACTGTCCGTTTATGATAGATTTCGCTAACAGAAAAGCCCAATAAACAGGTGAATGCTAATTGTTTTTATTGTTTTATGGTTGTGACCTCCAGAATTTCGACCGAACCACGTGGTACCGTCGGAGACAATCGTAGGGTAATCTCCAGTGCTGCGGTCTCTTGCCCCGATTAAACGGCATGGTGTCCCAATTAAGCGAAGTAAACTCTGGCTGTTTTCTCGATTGGTTTCTGTTTTTTAAGATTTGCCCCAAATAAACGGCTGCCCCGATTAACCGGTGGCCCAAATAACCAGAATCCACTGTATTTTTATTTTTTCAATTGATTTTAGCCATTTTGTGCATCAGAAAACAGACATAAAAGCAGATTGTTGTCAAGTAGGCCATCATAAAGTGGTAGGACACCTTAATAGGTGTCCTTTGTTGCATTATTAACATGTTCTATAAACTGTCATATAAAGCAAAGCAAAAATTTTGTATGTTATTATCAAATGGTAAAAACATGCTACCTCCTTTATTAAAACATGTTTTTACTTAATTGAGCTAGACAGATGACTTGTGATTTCCAAGTAAAATTTGTAAATTGCAAACTCTTCTTGTTTCTGTATTGGTTGTACTAGGTTGTCAGTATACTTCTGGACTTCTGAGTGAAGTACATTTTTCAGATTGATAAAGCTATGTCAATATAGTGCCTAGGCTTTTCACTGTGGTTGGGACTCCATTCATAGAGCAGCACTGTATTCATATGACTCTGTATTCAGTAAACTGAAATATTATTATTTATAATAACATAAAATTAGGATAATCTCAATGTGATATGCCATGATACTAGAATGCAGTTCATACCTTATTATGGGCTACTGCAGGTGTGGAATTGACAAGCTGTCAATCACACAACGTGACCATGTGTAGGAAATGCATACGTAATTATGTTATTGTAAAGCATATAAGCAAAATTATTAATTGAACTTAAGCTACAGTTTTAATTAAAGATACACTGAGAAATAAACATAAAAATATCTGTGATGGAGAAACTTTATTATTGTTTAGCTGTAGAATTCATGTGAATAAGAAAACACTATTGTTACCATTGTTAGTTTTATAATGAATCGGCATCTTAGGACATAATACATCATTGTACAATTACAATTGAACTTCCCAAATTTGGCTGTTCATTATCTGGTGCTCATTATGTTTCGAAAAATTGGGTCTCTAAAAAATGAGGTCTGCAATTCAATTGCAGACCTCTCTAAAGGATGACAAGTGGTGAAACCACTGTAATTTTACTTAAGATATTCTGTTAAACTTCACTAAAAATATTCGTGGTATTTTTTTTTTTGTTTGTTTTTTTATTTATGTTTGTTGAATTTTTCATTTCGCTGGTTAAAAAAAAAAAAAAAAATCCTCCTTGCTACTTATGTTTCATTCCTCATGCCAATCCAGTTGGTCTCTGAGTTTCCCTAGCTGTCAATTTCTGCTCTTTACAGAAATAACTTATTCCAGTAATTAATAACTAAGAATCAGACAATTAAAGTTCACAATGGTTAATTTCAGTTGTTTGGTTTTGTCTTATAAAAACTTGGAGTTTTTTTTTTTTTTTTTTTTTTTAAACATTAGTCATAAAGACTTAACCTTAATCAGATTCATGAGTTCAGTAAAACCAGTTTTCTGGTATATTTGTGTCCTTTAGAATTGAAGCATTCTCAGTTATAATTAGAGCATATCAAATAAATAACACTGCTTCACATTTTAAAAGGAAAATACATTCCTTTCATTTCTGCTTGTATCAGTTGTATGTATTGTTTTGACTTAACCTTGAAACAGAATTCCAAAGTGGGTTGAGAAATGTTTGTAAATAAGTAATAGTTTATTAGTAAATAGTAAATGAAGAATCAGAAATCCCCGGGGGAAGATGAAATTACTGTAGAGTTGTTAAAATTGGGAGGAAGAGACATAACACAAAACCTGGCAAGGCTCTTCACAAAATGCATTAAAGGTGTGACACCTAAGCAGTGGAATAATGCAATCATAGTTTTGCTGCATAAGAAAGGAGATAAGTCATAAATTGGAAATTATAGACCAATTAGCTTGTTATCCCACATCTACTTGTTCACAAGAGTCATTACTAACAGATTAGAAAGGATACTTGATGAGAATCAACCGAAAGAGCAAGCTGGCTTTAGGACAGGATTCTCAACTATGGATCACCTTCACGTGATATCACAGCTAATGAATAAAAAACACCATTATGCCTGGCATTTGTGGATTATGAAAAGGCATTTGACTCCATACAGCATAAGGCAATGTTTTGGGCACTGGAAAGACAAGGCATAGATACCCCATATATTATGATTTTGAAGAAAATGTATGAGAATGCTACCTCCTTTATTAAACTAGACAAAGACAGTAGGAAATTTAAAATTGAGAAAGGAGTTCGACAAGGAGACATACTCCGAAGCTGTTTACTGCTGCCCTTGAGGAAGCTTTCAGATTAGACTGGTCGCAGAGAGGAGGCAATGTCAATGGAGAGTACCTAAACCATTTACGATTTGCAGATGACATTTTGGTCATAACCATGATCCCAAAGAATTAGAGGAAAATCTTAATCAATTATGCAGAGTTAGTAAGGATTTTGGACTAAAGATGAATATGGCTAAAACAAAAGTAATGATGAACAAATATGCTACAGAAAGGGACGTAATGATTGAAGGAGCAGTAATTGAAAAGGTGGAGTCATATACTTATCTAAGGCAAGTTATTAACTGTAATAATGATAAATGGCTGGAAGTCAAGAGAAGAATAAATTTTGGATGGATAGCATTCAGGAAATAGCCACATACTGAAGAGCAATATCCCAGTTTGTAAAATAATAAACTTAAAATAAATGTAAAATAATGAACCAATGTATACTCCCCGCCATGACTTATGGAAGTGAAACTTGGGCACTCACCAAAAGAATGGAAGAGAAGCTGAGAACTGCACAGCAAAGAATGGAACAAATTATATTGGGAATAAGACTGTTAGATAAGAAGAGAAACACATGGATTAGGCAGCAAACTCAAGTAAAGGACATCCTTATCAAAACTAAAGAACTAAAATGGTCTTGGGCAGGACACACAGTTCGAAGACATGATGACAAACGGACTAAGAAAATAACAGAATGTAGAGTTGAGCTTCTAGCTCCAAGAGGAACTAGATGAAAACCTGGTAGACAATGGCAGAGATGGATATATGAAATTCATGAGTTTGTGGGTAGTAAATGAATAGCCATTGCACAAAACAGAAGGAACTGGAAAGTTGCTTGAGAGGCCTTCATCCTGCAGTGGTTTGAAAATGGCTGATGATGATGATGAATAGTTTATTGTATTGAATTTTCTGGATGTAGGATTTTCTCATTATTACATGGTCATTAAATATATATATATTTTTTTTTTTTTTTTCAGAATGTAAAGATTTAATGATTTTTTAAATTAAATTAATTTTTTTTTTTTTTTTTTTTTTTTTTTTGTAGTTATTGGCGCATCGGCTTCTTTGGCCATAATGCACCTCCCAAGGTTTTTGCAGTACTTTGATCCAAGCCCGAGGCGGGATTCGAACCCGCGACTTTTGGGTTGCCAGGGAGCACTTTATCCACCCGGCTAGCCCGGTCGGTTTTAAATTAAATTAGTAAAATAATAAGAGGAGTATACCTCAATATAGTGCGTAGAACATTTCCGTATGATACCCTCCAGAAATTAAAACGGAAAAAACGAAAAAATCGACAACTTACCGGTACATTAAAGTAAATTATAAATAATTAAAAAAAAATCAATTTAACACAATTCAAATCAATTTAAAACAAATAAAAATCAAATTAATGCAATTAAAAGAATCTAACGAAAATATTCAAAACGATTTTCCTTCCTGAAGCTGACAACGCTTTTCGACCGTATGTCGTGATCACAGGAATGAAAATTACCGAATCGGGTTAAACCTGATACTTAAATAGAGAGTATTTGTCTTCGCGCATGCGCGTAAAGGTCCACACATCGGAGATCAAATATGGCCGCCGAACATTAACAGAATTCTCGTGCAATTTAATTTCAACGGTTTCTGCAATTAATAGTCGCGTATAATTACGTTGAACGTTAAGTATTTTGGCTTCGTTAAATAAAAAAGTATGTTTTTTGTTAATGGCATGAAAGGCTAATTCTGACGCTGCTGAACGAGAAATGAACTGAGGCTTCATGTTGATTTACACGAATATTAAGAGAAAAACGGGTCGAACCCTGATAAGACGAGTCGCAATCACCGCAAGAAATGTTGTATACCAGATCATTAATTTGTGTTGTGAACGCTGAAAGAACCAAGCGATTGTTCAGTATAGTGTGTAACTTCCGTATAGGCCTAGCTACAATTTTAAATTCGGTATCTTTAAAGAATTTGTTAAGCTGTTTGTGCCACTGTTAAACATATGGGACAGAAATAAAGTATTTTTTGATATTACTATTGTTCATTGGTGTAGTATTTTGTATCCTATCCTTAGCTTGTACCCTAATTCGGTTTATTGTGGTAATGGAATAACCACTGTTTAAGAATCTGCTAGTCAATATTTGTATTTCTGAGTCCAAAGCAGATTCCATCGTTGAATATTTATAGGCATTAAGAAATTGATTAAAGATAATCGATCTTTTGTAGGTGAACGGGTGATAGCTATTATAATGTAGAAGCATACCGGTGTTTGTAGGTTTTTGTTAGATGCTAAATTGTATTTTATTCGAGTGCCGGGTAAGAGTGAAATTTAGAAAGTTGAATGACTTAGTATTCGTATCCTCCCTTTCCAATGTAAATTTGAGTCTAGAATGAATATTATTAAACGAATGTAAGATGTCTTGAATAGTATTACTATCGGTAATAACATCTAAATACCTCCCATAGTATGTGATACGGGTTCGAAAAGGTGTTAAATGTATCTGTTCAATCGTTGAGAGATAGATCTCTGACATTAAGCCACTCAGGCTCAAACCCATTGGTAATTCAAAAATTTGTTTGTATACCTTGTCTCGAAAGGTGATGTAGTTAGCTTCAACTAACAGTTTAATTAAATGAAAAATTTCCTTAATAGGTAGCTTCGTATAATTAATCGGTGTCGAGTTTTTATTTAACACATCCCAAATAATATCTAATGTGTATTCAACGTTTACATTCGTATATAATGAGGTAACATCTAGTGAGAATAAATTGTCATTGTCGCCGAGTCTACAGTCTTTAAGCTTATTAAATAATGTATCGTAGTTCTTAATCCCAAATTGTATTACCTGTCTAAAGGGTTTTATAATGTTATATACATGTGTGGCTAAGGATGAAAATGCCGAGTTCCTGTAGGAAACAATAGGTCGAATAGGAAACCCAATCTTGTGTAATTTTACCTGACCGAAAAGTGCAGGAATATTGTATGTTCTGGACTTCAATTCCTTTAACTGAACCATAGTAATGTAGTTGTTTTTTCGACACGTGGTTAACGTTTTATTGTATTGATTGACCAAATTGGTAAACAGTGCCGGGTCTACTTCACGATAAGTGGAGGATACGGATACTAAGTCATTAAACTTTCTAAATTTCACGCTTACCCGGGACTCGAATAAAATACAATTTAGCATCTATCGAAAACCTACAAACACCGGTATGCTTCTACATTATAATAGCAATCACCCATTCACCTACAAAAGATCGATTATCTTTAATCAATTTCATAGTGCCTATAAATATTCAACGATGGAATCTGCTTTGAACTCAGAAATACAAATATTGACTAGCAGATTCTTAAACAGGGGTTATTCCATTACCACAATAAACCGAATTAGGGTACAAGCTAAGGATAGGATACAAAATACTACACCAATGAACAATAGTAATATCAAAAAATACTTTATTTCTGTCCCATATGTTTAACAGTGGCACAAACAGCTTAACAAATTCTTTAAAGATACCGAATTTAAAATTGTAGCTAGGCCTATACGGAAGTTACACACTATACTGAACAATCGCTTGGTTCTTTCAGCGTTCACAACACAAATTAATGATCTGGTATACAACATTTCTTGCGGTGATTGCGACTCGTCTTATCAGGGTTCGACCCGTTTTTCTCTTAATATTCGTGTAAATCAACATGAAGCCTCAGTTCGTTTCTCGTTCAGCAGCGTCAGAATTAGCCTTTCATGCCATTAACGAAAAACATACTTTTTTATTTAACGAAGCCAAAATACTTAACGTTCAACGTAATTATACGCGACTATTAATTGCAGAAACCGTTGAAATTAAATTGCACGAGAATTCTGTTAATGTTCGGCGGCCATATTTGATCTCCAATGCGTGGACCTTTACGCGCATGCGCGAAGACAAATAATCTCTATTTAAGTATCAGGTTTAACCCGATTCGGTAATTTTCGTTCCTGTGATCACGACATACGGTCAAAAAGCGTTGTCAGCTTCAGGAAGGAAAATCGTTTTGAATATTTTCGTTAGATTCTTTTAATTGCGTTAATTTGATTTTTATTTGTTTTAAATTGATTTGATTTGTGTTAAATTGATTTTTATTATTTATAATTTACTCTAATGTACCGGTAAGTTGTCGATTTTTTTTTCGTTTTTTCCGTTTTAATTTCTGGAGGGTATCATACGGAATTATCCCCGGGGGCTCACATCTGGTGAGTATGGGCTTGGCACACCCAGGGTCCTGAGCTGGATATCATCATTCTTCTCTTTCTTGGTGATTCCCTTCTACTTTTGACTCTCTCTCTCTCTCTCTCTCTCTCTCTCTCTCTCTCTCTCTCTCTCTCTTTCTCTCTCTCTCAGGGTTACTCGGGAACTTTTTTTTTTTTTTTTCCTGGTGCAGCATAAGCCTCAGGCTTCCTTGCATCATGTGGATATTAATAATAATAAATAATAATATAATAATAATAAGTGTTCTACGCACTATGTTGAGGTATACTCCTTATTATTTTACTAATATTATTATCAACGTAGAACATATATTGAGTAGTACAGCTCTGATTCATACTATCTAAATAAATTAAATTAAATGTTATTAATTTAATTTAATGTAACTTTAATTCCCACATTGCCTTTTACTCAACATATATGTGAATTGCCTTCATAAGTAATATTTTTAATTCATAAGGATATTGAGAACCTAAGACAGATGACTTTCATCAACCGGTGAAATACCACCACTTTGCTTATTGGAGGCTTGAAGTGGTGAAACCCATGTTTAGTCTCTAGAGCAAAGTTTCCGGCATCCCCCTCCCCCCCATACTTCTCCTTCAACCCATGCACGGTACCAAGTACTATAGGTTTTTGATACCTTTTGTGTTTGGGGTTCTCATTAAAAAAAAAAAAAAAAAAAAAAAAGACAGAATTCTGTCCATTAATTTACAGGATTTTAAAGATATCAGACCTCTAATGAAATGGTGATCAGCTTATTTTGTTCCTAGTCATAATTCTATTGCAGTACAGTCCTTTTAGTTTAGGTTAAGCAGTTTTAGAAATTTAAGAATAGAAGAGGTGTTTTGGGGAATAAATGTGGGATTTTGATGAATGACAAATATATATAAATTTAAAAACATAATTAAAATTAAATAAATTAAAAAGCATATGTAGATGAATAATTTTGTATACACATGCTTTTTAATTTATCTGTTAACAGATAATAAAATTTTTATGCATATTCATGGTCAAAATTCCATTTATAGTGATATATGTATAATATTTTTCTTCAAAAACAGAGCCACATCAACATGTATAATGAACTTTGTCACAATGAAAACTTAGTGGAAGCAGAGAGTGTTGGCAATGCATTGGCCACATGGCTGACAGAGAACAAAATCATTGAACTCATATTTGGGCCTAATCTTCATGTAGAGGTAAGTTTATTTTTATTATTCTTTTAAAAAATATCCAATGATTGTATTCCAGAAGTTGCTTTTTTATATTTACTTCAACCTAAAAATTTGGTATCACATTTAATTTTTCTTAATTTTCAAAGTTTTTATTAAAATAGGACCAACTTGTTTACCATTCTTTTATTAAAATATTTCATGTTATGTATAAAAATCAAAAATAATAATATTTAAGACTAAAATATATTTAAGAAATTTCTAGAATATTTGAGAATATTCCAGAAAGGTATAGTAGACTCTTCAATGTGGTAGAACATTGTGCATGATTCTAGACTATTCTAGAAAGTGGGAGTATTGTTACAATATTATAGAAGATTCTAGATGATTCTAGAGTGTTTTGCAATAATATAAATTGAGCAGTAAGAACTGTAACTTATAAAAATCAAATACCCGTCATTCAGAAAGAGTTTTTGGTGTAAAGTTTTTTTGTTTTGTGATAAACATGGCAAGAAATAAGGAACTGAGTGTTGAAAAAAAAGTGTTATTATAAATCTGCATAAAGAAAGTTATTCTATGAGAAGTATTGGCAAATAACTAGATGTTTCTTTTAAAGGAGTACAAACTACCATTCACTGAGTCAAGGAAACTGGCAGTTTAAACGAAAAACCATGATTAGGATGATCACAGGTAATACTGGAAGCACAAGATAAGATCATAACACTGATTTGTAAATGCATTAGATGACTTACTGCACCTGAAATCTGAGCTGTGACAGAGAAACTTTCATGTCTACATCCACTGTAAAACTTCATCTTAAACAAGCAGGATTTCATTGTCATGTGTGGATGGATGAATCCAAATTTAAAGTTTTTGGATCCAGGCGTAGAGTTTCTGAGATAGTCAATAAAAGGAAAAATGGTGCTACATTGTTTAGTGCTTACAGTCGTCAAACACAGTGGTGTTTCCATCACACAATGGGGTGGTTTCTGTTTTTCTGGAGTGGGTGACTTTGTCAGAATTGAAGGAATTTTAAGAAAATAAGGCTATTAAACATTCTTGAACATAATGCATATACTCTGGACTCTGACTTTGTGAAAGAAATTTTATATTACAACAAGACAGTGACACAATGTACAGCTCTAAGCTGTGCAGGGACTTTCTAGCAACTAAATAATGAAGGAGGGGTATTGCAAATTATGGTAAGGCCATCCCAATCTCCTGACTTAAATCCAATAGAGCTTTTATGGAATCATCTGCACCAGTGGTTCCCAAACTACTGAGATCTATGAGCCCTTCAAAAAAAAAAAAAAAAAAAAAAAGAAAGAAAAAAAAAAAAAGGTTTATGAACCCCTTCAAAAATGGAGGGAAAAAAAAATATATTCATATACCCCATATATATATATAAGGGAAAAAAAAAAGAAAATTCAAAGTTTTATGTTTAAAACAATTCAACTTTATTCTTATTTTTACATAAATATATAATAATAACTTTATTTACCATCAGTTTGCTATATATAGAACGAATAATTTGACCAGTTCCAGAGTCGTTTTGTGGATTCCCTGGAACTGGTCTGCGGACCCTCAGGGGTCCACGGCCCCAGTTTGGGAACTGCTGATCTAGACCAGGGGTTCTCAACTGGTGGTTCGCGAAAGTGTTTCCGGGGGTTTGCACTAAAAAATTCTGTAATGGTGTCTGCTTAGATATACATAGGTATATTATTGTAAACTACAAAATATAAGGGCTGCCTCCGTAGCCAGGTGGGCAGGAGCAGCAGTGTGTAGCACACGCTTCTTGATCAGATCGGGGTTCGAGCTCGTGGTCAGGGAATGACCACCGCATATCTCCGGAGCAATATGGCCTTAGTTGCTAATGCCTAAAAACCAAATAACAAACAACAACAACAACAAACAAAATATAACTAATAATAAACAATAAAGTAAAATAAAATTAAAGAATTGCCAAGGAAAGAAACTACATCTACCACAATTTCTTATAATTACTTTACTATCTTACAGTATATCATGGTAAATAAATATCTGAAATTATTTCTTGACTAAACGTCTGAGTATGAAAAGGGTTGCTTATGCATGTGTACTACACTTCCATCATTTCTACTACCCAGGTAGTATGCATGCATTGTTTGATTACATCTCATATTGTGAATACCTTCACAATGAGCTGCCGAGGTATCGTAATGCTTCACCAGTGGAGAAATGTTGCTTATTCTCGGCGGATACCACCCAGATGGGACCGTTTCGAAGCTTGGCTTACTCATCGGTGGGTGAGCAGGTACCCTGTTTTTGCAAATTATGACAACCCAATTATGAAGTATAACTCCACAATATGAGAGATGCTTGATCTAAATATATTTCTTTACTAAATTTCTAAAAGTATGTAAAAGGTTGTTTATGCGAAATATAATCAACCGATGCATGCATAATACCTAGGTAGTAGAAACGATGGGGGTGCATTACCCATGCATAAATAACCTTTTTTAAATAAATATGCTGTCCATACTAATTTATTTTTCATTCTCAAGGATCATTGTTATGTATGGGTACTTTTTTTCTTAGAACCTATAATACTTAGTACTGTGCATAGGTTGAAGAGATGAAAGAAGATACTTGTTGACATTAGACTTGAACTTCTGTAGATTGTAATTTTTAGGAAATACGTATGAAGGAAGGTTGTTCCAAAAAACAGAAATTGAATGAATAAATGAGGAAGAAGAAATGTTGGTTCTGTGGGATTTAACTTGGACAGTAAAAGGATGTTCACTGGTTGCGGCACGTGTTCGGACTGCTTTGAGTGAGAGAGCGGGAAATTATATAAACCAATTCAGAAGAACAGTACCCATGGAAGTATCTGTAGAAAAGGCATGCAGCAGAAACAGTACGTCTATGAGACAGAGAGTGGAGAGACTGTTAGAGATGAGTCATTAATTAACCTAACTGCCCTCTTCTGAATGGAATCTAGAAGCCTGAGAGATGTTTTGGGGGCATACCCAGATGTGGAAACAATATTTCATGGTAGGGTGGATTTGCGATTTCTACAGAGTCGACAGTTTCTTATAATGAACACCTAACAATGTTCAAATTAGAAGAATCTTTAAAGAAATTAACTAATGCACCTGCTCCAGATGCATCTTAATGAAAGAGCCCTATACTCTCTCCTAAAACTTTTCATCTGAATTTTTGTTGCACATTACTTTCCTATCTCCTGGTGTCATCCAACTCATTCCAAAGCTGCAAAAAGATCAATCAGATGTGCATAATTGTAGATAAGTCTCACTTACTACCTGCTCAGGTAAGATTCTGGAGAAAGTGATGCGCAGTCATGTATCTGGGAAGTCAAACCATTATGAACCAGTTTAGTTTTCATAAAAATAGATCCACCTAGATCTTATGATTAAGGCTGAGGCAAACATGCAAAATGCATTCATAAAGAATGAACATTGGGTAATGTGAGCTTAGATAATAATTTAGAAATTATTCATAGTATTAATCAGCAATTTACAAACCTTAGTATGTCTCTGAGCTTGTGGTGTCTTCGTAGCCAGGTGGGAAGGAGCAGCAATGCGTAGCACACGCTTCTTGATTAGACTGGGGTTCGAGCCGGTCACCACCAAATATGGAGGATGTGGAAAGGTCAGGGAATGTCCATCGCATATCCCCGGAGCAATATGGCCTTAGTTGCTAATGCTCCTAAAACCAAAAATAACATAACATGTCTCTGAGCTACCAAGGCATTATGTTGAATACCAAATTCTTAAGCAGTGCTGTTAGATATAACTAAAATATATCTAACAGCACTGCTTAAGATTAAAAATTAATCTTAAGCAGTGCTGCAAGATTAAAAATTATACAATTTGTTCTGCTGTTTTTTTTCTATCAATGTTACAGCCCTTCTCTCCCCCACCTTTCTGTAATCAAACTGTATATGAATATTTTTATTTGAATAGTTTTGTGTACCTCTGAAGGAAAATATTTAAAGTGAAACTGTTTTCTTTTTACAGATCATTAAACAGAGCCACATAATTCTAAACTTTCTAGCAATGGAAAGCTGTATTACTAATGATCATATAGATGCTATCTGGTCAGCAGCCCAGTTAAAACACTGCAGTCGACAGGTGCTTGATTTACTTCCACCTCTTATTAAAAATTTAGAAGTTGGGCCTGTTTTACATTTGTATAAACTGTTGTGCAATTTTGAGCCAAAGGAACACACAGAACAGGTATGTATCTAAAATGTTAATTTCAGTATATTTTTATACTAAATACTAATTTCTCATAATATTTCAGATTCCTTTTTTTTAGCAACCATTAATAAAAACATCATTATAGTTATAAAGAAAGCAATAATTCAGCTGGTTCATAATGGTTTGTCTCTTAATTTATACTACATTATCATTTGAATATTCCTTAATAAAAATACAGTAAGAATTTGGACCCGTGGAGTTGATTTCTTTAGTTCTGGATATTGTGAACTCTACCAAAGATAGATTTCATACAAATGTCAGTGTCTTTCCAGAAATGTTCTTCCTGAATGGGATCTTGGTGGCAAGGTAGTGGCTGTATCATGCTAGATTACTTTTTATTATGGTAATCTCAAACATGAAAGGTTATTGATACTCCTATATGATTCTGGTACTGTGTTTATGTGTTTTTAACCTTGCTGTTTTTGCGCCACAAAAATCAAATCAAATTATGTGTTTAAGGTTGAGAAGACAAGGTATTTAATCACACTGGAATTAAATTTTTGTACCTTAAGATTGTGCTCTTAGACTTTATTTACAATTGAATAATGCGCTGTAATGTAAAAATGTGTTTGTGCTAAAATGCAGGCTACATCCAAGGGTTAGGATTGCAGTGTATCAACACAGTGAACATTTAGTACTCCTCTACATTTAGAGGAGCATGCATGCGTGATCGATCACACGTGTGTAACTTGTGGTCAGAAGTATTATTCTTTACACATAGCTAATGAAGCTTTTATTTTAATTTACCTCCTTTAAAAAAAGGAAAGAAAAAGATGTTGGTAGTAAATAAGAGTTTTTAGGCAAAGCAATGTCGTGATAAGTGGTTTGGCTTTATTATCTGATTAAAAATACCAAAACAATTAGTGGAAATTTTAAGCATTTCTTTAATATGGCATCAACAAAATTCGAATTCTTGTTAAGTGTAATCAGTCTAGAAATTCTGAAGAAAGATTTCACATTTCGAAAAGCTGTGTCATTCTATTCCATTTTAATTATTTAACTATTGATAGAAATATTAAAAAAATGTAATAGAGGGAGGAACTGTCGAGAATGTCCCTCCCCAAAGAATAATTTTTGACAAAAAAGTGGCAGAAACTGTCCACAGCTGATTTTGTAATGTAACACCCTCTCAAAGAATAATGTTTGATCAAAAAGTGGCAAAAAACCATTCACAGCTGATTTTGTAATATAACATCCTTTGGTGTTTTTTTGGAAACCCTCAGAAGTTATGGACAGAGTGTGATGTGAATTGATATAGTAACAATATTCATACCTAGGCATTCTTGTTACGTTGCATATAAATGTTATGGCAGAATGCTCAAGTGTAGATACGATCTTAGTTTTCAGGAAACATTTAAAATTAAGATTGGAAAGGAGGAATTTTGTTTCAAGGAAATAAGCAAAATTAATAAATGAAGAATAAGAAAAGTCTGTTGCACTCAGAATAAATGAACCACCGATTTATTATAAAACAGTGGAGACCATTAAAAATAGATAAAGAAAATATGCAGTAAAAGTGTTAGTGAGAATCTTTGGGAATGCTGTTCACTTTTTATTGGCTAGTGAAATATATAAACATGCACCATACAAAAGTAAATATAATACAGAGCAGCTTGTATTTGCCCATTGGATTCATACATTTAACACGTTGACTGCCAAGCTAGTTAAAAAAAATCCCCAAAGCCAAAAAATATTTAGTAAATAATTTGATTAGTAATTCTAAAATAAATATTGTAATGTCAGCGTAATGCCATTTTTTTGCTTAAAAAATCAGAGTTTTTGTATATGTGGCCAATGTGGCCCAGTAGGTTACTTTATTTCTTGAGAAGCCATGTCGGCCACATACGTGTGATGCTATTATGGCATACATATGAAGGTCGTTTGTGATTAGTTTATTGCACACGCTGCAATAAAACTAATCACGATAAAATAAACTCTCAAATGTCTCAATACGTTTGTCAGTATTGTTAGGGATTTTGTGAAAAAAAGTTTGTTAGTGCACTGTATTATCCCCACTATCATTGTGTTGTGTTTCTCCGCAAGTTTGCACAAGTGTTTTGTAAAAAAAAAAAAAAAAAATCTAAAAAGCAATGGCTAAAAGAAAATTACTAAAAGAAGAGGAACTGAGAGAAATTGCAGAAAATCTTAGTAGTAGTTCTGAAGGTGAAAAATAAGATTTCGACTCTGATGATTTGGTAGAATATCCTGACTGGGATATTTCTTCAAATGAAGAAGGAGATACTGAAATACGGAAAAAATATTGAAGAAGTGCTTCAAGACTGGATGGCAGAAGAAAACACTGATGAGCAATTTGAAAAGACCGAAGAACCTGAGATTGAAGCGACTGAAACAAATGAAGCCATTGAATGGACTGAATACAAAGGTTACCAAAAAAGATTTGATTTTACAGGAAAATAGGGACTGCAAATAGACGTATCAAGAAACATTGTTTTTCATTGTTTTTTGATGAAGAAGTAATAAATCTTATTGTAACAGAAACAAACAGATATGCTGAACAGAAAATTGAGAGGACCCGAGCTTCGCTACAGTCATCTAAAAAAAAAAAAAAAAAAAAAGTGGGTTCCGACAACTGCTGATGAGATGAGCAAGTTTTTCGGACTTCTTATGTGGATGAGATTAGTAAGATTGAGGAGTATTGTTGCATCTTACTGGTCAACCAAACCTATAAAATAAAAACAAACTTAGTAACTAAAATTGTCTCGTAACAGATTTGAATTGTTGTCGCTCCTCATTCGCTTTTCAGACAATAAAACCACTCTTCCAGGGGACAGGCTCAGTAAGATACAACACTGATAGATGTTTTGCAGCTGAAATATCAGAAAATATTTTTCCCCGGCCAAGATTTCGTCATTGACGAATCTCTTATTCCTTGGAGGGGCAGGCTGATATTCCAACAATATATACCAAATAAAGCTCACAGGTATGAAATCAAGCTGTTCAAGTTTTGTTCCACTGAAGGATATACCCGGTCGAGCAAGATCTATTCAGGTAAATCTGAAAATTATATAAAATCCACAAGTTTAGCTGCAAAGGTCTGCGAAGAGTTATTGCAAGGATTTCTAAACAAAGGTTGCACCTTGTACGTAAACAATTTTTATATCAGCTACCATCGTTTATACCAGTTATCGTTTCTTCATCAAAAAACTCACATTGTTGTTCCATTACGAGCAAGTCAAAAATTTATCCCCAAAGAAGTCATGTACTCAAAGCTAAATAAAGGGGAGATGATCGCTAAAGAAGAAAAAAATGGAATTATTGTTCTAAAATGGTGAGATGCTTGAGATATGACTACTAACAACAAAGCATGCCCCAGAAATGGTTGATGGCCCCTCCACCAGTAAAGGAAGATGGAAAGAAGCCAAAAAAAACCCACTTCCTATTCTAGCGTATAATAAAGGAAAGGCAGGCATTGATCTGTTGGATCAAATGGGTTCGTATGCCACAACGCCAGAAAGGGGGTAAAGTGGAACCAGAAATTAGCGATAGAATGTTCCTGGCCAAATTGATTGACAAGGCCCTTAGCATATACTTCCTCCTATCATGTCTGGGCAGATTTGCAGACACTTTCAAATTTAATACTAATTTGCGGCATTTAATCAACATTGCCCAATGTTGATCTGAGGAATTACAGGTAGCCCTTGTTTTGCGCTAGTCCGATTTGCGCCGATTTGCAATAGTGACAGTCGCTAACGACAAGGCCATGAATATTTATTTTTTAATTTTTTTTTGTCGAATTTGTTTAAATTGTCAAACAAAATTTATTGGCATCATATTGTACTATGTATGATGCACTGTATACGTGATCAAGGACAATCTGAGCCAATCACAGATAATACAACATCAGCTTTGCAACCGATGGAGCAGGGGGTAATAGCCACCTTTGAAGCTTATTACCTATGGCAAACATTTATAGAAATGTAAAAGTTTTAGACGAGTCCAACATTACCATCACAGAATATTGATGGTCGTTTGATGTCTTAAAGGGCATCAATCACATTAACACAGTCTGGCAAGAAGTGACTGTTAATTGTCTAAATGGAGTGTGGTGTAAACTTCTCCCAGATTTCATTCATGACTTCAGAGAATTCAAGCCACAACAGAATGTTGTAGAAAACATCAGCAAGCTGGCACAAGAGGCAGAGTTAGAAGAAGTTACAGTTGAAGATGTAACTGATCTCTTGAAAAATCATGTACAGATTCTTTCAAATGAACACCTTGAAGCTGCAGAACTTAGCCAACAGCAGGGGGAAGAGAAAGAAGAAGATCCTCCTCTAAAAATTATGAAGACCAGTGATCTACAACTGATTCTTGCAAGTGTAGAATCCCTCATTAATGAGTTCTGTGACATTGATCACAACTGGGAGAGGAGTGCCACAGTTAAAATGGGTGTCATTTCAACCCTGACCCATTATTTCGAAATTCTTAAAGAAAGGAGGAAGAAATCCGGGCAATCAACACTTGCTTCTTTCTTCAAAAAAGGCAACCTCCTCAACCAGTGCCTTCAACAGAAGATCCTCAACCAGGACTTTCAAAGCCCAACTAAAAATTTGGCATTGCACTAAATTTTTAGTTGGTTTTTCACTGTCAAAATGTTTTGTAATTTATTTTTTCCTTATTATATGTAACTGTATGTAGATTAAAAATAAAACACTTTTTTTAAATTAAAAAGTTTATTTATGAACTTTATATACTTCAGTATTGAAAAGGATAGGTAAAATTTTTGGTTCCCGGAACCTAACCCTGTGATTTCCCATTAATTCCATTATGGAAAGGGTTCCATTTGCACCTGCCCCCCCCCACCCACCCATGAACCTACCCCTTGTGTAAATCAAGGGCTACCTGTACTTAACAAGTAATTCCTCTGATCTACTCTTAATTACTCTGACTAAAAGCAAAATTTCTTAAATCAAGTCTACAATTATCTTACAATTGCAACTGTCTTTCAGTTGTAAGACTGCACCTGAAATATTGTGTGACATAATTGATTTTCCTGCATTAAAACATAGCTGCCACTTTTCTGATCATACACAAAGCCTTTCAGAAGGTTGTTCTGAAGGAGTGCTGCTTTGCAATAACTGCTCATTTATCATTAACCATTCACTCAACCTTTGCGTGATCTGCAAATTTTGACATCAAGCTCTATATTCCTTCATTAATGTTATTTAAGAACATCAGAAACAGTTGTGGTCCAAGAACCAAGCCTAGATGGTGGAACCACTTTTAATGTTCACCCATTTTAAAGAGTAACCATTAATCACAACCCTCTGCCTCCTGCCTTGCAGCCACCTTGCTGTCTATCTTAGTTCATTATCCTGGCATGTTACTACTTATACAGTAACAAGGCATTTTAGTCGGATGCCTTGATAAAATCTAAATGAACAATATTGAAATTATATCCTATGGCTGGCTGACAAGTACCTGTCTTAAACTATCTAATCAGCTTAGTTAAACATGATTTGTCCTTAACAAAGCCATGCTGTGTATCTTTGAGAATTCCATTTCTAACTAAATATCCCTGTATTGAACTCTTTATCAATGCCACCTTTATGGCAATAAATTGTTACTTCTCTAATTCAAATAAATCATCTTTGATGATGAGTCCAGTGATGTTCTCAGACTAATTGTTCAGTGCACTATTTCACTGCTTCCCTCAAAATTACTGTTAATGTTGATGGTATACTGCCACTATCTATAGCATTATTTGCCTTTGTACCCAAAGGTTTTCTTATAAATAACCTTCTATAATTTGGATATTGCAAAGCTTTATTTTCATTTTAAATTTATTGTTTTCATTTAAAATTTTCATTTTAAATTTATCTATACACCACGTGGCACCTTTATTAGCTACACCTACCTGATGGTGAGTAGCCTCTCCCCCCAAATCCCCAGAATAGACTGGATTTGTCATGGCATAAAACTCAGTGATGTGTTTAAAGCACGTTACAGCGATGGGTGCTGGCCTATGTTGACTCAATTGCTTTCCACAGTCGTTGTAAATTTGGATGATTGCAAATCTCTACTTCTCAGAGCTTGTTCCACCTCATATCACATGCGGAGGCTGGGAGGCCACTATAGTAGGCTAAATTCACTCTCATGTACCTGGACTCAGTTATGTGCAATTCTGACCTTGTGATATGGCATATTATCTTTTTGGAACAACTCATTTGCAGACAGATAAACTGAAGCCATTAAGGAATATGCCTAGTCTTGTCAGAAACAGTTTCCATTATAATTTGTGGCATCCAAATATTTATCCTTTAGTATCAAGGAGCTCAATGTGCACAAGAAAACCACTTGCCATACCCTTACACTGGCACTATCAGCCTGCATTGTTGTCCTACCAGGTGAACAATGCATTGTCAGCCTGCATTGTGGAACTGACAGGATGGGTTGTAAACTTATGCTATTTTTATGCTGGTCTTCCCATCAGAATGAAACAGCAGGAACCAAGATTTGTCAGACCAAGCAACATTTTTTTTCTTTTCGCCCCTTCTAATTCTCCACTATTGAAACTTTCATGCTGATAGTAGTGGAACCTGGTTCTGTTGGCAGCTGTTGTGCCCTATCTGTTATATGGTATGAAAAGTTGTTTATTCAGAGCATCCTTTGATTATCAAAGTTGCACTGGGTTGTAATTTGACTGACTGTAGCCTTTTTATGTTGCATAAATCTTGTCATCTTCCTTTGGACTCTCACATCAACATGCTGTTTCTGATCTGTGGTCAGAAACAGCTTATTGATGGGAGAGTCCAAAAAACATCCAACCACTGACAGTAAAACAGTCTTGATACACCTGAGACACAATCATATGTTAAAATCTCAGCAGAGTTGCAGTTTCCAAGATACTCATACTGGCACATCTGGCACTGACTACAGTGGCACATTCATTGGCATTTAAATCTTTTTCTTTGCCCTTTCTTAAATTTAATTGCACACATAGATAAGTATTCCTACTTATCTACCACCTTCTTTGTATCACGTGGTACGAACATATGATGTTGTTACTGAAGGAGTGCTCCATTTCACAAAAAGATAGGTGAATCTAATAAGAAAGTAAAGTAAAGTTCTGTTTATGCTCCTGGATGGCTATGTGGGGTCAGAGAAATTTTACAAGAGAGAAAACAAGAACATCACTGTATTTAGCAGTCACATAGAGTAGAACCACAGTCAGCTTGTGTGATATGAATTTAATAGTGACATTTGCTTTGTTAAGGTAATTCTCTTATTGTTTATTAATATTTCAGTGATATAGATCAGCGTTTCCCAATCTTTCTTCAGCTATCGACTGCTCTGTATTTGAGGTAGAAACCACGGGTCAAAAATATCAAACTATAAATGCAAATATATAATAAATATTTTTTAAATACAATGATATGTGTTCATACTTAACAAATATAGTGTATGTTAGGTCATTATATTTATATTTTTGTCCCCTGTCTCTCTTAATGCAATTATTGCCTGTGCAACAAAAAGCTCTGTTTTATTGTCAACTCTCATGGACCACTTTTGTAAGTTACATAGACCACAGGTTGGGAAACACTGATATAGATTATTTTTGAATGCCATCCAAAATAATAAATTTTCACTAAAACTAATTATATATAATTTAAAAATCCCTAATATTTAAAAGGTGCCATTTTAATATACATTTTAAAATAGATTATTAATTAATATTATTATTTTTATAGACTCTTCTGTTAGCATCAGCTCTTATTAAATTCATTTGGACCAATGGTGGAGGGAGTACTACTATCATGGGGCCCGAAATGGGAGATCATTCTGCAAATAATAGTCCTTTCTCAGTATTAATGAAAGGAGCAATTCACATGGGTGAATTTGGAAAAGGTAAAAGCATACTCATTTCTGTTTATTTAGTTCTCCTTACTTGGTGTTACTCTGGACTGCTATTTATTTAATTTTAAAGGAAACTGCATTAATATTTTATCATATACTGTAAAAGATAGTTTTCTGAAATGTTAAGATGGTCATTAATAATTACAAGTTTGAGCACATTCCTAACATCTAGATGTCAGAACCAGTGAAAGCTGGTATGTAATGTTTGCTGTATTGATTAAATGTTTAAGAAAAATTGTGTAATCTTATTTTTGTGGTCATATATGAGGGACATTGGAAACGTTCATGACCTGAGTATGAAGGGTTTGTGTAGGGAGTCTGATAATATGTTACTTTTCAGCATAGTCCCCTTTGGAGTTGGTACACTTTTGCTTTTTGGAAGATTTGCGGCCTGAGTATGAAGAGTTTGGAAGGTTTGCGGCCTGAGTATGCCAGGCAGGTATTCATTTCAGATTAGGAAACAGAAGTACAATGAGGCTAGATCTGGTGAATATGGGAGATGGTTCAAGATTTCAAAGCCATGCTCATGCAGTTCAGAAATGGCAGTGACAGACTTGTGAACTATCCTGGTGGAACAAGACTCCTTTGCTAAGTTTTCCTTGGATCAGTACTATATGTGCATTTGTCTTAGATGTTTTCCTGCAAATATCTCACAAGATCTGTGTAAATGCTCCTGTAACTGTCTGGCCTCTCTGAAGGTAATTCACTAGCAATGCTCCATCAGCATCCCAAGTAGCTGATGCTGTCACCTTGCCAGCAGAAGGAATTGACTTGGCTTTCTTTGGAGAAGGAGGCTTGAGGTGAAGAGCTGTGTTTTCCACTGTTTGGACTGCTCCTTTCTCTCTGGTTGAAAGTGCTCTTTCTGCAGATTTTTTGTGTCATTACAGTGAACCACAGCGGAGTTGAACTAGTTAGGGAGCTGCCCTACTTAAGATACTATTCATGTGTACATGTTCTGTTTAAAGCTTTTCATTTTGAGCACTTCTGTTGGCTAATGAGCCAGTTGTGCAATAAGTATGGGGAAGTTTTCTGTAGTGCTACTGAGTGAGCTTCAATTGGCATATGTCTCCAATTTAAATAAAGTCGAACTTCCCTATAACGAATTCGATAAATCCGGTGAAAAAATTTTTTATAGAAAAATTTCGTTATACAGAGAATATCTTTTTTATTAGAAATTGTTATCTAATTAGAAAATGAAAATGAATCTACATTTATTTTTAATGTATTTTATTTCAAAAACATACTTATTTAAATTACGTTTATATAATTTTCGCTGGTAAGTATCACAATTTAAAAAAATCTGTAATTTTCTTTTTGCACAGTACAATTAAAAAATTGTCTGATTCTCAAAGAAAACCTCACATTTATTCAGAGCATTAAAAACATTATCAGGTACATTTTCACAAAACTGTAGACCCATACGAACCGTTTTAAAAGCGTTAATCATTTCTTTGTGAGTTGGCTTTTCTACGGGTTGTTCTGATGCGTCTTCAGCATCATCGTTAATTTTTTCGTGATCATGGTCGTGTCTAACCCTGTTCAGCAGTATTTCATCTTCATTTTCGATGTTTCCAGACGATTCTAATAATGTCCAAAAGTTTTTCAGTTGTGAAAAGGGCGGTTCATCTTGTTCGTCCAGTGGTTGTTCGACTTCTGTATTCAATGCAAATCCCGCTTTCGAAAAACAATTTTGAATAGTATATTCAGTGACATCGTTTGTCCAAACTTTTGCCAGTTCAGAGATGCAATCTCTAAGGTTAATTGTAACCTCCAAGTTTCTATTTTCTGATAATCATTGACAATATTCATTATTATTCTCTTTCGATAATTAAATTTAAAATTTTTAATAATGCTTTGGTCCATTGGCTGGAGTTTTGACATTACGTTTGGTGGTAAAAACAACTTCGCACTTTAAAGTTTGGCAGGATGTGCCGGACAATTGTCAGTTACGAACATGATTTTCTTTTTTTCTTTTGTTATATGCTTGTCTAGTTTTAATATCCATTCTTCAAAAATATCACTTGTCATCCATGCTTTTTTATTAAAAGGTGTAGTCAACTTCCAAAGATTTTGTGCCTCTAAAACATCTTGGGTTTTTTGATATTCCGATGACTAAAAGTCTTAATTTTTCACTTACTGTCATATTCGCTCCAACTAGTACAGTGATTCTTTCTTTGCTTTATTTTCCGCCAAAACATTTATCATCCTTAAAAGCAAGTGTTCTATTCGGTAAACATTTAAAGAATAAACCCATTTCGTCAGCATTAAAAACATCCTTACACTCATATTCTTCCAAAATCTTCTTTAAGGTATTGTTCCTCCAACTGTTGCAATCTTCTTCGCTTATATTAACACTTTTCTCCACAAATAACCTTTTGCACAATTCTGTGGCGCTTCTTAAATTTATCTAGCCACCCAGTGCTCGCATTAAATTCTGTATGTCCAAGGGACTGTGCAAATTTCAGAGCTTGTTGCTTAATTATTATGCCTGTGCCTAATAATTAAAATCGTAGATAAACTGCTTGCAGATATGCCATATTTCTCTGCAACATCTTTTTTCTTAAAACCCTGGTCAATATCATAACAATCTTTGCTTTATCATTAATACTTAAACACTTTCTCTTCGACATTGTTTTCACAATTGTAAAAATTACTGGACTGCAGCTCTTGCCGATACATACACCGCAAACTTTGCTGCGCTGGCCATATAGTGAATTGTTAGTACTGTACCACCTACTCAATGACGTTCGCTTGCCAATTCAACAGTATCACTCAGTTTGAAGAAATATACGACTTTGTGAATTTCTTTTATTCCGCTTTCATTCATATATACACGAAAGAAAATTTATGATTAACGTATGCTGTATGTTACTTTTCAGGAAAAAAAAAAAAAAAAAAAAGAGCATATAGCCTATGTGATTGATGATGAATGAAAAAAAAAAAAAAAAACATGAAAAACATCTACTGGGAGTCCAGTTAGACGAGAACGGACATATCATATAATGATTGACATGAAGGTCACATGGTACAGTTGAGGTGAGAAGCGAATGTCACTCAGTAGGCGTTTTTAAAAACCGACTATGGTAGCATTCTATGTATTGCCGCTGCAGCATGCTAAAGGATTACCGCAGCGAATTTCATTTTCCCCTGAGCCAACATCAATTTACAAATCTACCCTATTTATTGTAAAGTTTACGGCCACTTTTAAGAAAACCCATTTGGTTTAATAACTGTAACAAAAATGAAACAAAGACCCTCCTACAGGTGTCAATGGGCACAAGTGTTCACTAAAAGGATGATTATTTAATTCCAGATGCTAATGCGCAATTTCGAAAGGAAGGAGGCAGTATATTTGAGCGACTGTTTAGCAGTAAATGCTTAAGTCTTCAAAAATGCTTTTACTAATTTTTTTAAAAATTCGTTATAGAGAGACTAACACTTCATTATATGGGATTAATTTTACCTGTAATTTCGTTTAAAGGTGCAATGTTTTGCGAAAAAATTCGTAATATAGAGAAATTTGTTAAATAGAAGTTCGTAATAGAGAAGTTCCACTGTATATTGATGAACATTGTGGTCATCCTGGAGTAGAAACAGAAAATTTATTTATTATTTATGATATCTCATATTACTTATGCTAATGAAAAAATAATTAGACACAGTTATGGACTTTTGAACTATAGGCAGTTGTCAAAGCTCGCCGATTAATGTTCCCCGAAGATCTGGAGTATCTCCACTCACCCCTGGTATCAAAAACAGAATCGTGAATTGTGTTTACTTTATTTATTACCTAACACACTACAGGTTGCTGCAACAAGTGAGATAAAAGATAACTAGACCAATGTTTACAATAAGCATACAGAAAAAAAAAAAAATATATATATAAATAATGAATCATGGATGGGCAGAAGCTGAAAACAAAATATAAATCTTTACCAACTATAAATAAAAAAAATAAATTTTTTAAAAACGTTTTTACATTAATGGTTAATTGATTTTTATTATATTTTACTACTCACTTAATACTCACTTACTACTCAAGAATAAATAATCTTCTTTGATTGCAAGGTTGTGCAATATTTTCAGTATAAATATATTGTGCTTACTACTACTTATTATTTATTGTCCTTACTACTCACTTGAAACACTGCTTTGCATTGAAATAGAAATGATTTTCGGAATTGCTATGAAAGTATGATGCTGCTTAGACAATTTAGTCCCCTTTGATGCATGTGCTTTCATGTTCCTTGAGTTGTGAACTAAAAGGCCAATGGATAAATGATAGAATGAAGGATTTCATCTGCTGGGGGACTCCATCTCATTGTGAACAACATGGCACTGACATCCAAAACAAAGAAGGGCTAACATTTCAATAACTTCTGAACCCATCTAAGGGTTGGCTTGAAAGCTGCGGTCTCATGCTGTGCAAACAGCTTACAAATGAAGTAACCCAGTGGGATCAATGATCAAACAGAAATCAAGTAAAACCCCTTCAGTGATATTCCACTCGGTGTCCTTTAATAAAATTAGTCAAAAGTAAGTTAATAGTATGAACAGTTTATGGGAAGAGAAAAAAATATTTGTAGGGGGGGAAAAAAAAAAAAAAAGGTTAGAAGTGAACATTAGATCTGGATATGTGAATATAACCAGCAGACATGAAGGTACTACTAAACAATATCAGCTTTTCTGTCAAAACAGTTTTTTGCCTATGGGAATAGGAGGAATGTTGGGAAAAGAAGGAAATATTTTTGTTGGCAGTAACCCATTGTAAGATTCAATTAAGGTTAAAGAATAATAAAATAAGACTTTTTTTTCTCTAAGTTATCTCCAAAACAACTTTAGACACAAGCAGTGCTCACACTTCATGGTCATTCCCTACTATGGAATGCAGTAATGACAAATATATAGTAGGGACAAAACTGGCTCATTTTTCAGGTGGTAGATGACTTTCATCAATCGGTGAAATATCACCACTTTGCTTATTGGAGGCTTGAAGTGGTGAAACCCATGTTTAGTCTCTAGAGCAAAGTTTCCGGCATCCCCCTCTCTCCATACTTCTCCTTTAACCCCTGCACGGTATTAAGTACTATAGGTTTTGATACCTTTCGTGTTTAGGGTTTTCATAAAAAAAAAAAAAAAAAAAATACTTCTAGCATTGATATACTTGCACCTGTTCCTACTCTTAGTTACACTAACACAGTCCATGTATTTACTTGTTCCACGATGACTCCCAGCGGTCCTGGAAATCCCCAGAACCTTGCTTTCCAGGCTACTACTCATTCCACTAGAAGCAGTTCAAGAATCACTTTTGCCTGTGTCTGTGGCCACTGTTAATCTTTTAGTCTGTGAATCCCACCCCAAGCTAGCCATTTTCTGACCCACCTAACACTGCCTCTATAGCATTAGCAAATATTCTTGCAACCTTTCTATTGAAGTGTACCCCATTACTGTAGAAGCAGTCTCTCCTGTTAACAAGCACAGACAATGCTGAAAAAAATTCTATCCCATGAGTCTTGCACAGTCTCTCCAGGGCCGAATTGATTGACAAGGCTCTCATCACGTACTCCCTCCTATTGTGTTTGGGGCCGACCGGGCTAGCCAGGTGGGTAAAGTGCCTGCCTGGTAACCCAAAGGTTGCGGGTTCGATTCCCGCCTCGGGCTTGGATCAAAGTACTGCAAAAACCTTGGGAGGTGCATTATGGCCACAGAAGCCTATGCGCCAACAACTACCAAAAAAAAAAAAAAAGTGTTTGGGCAGAATTGCAGATGCTTTCAATTTTAGCCCTAACTCATGACTTTTTTTTTTTTTCAACACTGACTTTTACTTGTGAAGTAAATCTTTAGATCTCTTACTCTTAATGTCATTAGTGCCAACATGTACAATTATATCACCTTTTGTGCCCTTAAAAGATGATATCTGCTCTACAACATCATCGAATTTGACTCCGGCAGACATACCCTGGTCCTGTTCCACCTATCCTTTTTGCATAATATATTTTCTGTCGTCCTGACCATAGAGTCACTAGCAATAACTAGTTCCTGTGGGATCAGCACATTCTGCCTTGGAGATTTCACTGTGTTGCCTTATGCACAGGAGTAAGCTCTGGCATTGAGTTGGGCAGCTGGAAGCTTGATGGGACCCTCATATTCATTTCTTCGAGGGCATCTACCCTACACTCTCATGCTCTCATATGCACCCATCAGAACTCTGAGTTGGCACCTAATTTCTTTACACTCTAGGCACCTAGCACGCACGCACACACACACACACACACGCACACGCGCACGCACACACGCACACACACACACACACGCACACACACACACACACACACACCCTCCTTGGCTAAATCATGTCCTGTTCCAGAAAGGTCCGCAAACATTTCCTCTCATTTTTTGAGTGTGATGTGTTGGAGAATTGCTCCAACGCATCACAGTCTCAAAAAGTTGGAGAATAATTAAAAAAGAAATTTAATAAGATTAATATATTTTATTGATTAATTGATAATACTATACTAAGCTAACAAATTCCTAATACAGTGTCACTTATTACGCTATCTAGTTTTATGTTATACCTTATGCTATCAGTTTGAGATATACGTTATGCTATTTCGTTTCGATCTATTATACTACAACAATGACGGCAAGTTCAACAATATTGGTAACAACAACAGTGTGAGCGGTGAGTCGTAACTTACAAAAATCAATAGTTAAATTTTTAAAAAATGAGCTAACGAATGCTACTAAGCCTGTTAATATCTCTGTCGAACACAATGTAATGTGTTATTTAATGAAGAATACAGTAAAAATATCAAAAACTACTTTTCCGTTTTCAGCAGCCGAAAGTTCACCTTCGCGACCCCAGCACCCTTTTAGGCGATTACAAATATTTTTTTAACCCTCTCCTTACATATAACAATAATTTGTCAACCCATTAGAAAGAATGAGAAAAGCTTTATGATAAATATGTGCCACACCCACCAGCAGAGCACAAAAAATTCACTTGAATTGTAAACAATTCAATTGCTATTAATTTAAATTCTTAGGTTCAGCCACCATGAATTTAAAATCAATAAACAATAGCCTAAGAATGCAAAATGTTATTGCATTCTTAGGCTATTGTGATAATGTGATAATTAATCAGTACACTACTTATATTTTACATTGTCTTTTATTTTTATATTAAAGTGTAAAACTTCTATTCTCTCAGCTTTAATTGATTTATTTTAAGAAAAATTAATTATTTCGGAAATAGAAAATTTCACATCAAATAAAAGAATATTTTAATACACACTGAAACCATTCAATTTACATCATTTTGGCTTTTTCATATGTAAATTTGAGAAAAAAAGAATGGGTAATGCACTAGGAGTGTTGCCCTATAACTTTGTAAGTACTGTGATGTCATTTGTTGTAGAGAGAGAGAGAGAAAGTTAATATAAAATCACTGGAGTTATGAAATATGTACATTAACATCTATCCCACTATCCATATCATGCAGTAATGTAATATGAAACTTTTAAAAATGTGCTACTTGCATTGCAGTACTTGATACTTGGACAGAACAGTCAAATGCAGCTAAGTGGTAGCCCTCTTGGTTGATGATTGGGTGGTGTCAGTGGTTTTGAATAGCAGCTGAATTTGGCTTTGAGATTGAAATCAGATGGCCTAATTTAGGACTAATATGCCATATTTTGAAGTTATTAGAACCATTGCAATATTGCAACCATTTTCTTTTTGTTATATAGCTTTCCTTTACTATGAAAAGCCGAAACGGGGTCCCAAATTGTTTATTGATTTTAAATTCATGGTGGCTGAACCTAAGAATTTAAATTAATAGCAATTGAATTGCTTGCTATGGAAGTGAATTTTTTGTGCTCTGCTGGTGGGCATGGCACATATTTATCATAAAGCTTTTCTCATTCTTTCTAATGGGTTGACAAAACAATTCACTATTAACCTTCTCTCTCTCTCACTTTAAATAATACTAATAACTACTTACTTTCTGAAAACAATGTTAACCAACCAACTGGTTAATAACTGTAATTCTGAAATTTAATTGTGACTGCAGGTTTGATTACAGTTTTGCTATAATCACATGTAGACATATTTTAAAATTATCTAGGCCTAAGAAGAAAGCGGGAAATGAGCAGTAGTGAAAGAAGTGTCAGTGTGGAAGCTAGCAATAGTGAAGATGAACCAAGTGATGTACGTCATCCACAGACTGCTAGTGAGGTAGGCAGTGAAATTTCAAATTGTTATTGAATTGCTTAAATATGTAATTCTTTGAAGGCTGGTGCTGATTGGAGATGCTGATTGCAATTCATTTTTTGATAAAATAAATACAGAGCGAGTGTTTGATTTTTACCAATTTTAATTTTGTATTGTATTTCTTTTATGCTTTTATTTTGCTAATAAATGCAAACGCTGGCAGCAAACCCACACAAGTCTGTGTACCAACAATGAACACCAATCTAGTAGATGAATGTCAGTCTTGCAGCCATGTACTCATCAGAGCAAGCACAGCTCTCATATCTATTGAAATTTTATTTGTGACTTCCATATTCTGTTATAATGTGTATACGTTTGCTGAGGAAGGGGTCCATTAGCCCTGAAAGCTTCATTCTTTGTCATTAAAATTCTAATTACTGGATATATTCTGTATTATTTTCTTCTTTATTGTGCTATTTAAAACTACTGTGTTTCTAAGTAACTCGGTTTCTTGAGGTCATCCTGTCATGAGTATTTCAGTAAAGGCTCTATATAACGATCCCATAGTTAAATGAGAAAAACAGTTGTTATAATTGGGAGGACGTTATATTGCTCGTTCATAAAATCGGCACCAAAAGAAGTAAAAGCCAGAAAATTTAATGTAATGCTGCTAATACAATGTAGTATAATCTTATTTATAATATGTACTACAGTATTAAACAAGAAAATTATGATTGTAAATTTTGCAATGACTATAGAGTGCAGTAAGATTACAATTAAATTGTACATTTCACTACATAGGCTACCTACCTACCTACCTACCTATCAAAACCTAACAAGAGAATTGCTTCATAATTTAAAATCTGTCAAAACATGCAATTTCAATGGTAGAGCATGTTTTAAAAGAGAATTATGAAGATGTGTGATAGCAGTTACAGTAGAATGTTGGTTATCTGGAACGTCAGTTATCCAGAATAATTTGAAAGGCTGATCTTTTTTCCTTTTTTTTTTTTAATTAACTGTAGTAAAGTAAGCACTGGTTATAGTGATCATGGTTACAAATTGATTTTTATTATAATAAGCGAAAGTCGAGTTTAATACCTGTTTATAACAAATTGTACAAACAAAAAGCCCAACAAACTGAAAACTGCAAATTGTTTTATGGTTGTGATTTCTAGAATTCTATATGATCTTCAGAATTGTGCTTTAGAAAAACATCACAGGGACTACTGGGTTTTCTTAGATTTCAGACTAGTTTATATCTGCCATTGGCTTCTGTGTCACCTGATAATTTATATGCATCCCATACATTTTTCTTCTCTGCCACGAGCCTCATTAGTTCATCTGACATCAATTTAGGCCTAAACCTTTGAATATTATTTCTTAATTGGAATGAAAAGCCTAGTCGCCTCAAAAATTAAGTGCCTGAAGGCTTCCCATTTAAAATTCAATGTTGGTAGCATTATCAGTTGATTCCACTGTACAGAATTTAAAAACTGTCTGAGACCTCTGAAGTCACCTTTACGAAAGCAAAAGCCCTTCCCTTTAGCCTTGATGGTAGTTACATCTTTAAGTAATTCCCACATCAGTACGTTGTGATCACTGTCATCCAGTGGTTCCTTTATCTGAAAATTCTTAATGCAGGAATAATCACTGCTGATAATCAGATCAAGAGTATTACTCCCTCTGGTTGCCTCTTGAACATGTTGCTGTAGAAAACAGTCATGCAATAAATCCACAAAAGTCTTGCTAGTGTGTGAGTGACCAATCCACAAGTTCCAGTCAATATCTGGAAAGTTAAAATCCCCCATTATATGATATTCTGATTTACTGGCCCACTCTATTCTCTGCACAATTGCTCATTATGCTCAACAGATTCATTAGGCCTATAACACACACACCTACTCTCATTTTTTCTTTCCCAGTGCTTGTCACACTGGTGCTTCCGTAGCCAGGTGGGCATGAGCAGCAGTGCGCAGCACATGCTTCTTGATTAGACCGGGGTTCGAGCCCGTGACCACCAAATACGGAGAATATGGAAAGGTCAAGGAATGACCACCGCATATCCTGGAGCAATATGGCCTTAGTTGCTAATGCTCCTAAAAACCCAACAACAACAACAGCTTGTCACACCAAACAGACTCAACATTGTATTGTCCACCAACATCAATTGGATGCACTTCCGTAGATTTTATGTGTTTCGTAACTAGCAGCATAACCCTCCTCTTTTCCTATCCTGTCTATCCTTTCTGTACTCCCCAAATTCCAATTCTGCACTACTTATGTCTCTGTGACACCACGTCTCTGATATCCCAACAATATCTGCCTTTGATGTCTTGACTAGCACTTCAAGCTCATCAAATTTATTAACTATACTTCTAGCCTTAGTGTACATGCAAGTATACATGCACCTGTTTCTACTCTTAGTTACCGTAACACAGTCCATGTATTTACTTGTTCCATGATGATTCCCAGCAGCTCTTGAAATCCCCAGCAACTTGCTCTCTAAACTGCTGCTCATTACAATAGAAGCAGCGCAAGAATCACTTTCATCTCTGCCTTTGGCTACCATTAATCTTTTAGTCTGTGAATTCCCCCCACGAAGATAGCCATTTTCCAACCCACCTAACACTGCCTCGATAGCATCAGCAAATATTCTTGCACCCTTTCTATTTAAGGGTACCCCATTCCTGTAGAAGCAGTCTCTCCTGTCAACAAGCACAAATCAGGCTGAAAAAATTCTACCCCTTGAGCCTTGCACAATCTCTTCAGGGCTAAATTGATTGACAAGGCTCTCATCATATACTCCCTCCTGTCATGTCTTTGAGCAGAATTTCAGACTTTCACATTCAACCCTAACTCGTGACTTTTTTTCAACATTGACCTGACTTGTTGGGTAAATCTGCAAATCTCTTACTCTAATTGTCATTAGTTTCAACATGTACAACAAATCACCTTTTGTGCCCTTAAAAGATATCTGCTGTTACATCGTCATCAACTTTTGCCCCTGGCAGACATACTCTGGTCCTGTTCCACCTATCCTTCTTGCGTAGTATATTCCCCATCTCCCTGACAGTAGTCACCAACAATTTTTCATCAACTTCATCCCATGCTGAAACCCATAAATACATTGCCTGTAGGATATCAATTTTGCATTGATTTTTGCTTTTAAGACATAGCACAGTTTTGTTTAATAGCATTCTTCGGTAGATTTTCTTAAACAGTTTTCCTTCTGTTCATTTTTATTTGTAGCATCAATATTCATGGCTGCATTTTCGCAAGACTTTTTTGAAAGACAGGCCATGACGAGTCTTAAATTTCTGGAACCACCCATCCTAACTTTTAAATTCTTCAATATCTATTCAGTACACAAACGATTCAGCCCTAACTTTTAAAAGATTACCATCTACAGGAAAATTTTCTGCATGCATCATCATTAGCCATTCCAAAAGTACCTTTCCAAGATCTGGTTACTTTGCCTTTCATGCTTGAATCCTACCCAGTGCAGCAGATTTCTCTAAACTTTGTCTCTTTCTGATCTATCAGAATAGTGAACAGAGTACTCTTAGGAATGCCAAACTGTTGATGTCAGTCTTAGAATGCACACCATATCTACAGCTTGCAAAATCCTAATTTGATCTGTAATTACAAATGCTATCTGCTTTCTTGGAGCCATACCAATAAACATACACTCTAACTAATGAAATGAACTTCTACCCAATGTTCATTTCATTACCATACTGCGAGAAAAGAGTATGGGAAATCTTAACAAATGATTTCTCATGGTCAGGCTGCAATTACATCAGTGTATTTGAAGTGTTCTGTCATTTTTAAACACGAATATTGAAGTAAAAAGTAAAAAATTCAGATTAAGAGGTAGAAATTATTTATTGTTTTTTTTATAAATATTTTATTTATAGATTATTTATAAAACTAGTTATTGTCGGTGACTCTGTTGTCAAGGAGATGGGGAATATATTATGCAAAAAGGATTGGTGGAATAGGACCAGGGTATGTCTGCCAAGGTCAAAAGTTGATGATGTTATAGGGCAGATTTCATCTTTTAAGCGCACAAAAGGTGATATTGTTGGTGATACTCTTAAGGTTATTAGTACAGGTCAATGCTGGAATACCAATAGTATACACTTGTTGACCTGTACTTGTTAAGTACAGGTCAGTGCTGGAATAAAGTCTCAAGTTAGGGTTAAATTTCAAAGTGTCTGCAATTCTGCCCAGACACAATAGGAGGGAGTATATGATGAGAGCCTTGTCAGTCAATTCGGCCCTGGAGAGATTCTGCAAGGCTCATGGGGTAGAATTTTTTTCAGCGTGGTCTGTGCTTACTAACAAGAGAAACTGCTTCTACAGGGATGGAAGACACTTAAATAAATAGATAGGGTGCAAGAATATTTGCTGATTCTATCAAGGCAGTGTTAGTTGGGTCGGAAAACTGCTAGTTCGTGGGGGGGGGTGGATTCACAGACTAAAAGATTAACGGTAGCCGCAGGCAGAGACCTGCGGCTACACATTGGAATGAGCAGAAGCCTAGAGAGCAAGTTGCTGGGGATTTCAAGAGCTGCTGGGAGTCATCATGGAACAAGTAAATACATGGGCTGTGTTAGGGTAACTAAGAGTAAGAACAAGTGCATGTATACTTTCATGTACACTAATGCTAGAAGTATAATAAATGAAATTGATAAATTTGAAGTGCTGATCAAGACATCAAAGGCAGATATTGTTGGGATATCAGAGACATGGTTTCACACAGATATAAGCATTGCAGAATTGGAATTTGGAGCGTACAATGTGTGCAGAAAGGACAGGTAGGGTAGGAAAGGAGGAGGGGTTATGTTGTTAGTTAAGAAACACGTAAAATCTAAGGACGTGCATCCAGTTGACACGGGTGGACAGTGCAATTAGGGCTTACAATACCGGGATCCCGGTCAGTTTTTTCTGGTATTGAAATACCGGTATTGATACAAAAAGTACCAGTTTTTCGGTACTAATTTAAAAAAAACAAGTTTATAATTTAATCACATAAAGGTTATAAAATCATCTTTATGTGATTATGACGTCGTTATCTCTACTAGCAAATGTTTGATAATCATCAATACGACACCATGCAACATTGCAACCTGTCCACATTTCTCGGACAACTTCATGCCTGACCGTATTGTAACTCCCAAATCCCGTTCCTCCACTACTGACTTTAGTTCAACTCCACCAAGTGTACAAGTTAATTTGGGGTTCCTGTTCCCCAGGTGTAAAACCTTGCATTTTGCTGAATTAAAGCATAGCTGCCACTTTTCTGACCATCCCGGAAGTCAATCTAGGTCACTCTGAAGAAGCTCTGCTTGGCGGCGATCATTAACTACTCTACTGATCTTTACATCATCTGCAAGTTTAGACTTCATGCCCTCATCCCTTCATAGATGTCATTTAAGATGATCAAAAACAACAGTAGCCCCAATACTGATCCTTTAGGAACTCCACTTCTTACATTAACCCAGTCTGAGGAATAACCACTTATCACAACCCTCTGCCTGGTGCCCTCAAGCCATCATGCTATCCATCTAAGAATTTTCCCTATGATTCCAGCCTGCTCCAACTTATAAAGTAACCACTCATGTGAGACTGAGTTAAATGCTTTGCTGAAATCCAAATAAACGATGTTGAAATTATTCCCTAAATCCAGCTCACGAGCGACCTGTCAAAATGGCTAACCAGATTTGTTAAACATGATTTTCCCTTTACAAAACCATCGTATCCCACAGAATTCCATTTCCATCTAAATAATCCTGAATTCCACCCTTGATCATTGTCTCCATGATTTTCTCTACTACTGAAGTTAGACTGGCCGGTCGGTAATTTCCCGTTACACTCATAGAACTGCCATTATGTTCCAATTTACACCAGTCCAACCGAATCTCTCCTGTCTAGTGATACTCTCATAACTAGCCTTAATGGTTCAATGCACTCACTTGCTGCCTCCTTTAAGATTATAGGGTATATGCCATCAAGCACAGGCGCCTTACTCACTTGTAGACGCAAAAGTTCTCATTAAATAATCATTTGAAATTTCAACATCATTAATTGCATTTTTTTCAACTTCACTTCCATAATATCTCATTGACACAAAGGGTTTTTTATGTAAATATCAATGCAAAGCAACTTTTGAGTTCATCTGCAACTTCAGCTATGTTATCTAATACTCTCCCACATCCATTACATAAGGGTCCAATCTGATATATCCTTCTGTTCTTTGCATTTATATATGTGAAGAATTTCTTAACTGCACTCTTTCCTCTCTTCTTTATTCCTTATTCCCACTCTTTGCTCTCTCCCAGACTCAGTAAAGATACTATAGTGAAAATTATACTTCACTTAATAAAAGTTCTTTCTCCTTTAGAAAATGATGAACATAATTCAACCATGGAAGACCAACATGGAACAGAACATCAGCGTTCTGCAAATTCTTTCCAAAAAAAAGAAATTGCCTGACTCCAGTGAGATTTTAAAAGATGAACTTGAGTCGGAAATTAATAAAATACTTTTAACTATTTTTGTTAAAAAAGTTCAAAGCCTAGAAAATATGGACTCAGATCACCTACAATTATCTCAATACAATAGTACCAGAATAAAATCAGAAAGGCCGTATTCTGCCGATAATCAAATACTGTATGTACCAAAATTAGATCCATTTTAAATTATCATATGCTTGATCTTTTTCTCACAAACAACCCTTTCTAAGTGAGAAAGGGTTGTTTTTGAAAGGTCCTTTAGGCACTTCAGATCACAACTTAGTGATTGTCTCTTCTCCAATGGAACCTTTATCTCTTTATACTCTTTCTATTCCCAACCTCGTGTTGTTTGGCATTACAAGAATGCAAAATGGAATGACCTGCGAGACTTCTTTTCTTCTTTTCCTTGGTCGGATTACTGTTTCAAAACTTCTGATGTCAACTTTTGCTCAGATCATGTCAGTGAAATTATTCTTGCAGGAATGGAATCCTTTATCCTACACTCCACTTTAAAATCTCGTCCTTTATCTAAACCTTGGTTTTCCAATAAATGTGCTAAGGCTGTTCAAGAGAAGAAAGTTGCATATCATAATTGGCTTGTTTCTAATTCTTCAGTTTCATTTTCTGCCTACACCAAAGCTTGCAACAATTGTAAAGCAGTTATTAATCAGTCCAAACTAGAGTTTGAACAGGCTAAAAGAAGAAAACTTGCTTCTTGCCCTAATGGTAGGCGAGCATTCTGGTCTCTTGCCAAAGCTATTTGCCGCAACTTTTTCCCATCTCTGCTCCCACCTCTGTCCAAACGTAATGGTTTTGTTGTCAATTCAGCCAAGGATAAAGCTGACTTGCTAGCATCCCATTTGTCTTCCAACTCATATATTAATGATCTTGGTAAAATACCTCCCACCATTCCCAACACGCTCCATTCAATGCTTCCTGTTGTCTTCCGTCAAAAGAATGTCAGAAGGATTTTGACGAATCTTGATGCTAAGAAATCTCCAGGTCCCAATGCTATTTCACCACTTGTTCTCAAAACCTGTGCTCCTGAACTTACTCCTATTCTTTGCTGCCTTTTTTCACTTTCTTATTCCAAAGGTGTTTTTCCTTCTGCTTGGAAATTTGCTCATGTCCAGCCTGTTCTTAAAAAGGGTGACAAATCCCTCCCATCCAATTATTATCCCATTTCAATTACTTCTACTGTTTCTAAAGTAATGGAGAAATCAATTAACCGCCAACTCTTAAACTACCCAGAAACCTTCCGTCTGATCAACGATCGCCAGTATGGATTCTGTCAGTGTCGATCCACTGGTGATATTCTGGCTTATGTTACCCATTTATGGACTAATTCAATGGAAAGGTTCGGTGAAACACAAGGAGTTGCTCTTGACATCTCAAAGGCTTTCGATCGTGTTTGGCATAAAGGTCTTCTAAACAAGCTTCCATATTATGGTTTGCCAACTGTTTTTAGTAACTGGTTATCCAGTTTTCTCTCTGATCGCTCACTGTGGGTGATGGTAGATGGCTCTCTGTCTTCTGACTTCTCCACTAATGCCAGTGTCCCCAAGGTTCTTTCTTTTTCAAGGTTCAGTTCTTTCCCCAACTCTTTTCCTCTTGTATATTAATGACCTTCTTCCATTGACTGGAAATGCTATCCATAGTTTTGCCGATGATAGCACATTGCATTCCACTTTCCATTTTGAGAAACCTTGTCCTGCTCAATTAGCTTCAACTTCCCGAAAATATGCTACCAATTCCTTAAATGCCGATCTTCAGGTAATTCTCCAGTGGGGCAAAGACAACTTAGTTGATTTCTACCCTTCTAGAACTCAGTCTTGTCTTATATTTCGCAAAAAGGATTCTTCTGCTCCTATGCTTATCTTTAGTGACCCTCCGATTTCTAGGCAAAATGATATATCTCTTTTGGGGATTACCCTGACTTCTAACCTCTCTTGGCACAAGACATTACAAATATTGCTTCTTCTGCATCTAAAAAACTTGGTGGTTTTCTCTTTCGCTCTCGGTGTTACTTTTCTTCCGAACAGCTGCTCACTCTGTATAAATCGCAAATCTGTCCTGCCATGGAATATTGTTCCCACATTTGGGTGGTGCTCCCAAAACCTCTCTCAGGCTTCTTGATTCCATTCAGAAGAGGGCAGTTAGGTTAATTAATGCCTCATCTGTAACAGAGTCTCTCCACTCGCTGTCTCATAGACGTACTGTTTCTGCTGCATGCCTCTTCTACAAATACTTCCATGGGCACTGTTCTTCTGAATTGGCTTCTATAATTCCTGCTCTCTCTTTCAAAACAGTCCGAACACGTGCTGCCACCAGTCAACATCCATTTACTATCCAACTTCAAACTCACAGAACCAACTTTTTATCTTCCTCGTTTATTCATTCAACTGCTGTTTTCTGGAACAACTTTCCTTCATACGCATTTCACTAAAATTACAGTCTACAGAAGTTAAGCCAATGTCAACAAATATCTTCTTTCGTCTTCTCAACCTGCAACCCAAGCATGGTACTAAGTACTATAGGTTCTAACACCTCTCGTGTTTGGGGTTTACTTAAAAAAAAAAAAAAAAATACTGTACGTTCCAAAATTAGATCCATTTTAAATTATCATACTATTGATTGCTTATGTTTCTTAAGAGCTCGCTTTATTCGGATAGGTAGTGTGGATGCTTAAATATAACTAAACTTTGCAGTAATAATATGTATTTTTTTTTTTTTTTTAGAATAACTGTATTTTAATGATTTTTTTCAGTATATTTATTTTTGCAATAAAAGTTTATTTAAAACATGAATTCAAGTAATTACAATACTTGTTTTTTTTCCTTACTTTACTGCACCTAATTGTCATCAAAATTTATCGAGAAAAATGTTGGTTTTTGGAATGCCGGTATTAACTCCTGTATCCCAGTTTCATAAATTAAAAATATCGAAATACCAGTATTAAGATTTTGACCAGTATTGTAAGCCCGAAGTGCAATGTTGAGTCTGTTAGGAGTGACATAAACACTGGGAAGGGGAAAAGGAGAGTAGGAGTATGTTATAGGTTTAATGACTCTGATGAGTACAATGAACAGAAATGGAATAGGATAGTAAATCAGAATGTATTGTAATGGAGGATTTTAACTTTCCAGATATTAACTGGAACTTGTGGGTTGGTCACCCGCATGCTAGCAAGACTTTTGTGGATTTATTGGAGGCGCCTCCGTAGCCAGGTGGGAAGGAGCAGCAGTGCATAGCACACGCTTCTTGATTAGACCGGGGTTCGAGCCCATCACCACCAAATATGGAGGATGCGGAAAGGTCAGGGAATGACCACCGCATATTCCCGGAGCAATATGGCCTTAGTTGCTAATGCTCCTGAAAACCAAAAAAGAACTAACGATTTATTGGAGGATTGTTTTCTACAGCAACATGTTCAAGGGGCAACCAGAGGAAGTAATACCCTTGATCTGATTATCAGCAGTGATTAATTATGTATTAAGAATTTGCAGATAAAGGAACCACTAGGTGACAGTGATCACAATCTACTGATGTGGGATTTACTTAAAGATGTAACTACCACCAAGGGTAAAGGGAAGGGCTTTTGTTTTTGTAAAGGTGACTACAGTGGTCTGAGACAGTTTTTAAATTCTATGCAGTGGGTTCAACTGATGATGTTACCAACGGTGAAATCTAAATAGGAAGCCTTCAGGGACATAACCTTGGAGGCTACTAGGCTTTTCATACCAACTCAGAAATACTGTTCAAGGTTCAGGCTTAAATGGATGATGTATGAATTAATGAGGCTCATGGTAGAAAAGAAAAATGCATGGGATGCATATAAATTATCAGTCGAAACAGAAGCCTAAGGCAGATATAAACTAGTCTGTAATCAAATCACAAAAAGGAGGTTAGGCAGGCGAAGGCAGATTACGAGACATCTTTGGCAAAGGATGCAAAGAAAAACAGCAAAGAGTTCTTTCCTTATGTAAACTCTAGAAGGAAGGATGGTTCGACTATTGATGATCTTGCTCAAGTAGCTGATAAACTGAATGAGTATTTTGCATTCGAGGAGGGGAATGCCAGTAGTTTATCAAACTCTAACAGGGAGATAAGTGATTTTGTAATAACTGAGAGCAGAGTGGAGGAGAAATTGTTGAAGTTAAACATAAAAAAGGCACCTGGGGCCTATCCAGTTATAATGCAGGAGGCATCAAGGGAAGTAAACAAACCCTTAGCCATAATTATGAGAGCATCCTTAGAGTCAGGGGAGGTCCCCTTGGACTGGGGATGTGCAAATGTATCCTCAATTCACAAAGGGGGTTCAAAGGGTGCCTGTTAGTTTTAACTTATGTTCTGGGGAAAATAATGGAGTCACTGGCTAAAGATGTGATATAGGATCACCTAGACAAGACAGCAGTAATAGTTCAGACAGCATGGGTTAAGGGGAAGTCTGACCAATTTGATTGTATACTGCGATGTGGTCACAAAGGAACTGGATGCAAAAAATAATTTTGATATCATATTCTTGGATTTCAGGAAATCTTTTCATATTGTTGCATGTGGAAAACTGCTGTACAAATTGGAGTGGTATGGTATATGGCATCAAGGGCAAGTTCCTGAAATAGACAAAGGGATGGTTGAGTAAGAGGCCACAGAGAGTGGTAATAAATGGACATTGCCCTACATGGACTAATGTTATAAGTGGAGCCCCCCCCCCCCCAGGGTTCTGTGCTGGGCCTATTGTTTTGTGTATTTATCGATGATATTGATGAAGGTATATCAGGCCTAATGTCCAGGTTTGCAGATGATACAAAGGTTGGCAGGGTTGTTAATGACAGTAAAGACAGTATGCTGCTGCTGCTGCTGCAGCAACAGGATTTAGTTGTGCAGATGGGCTAAGTGGCAACTGAAGTTTAACATTAACAAATGCAAAGTACTCCTATGGGTAGCAGTAACCCAAGAGAAACATATCAACTGTGTGGTACTACACTCAGGGAGGTGGAGAATGAAAAAGACCTGGGGGTGATTGTGCAGTCAGATATGAAGTTCTCTGAGTAGTTCAGATGGGCTGCCAGGGCAGGTTAAGGAATTTTGTCAATGATATATAGGAATTTTGCTAGCAGAGACAGGGAGATGATTATCCCTTTGTATAAATCAGTGGTCAGGCCATACCTTGAGTACTGTATACAGGTCTGGAGGCCTCATTTTAGGAATGATGTATAGTTACTAGAATGAGTAGAGAGAAGAAAACAAGATTGGTGAAAGGAACAAAGGGGTACGCTTATGAAGAAAGGTTTAAGTACTGAAAGTTGCAGCAGCTGGAGACTAGACACCTGCGAAGTGATCTGATCGAAGTGTATAATGCCTTGAATGATTTGAGCAGGCTCAATGCTGACGAGATACTTCCGCTTGCTCAGATTAAGAACCTGAGGGGGGGGGGGGCATAGATTCAAATTGAGGAAAGGCAGTAGTAGAATAGATCTGCGGAAGTTTTCCTTTAGCCAGCGGGTAGTTGATTTTTGGAACAGACTTCCATCTGTGTTTGTGGAAGTTGATATCATAAATAAATTTAAGGCTGAACTATACAAACATTTGGAGTGACTGGATGGGTTAAATGGGAAGTTTTTTTTTTTGTCTGATGTATAAGCTTTCTTTCTTGCATCATATGCCTCAACTAATGCTAAATTTATGGTCGTTATAGAGAAATCCTTTTATTTTCAAGGTCATTATACTGAAGGTAAAATAGCATCAGGTTAATGCAAAATTGGCCAGGACCAACCACATAGGACATTATAATGTTTTGGGACATTAAAAAGAGGGTCACTATAGTGTGTTTAGGGTCTAAGGCACCAGCGGTTTCCCACATATCCGGGTGGCATACATTGTCGTGTGATACAGAACACTATAGAAGCCAGAGATTTAAAAGTGTATGGATATTGTAAAGTGTAGTGTTGTGTACTGTTGTTCATCTGACCTTTTAGCTGTTGGACCCCTGGTGGGGCCCACAAAGGAAACACTTGGATTGGGTTTGGCCGAAAGGAATATAGATACATAAGTTACATGATTTAAGATTAAAATTTTGGGTGTTGGGCTTGGTGAATTTTGACATGGGTTGGACATTTGTTGTAAAGATAGGGAGGGAAGGGAGACTGAAGGCTGGAGGGGAAAGACGACAGAAGTATGGGGACAATAGAGAAGACAACCCCAGGAGTCAGTGGGGCATATCCATGCCCCCACCAGAGGGAAAATAAGGGGTGGAAGGGAAGGAGGCAGGGAACTGTCTCCCCCCCCATGCCCGAGGGATAGGGAGTTAAAGTGACTCAGGTAAGAGCACCCCATTCAGACCTCCAGGTGGTATTGGCAGTGGAGCTGAAAGTCATATCTTTTGTCCTGAAGTGTCACAGATCCGGGAACAGGTGCTATCCAAGAAAATTGGTGGAAGAACTAAATCAGGTAAGTTCTCTGTGGTGGTGGTGGTGGTGGGAGAGTCCTACGCATTCCAAAGAGGTCTTGGGCAAATTTGGAAAATGCAGCATAGATTTCCTCTGATTCCAGGAGATATTGTTCCCGGAGTCTTGGGATGAATTGGATTTTTGATATCAGAATGCACCGAAGGTCCTCATATAATGGACACTGGTACATCAAATGCTCCCATGATTCAAGTTGGCCACAACTGGTTATTGGTGAAGCCCAGGGTGATAAGTTTTCCCCTGATGGTGCTGTGCCCAGTCAGCAAATAGGTTGTCAGGAGACCTAGGGAGAACAAGGTTGGTGACTTCGGGTAGGTTGTCCGGATATCCGGAATGAATTTTTTGGTTATGGCCCCTTTATCTGTGGCTGTCCATCGTTGTTGCTAGGTCTGTTGAAGAAAGTTAGCAAGCCATGTTTTCTCAACAGAGCAGTTGTTAGCCGGATCGGTGGCAAAGTTTAGAAAGTGTATGGATATTGTAGAGTGTAGTGTTGTGTATGGTCGTTATAGCCTCCTTTATTATCAAAATAGTGAGCATTTTGTTATATTTATTAACTAGACTGTTGAACACAGAAGGTTCAACCTCCTTGTATGTCGTCGTATCTGAAATGATGGCGTATAATTTATTTATATAAATGTGCTCACTATTTATAGGAAAGATGACCACATCACTATGGCCCAGCTTAAACAAACTTGTCTGACTTGTCTTTTGCCAGGTGGTAGAGCATGGTGCACCAGACAATCTCCAGGTCCAGGGGGAGGGAGGGCTCCCATCAAGACCTGGAGACCATGCGTACTGACATTGCAGCATGTCTGAGAGATGGTGAGCAGGATTGAGCGGTGTATGGTTTCAAGTTTTCTTCAGTTGACTACTGTAGTGGCTCTTGTGTACCATATAGGAGCACCATATGTGATGACAGTTATGTCATCACATATGGTGCTCCTATATCCCTTAAGGCAGGAATACTGCCTTGTAGAAGAGGCTGAGAGTTCTTTTCTTGAGTCCCCAGTTCTGATGGGTGACTCTTGCAATTAGGGCAGAGTAGCGCCTTATCTATCTTCTGTCTGATGTGTAGACGGTCACTATAAAGAGCTTTGACTGTTTAAATCTATATTTGCTAAGTATTATAATACCAGCATATGGCAGATCTTATGGCAGTTTAATAAAATATGCTGGCCATCAAATATGCAGGCCAAGGTAGTTCTCAATTTATCAAATTTAATAGATACACTTATGTATGTATACTCTAACTTATGTATACTCTAGATATGTTGTGTGTATACTGTTTGTATGCATAATACTTTATCTACTTCAGAGTAACAACTTTTGTTAAGTTGCCTAATTTTATCAACTTATGAAATCAACAGGGATTACCTGTATTTTTGATATATTTATTAACATATTTATTATCAAAATAGTGAGCATTTTGTTATATTTATTAACTAGACTGTTGAACACAGAAGGTTCAACCTCCTTGTATGTCGTCGTATCTGAAATGATGGCGTATAATTTATTTATATAAATGTGCTCACTATTTATAGGAAAGATGACCACATCACTATGGCCCAGCATAAACAAATTAAAGCCTGCACTTACAATATCCCAACCTTATTTGGTCAAGTAAAATTACACAAAGCAGGATACCCAATACGTCCGATCGTGTCATATAAGAATTCAGCTTTTGCTTCCTTAGCCATGTTTATCTACCCAGTTCTAAAACCCCTTAGAGAACTTCTAACATATAATATAAAAAACTACAATGCTTTATTCATGAACCTTAAAGATCTCCATATTAAGGAGGATACGAAGTTATATTCATTGGATGTGACTTCACTATATACTAACGTAAATGTACCGTATGCCTTAGACCTAGTCTAGGCCTACTTAAATGATGATAACGTAAAAACTAAAAACACCAGATTTCCAAAAGACAATCTTTGAACTAATGAAACTATTAGTAAATGCTAGTTACATTCTCTTTCAAGAAAAAATACATAGACAGATTTTTGGCCTCCCAATGGGTCTGAACATCAGTGGACTCGTTGCTGAGCTATACTTAGATAATTTAGAGAAGATCCATCTTGATCCATTTATACCACAGATCACATATTATGGAAGATATCTGGATGACATCCTAATTATCACTGACCATAAATAATATTCTACAGGTTTTTAATAACATCCATCAGAGATTAAAATTTAAATTGGAAATTGAAGCAGAAACCCACTCCATAAATTTCCTTAATTTTACCATACACAGATTAGACCAAAAACTAAATTTTAGTATATATAGAAAACCCACTAATAAGGGGGATGCTTTTACATTTCCATAGTTATCATCCCTATCCATACAAAAAATCAGTCATGCTGAATCAGTTTCTTAACGCCTTTAAATATTCTTCCACTCAGATTTCTCTAATGACAGAAATAAATGTATTAACTAGAAGATTCACAAATAGGGGTTACCCTTTAACCTCTGTAAATAAAATTAAAGCATTAGCACATGAAAAAATAAAAACAACCTCACAACAAACATTGTACAAAAATCTGACAAGGCCAAAATACATTTCATTACCATATGTCGCATATTGGTACAATAAACTTAACCAAATATGCAGGGGCACCGACATGAAAATTACAGCCAAACCCATGAATAAATTATACACATTCTTTAGAAATTGACCTTCAAACACTACATTCCAATCACAGCATGACCTTGTATACAGCACCAAGTGTAAAAATTGCGACACCATTTACGTAGGATCTACCTCGAGCAAAACAACATGAAGCTTCAGTTCGGGCGGGTCGTTCAAATGCATCGGAACTTTCGTTTCACGCAATAAATGAACAACATTCATTCGCTTTAATGAAACAAAAATAATAATATTCAACATAACTGCCATAAATTATTTATTGCAGAAATCCTAGAGATGAAGCTATGTAAAAATTCAGTCAGTATCCGTAGATCATTCTTATTATCCGACGATTGGTCACTTATGCGCATGCATGAAGAACAAACATTACAACATAAGACAAAGGTTTTGGATTAATTGTGTGTTGCTCTTATTCCTGTGAACATGTTGCTTCTAAAAGTTTTAGTTCAACTTAAGGAATAAAGAGAAAAGCCTTTTTGACCTTTTTAATTTTAATGCCAATCTACGTAATGTTTTCCTTGCTGGCAGAGGGATGGTGTTTGTAGACCTAAGTTGGGTTGAGTACTCAATATTGAGACTGAGGGGTATGAGGTATGAGGTATATTGAGGGTCTAGCGGCTCCTGGGATTTCTCCCATCTCCGCGAATGTTCTATGTATCGGTGACAGTACCCTGTCAAAGCCGGAGATTTAGAAGTGTGTGGATCATGAGTAGTGTTATATGTTGTGCCCATTGTTTATCCGGCTTATTGGCCGCCAGGCCCCTAATGGGACCAGACGTTGTCCATACCTCGCCATGTGGAGGCTAGCCGGGTGTTACCATTGAGTCAATTGTACTCTGGCAGGTCCTGCCACTTACTTTCCTGGGATTTTAGTGGCTAGGACCTAAAATAAAATTGGAACGACCGCGGTTGATTTAAATCACTTACATTAAAGCACTAATATTGGGTTTGACGCTGAAAGCCTGTTTCTGAAGTGCCTAAAAGGTTGGGTGAAATTTTTTGGTGTATTTAAATTTGGACGTGTAGGGCTATACGCTGTGCAAGAAAAAGTGCTGGGAGGGGAGAATGAAGGCTGGTGGGTGAAATAGGAAGAAGAGGGTCGATAGGGTAGGTGACCCCCAATTTTTCAGTGAGGCATGCCCATGCCCCACCAGAGGGAAGAAATGGTGTGGCAGGGAAGAGAGGTGACAGCAAGCCGTCACCTCCCTCCCCTGCCGGGTGTGGGAGTAAAAGAATTGCACTGCACAAGAGAGTGCAGAGCATAGAGCCAATATGGCTCCGTTGAGGCAGCAACTTGGAGTTTCTCTATCTTCGTTGGTCTTCTCTGTCATTGGTAGCCATATTTTTCCTCAGCTATGAACACTGGTCAGGTCCATTGTTGGTCTGTTAGCTATGGCTGTGGTTCTCTTCATCATGGGAAGATCCGCAGCTCCATGGGGTTATTCTTGCGATCGCTGGTTTTAGATGATTAGTAGTAAGCAGGTTCCTGGGCGAGGTTCTCCTTGAGTCCTCTCCACGCATGTTCTGTGTTTTTTTTTTTTTTTTTACCTTCTGTAGATGGCTATCAATGTTTTACGCCTACCAAATAGTTTTTGGGCATATTCCTTTAGCTCCCTGTATTCCTCAAGTGAGTCCAATAGATGTGATTCCAAGTTCTTGGGGAGGTAGTGTATTGCAGTGATCAGTCTGCACCTGAGGTCCTCATAATGGGTGCAATCATACATAATGTGCTCCCAGCACTCAAGCTCCCCACAGGCACATCTCGGATCCACCTCAATCCCCAACGCTGCCAGCTTGGCTGTAAAGGCCCCGTGACCAGTCAATAAATAGGTGGTGTATAAGCCAGGTTGAAACCAAGTTGGGGGACTGGGGTACATCCTGTCGATGTTCGGAATGAATTTCCTGGTGATATTTCCCTTATTTCCCTTATTTGAGTTGGCCCAGCGCTCCTGCCAAACTTGCATCAGGTGTTTTTGCAGCCTTGTCTTTTCATTTTTTTGTGGTGCATTAACGTCCACAGTATAGCCATGGTATGTACAAGGTATTCCTTTCTCTATGGGGTAGATCATTCCCCTACACATGATCTCTAAGTCAAGGGGAAGAGCTCCGGCCAAGACCTGCAGCGTGTGGGTACTGGTTGTCCTACAAGCACGTGTAACTGTCAGTAGGATTGTTCTTTGCGTTGCATCAAGGATGCGTCGGTTTACTACAGTTCCTGTTTTGGAAAACCATATTGCTGAGGCGTAAGTGATGATCGGTAGGAAGGTTGTTTTATAAAACAATGACAGGGTGCGTTGGTTTAACCCCCAGTCCCGCCTGACGATCCTAGCCACCAATCCAGAGTATCTTTTGATTTTGGCTCTGATATAAGTTAGATGGTGTTTAAAAGTAAGATTACCATCCAGTATAACTCCTAAATATTTTAACTGGGTCACTAATTTTATTGTGGTAGGTCCCACCTTTATTTGTGGCGGTCTACTTATATAAAGCTTGCCTTTTAGCAGGACGGAGGACGTCTTTGTTGTTGATATCGTCAGGCAATGGGTTCTGGTCCAGTTTTGCAATATCAGCATTGCCTGATTGGCCTTTTCCTCTAGCTGGGCCCGTCTATCTGCAGCAATGGTGAGGACCAAATCATCAGCAAAGGCCTGGGAGCGCACATCACCAAGGTGCAAAGCCAAGAACCCATCCAAAACCATATTCCACAGGAGCGGTCCCAGAACAGAACCCCGGGGACAGCCTCTGTGGACATCACGATTCACTCTACCATAAGGTGCTTCCACGATGATGCGTCTCTCGGAGAGATAAGACCTAATTATGGAATATAAGTTGATCGGTACATGTGCCAGCCTTAGTCTTGCCAGTACGCTCGGCCACCAAATGGTGTCGAACGCCCCAGCGAAGTCAACAGAGATGGCTAGAAGATATTTATTATTGCAGTTTGCTGCTGATTCCGATAGGCTACGCAAGGCTTCCACAGTAGACGAACCCTTCTTGAATCCGTATTGCGATGTCTCTGTGAGTTTCGCTGCCTGGTAATGCTGATTTATCCTTGTACAGAGTAGTCTTTCAAACAGTTTGCTTGCAACCGGCAGTAGGGCTATTGGCCGACTGAGGGGTTTGGAACACTACTGTTCTGACAGAGGGGATGAAGTTTCACATTTTTTATAAATTTTTTATCGCCTTCACAAAGAATTGTTAGCGCGCTGGACTAGGAGAGTTGGTTTGAAAAGAAGCATCCTATATCAAATATAAAGGTAATCCCTGTTGATTTCATAATATAATGGAATATAGGAATTATTGAGTACTTAATAGCTCTCTATTGTCAAAACTTTTATCAACATAAATTTTATTGAGGTGCTGCTCTTTTACTAATGTTATTGAATGACTTTTTGCAATAATATGAATTTGTGTGAAATGCATGGAGTATTTTTGTGTGCAGTTAGTAATTCTTGTAAATATTACTTGTCAGGAATATAGATATTTTCTCTGTAATTCTTTGTGTTTGTTCTTATTTCTTGTATTTTCGTTGTCAGCCTGCTTGTCGTAACAGCTATAATTGTAATCCTTTGACTTGTATTTTGCATTTATTATGCATTGTTTATAATACTTTAATATGCATACTAAATGGTTCACTGTTGCATATACATTGAATAAAATAAAATATGGTGTTACTGTTCTGCCATCATAGTATGTGGATTTTGTCACCTGCACACATTTGGCCAGATTCCAGGAATTCAAATTCTGTTGGAAACTAGAGGAATTCTTAAATGTCTTTTCAGTCAGTTTTATGAGTTTCCATTGTTATCTCTAAATAGGCCTACAAGGCTGGGACAATTCATATTGAACAATTAAACTTTACACCAGCCGGTATTCAAATAAACAAATTCCAATCCTGCAACTAAAACACTTTATTTACAATAAAATAAAATAAAATACGAGTGTATAAAATGAAATTAAATGAAATAAAATAAAATATACAGTAGTCTAAAACTGATGTGATTTAATTTACAATAAAATACAAAAAATATATAAAACATGATGATAAAAGCGATAAAAACAGTTAATAAAATACCGTAACAACCGTAGCTTTCAGAGATAACGATCTCCTTTCTCAACAGCATATTTCTGCTGTGTGGCACATCCTTAAATAGCAGATCCACGGCACTTGTCACATGGTTCCTCGGGAGTAAGGCCAGAATTTCCCATTTATGCACCTGAACCGGAAATGGCTCGGGAGTGCGCTAGCTGAAACCATTCATCTTGCCCAAGAACCACGGTTTCAAAGAGGGGACGTAAACGTACACGCTTGTCTCTATTAATGGAATTGCTAGCTGCCCCAATACGTAAACTCTCAAGCCATTTACAGTCCCAGAACCCCTGTGCATGATCCGTGATGATAGCATCCTCCAGGGAGATTTGATGTTGCTTCTCCCAGAAATGTTCTGCCATGGCAGACTTCCCATAGTTTGCGGACTTTTTTGCATTCATATGCTCCCCCCAGACAACACTGCTCTTGTGTTGGCTGGCTTGTGCCGAGGTATAATGAGCATATTGACCTCGGCACATGGGCTTTCTAAACACCTTGGTCTTGAGCCTACAACCATCCCTAATAACCAACACGTCAAGGAACGGTAGGATTCCCTCTGCTTCCACCTCCGAAGTAAATTTAATAAAGGGGGAGAAGCTATTAAGTATCTGATCCTCCTTCCCCTTAGAAAAGGATGTTTTGTTAAGTACTAGGTCTCCTCTTAGCGTTAATGATATTTGTGAGGGTGTGGAGTTCTGTTTATCCAGTACCACCATGGTTTTCCAAGATGTGGTTTTCCCCCATTAGTGCCATAGTGGCTAACTGAGCTATGGAAGAGTTGGAAGTTAGAATTTTTGAGGGTTTGGAATTTCCCATGCATAAATGGAAAAGATTTGTTGATGACACATTCACCATTATACAAAAGGGGAGGGAGGATCAGATACTTGATGTACTTAATAGCTTCTCCCCTTTTATTAAATTTACTTCGAAGGTGGGAAGTCTGCCGTGGCAGAACCTTTCTAGGAGAAGCAATATCAAATCTCCCCGGAGGATGCTGTTATCACGGATCATGCACAGGGGTTCTGGGACTGTAAATGGCTTGAGAGTTTACGTATTGGGGCAGCTAGCAATTCCATTAATAGAGACAAGCGTGTACGTTTACGTCCCCTCTTTGAAACCGTGGTTCTTGGGTGAGATGAACGGTTTCAGCTAGCGCACTCCCGAGCCATTTCCGGTTCAGGTGCATAAATGGGAAATTCTGGCCTTACTCCCGAGGAACCATGTGACAAGTGCCGTGGATCTGCTATTTAAGGATGTGCCACACAGCAGAAATATGCTGTTGAGAAAGGAGATCGCTATCTCCGAAAGCTACAGTTGTTATGGTATTTTATTAACTGTTTTTATCGCTTTTATCATCATATTTTATATATTTTATATTTTTTGTATTTTATTGTAAATTAAATCACATCAGTTTTAGACTACTATATATTTTATTTCATTTAATTTCATTTATACACTCGTATTTTATTTTATTTTATTTTATTGTAAATAAAGTGTTTTAGTTGCAGGATTGGAATTTGTTTATTTGAATACCGGCTGGTGTAAAGTTTAATTGTTCAACATTGTTTGTTATTCCTGTTTTTCAACCAAGTTGTTCAAAGAAAGTGTATCACCCAGGAATTTCACATTTGTAACCCTTTTTCGCGATGGTATGTTACATTAATGACTATCATCACAAATAGAAATGTAAACAAAAGATATTTATTAATAATTAAGGCAGAACTAAGTAATATTTGACAAATGCTCTCAAAATATTTCAAAATGAGCATTTGCAACCTTTATACAACAGTTTTGGTAAACATCACAATTATGGCTGAAATGTTATCAGAAGCCCTCAATTTGCTTCAGTTTATCATTTTAAATGGAAAACAAAATGAAAAGTTCACCAGGTGCAAACTAATATTTAGTTGAACCACCTCTGGTTCTGATAACAGCAGCACACCGTCGAGGCATTGACAAGATCAATTTCTGAAGATAATCACTGATAGTTTGTGGTTCCAAATATGAATTATGGCTTCCTGAAGTTCACGAAGGGTCTTTGGTTTCTTTTTGGCAACTGCAGATTCCACACGATGCCAACAGTTCTCTGTAGGTTTCGGGGCCGGGCTGTTTCTTGGTCAGCTAATAGTTGTAATGGACCATTCTTCCAACCATTTTTTCACCTGTAGCAAATGTAAACACATTACTGTTGAACCTGTAATGCAGAAATGAAGCTAAAGTAACTACAGAAGTGCCTACTTACACATTTTGTCTGACGACAAGGAGAAGAGTCTTCCTGAAAGATGCAGTTACTTGGCAGGTTGAAATGGTCTCTAATAGTTGGCAGCAACCATTAGAGACTAGTTCTTCCCATTGCCTTCCAATATAGGCAGGTATCCATTGGCATTTACGGAACCTTTTATAAACTGCAGGTGACCTACTCCGCGATACGAAATGCACCCCCATATCATTTGGCTGGTAGGGAATTTCACTGTAGACACCATACAGTCTGGATGGTATTCTTCACCACGTCTATGGCGAATTGTTTGTCTCCCATCAGAGCTATGCAGGTCGAATTTCTTCTCATCCAAGAAAATAACTGACTTCCACTGCTCGAGGATCGAAATGACATGCTTCTTACACTAAATTAATCGAGCCTTTTTCATTTTTTATGCGAGGAGGGGCTTCTTCTTAGGACAATGGGCTACAAGTCCATTTTTGAAGAGGCATCTTCTGACTGTTACTGTACCTGCTACCACGCCTGTATGTTCTCCTCATTTTCTTTTCAGCTCAGAAAAAGAAGCTTTACGGTTAAGGCATAAGAGCTTCAAAATGTGGTCCTGTTTTGGCATAGAAACTTGTTTGTGTCCAGTTCCTTTTTTCCTATCAGCAGAATCAGTATTCTTGAGTTTGGGAAGAAATCTATTCACTGTCGACTGATTGCAAGACACACTATAAGCAATATGACAGGAAGAACATTCTTCCTCATGTAATGCAATATTGCACTCTTTCTTCGTGGCATCAACTGCATGTAACTCACCATCCTGACACAAGCAAGGTATGACTGTAACTCTTTGCAGAGCATGCTTATATAGCTGAAAGTAACAGCTGATGCAATATTACAAAGGGTACTAGGAAAGTTTTGCAATACAGCTTTGTTTATTTAATTTTTTCAAAGTAATTTCCTCTACATTCAATACACCTCTCCATCCTCTGAAACCAATCTTTAAACCAGTTCTGCCAAGTTTCACTAGGGAGTAAAGCACACTCGTTGTCCCAAGCCCATAGAAGGTCCTCATCACTGGAAAACCGCCTCCCTTTTAGCTTCATTTTCACGTGCGGGAACAGTGCAAAGTCGCAGGGAGCAAGGTCTGGACTGTAGGGAGGGTGCTCGAGAAGTTTCAGTCCTGTCGTGGTCAAATATTCGGTGCAGGCTTTGGCGCGGTGAGCTGGAGCATTATCGTGATGGAGGTACCAGGTGTCCATTCTTGACTTTGGCCGCAGGTTCTTCATAGATCCAATGACTTTAGGCAGGCATTGTTCAGTATACCACTTAGCTGTGACTGTCTTCTGCGTGTCCAAAACGACACGTTCCACAATTCCACTCGATTTGAAAAATACAGCTATCATTTTCTTCTTTACAGATCGGGATTTTCTGACAATTTTGGGTGTGTCGTCATCATCAAAGACCCAAACTTTGTTTTGAGCCTTGGTCAGCAGATCGTAATAGTACAGCCAAGTCTCGTCACCTGTCACGATGTTGTTCACATACCGAGATTGTCCCTTATCAAACTTTTTTAACGTCTCCCGGCACCAAGTCACACGTCGTGTCATCTGCTCTTCAGTCAGTTGATGCGGCACCCAGAGAGAACAAAGTTTCTTCACGTGCAAATGATCTTGCAGAATCGAACGAATTGCTGGTGCATTTAGGCCCAAAGTATCCTCTATCTGTTGGTAGGTCACTCGCCTGTTTTCGTCAAGCATTTTCCTCATAGCAGTAACGTTTTCCTCTGTAACTGACGTTCGTGGCTTTCCCGGCCTCTCAGAATCCTCCAGAGTGAAATTTCCCCTTTGGAATTCTCTATACCACCTGAATATCGTTGTACGATGTGGACAATCATCATATAGTGCAAGAGTCATTTCTTCTAAGCACTGGTCTATGGTTAAACCATGCACAAAATTATACTGCAAAACTGTCCTTATCTCATTTCGTGACCACGATGCCATCGCAAGCACTTTACACTCTCACTACTAATGAATAACTGAGCCCATTAACTTGCTGTGGCGGCTACTATGCACGTATGAACATGTCTCAACATGCAGCAACAAGCAGCTTCCTGTGATTCATTGTTGCGTCATATTGCAAAACTTTCCTAGTACCCTTTGTATGTCATCACCATGCATGCCAAACTTACCTGATGCATCAATCTGTAAGAAATATTGCTATATGCTTGTTATTCGGATGGCAATTAAAATTTTAAGGGTTGATGCACTTTCTTTGAACACCAGTGTACATGCACGTTGATTTAAAATAATAAGCATACACTTATTATTTTAAAATGCGTGCTTGGTATCTATGCACAGTAGAGCTGAATGATTCATGGTCGTAGTGTTCTATTTAAAAACTACCCATATTGGAATTCAGAATGGTGTGCATGTGTGTTAATTTAATTTGCACTCACATTGGTTTCTTGATCTATGTGCACAATTTCATATTTGATTCATAAAAGGCAAGTGTATAAACTTTGCCAGATATAACTTTTGGCTATTATTAAATTTGGGCCATTTCAAAAAAAAAAAAAAAAAGCAGTGTCATTTTTTTAATATTTTATATTGTAATTTATGTGTAAGAGTTTATTCATGAATGCATTTTCTATTTCATTACTTTTATTCCTACCAATTACTTTAATAACTTGTCATTTGGTTTTATCAGAAATATTTTTATTAGTAATAGTTTACTTATACAGCAAACCCCCGCTATTCGTGGGGGTTACGTTCCTGAGAAATGCCGCGAATACCGAAAACGCACATAGTGAGTTATGGTTCCCATAGTAATAAAGGGATTCCGTTCCAAAGTATGAAATATATAAGAAAAACTAGTCTAAAATTTTGTCTATGTATGTATATGTACGTATTGCATTTCACCATAGTGAAATGCAAGCATATGGCATCGAAATGAAAATAAGAAACAATTTAATATTAAATGTAATATTTATTAGAAATTTCAAACAAATCTTTCAAACCAGCGCCTTTGCTAGCAAAAAAACTTATCCCGCCAGTGCTATCACCAGTTTCGCTCAAGTGTTGATAAAGGAGTTTTGCCTTTTCACGAATGGTGAGTGAACTTAACAGAATTTTATTTTAAGTTCAGTGTTCTATCCACAGATTTAAAGCCTTTTCCATTTTTTCTAATTTAACTTCACGAGTTACAGAGCAAATTTTTGAAGCAATTAGCGCATTTTCACGGACACTACGGCAGATTTTTTTCTTCCGATTTCTTGATTGATCGTACCGTTGACTCATTGATTTTATAACGTTTTGCCACTGAGGAGACACTTTCACCATTAGAAATTTTATCTAATAACTCAATTTTATTCGCTAATGTCATCACCTTCTTTGATCTTTTCACATTTCCCTTGTTATTTGTAGCCATATTTTTGTACGCGTTAGAAAGAATTTGTCCACAATAAAGTCACTTTCTTCCATTAACCCACTCGAAAAAGTCTGTTTTACACTGCAAAACGGTAGATTTATCACTTTTGTAAGCATATCAATTTATAAATTGATAAATTTATTCAGTTTATAAGCATATAAATTAAAAGCAAACGATGAAACCTTCCATGACAAGCGCATAACACATACTAAGCCGCCGTAGCCTAGCGGTCAGGCACGTGGGTGCATAAGTATACGTGCCTTGAGTGACCGGGGTTCAAGCCTGTGACTGTTGAATACGGTGCTGTTTCTTGTATTCTGTCTATCTTCTGAACTCCTCTGATCATTTAGTTGTCCCGGAGTATAAACAGAAAATTTATTTTATTTAAATAAGGATTAGCGAGAAACATCCACGCTCGCCATGTTGTCACCCCCCCCCCCCACTGAGGGCTGTTTTGACCGGGAAAGATAATTTTAACCACGCCCATGTTTTTTTATGGCGTTAAATGTTCACGGCACTTTAAAATTCACATTTTTTAGGTTTCATTTTATATTAAATCAGCAACTGCGAATACAGATACCGCAAATAGCGGGGGTTTACTGTATAATTGAAATTGTAGTCTGTGTAAACGTGATATTGTTATTATTTCTTAGACTTTTATATTGATATTTTCCTTAGGTTTTTTTTTTATATTGATATTGATTCAAATATCGCAGCTTACTTAGGTACTTTATATTTGTTTTATATATCTTATGTCTTCTAGCCATAAGTTTAATTTCTGACATTATCTGATATTATTGATCTGAAATATTTATATTTCTTATCTTATTTTATATTAAAAATATGTTTTTGTTTAGATATCTTTTATTTTACTCTTCATTGTTTATTATTTGGAATAATTTCTTTTAAGAAATGTTAATATTTCTTTCCTTTTTTTTTTACTTAACCATTCATTGTGTAAAATTAGATTACTTTAATAACTTTGAAATCTCTTCTGTTTTGTTTTGAACATTAAGAATTCACTAAAACTTGAAAATAAAAATAAGCAATTAAGACACCTGATTGGGTTAATAAGTGAAATTAAAATTATGCAATTGATATTAGAGATGGTTTTTAAAAGGTTGCTAGTGTTATTATTTTCCTAAAATTCCAAATACTCCCTTTTCTTTATTTTTAATTTTTTTTATTTAGATATATGAAGTATGATCAAACAGTTCGACTGAACTATTGCAAAATGATGAAACTTACACAGGAGCAAGATTGCCATAGCATGCAGTATTTGAGTGGACCATGGTTCAAGCACATGTGACTGCTAAATACAGTTAATGAATAATGATTGTATTAATTATTTATTATAAACTCCTGTGATCTGGTGGTTGTGCCAGAGTGTAAGCAAGAACTTTTTGTGGGCGGATCTCCTTTGAAGTGGTATGCCTAACACTGTGTACATTGGTTCCAGTGATTCTGCTACTCCTGGAAGATTCCAGATAGGCTTCTTTTGGAATTACTAATAATTCCTGTTTGTTGTGTTCTGAATAATTTCCTCAATTATTGCAAATCTGTGGCCTCTCATGGGGACATTAAGCTTAGGAAACTAAAATAATAAAAAAATAACCAAGCTAAATCTGGAAAGTATGGCTGACAGGATGGCATGACAGTGATGGCATGCTTCACAAGAAAGGCTTGAATTGAAAGTGTCAAGTGTGCAGTGGGTGTTGTCATGATGCAAGCGCCAATTCCTTGAAGCAATTTTTTCAGTTATTTTCTCTGAAATCGCCATAGAACTGTTTTGCGGTGTTCTTCGTTCACTGTTTGACCATATGGGATAAATTCATAATGAACAGTAAGTAGCCTGTGAGTCAAAAAAAAATACAATAAACACGATTGAGATTGTCTTGTTTTTTTGGGTTTTAGAGAAGGTTGAGCCTTACATTGAGAGGACTGGGCCTATGTTTTTGGGTCATATTCACCACCAGTAATGATGGTGATGTGTGCATGTGATGGACGAAAAAAAAACAAAAAAACAACACAACGTGAATCAGCAGCACTTTGATAGAGATCCTGGCATGCAAGAACCTGCTGCTTTCTTTGAAATCAGTTATGATGCAAGGTACTAACTTGACTGAAATGCATCTTTCTTGAAGATGCATTTCAGTCAATGGTTCTTGAAGTTGAAGGGTGGCCACAGAGTGAACTATCTTCAAACTTTAAGAACTACTTAAAAAGCCTTCAAATGACACATAGCATCTTCTTTGAAAGCTGTTTTTGATATTTTGTGGGTTGCTGTTGCACCTTCCCTAATTTTAAACAAAATTGATGCAAATTTGCTATTCAGTAAAATCACTCCTTTTAAAATGTGAAATGTGTAAAACACCTTCTGTTCAACGCATGTTAATTCAGACTGAATACAGATAAGTGGGTGATTCTCATGTTATGTGTTGTGACAAGTTGCAAGATTCACTATGATGCTGCAGTTTCAAGATACATAATCAATCCCAAAACTTTTTGATCATACCTTGGTCACACACACACACACACACACACACACACACACACACACACACACACACACACACACACACACACACACACACACACACACACACACACACACACACACAATTTTATGAGTATTTGTAATGAATATAAAATTTAAATGTTTCATCTTTTTTATCTCTAGCTGGATAGTTCTCAAGTTAGTGACAGACCACGAAGCAGTGCTGAAGGCAGCGAACATACAGGAGAAAGTCAGCCTAGTAGTCCCTGCGAAACTGAGCAACAGCCACAACAAATTGCTAAATGCCCAGTTCAAGAGCGTGACATTTCTCACTGCCAGCAGTCTGGCAGAAAGTGGCGACGACATAGAGTAGAAGGAAGGAGTAAACAAAGGGTAGATAAGACTAAAGATAGGGAAAGTTCCAGTGGTGATGAGAGTGAATTGAGTAGTGTCAGTGAGGATAGCCTACAAAGTGATACTGATCCTGCTGAATGCTCTGAAGGCCCAAACCACGGAGAACATCTTTTAAAGTCTCAACCAGTCGAACCATCTGAAGATTCTGGAAGAGAGGGTGAGAAACCATCCCATGTGTGGAGGCGCAAAATTTTGAGAAGGAAAAGAGCCAGGTTGGCAGCCAATAATGTTCGAAATCAGGATACTACCAAAGTGCAAGAATCAGTAGAGAAGGGTGAAGTGCTTTCTGAAGATAGTGCTGAAAAAAATGCTGCTGACAGTGCTGCTCAGGAATCGGCACCTCCAAGATGTTTTTTAGATGATGTAACCATTGTAATTGGGCAAAAGAAAAGGGAAATCGAAGAAGAGGATGAGGAGGAGGAAGAGGAAGATGATGAAGAAGAGGAGGATAATTCCCAAAAGCCATCAAGGAATATTCCACCTCTTGCTGATGAAGATCCAAGTGCTCATAATAGAGGATCACTGCAAAGGCCTCCTGCGCCTCAGTTGTTGCCTGAATTAATGAAAGCTGTTTTAGAAAGAGAAGGAAATTTACCAAGATTTGGAGATAGACTTGATAGTGGTGATATGTATGAATGCCGGCAGTATCTTGCTAACCTTCACCCTCAGCGCCACCTTCCAGGACCAGGGTAATTAACTATATGTGAGAGATACTAGTTATTTGGCTTATTATGAATGAGATAGAAATTAAATTTTTGTAAATTTTTTTGTAATGACCCTACCCCAAATTCATTAATTCAATGAATTTGTTTCTTTGATTTTAAGGCAGCCATATAGTTATCAGTTAAACGTTTGATCTTCTAGTTATAGACATATAGTGATCACAATGATATTACTTCAAGCGTTAAGATAAATGAAAGTGAATGATGCAATTTCTTGAATCAGAATTTTAACATATCAGCATGAACAAGTGAATTATTAGATTGTGAGATTGTTATGGAATAAATTTGTACTTATGAGAATTCCATATTGTTTTAATATTCTTATTATGAGACTTTGCATAAATATATGATAATTCCTTTGTTGTTGTGAAAAGCATGGAATTGTTGACCCACTCCCCTCTCAGAATAAGTTATTCCTAACGTTTTCCGAGAAAGAGTTATTCCTCACATTTATTCCTAAATTTCTGGTGTGCAGTTTCACATTGGTAGTAGTGAACCCATTCTACATCCTTTTCTTCAAACCTTTTCTTCAAAAGGATGTCTTGGGAATTTTCAGTTGTGGCTTGCATTTTAAGTTAATCCAGCATTTTCAGAACTAGCTTTGTATTTATTATTTAGTATATGGCACAATATAATACATCACAGTCAGTAAAAAAGGATCACAACTGTATGTCTAAATTTTAAATATATTCAATTAAGTCTGGTCTGGTGTCAGTAGAAAGAAATCTCTTGCTCTCCCTCTGTAGGCCCTCGAGACACATTCTTGAGTAACATTTTTGATAATTTTGTCTTTCAGCACTGCAGTCACTCTGGAGAAGGTATTTTATTCCACTTGTAAAGGAAATCTGCACAAATTCCATGATTAGTTCATATCTGGTTTAGTGTTATTCAAGTGTTACAAGGCAAGCCGAATCCAGCTGGATTTTCTATTATGCATAGTATATTACTATACTCTGCAAGGTAGGAAAAGTTCCATTCATGTTACCATTGGTCAGTCAGATTAAAGTTGTTAGCTATTAGGTTCTCGGCAATTCTCACTGGGGATTGTCTGGAGCAAAGATATCTTATGGTATTCCCTAACCAGTGCATTGGATCTACAAAGTTTTGATGGAGGAATGTGACTTAGAATGGGAAACCATTGAGTAGGTGTAAACTTGATTGTTCCTAAGATTAAGCACGTGGTATATATTTCATATTATTCCATTTATATGTGCCATGATATATATTCCATATTATTCCATTTCATGCAAAGTTATCAGTACACTGTAATCAGTATATTCTGCGCTTTTTCTAACTAGTGTAGTTTTTGTTTGTGCATGTGTGCAAGACCAGCTGCTCAGTTTTCCTTTTCTTTAGTTCACCTGGATTAGAAATCCATCCTTAATTGATTTTCTTTCCCTATTCAGTTGTGTCGTGATACCATTTATGCAAACCTTTTGTTTTAAACAATTTGCCTATATGCAGTTAGTAGTCGTGAAAGGCAATGTGTTAACGCTGCAGTACTTGTAACGATAATTATGGAGAACAAAGGGCGAACGGAACAGAAATTGTTATCACAGTGAACGAAGAAGGGAGCTACTTTAAAGAAGTAATAAGAAATAATATTATAAATTATTTCTTATTACTTCTTTATCGTAGCTCCCTTCTTCGTTCACTGTGATAACAGTTTCTGTTCCATTCGCCCTTTGTTCTCCATAACATGCACAAACAAAAACTACACTAGTTAGAAAAAGTGCAGGATATACTGATAACTTTACATTGTCTTTCCCGACTACTAACTTATGTAGCAATTATGGTCATTGGGTACTTTCTGCATATAGCAGTGTCCCAGCTCCATAAACCACCACCATCATCATTATTATTATTAATAATATCATAAACTGTTGCATCCTTTAAAACACACACACACACACACACACACACACACACACACACACACACACACACACACACACACACACACACACACACACACACACACACACACACACACACCCCATTTCTGTTGTGTGTGTGTGTGTGTGTGTGTGTGTGTGTGTGTGTGTGTGTGTGTGTGTGTGTGTGTGTGTGTGTGTGTGTGTGTGATGATGCTAATGCATTAACTTATATATATTGGTCAAATTTTTCATAGCTTGTGATGCTTGTACAAGAATAATATAGTAGTGCAACATTTTCTGAGATACTTGTGCACCATAAAAACCAAAACAATGTGTAGATGGCAGCTCAAGGTTGTAGATATAACATGAAATAGTGGATCTCCCCCTTCTTTGCTAGAGATGTTGCAGGCTGAGATTGTTGTCCACGTTGTTCACATCCGAGATACCCATAGATGGCTAGTGCCTGAATGGTAGAACATATTTAAGCAGAACTGCAGAATGCAAGCTAATGTTGTGACTCTCACTAGTGATGGCTGTTTCCACTTGCTTAACTTTGCTTTCAGAATCCAGTTCCAATGAGCCGATTTAAGAGTTAGGCATTATCTTCTCTGTGACTCCCGAAGGAAATAGAGAGAGAACCCAATAAAGCATTGGTGTTTGCAAGTATTATTAAGCTTTATTCTTGACAGCAATGTCTGGTTAACTTTCACTAAGGGTTATAAGAGCATCATGAATTTCAAAATTTGATACCATAACAGCTTTAAACAGTCAATTCTCTTGCATGTGTCGCAAAGTGGTTAACTGTGAAGGTAGGTATAGTATCAGTTAAAGTATTCCATCTATCCACAGATGCTAAAAATAAAAATTGTTATATAACCCCAAAGAATGTGACTGATTGTCGCAAGATATTGCAGTCTGTAACAACTAAGTTTAATGAGTGACAACTACAAGGCATATAAAATTCTTGTGGATTTTCTTGACATATATGTACTTGCATGCCTTTATTTTTCCCATCATATGAGCCATTATCATAGTCCTGACCTCTGCAATAATTTAAATTTAATTTTAAGTCAGAAAGTAATATTTTTGTCATTTCAAATTACAATTAACCTGTTGGCTCTTCAACTTCTTGTTATTAAAATAAAATGTTTTTGTAAAATGTTTCGGCTCTTTAAATAGTTGTTCATATGTTTTCAATTAGAATTGCCAACTGATCCGAACATAGATGTCATTTTATTGTAATAGCATTAGCATTAGTAGTGGCATATGACGAAGAAAGTCAGCTTAAAGTCATCAGCCAAAAAGGGGGAAAAAAAAAAAAAACTGCTTCCCATTTCACCAATTCATTTACTCCAAATGTTTGTCTAGTTCTGCGTTGAACTTATTTAAGTCATTGACCTCCACTACACTAGATGGAAGTTTGTTCAAATTATGAACTGCCTGCTGGCTAAAAGCAAATTTCCACAGATTTCATCTATTCTATAATTGTCTTTCCTCATTTTGAATTTATGTCCGCTCAGGTGAGTAATCTGAACTAGAGGAAGAATCCCATTAGCATTGAGCTTGCTCAACCATTCAAGGCATTATACACCTCATTTAGATCACCTAGCCGGAGTCTAGTCTCCAGACACTGTAATTTGCAATACTTTAGCCTTTCTTCGTAAGAGCAATCCTTTCTTCCACTCACCAACCTTGCCCTTTTCTGTGCTTATCCCAGCAGCTTTACATCCTTCCTAAATATGACCCGACCATTGCCTTATACAAGGGTACAGTGACATCCTTATTGCTGCTAGCAAAATTCCTATATATCATGGAGAAGACTCCATGTGCTACTCTTGCAGTCTGTCTACATTGCTCAGAGAACTTTATATCTGACTGCACGGTTACCTCCAGGTCAGGCGCCTCCGTAGCCAGGTGGGAAGGAGCAACAGTGTGTAGCACATGCTTCTTGATTAGACCGGGGTTCGAGCCCGTCACCACCAAATACGGAGGATGCGGAAAGGTTAGGGAATGACCACCGCATATTCCCGGAGCAATATGGCCTTAGTTGCTAATGCTCCTAAAAAAAACCAAACAACAACAACAACAACAAACATCCAGGTCTTTCTTATTTTCCACCACCCTGAGTAGTACTACACAGTTGGTACATTAGTCTAGGTTTACTCTTACCCGAAGCAGTACTTTGCATTTATTAAGGTTAAACTTCAATTGCCATTTCTCAGCCCATCTGCCCATCTTTTCTAAATCCCATTGCATTAGCATACTGTCATTAACAACTCTGCCAACCTTCGTATCGTCTGCAAACTTAGACATTAACCCCGATATACCTTCATCAATATCATTGATAAATACAGAAAACAACAATGGGCCCAGCACCAAACCGTGGGCGCTCCACTCATAACATTAGTCCACAAAGAGCAGTGTCCATCGATTACCACTCTCTGTCATCTCACACTTGACCGTCCATTTATCCATTGTGGCAACTTGACCTTAATGCTATACTGCTCCAATTTGTACAGTAGTCTTCCATGTGCGACAGCATAAAAAGTTTTCCTAAAATCCAAGTATATGATATGAAAATTATTTTTTGCATCCAGTTCCTTTGTGACCACATCATAGTACCCAATCAGATTTGCCAGACAAGACTTCCACTTAACAAACCCATGCTGTGTCTGAACTATAATTGCAGTCTTGTCTAGAAGATGGTCCTGCATTGCTTCTGTAACCAGTGACTCCATTATTTTCCCTGGAACAGAAGTTAAACTAACAGGTCTGTAATTACTCGTGTCACCCTTTGTTCTCCCTTTGTGAAATAGGGACACATTTGCATATCTCTAGTCTATGGGGACCTTCCCCAAGTCCAAGGAAGCTTTCATAATTATGGCTAAGGATTTGCTTACTTCATTTGCTGCTTACTTTAATATAACTGGATAGATCCTATCCACCCCAGATGCCTTTCTTATGTTCAATATCAACAATTTCTCCTCCACTTTGCTCCCAATTATTGCAAAATCATTTAACTTTCTGATAGAGTTTGATAAGCTTCTGTTCACTTCCCTACATAATTCCTTATGTGTGAATATAGATGCAAAATATTCATTCAGTTTGTCAGCTATGTTGGCAGGTTCATCAACAATCGAACTATCGATGTTAAGTGGACCAATCTGATACATCCACTTCCTTCTAGACTTTACATAAGTAAAGAAGCCTTTACTGTTTTTCTTTGCAGCCTTTTCCAGAGATTTCTTGTGATCTGCCTTTTTTCTTGCCTAACAGCCTTTGTGACTTGATTACAGACTATCTTATTTCTAGAATAGTCCTCTGTGTCTCCTGATAATTTATATGCATCCCATGCATTTTTATTCTCTGCTAAGGGTCTCATTGGTTCATCTGATATTGGCGCCTCTGTAGCCAGGTGGGCAGGAGCAGCAGTGCATAGCACACGCTTCTTGATTAGACCGGTGTTCGAGCCCGTGATCCACCAAATACATAGGATGTGGAAAGGTCAGGGAATGACCACCACATATCCCCAGAGCAATATGGCCTTAGTTGCTAATGCTCCTAAAAAACCAAATAACAATAACAACATCATCTGACATCCATTTAGGCCTAAACCTTGAACAGTATTTCTTAGTTGGCATGAAAAGTCTAGTAGCTTCAAAGATCAATTCCTTGAATGCTTTCCATTTAGAATTTGCTGCTGGTAACTTCATCAGTTGGTCCCACTGTATGGAATTTAAAAACTGTCTGAGACCACTGTAGTCACCTTTACAAAAGCAAAAACCCTTCCCTTTTACCCCTAATGGTACTTACATCTTTAAATGAATCCTACATCAGTACACTAGTGGTTGTACTGATGTAGGATTCATTTAAAGATAAAGGAACCACCTAGTGGTTCCTTTATTACTTACATCTTTAAATGTAAGTAATAAATGAGGAATCACTGCTGATAATCAGACAAGTGTATTACTCCTCAAATATGCCTCTCAAATATGCTGCTGGAGAAATCAATCATCCAATAAATCCACAAAAGTCTAGTGTGTGAGTGACCAAACCACCAGTTCCAATCAGTATCTGGGAAGTTAAAATCCTCCATTATAAGACAGTCTGGTTTACCAATACACTCTATTTCTCTGTATTTGTGTTTGTTGTACTCATCAGAGTCATTAGGCCTATAATATACGCCTACTCTTAACTTGGTTTTCCCAGTGCTTATATCACACCAAACTGACTCAACACCGCATTGTCCACCCATGTCAACTGGATGCACTTCCTTAGATTTTGTGTTTATTAACTAACAGTACCACCCCTTCTTCCCTTCTATTTTGTCTATCCTTTCTGTATACATTGTACTTCCCAAATTCCAATTGTGCATTCCTGATCTCTGTGTGACACGTCTCTGATATCCCAACAACATCAGCCTTTGATGTCTTCACCAGCACCTTAAATTCATCAAATTTATTAGTCCTCCTAGCATTGATGTAAGTGCAAATATACATGCACGTCTTCTTACTCTTAGTTACCTTAACACAACCCATGTATTTGCTTGTTCCATGATGACTCTCAGCCCCCCCAAGCTAGCAGTTTTCTGACCCACCTAACATTGCCTGAATAGCATCAGCAAATAATCTGGCATCCTTTCTCTTTAAGTTTATCCCTTTCCTGTAGAAACAGTCTCTCCTGTTAGCAAGCACAGACCACGCTGAGAAAAATTCTACCCTCCCATGAACCTTGCACATTGTCTCCAGGGCCGAATTAATCCTACCTCTCAACTTTTTTTCAACATTGACCTGTATTTGTTAACTAAGTTTGCATATCTCCTACTCTTAATGTCATTAGTGCTAATGTGTGCAACAATATTACCCTTTGTGCCCTTAAAAGATTATATCTGCTCTACAAAGTTTTTCCTCCTGGCTGACATACCCTGGTTGTATTCCACCTTTCCTTTTTGCACAATATATTTCCTGTCTCCCTGACAATAGAGTCACCGACAATAACTAGCTCCTGTGGAACCAGCACATTCTGCCCTGAAGGTTGCTGCTATATTGTCTGATGCACAAGAGTGATTTCTGGTATTGAGTTGGGCAGCTGAGAGTTTGATGGGCCCCAATTTCTTTACTCTCGTAGATGCCCATCAGAACGCTGAGTTGGCACCTAATTTCTTGACACTGTGCACCTAGCATACACAAATGCATCCTCCTTGGCTAGATAATGTCCTGTTCCAGGAAGGTCCGGAAACATTTTACAAGTTGCATATTTTTTTAGGCTGTGATTCATTGGAGAATCACCCCTTTGATTCTCCTCCGAGCCACAGCACTCCTGCTACTTTGTGCACATTGCTTTGCTGCTCTAGTCTGGGGCATGATTTCTATTTAAATCAATGTAAATAATTAACAATAAAAATTAATAAGGTTAATAAATATAATTGATTAATTTACTATACTAAATTATACTATACTTTATAAAATACCATACTAAGCTAATACAGTAATACGTATTCCGCTATATAGTTTTACGTTATACCTTAACTATCAAGTTCGAGATGTACATGATCTCAATGTTAATTTAGTTATATCCTTGGCTAAATACAAAAGATATATGCCCAATGAGTGATTAAAACCTTGAAAATACTTAATTATTACAATTAAAATCCTGATATTCTTCTACGCTACTGGTTGCGCTTCAGTATTTCTGCCAAAACACTGATATGCGTTACGAGTAGGGAATTGTAACTTATGAAATCACTAGCTAAATTTAAAAAATACTCTAACGAATGCTATTAAGCCTATTTAATCTATTTGTGATACACCAATTAATATGTTTACTAATCAAAAATATGATAAAATTTGAAAGAAAACTTTTCCGTTTGCAGCAGGTCCAGAAGTTGATGTCTTCACACCTATAGTCTCATTCCCAGCCATAATAAAATAGAATAAAACAGTTTACAGTAAATACAGAATGCTTTATTAGCACTTTCTGAATATATAAGCCAGATTTAAAAATGTTTCACCATTGGTAGTTTTCCAATAATAAATTGTATTGGAAAAACATCAGTTCTCAGAATCTCTGGGGTAAATGAAATTATATCTGTCAGTTCTGGTAGCTTGAGATAAATTTCATGGTATGATATGACCATGAGATATGGTATTTAGTGCAAAAGGCCATATTATGGAATCATCATAGTTAAAGATAATGTTTCTAATGTCATCAACATATCCTGTTGTTTATTGTTGACAAATACTAACTGAAACTGGATAGTTTTCTAGACTATCAGTTTCAGAATCTTCATTTTGTACAATATTTGATACCATTGTTGTGACAAGTGGAGTAGAACATTATTCGTGCAGATTTTCTGTTTCAGAATCATCACTTGAATCAGATTTATCACTGGGAGATTCTTGTTCAGTTATGGGCTCACAAGCAAAATTAGATGTATTTTCTGATTGAAAAAAGCCAGAAAAATATTTTGCACTTTTGAGAAGTTCTTTTTCTCTTTCTAGTTTTCTTTTTCGATTTGAAAATCCTGCAAACCTTTTTAGGAGGTATTTTGAAATATTAATAATAATTTTTAATTTCTAACCCTATAAAAAACAAAAACAAAAAAAGAACTGCAACTGGTGATCTGGGTGAAAACAAAAACTAAGTATTAAACAAGCACACTATTACAAGCAAATGCAATAACTATGTATCTCCCTTCACCAAAATCTGTTACTTCAACAATGAAAAATGTTCAAAATGGCTATGGCTATTTAAAATCCTTACAACAGAACCAGAATGACAAGACTACAGCATGACTATGACATGACATGACATGACATGACATGGCATGGCATTTGGACATGACTAGGCTGTCACCAGAATACCTTTAGACTATCTTACGGCAAATATGCATTACTATTTGACTAGTAAAAAATGTTCGATCACTTTACAGTACAGTACTACATCTTATTGTTTGATTTAAGGGAATTTTAGGAGTAATTCTGACTTTACACGACTTTCGGTTTATGCATCCCTCTTTGGAACATAACCAATGTTAAAATGTTTGGCAGTCAAGCTACTGAAACCGGTATGAATATCAGTAAGTTTTTTATTATTAAAGAAAATTTTTATATTATATTTAAATAATTTTTACCATTCTACTAAATTTAAAAACTGTTCTTACAAATATTAATAGCCTCATTGTTCTGTTTTTGGTGTCCCTTGCTAAGCTGTACCTTAATACGGCAGTGTTCATTGCTATCATGGTGGTATATAAAGGGCCTACACAGCTCTTGGTGTTATATATCTAACACCAAGTCACTGACCATTGAGTGTAGGCGCCTCCGTAGCCAGGTGGGAAGGAGCACCAGCGTGTAGCACACGCTTCTTGATTAGACCGGGGTTCGAGCCCGTCACCACCAAATACGGAGGATGCGGAAAGGTCAGGGAATGACCACCGCACATCCCCGGAGCAATATGGCCTTAGTTGCTAATGCTCCTAAAAACCAAATAACAACAACCATTGAGTGTATATATATATATATATATATATATATTAAAAAGTTCTTTCAGTGGAATAGGCTTGTAGTGGACATATAATGCTTGTGTGATTCCCAGAATTTCTATAAACTGTACTTTGTGACAGCAACTAGAATAATTGCCTGCTTGATTAAATGTGAATTATAGAAAATTATGGTGGATTTTGTTTAATGTGTTTTATTGTTAATAATATTTTATCATTAGTCATTTTTTTCTTTTTGTGAACATAATTATTGCAGGTAGCTAATTATTATAAATTGTAGGTGTCAGTAGAAAAATCAGTAAGGGTGTAAATAGTAAAACTTTTATTCTGGCTTCAGGAGAAGTTAAAACATTTAATGAACTTCCCTATTTCCTTGTTCCCTATCTGAAATTCTTATAGCAGAGTTTTCGGTAATATATTGTTACAGTATAACGGTTCTTAATGCATCAGCAAGTTGTTTCTCTATGTTTTTTGCTGTAAACAGTGTGTTCTCAGAAACAATATAGCTTTACAATTGACTTCAGATGTATCCATTTGGCTTGAATTCACAATTATGTTGCGGTAATTTTATTATATCTGTAAATGAAGGCCCTTATTGCCAGCTAAAGCATCAATTGTATCTATACTACAAGCAGAGAACTGAACCACTGAGCAAAAAAAAAAAAAAAAAAAATCGATAAGAAAATACAAATTATGTGCTTCCCTCCTCATGTAAGTAACTGTCCAGTTGACCTCCAAATTTTTTCAAACTGTCAGCCTTAACCTGCAGAAGCAACCTTGTTCGAGTAATGAACAACTCACTGACTAAAAGAAAATTTCCTGCAATTTCCTCTTCCCAGTAATTTGAATTTACTGTAACCAGTTAATGATCTCTAGTGTTATAATCACTATCCTCTCCAAATCGGGTGGAAAAGTTTGAATCCCCTCAATGACACTTAGAACTTTTATAGGCTTTTTCACTCCATGGCTGAGTTAGTTGGTCTTAGCTAAGGGTAGCAAGTGTTTTTTGTCCAGCAAAGGGCAAGGAAGATGCCACTCAGAAATAAAACATAAAAAAAATATTTATAAATATCTAAAGAAAAAAAAATAGAAAATCTATGTAGGTATGTATTTTTTTCCTCACTTAGGTAACTATCCAGCTTACCTTTGAACTTGCCCAGGCTGTCAGCCTCAACCGCTGATATAGAGATAACTTTTTTTCAGTAATTAACAGCTTGCTGGCTAAAAGAAAACTTTCTCCAGTTGAGTTCAATCTCTCTCTCTCTCCCGTAATTTCAGTTTGTGTCCCCTAGTTGTGAAATTCTTATAGGGTGAAAAATCTGCCATTATTCATTTTATTAACCCCTCTCAGAATCGTATAAACCTCAATCAGGTTCCCCTCTAAGGTGCCTATTTACCAAGATGTAACACACATAATTCAATTCTCTTTGGTTACCCTTTTGCCTACCTCACCATGGGAGTTGCCCATATGGGATTCTTTCAATAAGCTCAATGTCTTTTTTCAAATGAGGTCTTCATACTTGGACACTATTCCAAATGCAGTCTTATAATTGCATTATATAATGGGCCTCTCTATCTCTACAGGATATTGTTCAGCAGATCACATGGGCACCATGGGCTTAACTGGCTGCCTGATTACACTGCTTAGAGAACTTCATATCTACCACTATCATAATTCCCAGACCCCCCCTTCTTCCTCTGCTGTTTTTTAATTCAACCACCCCCAAGTGTATAAGTTATTTTGGGGTTGCTAGTCTCCAAGTGTAAGAACCTGTATTTTGCACCATTAAAACAAAACTGCCACTTTTCTGACCATTCTTGAAGCCTGTTAAAGTTATCTTGAAGGAGTGCTGCTTGGCACTGATCATTAATGACTCTCCTCCTAGTCTTTACTTTGTCTGCCAAATTTGATATCATGTACTCTATCCCTTCTTTAATGTCATCAAAAACAGTTGTCCAAGAATTGAACCTTGAGGGACCCCACTTCTGATGGTACACGAATCTGAAGAATATCCATTAATCACAACCTATCTGCCCTGCAGCCACTCTGCTATCGTTCTAGTAATCCCAATACATTCCAGTTGCCTAGCTAAAATCCAGATAAACTATATTGAACTTGTTCCTTACATCCAGCTCATAAGTAACTGTATCAAAATATCTTACCAGGTTAAACATGATTTTCCCATATGTTGTATCCTTCTGAAAACCATGTTGTGTGTGTCCTTCTGAATGCTATTTCTATCTAAATGTCCCTGGATTGTGCTCTTAATTATTGCCTCCAAGATTTTCCCTACCACTGAAGTCATACTAATTGGTCGGTAGCTACTGACTTCACTCTTAGAAAATCACCTTATGTATTGGTGATGCACTGGAAATTCTTCAATCCAAAGGAATCTCTTCTGAGTCCAACAGTGCCCTCATAATTAACCTCAGTGGTTCAATATACTCTCTTGCTTGCTTCCTAAAAATTGTAGGTAAATGGGCCTGTTATTATTCCTAAAAATTACTGGGTGTATGCCATTATCTCCAGGAACCTTACTTGCCTTACTTTTAGGCTTGAAAGTTTTTCTAATAAACAGTCATCTGTAATTTTGAAATCACTAATTTCATGTCACGAAGTGACTTTTGTTGATAAAGACCGATGTGAAGTATTCATCAGCAACATCAGCTGGGCTATCTAAGACTTTCTTACACCCAGTTCACAAGGGTCAGATCTGATTCATTTTCTTATTCTTTGTATTCACATACATGAAAAACTCCATGTCCCCATTCTTAGCTCTCTTAGCCAGTGCTTTCTCATACTCAGGCTTGGCCTTCCAGTCCTTATCTGTGATACTATTACATATCAACTTGTAGCTCTTCTAGGCATCAGTACTTTCCTTTGCTTTGTAACTTTCACATGCTGTCTTTTTCTACTCTATTAGACTGGCCAGCTCTGTATTCATCCCTCTCAGCATTCTCTTGTGCCATATTAAAAAAAAAAAAAAAAAAAAGTTTTTGTTTATACTCCAGCACGACCACCAGGTCAGTGGAGTTTACAATAAATCAGTCAATCAATACAAATGTTAATCATATTTAGTAGTCACAAGCTTGAACCCCCGGTCCACTCAAAGAGTGTGTGCTACTGCACTCGCGCCCTTGACCACCTGGCTACGTCAGGCTAATTTATTTATGGTATGTTTGCAATCATGGCTTCTGTGATTATTGCTTTAAAAGTATTCCGTAATTCTAATGTATTTGACATCCTCTGCAATCCATCCAATTAATAGATGCTGTGTAGTATCTTAAACTATCATTGTCCTCTGTTCTGAAATTAAAACTCATACCTTTACCTTTAACTATTGCAACATCTTTCTTCCTCTTCAGCTGTGTGATCATTACCTGCTGAGGGCGCCTCCGTAGCCAGGTGGGAAGGAGCAGCAGTGCGTAGTACACGCTTCTTGATTAGACCGGGGTTCGAGCCCGTCACCACCAAATACGGAGGATGCGGAAAGGTCAAGGGAATGACCACCGCATATTCCTGGAGCAATATGGCCTTAGTTGCTAATGCTCCTAAAAAAAACCAAATAAGATTACCTGCTGACTGTTCCTGTACTGTAAGCCCTGCGATATCATCTGATTTGTGAGTAAATATGAGGTGTAGAGAATTCTTACCCCCTAGTATTTTCTCTAATATGCTGGTACAAATAATAATCATCTAGTTTAATTAAAAATTTTTGTTCCTAATGGCTAGTTTCTTTTCCACTTCTTCCAGTCAATTAGGGGAAGATTGAAGTCAACCATAATAACACATTCACAACCCTCTAATGTGGATTACTCCCACTCTCATTAGTCCAACTTTCCTAACAGTGAGGTAATTTTCCTTGGCGATTTTAATGTTCACAACTTCAGCTGGCTTCCGTTTTCTAGTCACACCGACCAAGCAGGTCGAGATGCTGAGGCTTTTGCAGTTACTAATGACCTAGCACAGATTGCTCATTTACTTACAAGAATACCGGACAATCCTAATCATACAGCCAGTATGCTTGATCTTTTTCTCACAAACAACCCTTCTAAGTACACGGTCGAAGTGAGAGGTCCTTTAGGCACTTCAGATCACAACTTGGTGATTGTCTCTTCTCCAATGGAACCTTTATCTCATGGCTATTCCCAACCTCGTGTTGTTTGGCATTACAAGAATGCAAAATGGGATGACCTGTGAGACTTCTTTTCTTCTTTTCCTTGGTCGGATTACTGTTTCAAAACTTCTGATGTCAACGTTTGCTCAGATCGTGTCAGTGAAATTATTCTTGCAGGAATGGAATCCTTTATCCCACACTCCACTTTAAAATCTTGTCCTTTATCTAAACCTTGTTTTTCCAATAAATTTTTTTTTGGCTGATGCTGCATAAGCTCATACACTTGCTTTCTTGCATCACATGCCACTACTACTACTACTACAGCCAATACACTTGATATTTTTCTCACAAACAACCCTTCTAAGTACACGGTCGAAGTGAGAGGTCCTTTAGGCACTTCAGATCACAACTTGGTGATTGTCTCTTCTCCAATGGAACCTTTATCTCATGGCTATTCCCAACCTCGTGTTGTTTCCCATTACAAGAATGCAAAATGGGATGACCTGCAAGACTTCTTTTCTTCTATTTTTTGGTCGGATTACTGTTTAAAAACTTCTGATGTCAACGTTTGCTCAGATCGTGTCAGTGAAATTATTCTTGAAATCCTTTATCCCACATTCCACTTTAAAATCTCGTCCTTTATCTAAACCTTGGTTTTCCAATAAATGTGCTAAGGCTGTTCACAAGAGAAGAATGCTGCATATCGTAATTGGCTTGTTTCTAATTCTTCAGTTTCATTTTCTTTCTGCACCAAAGCTTGCAACATTTGTAAAGTAGTTATTAATCAGTCCAAACTAGAGTTTGAACAGGCTAAGAGTAGAAAACTTGCTTCTTGCCCTAATGGTAGCCGAGCATTCTGGTCTCTTGCCAAAACTGTTGGCCGCAACTTTTGCCCATCTCCCACCTCTGTCCAAACCAGATGGTTCTGTTGTCGCTTCAGCCAAGGATAAAGCTGACCTGCTAGCATCCCATTTTTCTTCTAGCTCATGTATTAATGATCTTCGTAAAACACCTCTAACCATTCTCAACACGCTCCATTCAATGCCTCCTGTGGCCTTCCGTCAAAAGGATATCAGAAGGATTTTGATGAATCTTGATATTAAGAAAGCTCCAGGTCCCAATGGTATTTCTCCACTTGTTCTCAAAACCTGTGCTCCTGAACTTACTCCTGTTCTTTGCCGCCTTTTTTCACTTTCTTATTCCAAACGTGTTTTTCCTTCTGCTTGGAAATTTGCTCATATCCAGCCAGTTCCTAAAAAGGGTGACAAATCCCTCCCATCCAATTATCATCCCATTGCAATTACTTCTACTGTTTCTAAAGTAATGGAGAAATCAATTAACCGCCAACTCTTAAACTACCTAGAAACCTTCCGTCTGATCAAGGATCGCCAGTATGGATTCCATCAGTGTCGATCCGCTGGTGATATTCTGGCTTATGTTACCCATTTATGGACTAATTCAATGGAAAGGTTCGTTGAAACACAAGTAGTGCTCTTGACATCTTAAAGGCTTTCGATCGTGTTTGGCATAAAGGTCTTCTAAACAAGCTTCCATCTTTTGGTTTGCCAACTGTTTTTAGTAATTGGTTATCCAGTTTTCTCTCTGATCACTCACTGAGGGTGATGGTAGATGGCTCTCTGTCTTCTAACTTCTCCACTAATGGCGGTGTCCCCCAAGGTTCAGTTCTTTCCCCCACTCTTTTCCTCTTGTGACCTTCTTCCATTGACTGGAAATGCTATCCATAGTTTTGCCGATGATAGCACATTGCATTCCACTTTCCATTTTGAGAAACCTTGTCCTGCTCAATCAGCTTCAACTTCTTGAAAATCTGCTACCAATTCCTTAAATGCCGATCTTCAGGTAATTCTCCAGTGGGGCAAAGACTAACTTAGTTGATTTCAACCCTTCTATAAGTCTTGTCTTATATCTCGCAAAAAGGATTCTTCTGCTCCTATGCTTATCTTTAGTGACACTTCGATTTCTAGGCAAAATTATATATCTCTTTTGGGGATTACCCTGACTTCTAATATCTCTCTCTCTCTCTCTCTCTCTCTCTCTCTCTCTCTGCACAAGCACATTACAAATATTGCTTCCTCTGCATCTAAAAAACTTGGTTTTCTCTTTCGCTCTCGGTGTTACTTTTCTTCCAAACAGCTGCTCACTCTATATAAATCGCAAATCCGCCCTGCCATGGAATATTGTTCCGACAGCTGGGGTGGTGCCCCCAAAACCTCTCTCAGGCTTCTTGATTCCATTCAGAAGAGGGCAGTTAGGTTAATTAATGATTCATCTCTAACAGAGTCTCTCCACTCGCTTTCTCATAGATGTACTGTTTCTGCTGCATGCCTCTTCTACAGATACTTCCATGGGCACTGTTCTTCTGAATTGGCTTCTATAATTTCCGCTCTCTCTCTTTCAAAACAGTCCGAACATGTGCCACCACCAGCCAACATCTGTGTACTGTCCAACTTCAAACTCACAGAACCAACTTTTCATCTTCCTCATTTATTCATTCAACTGCCGTTTTCTGGAACAACCTTCCTTCCTTCATACGTATTTCCGGAAAATTACAATCTACAGAAGTTCAAGTCCAATGTCAACAAATATCTTCTTTTGTCTTCTCAACCTCCAACCCAAGCACGGTACTAAGTGCTATAGGTTCTAATACCTCTCGTGTTTGGGGTTCACATAAAAAAAAAAAACCTTTGCTTCCAACTAACTTACACTACACAGTTTCTGTGCTGGCAGGCTTAGAAGCCTTTTAGTCAACACAAACAAAATGATAAAATGTATTGTCTAATACAATCACCGATTGGCTGAATGTTTATTGATAAATTTACTTGGAACATTTCACAAAACATGAACTTTTTTTTTTTTTTTTTTCCGTGGTAATCACCAGGGCCATTTCTGGTCTGAAAATGTATTTCTACATTGGGAACAAAGCCTGATTCACTTCTAGTTTTTAAGGGTATACCCAAAAGAGTCTTTAAATTCCTTCAAACAGCCAGTGAATAATCATTGTAAAAATACATTTCCACTCTCCATGATTGTTGGGTGTCCCTTGCTTTGTATTTTGTATGACTAGCATTATCCCAGGTTTCTTCGAGGTAATAAATTTGTTTTCCATTCTACTCAATATTGTTTAGTAGCCTGCAAATATTTCTGTCTTTAAATGATAACATCATTCCTTTTTTTTATTTACAGTTATCTCTTGCATTTCTTAGTGGTATATTAACGTAAAATCTGTCTTAAGAACTACTGCCTGCATTTTAAGTCTGTTATTTCTACTCTTTTACAAGTTTATATTGTGACATTTTATTAAACAACACAGCACAGTAAACTGTGTAGAAAGAAAGCAGTTAGTGTATATGATACTTTTATATGAAAGTTCACAACACCAAAACCTACACATATAGGTAATGGCATATCGTTGCCATTATTAATGCTATATATGTATGTGGGAAGCTTTTATTATGTAACTGAGCCATTGCTTGTTTAATACTGAAATGTAATTTTGTTTCTCTGTAAACAGTGCCTCAATATGGAAGTGTGTTGTTTGCTATAAGAAATTATATATTTTAAGTTTTTTTCAAGAATTCAAAAAGTAAACCGAAATCATAACTCTCGATGAATTCTGTGAATGTTTTCAGCTGATGAAGAAAATAAGTTGATTCTTAAGTTTTAAAACTATGAAATATTTATTGTTTCTTTGAAACAATATCTTTCAAAGAAACTAAATATTTCATTCAGTGTTTCAAAGAAACAAATTATTTCTTTGAAACTATATGTATTTAAGTAAATATATATATATATATATAAAAATAAATAAATAAATAAATAATTGTTATGTAATTAATTGTAATATTGCTATTGATTATTGTCTTTCAAACCATTGCACATGCATTTAATTCAAGCTTAGGATTTTATACTCTCTGTGTAAGTCAACCGTATAATTTTAGATGAGTTTTTAGTGACTTATATGTTGTATATATGATACATAAATTTTATATTTCCTTAAGATTGGTATTTTTCCAAGCCTTTGAAACGTATTGCTTTTTTTTTTTTTTTTTTTTTTTTGAGAGATTTGGATTTTTGAATATTGGTTCACTCCTATTTATCATAAAATAATTATTTTCTTTCTGAAAATGTTTCTGTCTCACTTTCTTTACTATGTTTGCAAATTATTAGTGACCATTTGAATAATTTTTAATATAATAATAGTGATTCATTTGTTATAAATATTATTCCTAAAAGGTGTATTTTTATTATTTATGTATTTAATTCTTTGGATTTATTATTATTATCATTCTCTTATTACAGAGACTTGGTAGAGGACATTTTAAGTCCAGATGAAGGTAGCTGCAACAGCTCAAGAGTAAGCAACAAATCTGAAAAAAATATGGCAGATTTTGAAGGTGAAGAATCAGGTTGTGAAGAGGAATTAGCACAATTAGCAGCCCATGCTCAAGCACAGCTGGGATCTCATCCAATGACTCAAAGACTAGCTAATATGGCTTGCATGTATACTCCTCAACTTCATGGAACTAAAACTCATCATCATCATCACAGAGGACCAGTTCGAGAATTGAGCATCATGAACCACTTTGATCTAGAGTCTGTGTGTAAACCTGGCCAAACTTTATTATGGGATTTACTTCAAGAAGATAAAATTGTATGCGAAAAAAATTTAAATAGTATTTTAAAAAAATTAATTTTAAACAATATTTGCTTTATTGTTGTTTAAAAATATATCATTATTATATGTTTGTTTTTATTGTTTAGGATGCTATTACTAGAAATATGTATTAATCACATAAATATCCAAACTTCTTGAAAGGTTTTAAGCTTGTAGTAATTAACCAACATAAAAAGGACTGCTAGAAAATCCTTTTTAATGTAAAAGCAGAAATCTGATACTTATACTTTCAATACTTGTCAGCCAATCTGAGGATTCATTGGATAATGAAAATATTCTTAAGAAAAGACTATTGGATAACAAATGGAAAAAGTGCTTTAAGTGTCATTACCCATGTTTTCATTCACATAAGATTTTTGAAAAATGGCCATGTTTTTTGATTGTTTTATGGCTTAAATGTTATTATATTTTTAAGGTCATTTTCATTTCCTGTCAGAAATCAGCTGCTCTTTAGTAATGTTATTGCAACTTGTTGATGGTGGCAGTCCTATGTACAGTTCAGATTTTTCTACCTAACCCATTAGGATTAAGCTATACAATACTTAAATTGTAAATCCTAGGCCATGTAAATCCTACTAGAATCATCATTATTTCACATAAGTGATTATTTTGTTTTTGGACTAAAAAAAATATATAAATAAATAAATAAATATAATAATAATAAATAAATAAAAATAAATAAATAAATAATAATAAATAAATAAAAATAAATAAATAAAATAATAATAAATAAATAAAAAGAAAACACCTTCAAGAGAGAAGTATAGAGGCTCTTTTGAAAACTTAAAATAACAGCACTAAATTGCTTTTGTTTTGGTCCTTAATTAAATTTTATTTTTAGCATTTTTTTTTTTTTTTTTTTTTGCACCTAAATTTGAATTGACTTTTATAGTTTCTTAAATGGTAATTTAACAGTATTTGCATTAGTTACCAAATATGTCTCTGACTTAACACTTCTGCTGACTCATATTCCAGAATATAAATAAATTTTTTGATGGCTTATGTGATCTAGTATTGAATGACATTGAAATACTGTTTTTGTTTTGTTTTTTTTTTTAATTATTTTTTTATTACGTTGATTTTAACAATTCTTTGCAAGTTTTTTTTTTTAACGTTATATTTAATATTTTCATGTTAATTTGACAATCTAAAATTAGTTCAATTCTGATTTTGGATTGACAAATTAAAATTTGCTTATATAATAATCTGTAAAATGAAAGAAAAACTCATAAATATGGCAAAATGTAAAGTTATAAATGTATTATGAATAGGAATTCATTTATACTACATTAATAATATAAGTACATTTATAAATATGGATATAGTATGCATGTAAATAAATTTACATTTTTGCCTTTCCTGCAAATGGTACTATGTTAATTTCAAATCAGCATTCTGCAAATGAGAGCTGCATCCTTGTTGCTCCCCATATTCAAGTAGAGTCTCATTAAGGTTGACACTTAACACATTTATCACATTTATTGATAAGTTGCAGTTTTGTTTAGTGGAAAGATCAGTCCTTTTTTTTCCATTTTATCTTGATGATAGACATGCACATCAACTCAAATACTAAAAAAGTCTGAGAAGAACGTTAAAATTAGCCTTACAGTTTGCTACCCTACACCTTTAACTGACTCCATTTATTTCCCTCTTTTATCCAATTTGACTTCTGTATATACTGCAGAGACTGATTACTTTGCATCCTAGTTAAACCATTGCCAGATAATGGAGATTACTATACACTGAGTGATCACTGAATTATGACCATCCCTATGAAAACTGAATGCAACCCATTGACTACGTGAGGTACAAGATAGGGTGTTAGTGGGTGGTTCAGTAGATAGTAAAATTCTGAGTGTGATGGGTAAAAGGAAGGATTTATCGGACTTTGATAAAGGACAGATTGTGGGAGCTCGACAATTTCCAAATGGCTGAACTGGTGGGGTGTTTGATGTTTGATAGCTGCCGTTGTTAAACTGTACCAGGGCTGGCGTCAAAATAGTCAAATAACGACCTGACAGCAAAACTGCAAAGGTCAGTGAAAGCTTGATGTTAGAGGTGAGTGCCGGGTCTGATGACTCATACAGGCGAACATGTGCAGCACTGTTGAAGAGTTGACTATCCAATACAACATGGGCCAACCTGGAACAATATCTGGCATGACCATGCATCACATGTTTGCACGTATGGACTATACCAGCAGACGACCCCTGCGGCGTCCTCTCCTAACCAAGGTTCATTGGCGTAACAGACTCGCCTGGTGCAAAGAGCATGCAAGTTGGACGTTAGAAGACTGGAAGAAGGTGTGCTGGTCGGATGAGTCATGTTATTTACTCCACACTGTGGATGGTCATGTACGGATTTGGCATCAACAACACCGAGGCTCTTGATCCATCATGCATGATATCAAAAGTGCAGGCTGCTGGAGGAGGTTGTGTGGGGCATGTTTCACTTGCAGGAACGTGGACCCCCTGGTGCAAAAACGTTTCACTGGTCTCCGCTATCATCAACTGCTTGCTGACTGTGTACACCCTGCTATATTACACTTTTTTCCCGAATGGTGAGGTGTCTTCTAAGATAACAGTGCGCCAAGCCATATGGCACTTGATGTGTAGGAATGGTTTGAGGAACACAATTCTGACTTCCAGCATATTGATTGGCCTCTGAACTCCCCTGATATCAATCCCATAGAGCACTTGTGGGACACTATGGAAAGGCATATCAGACACCTGGATACACCAATCACCTCCATACCTGCATTGCTGACCGCATTACACACAGCTAGGTTGGCCATACCTCCCGAACGCTTCCGACATCTCGTTGAATCAATGCCACGTCAGATAGCTGCTGTACTGAGGGCAAAAGGAGGACCTATGAAGTTAGGTAGGTGGTCATAATTCAGTGATCACTCAGTGTACGTTACAATTGTATAAAAATTTTCAGTATCAAATTCTTCACTGGTGATTGAAAAATTTAATTATTTTATGAATTTGGCTGAAAAATGTTTCCATCTCAGTAATGGTGTTGTTATACAGGATAGTTGTAAAGTCCTTAGCTACTTCGCTATTTTTAGAAAATAAAATGTAAAAGGAAGTATTATAGAACTTTTTTACACAGTTAGGCCTAAAGTTTATTTATTTTTTGAGAAAAGAAAAATAGTTCTATTTTCAATACCAGAGGGTCCAAATTTTTATATCAAGATGTTTCATTGTATGAATAACAAGACAAATATTTAATATTTCATTTTTTAATGAAAAAACTGTAGTGTTATTATGGCTTTCTGCCTTTTTCAAGCTCTCTAATGTAACAAAACTTCTATGTTCAAGAACCTCCCATTAACATCATTATGAGATTTGAAGAAATAACAAATATCTGTGGTAGAGATCCACAAACTGGATATATTCTGGAGTTTGGTCAGAAGTTGTTGCGCTGATGGCTGAATTGATGAACACTCACAATATTTCTAGCATGCATATGTGGCTTCTCGAACTGTTGATATTCCTTGGATCACTGTCAGTAAGGTTCTTCATGTTTATGTGTATAGTGGTTTCACCACTCTCATTCTGAGTGGTCTGAGTTTGAGTCCTGTTGTGGACTGGAGGAATTCCCAAAGGTTTCTTCAATCAGGACTGTGGTTATCCATTCTCAGGTGGAGGAAGTAATGTTTTTTCCCATTGAATTATTCTCGGTTTTTCAGCCCACACAGTATTATTTGGAGGAACTACCTCAGATATGAAAACACTTCTGTGTTCGAGTAGATTTCCATAGAGTGAGTTGTTTAGAAGTGCTAAAAGTGAAAGAGGAAGGTCTAGTTGTTTTTATGCAAAGGAAAAAGTATTTCTGACATGCCTTTTGAGTATATTGATCATATGACAATAAAGGTTATCCTAGTGACAGGCATAACCGAGAGTAATCAATTCATTTGAATAATTAGTAGTTACTAACTGCTAATGGGTGTAATTATGAGGTTATACTTAATTTGTTCAATTACAGCAAATTATTCACATATATTTCAGATGATTGGTAGTTAGTAATTTACTTTCTCAATATCTCTAACAATTCTCTTGTTACAGATATTCTGAATAATTGTTAATAATTTTTACTCTTTGGGGGGTTATTTTTAATAATTTTGTAATGTAAATTAAATGTAAATTTAAATTCGCTTTTAATTTCATAAATTTTTCATTTACTACTTGCATATAAATAATACTTGTATTATTAATGAAATGTATAAACAGGGTGTTTTTAAATTTGCACAGTACAAGCATAGGAGCATATTCTTCAGCTAAAAATAAGACAAGAAGTTCCTTTAAAAATATATTTCGAAAGTTTTATATCCAAGATATTAAATGTTAACGAAACAAAACAAAACAAACCTCTGAAATGAATCTCTAAAAGGAAAACATTTAAAGCAGCTTTTCACGGTCTCTAATGTAACAAAACTGTTGGTCTAATGAAACAAAACTATTTTAAATTCTATCATCAGTCGGTCCACCAACTGATGATAGAATTTAAAAACTGTCTGCGACCACTGTAGTCACCTTTTCAAAAGCAAAAACCCTTCCCTTTACCACTGGTGGCAGTTACATCTTTGAGTCAATTCCACATCAGTACACTGTGATCATTGTCATCTAGTGTTCCTTTATCTGCAGATTCTTAAGGCATGAATAATCACTGCTGATAATCAGACTAAGAGTATTACTCCTTCTGATTGCCTCTCAAACATGCTGCTGCAGAAAGCAATTATACAATAAATCCACAAACATCTTGCTAGTATGTGAGTGACCAACCCACAAATTCCAGTCAATATCTGGGAAGTTAAAATCCCCCATTATAAGACAATCTGATTTACTGATCTCCTCTATTTCTCTGTACTTGTGTTTGTTGTACTCATCAGAGTCATTAGGCCTATAACATACTCCTACTTTTAAGTTGATTTTCTCAGTGCTTATGTCACACCAAACTGATTGAACACTGCACTGTCCACCCATACCAACTGGATGCACTTCCTTAGATTTCGTGTTTATTAACTAACAGCATCACCTCTTCTCCCCTTTTATCCTTTCTGTACAAATTGTACTCCCCAAATTCCAATTTTGCATTCTTTATCTCTGTGTGACACCATGTCTCTGATATCCCAACAATATCAGCCTTTGATGTCTTCACCAGCATCTTAAATTCATCAAATTTACTTACTGTACTACTACTACTACCATTGGTGTACATGCAAGTATACATGCACCGGTTCTTACTCTTAGTTACCTTAACACAACCCATGTATTTACTTGTTCCATGATGACTCCCAGCAGTCCTTGAAATCTCCACTACCTTTGCTTTCCAGGCTTCTGCTCATTCCAGTAGAAGCAGTGCAAAAATCACTTTCACCTCTTCCTGTGGCTACTATTAATCCATTAGTCTGTGACCCCCCCCCCCCGAGCTAGCAGTTTTCTGACCCACCTAACACTGCCTTGATAGCATTAGCAAATAATTTGCCATCCTTTCTCTTTAAGTTTATCCCATCACTGTAGAAACAGTCTCTCCTGTTAACAAGCACAGACCATGCTGAGAAAAATTCTACCCCATGAACCTTGCACATTCTCTCCAGGGCTGAATTGATCGACAAGGCTATCATCATATACAGGAACTCCCTGACTTACGTAAGGGTTGCGTTCCATGGAACGCTACTAGTGGGGCAATTTCCACCATGCTTGTGCAGCACTCACAGCTGTGTTTGCTGAATTGATTGAATCAAAAAAGAAAGGTTCGACGAACATGTAAATAGAATTATTTATTATATTTATTCAATTTTTTTTCTCATGTGCAGGAAAAATTACAAAAGCATGCAAGTTAAAAAAAATTTCAATTATAAAATTACAAAGAGTGGAGACAGGCATAATGTCAGTAAGTTTTACCTCTCAAGCATCGTTGCAAGAATCAATGTCTTCAGCTGATAAGTATGCTGTTGCGGAGGTTGAGGGCTGTGGAGAATTAGAGGGGGCAGGCCACTCAACCTTGCGAAAGAACATATTAATGGATGACTGGACAGTGGCTTTTTTCTTTTCAAAGATTTCTTTGAAAAGAAAGATTTCATAGATTTCTTTGTACAAGCAAGCATATCATTCGCCTTTCTGTTAACTTTTAATTATCATTCGCTGTCAGGATTCATCTTCTCAAACCTCGCCATTGCCGATGCAATTTCACGAAATGCCATTGCCATCTCTCTGGTGATGATATGTCTTAGCTTCTCATTTGGTTCATCTTGAGCTTCGTGAGCATTTTCTTCTTTCACTATCGCTGCCTGCAAGTCAATAAGTTCTTCATTAGATAATTCCCTCTCTTCATTTTCTGTTAACTCCTCCACGTCTTTGGCACCAACCTTCAACTGAAGTAGCTCGGCAACCTTTACAATCTTATCTGTAACCTCTTCATATAATTCTTCTTTTTCAAATCCTTTGAAGCCTTTTACATGCCGTGGGCATATTTTCTTCCATGTGCCATTAAACAACTTTTAGTAATTTCCACCCAGGCCTTATTAATGTTTAAGATGGTGTGGTAAATATTGTAAGATTTCCAAAAGTCTCTTAACGTAAAATTTTTCTCATCGTCTACTGCAGACAATGCCTGAGCACACGTGCATAAATAGTATGCTTTTAAATTTGAAATAACACCCTGATCCCTAGGTTGGATGAGTGAAGCTGTGTTTAACAGTAGAAATATGACTCTCACGTTCAAATTTAAATCATCTAGATGCGTAGGATGTCCAAGAGCATTATCTAATAGAAACAAAATCTTGAAAGGAACGTTGTTGTCTTTATAATATTTTTCAACCTCAGGAATGAAGCAGCATTTAAACCAATCCTCAAAGAGATATTGTTATCCATGCTCCCTGGTTTGATCGGAAATGCACGGCTTTATTGATGGCTTTATTGATGCTCTTAAATGCACGAGGATTTCCAGAATGGTAGAAAAGCAGTGGTATTAATCTGTAATCTCCCACAGCATTAACCCCAAGCAAGAACGTGGCCCTATCTTTTGACACCTGAAACCTGGCATTGTATTTTCTTCTTTGGCAATATATGTTCGCTCCAGCATTTTTTTCCAATATAGAGCAGGCTCGTCAATGTTAAAAATTTGCAGCTTTGAATAGCCGCCTTCATCAATAATTTTTTTGAACACATCACAAAATTTCTCTGCAGCTGTAGAATCGGCACTGACGACTTCACTGCATACTTTAATGTTTTGGAAACCAGCGCGATGCTGGAACCTATTAAACCACCCATTGCTTGCTACGAACTTGGGTTGGGGTTTGCCGTACTTATCCTTAATATCTTTATAAATACTTTTTGCTTTTGCTTGATTGGTCATTAGACTCAGGGGCAATTGCTTCTGAATCTGATTTTCCATCCATATTATTAATAGCTGTTCGATCTTCAGTATAGCACCTGAACACTGTTTTCTGATCACTGTTAATCTTAAGTGTGTTGATCCTTTGCATGTATAGCACACTGTCCTTTAAAATAGTATTCACTGTTGAAACAGCGAGACCTAATTCCCTTGAAATAGATGGCAAACTTTGTCCTGCTTCGTACTTCTTAATAATTTTTATCTTCATTTCTAAATCAATTTTGTTTTGTGTCCTGGCACTACCACCACTTGCACTTTCTGTTGGTCACGTTTCCTTCTTCATTGTAATACCTAAATAAGAATGAATAGAAGTTTCTGAAAATTTGTTTTTTATATGATTGAAAATTTCAGTGAAGGGGAACACATTTCACAATAATAGCGCAAAAACCCACACAATTATAGTTATCGGTATTATCGCAAATGCAATAAAATCGAGTTTACTACCCTGCTTCGTACTTCTTAATCATTTTCATCTTCATTTATAAATCAATTTTGTTTCATTTCCTGGCACTACCACCACTTGCACACTTTTTGTTGGGTACTTTCCCTTCATTATTGTTATACATAAATAGGAATTAAGAGAAGTTTCTGAAAATTTGTTTTTATATGATTGAAGATTTCAGTGAAGTTGAACACATTTCACCATAATAGCTTAAAAACCCACATAACTGCAGTTATCGGTATTATCGCAAATGCAATAAGATCGAGTTTACTACCCATTTATAATTAGATTCACTAACAGAAAAGCCCAATAAACCAGAAAGGGCAAATTATTTTTTGGGCGTGACCTCCAGAAACGTGATTTAGAAAAATATCGCAAAGGCATTCAAAATTGATTCTTTTAATGGGAACATATGATAACGATGAAAGCGTAGTGCAATTTCCATTATAAATATGACCTTTTAGAAAGACAAATAGCCTTGTCATACAGTGAAATTTTCAACTTCCAAGACTTTGAACGAATTACAAAAAAAAAAAAAAAAAAAGTGCTATTGGGTTTAGATTATGATATTTCCACGATTTTTTAAGTTTGCGCTGGCCAGCAAAAACATATGTAAAGTCGAATTTCCATAAGTCGAGTATTGCGTAAGTCGGGGAGTTCCTGTACTCCCTCCTCTCTTGTCTGGGCAGAATTGTAGACACTGTCAAAAAAAAAAGTCTTTAAAGTTCAGTTTTTTGCAATTTAAAATTGTGTGTTTAGTAGGATAGCTCCATTGTGTGATTTAAAACAGAAAATTTGATGTGAAATTTACTGTTACTTCATTATTTATTAATTAAGTTTATGAATAAATTAATGATCAGTAAATGCATTTTTAGTATAAAAGTAGTTAGCCATTTTTAAATAATCATAGTTACGTGTCCATTGATATGGAATGGTTTTTGTTATACCAAAGTGTAAATTTCTTTGTTAGGTTCAGCTTGGTGAAGGATTAGCTGTTGAAGCAGAGAAAGTCCTTTGTAATTTGGTCTGCTTTTCAACTGATAAGATGATAAGAATGAAATTTATAGAAGGATGTTTAGACAATTTAGCAAATAACAGGTATGTAAAATGTTGCCATTGTTTTTGTTACTATTATTATTAATATTATTACGGCTGTTTAAAAAAGAATGCTCATAATTTTTTTTTCACAACATATCTTTGTTAATCATGCTGATTTTGAGGGTCCTTTTCAAAGCAGTCCCCAATTGATGAAATGTACCTACTACAATGTTTCTGCCATTCTTCAAAAACATGGTGGAAGTAATTTTTTGACATGCATTTGAGAATTGCCTCCAGTGTTTTTGTGCAGGGTGCAAGGTCAGGGTTGTAGATAATATCAAACATGTTCCTCAGATGAGGAACGTATTTGACATTAATGCAGGCTAAGTACTTGATGACAGTATGATCAAAGCAGCCATGTGACAAATGTGATCCCACTAGGTATGTTGTAGAGTTCTGCAGTAAGGTTCCATAACCGTTGTATGATGTGGCACAACATGCTAGTAAACAATTCCTTGAATGTCATAAAAAGAGTAAGCACAACAGAAACAAGCAGAGGTTATGGCTTCCTGCAGAAGCCATAACCTTTGCTTTTTTCTGTTTTGGCGATATGGTAGACCTCTAAACGGACCTTTGTTGCTTACTCTCTGGGTTGAAATGATGGAGCCATGTCTCATCTGCAATTATCACCATCTTCAGTAACCATCTGTTGCATCTCCTGATAAATCTCCATGCGAACTTGCTGTTGCTTGGTTAAGAGTGGTCTTGGTACTCAGCATGCTCAAACATGTGTCATATGCAAATGATTGTGGAGAATACTGTGCATGCTTTCTACATATTATTCTCAACATTTCTGCCAGTTACCATACTGTTTTACAGCTGACACTGCTTACTTACTGTTTCACTGCTTTTGTAGTAAATGTGCTCTCACAATTACAGAAACAGTACTTATGCTTTCTGTGGTGATAGCATTGGTTGGTAATCCAAGACCACCGATTTTTGTGATTGAATCATGTCTATCTTTAAACATTCTAAACCAATTTCAAGTTGTACTACATGGTAGTGTAGATTCACCATAAGCCTCTTTTAACATTTCGTATGCTTCAGCTGATGTTTTCTTGAGACGTAAACAAAATCTGAGTATAGCATACTGTTCCTCGTGTGGTCCATTGTTACGAAACTGAAGAGGCATAAACTTGATTGACTGTCGAGGTCACACCATGCACACTAGTGAACTGTGCAGTTGCTATGTGATGCAGCTTGGTTTCGTCTTAAATTCCACAGCTTAGCTAGAAATAGCAAGCAGTGTTGTTTTTCATGAAAAATTATGATCATTCTTTAATCGTATTAAAGAATGATCTTAATATGATTACTTCTGTAAACACTTGAAGTGCCTGAGAAATTGAAAAAGTAAGAGATCTCACCTGCATTTCCTATGTTGTGGTGGGCAGATTGGGATTCAGACCCATTGCCTGCTCCTCATGGGGTAACTCTTAATAGGGTCCTTTCCAGATATATGGCTGCTGAATTAATTATGATCATCTACCAAGCATGCCCTCTTAATTAGTATTTTGTCATAAAATTTATTACAGTTTTACTGGAGGAAGCATAATAAGAACAAGAAAAGTATAATTGGCTACATAATTATAGAAAAGGATCTTAAACAACCAGTTAAAGAGAATTTTAGTGGGAGCTGAAAAAGAAGCGTGTGTGGAGATTTGGATCTCCGCGCGCACACACACACACACACACACACACACACACACACACACACACACACACACACACACACACACACACACACACACACACACACACACACAAATTTGAGATTTAGATACTAGCCAATTGTGATTTACTATGTTCACATCTGCTAACTCTCTGGATTTACAATGGAGAATCTGCCGACTTTTACTCTTTCACCCTTCTCCACCTCATTGTTATAATATAGTTGGTGACAAGTTTCTACACCTTTTTACTAAAACTCAGTTTTTCTCCTTTTTATTTTCACAAAAAAAAACAGCTATGTTAAAATTGGATTTTGTTTTATTCTTTTTTTTTTTTTTTTTTTTTTTTTTTTAATTTTGTGAATTTCTACTTATTTTTGTTATGAAATTGGCTGTCAGGTATGTTGTTGGTATTCTACATTTCAAAATAGAAATGTGCCATAGTGCAAATGCATGTACTTGTGTGGTGTGAAACTAGTTAACAATGTCCTTCAGTAAAAAAACTAAAGAAATATAATGTAAAATTTCATAAGATGTATATAAGATTTTCGATATATTGTAAAATCTGGAAAAAAAAGGAAAAGGAAAAAGTAATATTTTTCTTGTTGACTGTATATCATTGTCATTTTTAAAGTGGTGGGAAATGCAGTGTAATCAGACATTTTCCAAAAAAAAAAAAAAAATTAGCATAACAACAGACAGCATGAGGGGAATAGAAAGAAATGTAAAAATAGATGTATTTTATAATGATAATATACACATTGAATGTTTTAAGGTATTGCTTGAATGTTTATTTGCATATTTTTGCCATCTTCTTCTTTTTCTGAGTTGTTCTGATCATGTGAGAGTATGTCGTTTAGAAATATGATTCCTAATACCAAAATAGCAAAAAAAATATATATATATATTTGTGGAAGAATAAAAACAAGCATTGCATGGTAAAACATTAATAGCTATGAAAAACAGGCTGTTTTCAATTGCTATGGATGGCAGTAATCAAAGTGATTCCAAGCTATATCCATTGTGGTGACCTCTTGTGTAAAAAAAAAATTGTCAAATCAAAAGCAGCTTGTTCTCTATGCCAGCATTGGAAGGCAATTCTGCAGGTGAAACATTGGATATCTTGCAAACAATCTGAAAGCATGAGGGATTCCTTCAAAAAACTGTGTGGCAATTAGCACTGATATTGTTGTTAAATACAAAATTGTCGCATACCTTTCTGTGCATTGGATGAATACTTGATTGATATATACTACCATTTAGAAAGAAGTGCTAAAAGGAAAGATAGATTTAAACACTTTCAACCAGTGGATTCCAATGAAGTAAAGATTTTGAAGCATATGTGTCTGTCAGTGGCTGTCTTTGATTCTATGTGTAACTAGATAGAATAGAACAGTGGCAACCTTTGACAAATCTGTTTGAAGTAGTTGTAGGAAGAGCAATATTAGCACTTTTCAGAGTTATGAAATTGAAAAGTAGGATGAAATTACTAGTGATTGGCATGGACTTGTGTCTAAATCCAGTTCACAATCCAAAAGTTTTGAAGGAAGAGAACTTAATGAAATTCCGAAGAACAAGAACTTCTGACTTGCACAGTTCTGGTAAAAGCAATCCTAAACAGGCCATTCAAGCTGATAATTCAATGCATGTTATCCTTACTTGTGTATATTGTATGTTCCCATTTTTCTCTTCTAGCTTGAATAAAGTAATTTGTTTGTTTTATTTAAATGTTATGCCAATATTTGAAAATCCAAACATAGCTCTTCAATCCAGCATACCTCACATTCATGTACTGAGATCATAACTTCTAAATATGTTGAAGAATGTTTTGTGCAAATTTATTTTACCAACAATTTTCAGATCTTCCACTTCCATTTTGGAAATTGATTATGATAACAGACTGAACCAGAAGGATGAGTTTACTTAGTCATAGGCATTTATACCATGAAGGTTTCTAAAATAAGAGATTTTATTGCTCAATGAGTATGTGCTTTATGGCTGCATTGAATACATGGTGCACAAGTTGCTATTTAAAAATAAAGTCCTTATAAATGCTGAGGTAGCACAAATTTCATCAGTGACAGTGCATCATTTTCAAATTTTAACTATTTTGTGGACAAGTTTCCTCTACTTCTTGGTGCCAGATGTTTTTCAGCATCAGTTCGAGAACCTACTAGATGCTATTGTGAAAGTAGAAAGAACTGATGTACAGTTGGGTGAGGAAACTTATAAACACACAAGGAAGCTTGAAATACAACAAATTATCGAAAGGTGTTCTTGGCATTTTAACAATTCCACATAGCAGTGCTGAATATAAGAGAATATTTAAACAGGTGAAAAGAAAAACTGTATGCAGTCGTTCTCTTTCCGGTGAAGCTTTGGAAATATTCTCGACAGCCAAGTCTGAACAGTAGTGCCATTATTATAAAGAAAACTTTGACTCAGCATTTTTGAAGAGGGAAAGGTCTGCAACAGTATGGTTCTTGAATAATCAGAACCAATTGATGATAGAATATAATCTAATAGATGATAGAATATAATCTAATCAAACAGAAATCCAGAGACTTAAAAATGTTAGTTAAGCTAATATATAAAAGCATACTCTACTGGTATATACAAAGTATTCAAAGTATTTTTGTTTACTGCAGCCTCCAGGGTTTCCCCTATTGCCGCAATGATTCTTGTAGGTTTTTTAAGCCGGCGAGTGTGTGTATGGGGAGGTTTTTGTTTGAGTGTTTGTTTTGTTGAGTGTTGTATGCCGGCACCTGGAGACTTTGCAGCCAGGAGGCAAGAACAGATATATCTTGCGTCCTGACTCCCGTCCCTAGCCACGTGGAGGCGCTCCAGGGAGTCTGGTTATCACAAAAGGAGGTTCTTGAACCTCTATATGTTTATACAATAATATTAAAATAGAGATAAATATAGCAATAAAAGAGTAAATCATCAAGTGTGGATAGAGTTGGTTTAGTTGAGTGGGGATCAATTAATGGAGTGAATGTTTCTAGTGTGTTTTACATACAATATGGTAATAATTTAAAATAAGTTAAGTTTCGTCAGGAGATTAAAGCATAGCGTGTGGATGAATTTAGATTTAGTTAAGGGGAGCAGTAAAGTAGTGGGTGTTTCTAGTGAGTTTAGCATGTTCAGTGTTTAGGTTGTCCAATGATCTATACCAAATATTGGCCCTTGTAGGGGCCCATCCTGCCAGAAGAGGGCACGGCGTAACAATCAATTCCATGCACCTGCGGCAGCCACGACGGAGCCGCGGCGACAGACACAAACCAGTGCACCACAACCGCGGCACCCCCGGAGCCACAGCAAACCTGAACAAAAGTGAACACTTCTAAGTTAGTAATTACTACAATTTTACAGTTGACAATATAAATACTTGGCAAAACAGCCACTGTCGCAACAACACTACGGCCGAAGACACAACCAGTGTCCTTAACCACAGCGCTACCGCAACAGCAACTTAACAGTTCTAAGGTAGTTAAGAATATCTTATAATTATCATAGCTATACAGTTCACAGTTATCTTTGCTCGTCCTACAGGGTTTAATTTCATCTTGAGGGGAAGCACCGCATTCAAGACACACATTCTTGCAGGGCTCAATCCTGTCCTAGAGTGTGTGGAGATGAGTTCATTGTGTGTTTTGCGAGTAGAAGGACGGACAAGCCAGTGTGGCAGGGTAGTTAACGGGAAACATGATTATTGCCAGTGGCTTCGACCCAGTCCTGTAGGGCTATAACCAAGTGAAATTCTCGATTGCTCAGCTTCTCGTAGATCTCGGTCCTGTCCTATGAAGGTAGGGTCCTCACTAATAAATAAAAAAAAAAAAAAAAAAAAAACGCACATACTGAAGACACTATGTGGCCTATGACATCGACCCAGTTCTTTAGGGCATGTTCAGTGTTAGTCACTAATTTCAAGGAAGCTACATCACAGTTATGTGTGCTCCGCTGCTCCTAAGCTGTGGGATGTCTTGTTCTTGAGTCCTTACTTTTGCTTCTTATTCAGTTCAGTATAATTGTGCTTCCGTTCTGCGTTACTTCCTATTTTCTTGTTCTGTTGAGTCCCTTCCACTTCATTCCTTTTCATTTTCCCATTTACCTACTGTCTCTCTGTGCTTCCTGCTGGAGGGCCGCCCTTCGCCTGAATAATTTTCCTGCAAAAGCTGAAAGAAGTTTGAGCGATTCTGCCCCAGCTATCAGTTGTGGGAATTCTCCAGCGTTAGTTACGTTAGTCCCCAATAGCAGGGGATGTCTCAGATCTGTGTAGAGGTAACAGTCAAGTATGAGGTGTTTCACTGTTTCTTCTTCGCCGCATTGACAAAGGGGGGAGAGAGTTAGGCCTAATTTGTGGAGTTTGGAGTTGAGACTACCATGTCCTGTGATTAGAAAAGTAGTATGCATGCTTGGTGTCCACCAGTTCCTGGATTTGTCTCGCAGATATATTTGTGGGAAGAAGGTGAAGGTGTCTCTTCCCTTAGTTGTTGTTTGCCAGATATCCTGCCATTTTGTGCCTATGTCCCTATAAATTCTTGCTTTGTTTTCTTTTATACTTTGGTTGGTGTCGTTGGCAATTCCTCCCAGCGTAGCCTGTATGCCTAGCCGTTGGTTGTGTGCCAGGTAGTGGTAGATTACATCAAAGTATACGGGTGGTCTCCCGCACAGTACCTGGAGGGCCTCAGTAGAAATTGTCCTGCATGCTCTGCAGGTTGCCAGGAGAAAGACTCTTTGTGACTGCAATAAGTATTTTTTGCAAGCCGAGTTCAGTGCTCTGTAACCCCAGGCCCCGGCTCCATAGCAGACAATGGGAATGTACAAGCAGGAGTAGTATAGGCTTAGTGTGGAGGATTTAATTCCCCATATGGCTTTTGTGATGTTAATGAGCCATCCTGCTATTTTCCTGATTGATTTGACGATATGCCTGATGTGTGGCAGAAAGGATAGCTTGTCATCTATCCAGATGCCCAGGTATTTATGCTGACGCACTAGTTCAATTCTTTGACCTTCTAATTTAATATTTGGTGGTCTATTGAGGTCGAGGTGGCCTTTGAGAAGGATTTGCTTGGTCTTTGGTATTGATATTATCAACTTATGAGTATTGCTCCATGTGTAAAGTTCCTGCAGGATTGTGTTTGTTTTATCCTCGAGTTCCTTGCGTGAGTTTCCTGGGATTACCAGGGCGAGATCGTCCGCGTATGCGATGGGTATAATCTCTCCATGTGGTAGATTTAGCCACCCGTCCAGCACCATATTCCAGCACAGGGGTCCCAGGACTGAACCCTGCGGGCATCCTCTTGTTATCTTTCGCATAACTGAGCAACAGCCCGAGGAGACTACTGCGCGCCGGTCTTGAAAGTAACTGTCCATAAGCTTGTAGATTGGAGCTGATACCCCAGCCTCTCGGAACCTCGCAAGGGCACTCGGCCACCATAGTGTATCGAATGCCCCTTTGAAGTCCACGAAGAGGCCGAGGACATATTTGTGGTTATAATTTTTAATTGTTGTTAGCATAAGGTTAATTGCATCTGTGGTGCACTTGTGTGAAGTGAAGCCTAGTTGCCCGTTTGAATTTAGTGCCTTTGAGTTATAGTAGTTTCTGAGTCTTTGGGCCAGGAGTTTTTCCAGCACTTTCCCAAGGAAGGGTAACAGTGCTATTGGTCGATATGACGTGGCCTGGTTTGTCGGTTTTTCTGGGGACTTTAATATAATTTTCAGGTTGGCTGTTTTCCAAGCTGTAGGGAAGGTGCCAGCTACAAGACAGGAGTTATAAAGGTTTCTCAGCATATCTGGGCAGGTTTTCCATACCCTTTTTATTATGGAGACCTCAATCAGGTCTATTCCAGGGCTTTTACCATCCTTTAAAGATGTGATCGCAGCTTCTATTTCCTGTTCTGTAAACCGTGCCTCTTCTGCCACTGCAGTATATGTCAGGTGCTGAATCCTAATGTTTGTCTGTTCCAGGTTTTCTGGTACAGTTATATCTTGGTATATAATTTCATCTAATATGGTGTCCATAGTTGCACTCCAGGAGAGTGTTTCCGTTGTGTCAGGCTTTACTATTGATGCTAATGGGGTTGTTGGATGTAGCTTATTGATAAGTAGTTTGTACGGTAAGCCCCAAGGATCTTTTCCCAGTGTTCTTTGAATTAGTCTGTCCCATGCTAGTTTTTTCTCCTTTTGAATGTTATTGAAATAATTGTTCCTAGCTGTTTTGTACGTTTCATATAGAGTGGCCAGTTCCGCTTGATTGTGGTTGTTTCTTTTTGCCTTTTGGAATTCCTTCCTAGCCTTTCTTAGTTCCCTCCTTAGTGTTGCAAGTGCTGGGGTCCACCAGGGAACTGTTCTGGGCTTCCTTTGTTTGAGTGGGAAGGTTTTGTTAGCCGCCTCTTTAATAGTATCTGTGATATTCTGCTGGAGCTTGTTCACATCCCCATTTTGTTGTTCCAGTTTCTCCCTGGTAAGATCTATTAGATTCCTGTCAAAGTGTTCCCAGTTTGCGTTTTTAGTTTTGTACCTTGGGGTGTCGTAGTTCCTGCGGAAGGTTGGTGTTGTAGGCAATGTGGCTATCGTGAAGGTAATGGGGTTGTGATCACTGGTTGTCCATGATGGATGTACTGTCCAGTTTGTTAGATTATATGTAAAGAACCTGTTTGTCATGGTGACATCAATATAAGATTGTCCATGTGCACTAACAAATGTTGGTGGATGACCTTTTGTATTGTGTACCTTTATGCTGTTTGCATGGATAAATTCCTCTAGGAGTTCTCCTTTGAGGTTTGTTGTGGGGCTGTTCCACAGGGTAGATGCTGCATTGGAGTCTGTCATTATTAGTATTGCTGATTGTGAGAGTGTGAGTAGGAGGTGTTCTAAATAGTTGAGGAAGGGGTCAATTGACTGCGTGTTTTGGCTACATCTCATGTATACTGAAGCCACATAAATGCGGCCAAATGAGCCTTCGAGACATGCACATGCTGCGTATTCTGTGCATAGTTTGTTTATCTTGGTGACTGTTATTTGTGGGTCTAAGATAGTAATGGCCGCCCAGACCCAGGTTCTTGCATTTCCTCCTGTACCAGTAGTTTCTGGGTTTGATGTCACCATTTGGGATCCAAAGGGCAATCCTTTTACCTTTCCTTTGTATGTATAGGGTTCTTGTAACCCTAGTATTGTTAGTTTCTCTTCTGTAGCAATTTTAGAGAGTCCGTTCATTACTGATATTGATCTTTGGCAATTGAGTTGCAGGGCTTTGATGTGTTCCATAACTTTAGATGCGTATTCAGCTTTGTCAGTCATAGTCCGTTCTGGCTTTTGTTTGGTCAATGGCTCTTAAATATTCAGGACAACTCTGGTCTCTGTATGTGTGTTGATCACTCTTCTTCCTGTTCCTGCAATTAGGACAGATGGGTGGGGAGTCCTTCTTTGGGCATTCTGTGGTTCGGTGTCCCAGCACTCCACAATGACCGCAAGTATTTTCTGTTTGCTTGCAATATTTGGAGGTGTGACCATATCCCAGACATTTGTAGCATCTGGTGACAGTGGTGAAGTCTCTGACTCCATGGGCCGTCCAACCAATATAGACTTTCTCTACTTTTAGGAAGATTTTCCTGATATGGCCGGGTACTTCAAGTACCCAGTGTTGTAAGTTCTGGGTGCGAGCCTTCATTTTAAATCGCACCTTTATTTCTTGTAAAAAGGTGTCGTAATCCAATTCTGTGTTGCTGAGGTTCTTGTGGAACAGGTCCATAAGAAGTTCTTCTTCATTCATGTCTGTACTTATGTTATATAATACTATTGTTGGTTTCTGCTTTCTTAGAGGATCTACTTTTAAGTTAAGATCTCTGATCTTTTTGGTCTGTCTGAGTATGTCTAAGTCAGAGGAGGTGGCCGTTTCAATAATTACACCTCTTTCTCTGATTTTTCTGATTGACTTTATCTTCACACTTCGTAGCTCTTCTTTAAGTTTGGTTGTAATTTCTTTCTTAACTTCTTCGCTTGTTGCCAGACTCGACTGTTCATCTGCTCTGACAATAATTACATGTTGGGCCTGTGGCTGAGGAGGAGTTGGCACTCCAGCCAGTTTTGGGGCCACTGCTATTGCGGCGAAGGTGGTCTGTGATGAGGTTATTGGCTTTGTGATGGACATAAGGCATCTTTTTTCCAGTGCTGTGAAAATTTTTGTGATTTCAACTACTGTTGTAGCCAGAATATTTGGGTCTGCTTCCAGCGTATGGATCAATTGTTCCCTCAAGGTAAAAACACCCTCCACTGTGTCCTTTGCAGTGGCCTGTGGGGGAGTTGAGGTGTGAACTCTACCCGTTTTGGTGATTGCTGGAAAGTCTTCTTCAGCAGTGTTCAGGTTGCTGGTGACTGGTTCCTGTTCGCAGTCGTTAGGGGTTTTATTTTCAGTACCTTTTCTAATTGTGTGTGTGTTTGGGCAGTGTTAGAGTTAGTATTTGACCTCAGCTGGTTGTTAGTAGTTGTATTGTCTCCAGTGTCATTCTCTATTTTGGGTGGTAGGTGGGAAATGCCAGCAACAGATGTGCTTGGCTCCACTTGTTTGTCATATTTGGTTTTGTTGTCAGTGGTTTTTTCCTTCTTTCCTTCCTTCTCTCTCTGTTTTGGTTTTACTCTTGTCTGACTTTGTTGGGGAGTTGTGGCTCCTTTGCACCCTCCAGCAGATTTAGTTTTTTTGCTGGTAGGGGCAGCCAGTTGCTTGCCAGTCTCCCTAGCAGGGGTTTTTAAGGGTTTTTTCCGACTTGGGGTCCTAGATGTTTTCTCATACATTTCTATTGAGGTTGCATCAGAGTCGCTTGTTGTATTTGTCGACTCTTCAGAGGATTCACTAGAAGTATCACTTGTTGTGTCTTGTTTTTTCATTTCCTTCCCCAGTTAGGGAGGGTTTATCAGCTAGAGGGCGCAGCAATGCTATTGTATAGAGTACCTTGTATTGTGTACACCTGCAGTCTCCAGGTGTGTTTAAGAGGCAGGCACACCTGAAGTTGGAGCCCCCTAGCTCAGTTAGGGAGGGAGTTATGTAGCTTTGAAGTTAGCTGGATGAAAGGCCAGTGGCACTTTCCATCCCGCAGAACATAGAGTTCTCGTTGTATGAAGTTGAAACTTGGTACCCTGACAGGTGAGGGCACAAGGAACCACCACACTAATTTTTGTGGGGATCGGACCACCCGTTCAAAGGTTATAAGTGATCTCCTCTCCTGTCCACCAGGGGGCGTTGAAACTCCGGGGGGGATGAAGTAATTTTATTCTCTCCTCATATACTAAATATCAAACCCCTAGGACCATTAGGAGCTGAGGAATATGTATGTAAGGTTAGTGCACGTAGGGTTCGTAATGTTTTGGACACTGTTATACACTTTCACCAATTTCACTCTGGTCACCATGGAAACCAATGTACATATTTGATAACTCATAATTTCACGTGGAACGAATATTAAAACATGGGTATCACTGTTACTCTTAATTTTAATGAAGATGCACCTTTGAGTGACACAAAATGTCTGCCTATGGTGTGTGTATATACTTACATATAATGGCGGCCGCCAATGGGGGCATCCATATTGTATGCACGTAGCTATGGCAACAAGCAGGGAACCCTGTGATAACTGTTGTGTCCCCACAGCAACGTCACGATGGCTATGTCCAAGCTTCCCGCCAGTTTCTTTGTCTGGACTATGGGGAAGAAGGCAGTATGGCTACCATTGCTATATGTATTTTTCCTATGGAGATGGGCAGTGCCAAAGTTTCAATTTTTTAAGGCTGGCTATGTGTGCTATTTCAATCTGAAGGTGTCCCCAGCATCACCAACAACCTCCCTGAGTTCCAAAAGCTGAAGGCACTTATTCACCACTTGCATGTGGGAGTAAGGTCACTACAAAAATTTAATACTGCCAGCCAAAAACCATAACGTTAAGTGAAATTCCGTTTCCATGTTAAACTAATGGCCAAAGTGATATTATAAACGGAATTTTAAAAAGCTCGCCGTTGCGCTAATTTTTGTCTGGCAGCCTCAAATAAAGTTTCAGTAGACTCACCACATTGAGATCTATCCAAAGATGTAATCCTTTTGATGGTATGAGCACTTAAACATTATTTTTTAAAGACACTTTTTAGGAGCACAAAAAGACACTACATTGCTGTATACAACTCAGTACTGGTATATACAGTCAAACTTGGTTATAATGAGCAAGGGACCTACAAAATTTCCTTGTTATAATCGTTACTCACTATATCAGTAATGAGTTAAATCTGCCTCCTATTTTTTTAAATTCTCAATAAATTTATAAAAATATAGATTCAAAAAACAAAAGCAATATTAGAGAGAAAAAAATAATACAGTATTAGTATATACCTACATATTGTTTGTATTAATATAAGCTTGTACTGGTAAAAACAGAATACAAGCATTAATATGCTTGTATTCGGTTTTTAAATCAATCCAGCCAAATGTTGTTAATACAAAATTGTCACATCCAAATTGTTTAGCAAATTTTTCCGCTTGGGCCTCCAAGGTCGGACCGTCTATTGAAAATCCAGCACTTCTTTGTATAGTGAACCATTGAAGCAATGTGTCATCGGTGTTTGTAACCTCGCACTTTCTAATATTCTTTTTTTTTTTTAGGTTATGTTCTTTTCCAGTGCCAATATGTAAACATACGTATTTTTCCACAATGTCTTTACTGTTGAAGAGGACAAAAATTTTTTACACACTTCAACGTTTTTTGCACCATATTCTAACTCACTAATAATTTCGATTTTCCACGAATCAAGAGCCACCTTCTTTTGTTAGTAGACATGTTTCCGAAGGAAGGGTTCGTTTCTAACTGATTTTATTTAAAATGACAGTAAAGTGATCTGCATACAAGTTCTTAGAAGTCCCAAAATGCATTCAGAAGAATACAAAGTTCTTAGAAGTCCCGAAATGCATACAAAGTTCGACATCCTGTTGACAAAATTCTTAGAAGTCCCGAAATAAATTTATGGTTCAGTGAATCTGTAAATAAGGTAATGTGAAAGTAGAATGCCAATGCACTATTATACGCTTGCACGTTCGCAACGGTGGGACTGTTAGTAATCCTTGGTATAACCTCCATGCACAAGTAAGTGGGTGGTGGGTGACCACCCAGGTGTGAACAAATGTAATCAGGGGTCGAGATGTGCGCCCACGCCACATGCAGGAATGCCTGATGACTCTAATCAACTGGTGCAATATCACCACTTTGCTTATTGGAGGCTTGAAGTGGTGGAACCCATGTTTAGTCTCTAGAGCTAAGTTCCAGTAAACCCTTCCCTATCTCTTCCCTCATGCAGTATGATTGATGACTTTTGAGGTTATGATGAACATCGTGCCGAGGTCCAATATTCTTTACATTTCGAGGGTACAGCTATAAAACGGTTTTCACAGGCCGGCCGCTAATTAGTACACCGCACCAAACCTATTGGTAACTCTCTAGGAGGCTTCCGGATCATCTAGTGTATAATCTTGCTACCTCTACTCTGCCAGATAGTGACTGGAGGGAGTCCAAGTAGTGTGTATGTGGGGAGCATTGTTGAGGCCACGTTATGTCAAGGATCTGGGTATATTCTTACCATGTGTACGTCATATCCAAAAATTTCATTACTTCATACAGCATGTCCCACCCACTTTTTCTTACTATTGAGTACACCACGAATTGTCAAACTAATAGAGCAAGCTTATCTGCGAAAAGATCTAAACCTCCCAAACACTTCCTAATTCATTTCACAAATATACATGGTCTCAATTCTAATCTCAACAATGTCCATTCTACTTGCAGTCTGCCAAACCCATGTACTTTTTCTGACAGAATCTCAGTTATCGGTTGATTCAACTACTGCTCATCTCAGATGCCCAAATCATTCGCTGTATGATTTGTTTCGCCTCAAAGGTGGTATTTGTGTGTATATGTCCGTTTTGATATTCCCTGTCATAGACTTGGCAATTTGGAATCTTCTCTCTGGCTTAAAATCTCTGTACCTCATTGTGTCAAATTCATCTGTTGTCTCTACCGTTCTCCCAACTCCACTAATCACTTGGAGCTCTTTGACTTCCTCTCTTTGCAACTTGACTTTCTCCAGTCCAACTTTCCTAACAGTGAGGTAATTTTCCTTGGTGATTTTAATGTTCACAACTCCAGCTGGCTTCCGCTTTCTAGCTACACTGACGGACCCAGCTGTTTGAGATGCTGAGGCTTTTGCAATTACTAATGATCTTGCACAGATTGTTCATTTACCTACAAGAATACCGGACAATCCTAATCATACAGCCAACATGCTTGATCTTTTTCTTACAAACAACCCTTTGAAGTACATGATTGAAATGTGAGGTACTTTATTAGGCACTTCAGATCACAACTTGGTGATTGTCTCTTCTCCAATGGAGCCTTTATCTCATGGCTATTCCCAATCTCGTGTTGTTTGGCATTACAAGAATGCAAAATGGGATGACCTGCGAGATTTCATTTCTTCTTTTTCTTGGTTAGATTACTGTTTCAAAACTTCTGATGTCAATGTTTACTCAGATTGTGTCAGTGAAATTATTCTTGCAGAATGGAATCCTTTATCCCACACTCCATTTTAAAATCTCGTCCTTTTTCTAAACTTTGGTTTTCCAATAAATATGCTAAGGCCGTTCAGGAGCCGTTCATTTTCTGCCTACACCTAAGCTCACAACAATTGTAAAGCAATTATTAATCAATCCAAACTAGATTTTGAACAGGCTAAGAACAGAAAACTTGCTTCTTGTCCTAATGGTAGCCGAGCATTCTGGTCTCTTGCCGAAGCTATTGGCCGCAACTTTTGCCCATCTCTGCTCCTACCTCTGTCCAAACCTGATGGCTCTGTTGTCACTTCAGCCAAGGATAAAGCTGATCTGCTAGCATCCCATTTTTCTTCCTACTCATGTATTAATGATCTTGATAAAACACCTCCCACCGTTCCCAACATGTTCCATTCAATGCCTCCTGTGGTCTTCTGTCAAAAGGATGTCAAAAGGATTTTGACAAATCTTGATCCTAAGAAAGCTCCAGGTCCCGAATGTATTTCTCCACTTGTTTTCAAGGCGCCTCTGTAGCCAGGTGGGCAGGAGCAGCAGTGCATAGCACACGCTTCTTGATTAGACCGGGGTTCGAGCCCATGATCACCAAATACGGCGGATGCGGAAAGGTCAGGGAATGACCATCGCATATCCCCGGAGCAATATGGCCTTAGTTGCTAATGCTCCTAAAAACAAAATAAACAAAGAAACTTGTTATCAGAACCTGTGCTCCTGAACTTACTCCTATTCTTTGCTGCCTTTTTTCACTTTCTTATTCCAAAGATGTTTTTCCTTCTGCTTGGAAATTTGCTCATATCCAGCCAGTTCCTAAAAAGGTGAAAAGTCCCTCCCATCCAGTTATCGTCCCATTGTAATTACTTCTACTCTTTCTAAAGTAATGAAGAAATCAATTAACCGCCAACTCTTAAACTACCTAGAAACCTTCCGTCTGATGAACGATCGCCAATATGGATTCCGTCATTGTCGATCCACTGCTGATATTCTGGCTTATGTTACCCATTTATGGACTAATTCAATGGAAAAGTTTGGCGAAACACAAGCAGTTGCTCTTGACATCCGAAAGGCTTTTGATCGTGTTTGGCATAAAGGTCTTCTAAGCAAGCTTCCATTTTATGGTTTGCCGAATGTTTTTTGTAATTGGTTATCCAGTTTTCTCTTTTTCTCTCTGATCGCTCACTGAGAGTGATGGTAGATGGCCCTCTGTCTTCTAACCTCTCCACTAATGCTGGTGTCCCCCCAAGGTTCAGTTCTTTCCCCCCTCACTCTTTTCCTCTTGTATATTAATGACCTTCTTCCATTGACTGGAAATCCTATCCATAGTTTTGCTGATGACAGCACATTGCATTCCACTTTCCAATTTGAGAAACCTTTCCCTGCTCAATCAGCTACAACTTCTCGAAAATCTGCTACCAATTCCTTAAATGCCGATCTTCAGGTAATTCTCCAGTGGGGCAAAGACAACTTAGTTGATTTCAACCCTTCTAAAACTCAGTCTTGTTTTATAATGCTAATGCTATTATCTCGTAAAAAAGGATTCTTCTGCTCCTATGCTTATTTTTGGTGACACTCTGATTTCTAGGCAAAATTATATATCTCTTTTGGGAATTACTCTGACTTCTAATTTCTTTTGGCACAAGCACATTACAAATATTGCTTCCTCTGCATCTAAAAAATTTGATTTTCTCTTTTGCTCTCGGCATTGTCCAAACAAATATTCTTCCAAACAGCTGCTCACTCTGTATAAATGGCAAATCCGCCCTACCATGGAATATTGTTCCCATATCTGGGGTGATGCCCACAAAACCTCTCTCAGGTTTCTTGGTTCCATTCAGAAGAGGGCAGTTAGGTTAATTAACGATTCGTGTCTAACAAAGTCTCTCCACTCGCTGTCTCATAGACGTCTGCTGCATGCCTCTTCTATAGATATTTCCATGAGCACTGTTCTTCTGAATTGGCTTCTATAATTCCCGCTCTCTCACTCTTTCAAAACAGTCCGAACACGTGCCGCCACCAGCCAACATCCATTTACTGTTCAACTTCAAACTCACAGAACCAACTTCCCATCTTCCTCGTTTATTCATTCAACTGCCATTCTCTGGAACAACCTTCTGTCATATGCATTTCCTGAAAATCACAGTCAACAGAAGTTCAAGTCTGATGTCAACAAATATCTTCTTTCGTCTTCTCAACTTCCAACCCAAACACGGTACTAAGTACTATAGGTTCTAATACCTCTCATGTTTGGGGTTAAAAAAAAAAAAAAAAAATATAGTATAGTCCCCGTCCCAAAAGGACAATGCCATAAACCGGCCGCCAATCTGATGTGATGCAGGTATCATAAAAGCTGTCCCCTTTTTGTCTATTCCAAGAATTGGGTTTTTTCGACCCCGAGCAATTAAGAATATTTGCATAATTACCAAAATTTGTATGGTATATCTCTGTAGTACGCTCGTTATAGGAGTGAGCAAATGTATGGGAATACACGTAAATTAAAATCATTATAGCTGTTTGCTGATTACAGCCATTTTTTTTTTTTTTTTTTATGTAAACCCCAAACACGAGAGGTATTAGAACCTATAGTACTTAGTACCGTGCTTGGGTTGGAGGTTAAGAAGACAAAAGAAGATATTTGGGGACATTGGACTTGAACTTCTGTAGACTAATTTTCAGGAAATATGTATGAAAGAAGGTTGTTCCAGAAAACGGCAGTTGAATGTATAAACGAGGAAGATGAAAAGTTGGTTCTGTGAGTTTGGAGTTGGACAGTAAATGGATGTTGGCTGGTGGTGGCATATGTTCGGACTGTTTTGAAAGAGTGAGCGGGAATTATAGAAGCCAATTCAGAAGAACAGTGCCCATGGAAGTATCTGTGGAAGAGGCATGCAGCAGAAACAGTACGTCTATGAGATGAATCATTAATTAACCGAACTGCTCTCTTCTGAATGGAATCAAGACGCCTGAGAGAGGTTTTGGTGGCACCACCCCAGATGTGGGAACAATATTCCATGGCAGGGCGGATTTGCGATTTATACAGAGTGAGCAGCTGTTTGGAAGAAAAGTAATCCCGAGAGCGAAAGAGAAAACCAAGTTTTTTAGATGCAGAGGAAGCAATGTTTGTAATGTGCTTGTACCAAGAGAGGTTAGAAGTCAGGGTAATCCCCAAAAGAGATATATCATTTTGCCTAGAAATCGGAGTGTCACTAAAGATAAGCATAGGAGCAAAAGAATCCTTTTTGCGAGATATAAGACAAGACTGAGTTCTAGAAGGGTAGAAATCAACTAAGTTGTCTTTGCCCCACTGGAGAAATACCTGAAGATCGGCATTTAAGGAACTGGTAGCATATTTTCAGGAAGTTGAAGCTAATTGAGCAGGACAAGGTTTCTCAAAATGGAAAGTGGAATGCTATGTGCTTTCATCGGCAAAACTATGGATAGGATTTCCAGTCAATGGAAGAAGGAAAAGGGTGGGGGGGAGAGAAGGACAAGAGGAAAAGAGTGGGGGGGAAAGAACTGAACCGTGGGGGACACCGGCATTAGTGGAGAAGTTAGAAGACAGAGAGCCATCTACCATTACCCTCAGTGAGCGATCAGAGAGAAAACTGGATAACCAATTACTAAAAACAGTTGGCAAACCATAAGATGGAAGTTTGTTTAGAAGACCTTTATGCCAAACACGACCGAAAGCCTATGAGATGTCAAGAGCAACTACTTGTGTTTCACCGAACCTTTCCATTGAATTAGTCTATAAATGGGTAACATAAGCCAGAATATCACCAGTGGATCGATCGTTGATCAGACGGAAAGTTTCTAGGGAGTTTAAGAGTTAGCAGTTAATTGATTTCTCAATTACTTTAGAAAGAGTAAAAGTAATTGCAATGGGACAATAATTGGATGGGAGGGATTTGTGACCCTTTTTAGGAACTGGCTGGATATGAGCAAATTTCCAAGAAGAAGGAAAAACACCTTTGGAATAAGAAAGTGAAAAAAGCGGCAAGGAATAGGAGTAAGTTCAGGAGTACAGGTTTTGAGATATGTTGAGAAATACCATCGGGACCTGGAGTTCTTAGCATCAAGATTCGTCAAAATCCTTCTGACATCCTTTTGACTGAAGATCACAGGGGCCATTGAATGGAGCGTGTTGGGAATGGTGGGAGGTGTTTTACCAAGATCATTAATACATGAGTTGGAAGAAAAATGGGATGCTATCAGGTCAGCTTTATTCCTGGCTGAAGTGAGAACAGAACCATCAGGTTTGGACAGATGTGGGATCAGAGATGGGCAAAAGTTGCGGCCAATAGCTTTGGCAAGAGACCAGAATGCTCAGCTACCATTAGGGCAAGAGGCAAGTTTTCTACACTTAGCCTGTTCAAACTCTAGTTTGGATTGATTAATAACTGCTTTACAATTGTTGCGAGCTTTGGTGTGCACAGAAAATGAAACTGGAGAATTAGAAACAAGCCAATTGCGATATGCAACATTCTTCTCTTGTGAACAGCCTTAGCACATTTATTGGAAAACCAAGGTTTAGATAAAGGACGAGATTTGAAAGTGGAGTGTGGATAAAGGATACCATTCCTGCAAGAATAATTTCACTGACACGATCTGAGCAAACGTTGACATCAGAAGTTTTGAAACAGTAATTCGACCAAGATAAAGAAGAAAAGAAGTCTCACAGGTTATCCCATTTTGCATTCTTGTAATGCCAACAACACGAGGTTGGGATTAGCCATGAGATAAAGGTTCCATTGGAGAAGAGACAATCACCAAGTTTTGATCTGAGGTGCCTAAAGGACCTCTCACTTCGACCCTGTACTTAGAAGGGTTGTTTGTGAGAAAAAGTTCAAGCGTATTGGCTGTATGATTAGGATTGTCCAGTATTTTTGTAGGTAAATGAACAATCTGTGCAAGGTCATTTGTAATTGCAAAAGCCTCAGCATCTCGACCAGCTGGGTCGGTGTGACTAGAAAACGGAAGCCAGCTGGAGTTGTGAACATTAAAATCACCAAGGAAAATTACCTCACTGTTAGGAAAGTTGAACTGGAGAAAGTCAAGTTGCAAAGAGAGGAAGTCAAAGAGCTCCAAGTGATTAGTGGAGTTGGGAGAACGGTAGAGACAACAGATGAATTTGACACAATGAGGTAGAGAGATTTTAAGCCAGAGACGGTCAAAGAGAGGTGATTCTAAATTGCCAAGTCTCTGACAGGGAATATTAGAGCGGACATGTAATAATTTTTGCATCTGTGATGAGCAGTAGTTGAATCAACCGATAACTGAGATTCTGTCAGAAAAAGTACAGGGTTTTTGACAGACTGCAAGTGGAAATGGACATCGTTGAGATTATAATTGAGACCACGTATATTTGTGAAATGAATTAGGAAGTGCTTGGGAGGTTTAGATCTTTTCGCAGATAAGCTTGCTCTATTAGTTTGACAATTCATGGTGTATTCAATAGTTAGAAAGTGGGTGAGACATGCTGTATAAAGGAATGAAATTTTTGGATATGGCGTACACATGGTAAGATTATACCCAGATCCTTGACATAACGTGGCCTCGACAATGCTCCCCGCATACACACTACTCGGACTCCCTCCAATCACTATCTGGCAGAGTAGAGGTAGCAAGATTATACAGTAGCTGATCCAGAAGCCTCCTAGATTGTTACCAATAGTTTCGTCCGATGTACTAACTAGCGGCCTGGATGCGAACACCGTTTTAGAGCTGTACCCTGGAAATGTAAGGAATATTGGATCTCGGCATGATGTTCATCATAACCTCAAAAGTCATCAATCATACTGCATAATAGAAGAGATAGGGAACGGTTTACTGGAACTTAGCTCTAGAGACTAAACATGGGTTCCACCACTTCAAGCCTCCAATAAGCAAAGTGGTGGTATTGCTCCGGTTGATGAGAGTCATCTGCTACCTAGTATTGCCTGGTATCATAGAGGGGTGGCATTCCTCCATGTGGTTTTGGCGCCGCACCTCGACACCTGCTTACGTTGGTTCACACCTGGTGGTCACCCACCATTTACTTGTGCATGGAGGTTATACCCAGGATTACTAACAGTCCCACCATCGTGAAGGTGCAAGCAGAGGATTTGGCTACCACAGACCGTCCGGACTTCTCCGAAATTGGGTCCACTTGACTTGAGTGCCATCCGAATATCAGTTGCATCAGCGTTTTAGACTCCCAGGTAGCAAGTACAGCTTGTCTGACGTATCTGAGAGAATTTCTGTGACATTATAACCAAGTTTGACTATAATTCTATGCTTGTATTTTAACATATTTTGCCAGTGAAAATTAATTTCTAGTGCTTAAAAAAACTTCCTTCTTTTTTTGAAAAATCTTCTTTCTATTTTTTCTCCTGCTTAGAAATGCCTGATCTCCAGCTTTTTGAAAGTTAAAAGTTGGCAGTTATGTTAATACACAATGAATCACTGCTGATAAGCAGAGAAAGCAAGAATATTGCTTTCTCTTGTTGCTTCTCTAAACGTGTTGGTGTAGAAACAGTCACCTAGCAAATCAAATAATGTTATTTTATCGATGAAGCTACCAGCCCATCAGTTATGGACTATGTCTGGAAAGTTAAAAAAGTCCTCCATGACAAGGCATTCTGATTTACTGGCCTTTTCTGTTTGCTTGTTTATCATATTCCTTATATCTATCCCAGTAATTTGGCTTATAACATACTCCTACTATCATGTTATTTTTTGAGTTCTTATGTCACACCAACCTGACTCAACATCATACTGGCAAACACGTCAGTTAGGTGCATTGCTTTAGATTATATCTGTTTCTTATCCAAGAACACGACCTCTCTCCTTCTGCAAAGAATTGATGTTGGAAGATATTCTACTGCTGAAAATAAGAAAAATTTTCCTATAAACATTCATCTGAATTATTTATTTCTTAGATGTTAAACATTATGCCTCTATTAATGCTAATTACTAATAAATTACAAACCTTGTAAAACAGTGACACATTTTTCTGTTAAAATTATTTATGTCTTAAAGATATGACAAAACTGTACAAAATGTATCAACACCGTTATGAATAATGTACTACTGCATGAATCATAAACCGTATGAATTACTCAGTTGTGAGCAATCAGTGTAGATACTAGAATACATACTAGCTGTTACTTGAGTTTCAGGTTAGACGACTGCCTTGTTGGTTAAAGTAAGGCATAAGCTCAAGTGATATGCAAGATGCTACAAATCATCTATACAGGCACTCCTCGATTACGTACTTAATTGGTTTTTTTTTCATGTACATAAAAGTCCGTTTTGTATGTAAGTCCCACTTTCCATCTTGTAGATACAAAATACATGTACAGTACAATGCACAGAGATTATAACCCCCAACGAACTTCATGCACAGCATTTTACGATTTGTAACAGAGTTAAATGAGGCTGAAAAAACATACAATGAATAATAATGTATAGTACAGTATTTATTCAAAACTAATTTAATCTAAATACGATACATAATTTAATTTAATCTATGATCAAATCACTTTATGATGGACTCTCCAAAATAAAATACCGTTCACTATATGAAATAGTAGTAAGTGCCAGTCATTGTGATCATGTTTGCGAACTGAATTTGAATTGTATTAAATGGCTATTCTAATAAGCAAAAATAGGAAAAATATTATCCACAGGCTATAAAAGTAAAGATATAGAGCACAAATTTACACTTTACTCCTTCCAATTAACAAAATTAAATAGTTCATGAAAATCGGAAGAATATTTCCCACAGGTTAGCAAAATAAAAATAAATTTACGCTTACATACATAGCTTAATTAATAGTGTAACTAATTGATATTTCTGTTCAGTAATTTTTTTTTCTTGGCCGTAAAATTTAAAATAAGCAATCAATAACAAAGAACATGGAACGCACCAATTGCAACTATCACCACGATACGAACAAGTGACTTCATAACCTGATTTGAATACATCGTGGGATCCAGCAGTAACTTCGCCCACATATTTAAAAACCAAATCTTGACAGCCTTGAATTCAACCTTGTCCTCTACAGCTGTGGGTGCTGATGGAATACTGCAGTTCATGTTGAGATGCCTGGGGCTATATATCATCCAGCCCCTTGTTAGCATCTTCAATGCAGTGCTGATCAGCCACATCTTCCCCATCAATGGAATGTATACCTGGTAAGGCCACAACCAAAAATAAGAATGTCATCATTGGGAAAGCACTTCAGACCCATTTCCAATTCCTCATGTCTCCTGAAACTACTAGAAAGAGCCCTCCTTCCAACTCTAATAACTCACATACTTCCAGATGCCCCACCACAAATTCATTCTTCGTTACCAAATAGGTCATCGTTAGCAATCTTCTTGCCACCACCCACAGAATCCTTACAGCATTTGAGAGAAAAGAACTCCTCATAACATACATCGATATCGAAGCACATTTTGATGCCGTTAAGGTACCTGCCGTCCTACAACTGCTTGAAGACCACTACTTTATAGGCAGGGATGCATTACACTTCCTCTCATCACTCCTCCTCAACCGTACTTTTATACTCCATCATTCAAAAAAAAAAATCTATATCAAGCAAATATCTACAGGAGTACCACAAGGGGGAGTCCTCTCTGGTCTCCTCTTTGCTGCCATTTTCTTCCCTTTCACAAGCCAGAGCCCAGATGTATTGTCTTACGCAGATGATTTAAAAATATTGACCCCATCCAAGCAAACACAGACCACTCTAGGATTATAGAGGAAATTAACAGTGTTCTACTGCCACTAGCGGGCTACTTTAAACAACTTGGCCTTAACATTAACCCACCGAAGTCTAATGCATGCTCTACTCCCTGAAGAAAGAAACAGCAATCATCTCCCCCAATGTCAGTGGAGTTTCCATCTCGATTGTTCCATATCATCTAGATTTGAGGGTTGTCTTTGAGGCAAAACTCAGATTCAACAAGCACATTGACAAACTCATCAGTCATGCGGCGCACCTGAAATGGAGAGCAAAAAAACGCCTGCATTACGTCTCAGACAGGTTACAGCAACAAAATATGTCAGGACCATTATATACTCTCCACTACTTTATGCAGCTGAAATCTGGGCGTCAGCAGCACCCACGATCAGAAAACCCATCTGGGCAGTGGAATATTGTCTCCTCAGATGGGCAACCTACAAGCATAGGTTACCACCCCATGTTCATACAACTGAAATGACCCAGGCTGCCCTCTCTCATTGACGAAAAAAGACTGATAATCACAGTAAAGATGTTGACTGGTTTGATCACATCTCCTTCAGTCTGGGATCTCTGTGGCTGGAGGATTCCACTTGCCCAGCTCAGAGCCACCCCAACTATTTGCCCTCTTCAATCATGCCACCACCTATCAGATTGTTTCCTACCATACCAGATGCTTGGACGAATCTAGGACATCGACGCTGACCTTAAGAAATTTGTCGTCAACCGACAATATAGACGTGGGATACTAGGCCCAACACCCTCCATGGACCACGAATTGCAAGCTGCATCTGACAATCGCCAAACCCCGTAACTAATACAGAGAATGGTGACCACAGCAGATGTAGTGCCACCATCTCCTGACAAAGCATTGCAACCCATCGCAACCATCTAGACGGAAGTAAACTGCCCCGGTTGGAGACCCCTGTGAATTAATTAGTGAACATAATGGGAAACTAACCTGACAGTGCTCTTGCTGCTCTTTCCCATGAACTGTGAGGACAACAGTCACTACTGTAAATTGTATATGTATTTCTCATTTCGTTTTATCCCTGTATCATTTAATGTCATGTTGTTTTTGTTCTTGAGTGGCTTATGGAATTTAATGGTTTTATTAAAATTATTTAATAATTTTAAAAAAGATAAATCCAAAACTGAGAAAAGTAAGCCCTCAGCACATTAGAAGCTGCCTGATGGACCCACAAAGCTAAAATAATGGCTCCTACAGTTGAATTGTCGGTGAAATACTGACCACATAAAGCCCCTTCTGCGAAAGCAAGTGCCAGTTTGCTTTTGCTTGCAGGAGACATATATGAAAGCAAATGAAAACCCATAATTTCATAATATTACTGCCATCTTAAGGATAGAACTGGGGATGGACCTTCTCATGGAGGAGTTCCATTCTTGTGGGCAACCAAACCCCATTTCAAGTGGTGTCCAGTTTCTCCCCAAGAACCTGTGGTTTTTCTTCCAGCAAAACAGGCAAATCAACCAGAGAACACACGCAATTTACAGACACAATACACATGGATATATGAATTAACTTTCCAGATGATCCTGATGTAATAGTTTGGATTATATAAAGTTTTTCACTAAGCCTTAATGTTGTTTTTCTTTTCTAAAGTTAATAAACTGTGCAGTTTATTAACTTTAGGAGCCATAGTGAGTGGTATTTTAAAAATAAAATACATGTAAAACAATGGTATAATTCGTGATTTCAGTACAGAATTCACTTTTAAAATGGAGAATGTAAACAAATACAGTAATCACGTGACTTGACGTTTTATTTTTTTGGCTTTGCAAGACATCTGTACATTTGGCACTGCAAGACAACATATCTGTGATACCTACTAAAGGCAGTTGTCTGTACTGTTTGTAAGCATCCGATCTCAATGTGCTGTTAGCTAAAGTTGTCCATTATTTTGAAGTCTACTGTAATAGAATCTTCCTAAAGGGTAGTTTACAGATTCCTGGCATAAGGCAATTACTCTCGCTGTTCCCAAGCCAGGAAAAGATTCCAAAGTCCCAACAAACATACTTCCCCAAATTCCTATTGCTCTGACTAGCTGTCTGCAAAATACTGGAGAGAATGACCAATGCCTGCCTTATATAGTATTTGGAGGTGAATGGGCTTCTCTCCGGAGTGCAGTTCAGCTTCCGAAAGAACCGGTCCACTCTGGACCATATAATTAGACTGGAAACGACCATTTGGGATTCTTTCCTAAAACAAGAAAGTCTGGTGTTTTTTGATATGGAAAAAGCGTATGACACAACTTGGAGATTTAGCATCTTAAAAGACTTCTATAACCTCAGTATTAGAGGGAATCTATCTATTTCTATTAAAACCGTTTTAGTCAATTGGTCTTTCCAAGTTCTTGTAGGATCCTCACCCCCTCATCCCATTTGCTAAAAGAAGGAAGTTTTGCAAGGATCAGTATTAAGTGTGATGCTTCTTTCTATCAAAGTAAATTCCATCACAGATCATTTTCCTCCAACTGTAAACAGCACTCACTTAGCACAATAGCAGTGCCTTGAACAGTATAACAGCTCTGATATGACTGATTGCAAACAACTTATGATGCTCAAATGACCATGTAGAGTGTTGTAATAATGTGATGACTTCATATTTTCTCAAGCATACAACATGAGGGTTATTGAAAGACAACTGCAACAAGCCATTTGATCACCTTAATTCCTGGGCATGCTAATAGATTCAAGTTCTTGCCACAGAAGACTGCTTGTGTACATTTTTGCTGTAAGCATTCAAGCACTTTGCCTCAGTTCAGGTTCATCCTGAATCTGAACTGGGGCTTGGACAAAGTGCTGTTCCAGTAGTGCTAGACACACACAGTTCCTGTGACTTGTATTTGAATAAAAATTCACAAGAGGCCTGAATATTCTCAGTGCTCTCCTCTACATCTTGGGGTGGTGCGAACTGATATATCCTACCGCCTGCTATAGAAGAGTTAAAAACAGTTATATCTGTTACGAAGGCAAGTGCTGTTGGATCAGATCTTATCCGTTAAAATTATTAAACATCCATCAGCAAAATCCACGGACCACTTGCTTATTATGCATCTACCATGCACTTGTATGATCTAAACTAGACTATGGATCCCAATTATATGGATTCGATGGCTGGACTCTTTCCCTCATCAGGCTATCCATATTGTACTGGAGCACTTCAAACATCTCCTGTCCAGAGCTAATATGTGGAACAAATGAATGACCTTTATCGCTTCATTTTAAGCAGTCGTCTCTAATGTATGATTTAAAGCTAAAATCCCTGCAAGACCATCCTACGTGGACATCCATTTTTGAGCCACAATTCCTGTGAGACTGCCAATCATCTTTTCAGTATTTGTGTCCAACAGCTACTCACCAATCTTAACATCATGGTAGACAATGTTGCTCGATCGCCAGTGCAGCCCCCTTCAAATGGAAGCAAATGAACGACCTTTATCACATCATCATAAGCAGTTATCTCTAATGTACGATTTAAAGCTAAAATCCCTGTGAGACCATCCTGTGTGGACATCCATTTTTGAGCCATATTGGGAAAACTTGTACAATGCCTGTGAGACTGCCAATCATCTTTTCAGTATTTGTGTCCAATAGCTACTCAGAGAGCTTAATATCATGGTACACAATGTTACTTGATCACCAATGCAGCCCCTTCACCCTGGTGCGCTTGTGTTTCATCATGGGATTTGTCCATTAAGAACTGGGTAAAGTCTGGTAATCCAACTGTCTACCTGCAGCTCTATTCAGCACACCGAGCTGATCATTCCAGCTTCTAGCCATTTTAACTTTACACTGACAGCTTTATTCAGCACGCTGAGCTGATCATTCCACCTTCTTGCCAGTTTATACTGACAACCCAAAGTCGGAATCATATTAGCATTAGTTGAGGCATACAATGCAAGAAACCAAGCTTATGCAGCATCAGTCAAAAAAAAAAAAAAACAAAAAATCCTCCCATTTCACCATTCACTTCAAATGCCTTAAATTTATTTAAGCTATCAACTTCCACAACAAGAGATTAACATTAACATTAGTAGAGGCACATGATGCAAGAAAGCAAACTTACACAGCATCAGCAAAAAAAAAAAAAAAAAACCTTCCCATTTTACTCATCCATTCATTCCAAATGTTTGTCTAGTTCTACCTTGAATTTATTTAAGCTATCAACTTCCACAACTACAGATGGAAGGTTGTACCAGCAATCAAATACCCACTGGCTAAAGGCAAACTTCAGCACATCTATTCTACAACTGTCTTTCCTCAGTTTGAATCTATGCCCCCCCCCCCCCTCAGGTTTGTAATCTGAGCAAGAGGAAGAATCCCATCAGCATTGAGCCTGCTCAATCCACTCAACGCCTTATACATCTCAATCAGATCGCCTCGCAGGTGCCTAGTCTCCAGAAGCTGCAATTTGCAGAACTTAAGCCTTTCTTCATAAGAGTACCCCTTTGTTCCTTCACCAGTCTTGTTGCTTTTCTATGTACTCATTCTAGCAACCCTACATCCTTCCTAAAATGAGGCTTCCAGACCTGTACGCAGTACTCAAGGTGTGGCCTGACCATTGCCTTATACAAGAGGATAATCACCTCCTTATCCCTGGTCGCAATATTCCTGTAAATCATTGACAAAACCCCATGACCTATTCTGGCAGCCTGTCTGCAACAGGCGGCCTGGGTCAAAAATTCTTGCCCGGGAAAATTTGTAGAAGCTTCCTACTAGCGTTTATGGCCAAAATCACGCCAGCATCCATCGTCTTCACGCCTCTGGCCCACCGGGGTTTCCCAGTAAGTCTTATGGCCAGTCAGCCTCTGTTGATAGAGAAAAAAATGAAATTGTGAAACGCTTTGAGCAAAATGAAAGACCATGTGATATTGCTGATGCTACAGGCCTAAATGTGGCAATGCTGAGAATTAGAAAGAATGCAGAAAAAATAAAAACTTTCATAGAACAACTCAAAGTGTAACAAAATCCATTAGATCAAGACACAAAGAACTGGAAGAGATGGAACGTCTGTTTGGATAGAAGATCAAACAAAAAACAAGTTTGCTTATGATAAAAGCATTAGCAATATTATATTACGATTATTTATTGTTTGGTAATGTTTTGGTTTCAAATGTGTGTTCAATCTTGGGTGATCGGCACTTAACTCCATTTTTCCCATACGCCTGTTGTTTATATTGCATGATTTTCATTGCACGAGGGTTTCTAGAAACACAACTATCGTGCTATACGAGGACTGATTGTATATGATATATCAAAATTATTTTTTTCATGCAGTTCCTTTGTGACCACATCATAGTATCCAATGAAATTGGTCAGACATGACTTCCCTTTAACAAATTCTTGCTGTGTCATAACTATTACTGGAGTCTTGTCTAGATGATCCTGCAATGCTTCTTTAATCAGTGACTCCATTATTTTCCCCTGAACACAAGTTAAACTAACAGGTCTATAGTTACTTGTGTCACTTTTGAACCCCTTTTGTGAATTGGGTATACATTTGCACACCTCCAGTCCACAGGCACTTCCCCCTGAGTCCAAGGAGGCTCTCATAATTATGGCTGAGGGTTTACTTACTTCCTTTGCTGCCTCCTTTAATATAACTGGTTAGATCCCATCCACCCTATGTACCTTTCTTATGTTTAACTTCAACAATTTCTCCTACACTTTGCTCTTAGTTATTACAAAATCACTTATCTCCCTGTTAGAGTTTGATAAACGTCTGGTATTCCCCCTCCTTGAATAACCCCTCATGTGTGAATGTAGATGCAAAATACTTATTCAGTTTATCAGCTACCTGAGCAGAATCATCATATCTGCAAAGACATCATATCTCATATCTGCAAAGACAGCAGCAGAACCTGCTGTGTCTTTGCAGATACAAGAGCAGATCTCTCTGATCTAGCATATACATTGCGGAGCTGAATGCAATAGAGTTAGCCTTGGATCAGATTAGAACTTGCCAATACCAATGGTTTGTTTATGATATAATCTGAGTCAAATAAGGATTCTCCGAGATTCTCTGAGTGTATTACTGGCTTTATCAACTTTGAAATACAGTTCTACCATCCTGTTTCAGATTCAGCAGAAGTCACTCTATCTCTATGAGCATAAATTTGATTTCTGCTTCTGCTGGAGTGCCAGTCACTTTGGGATTAGTGGAAATGATTTGGCTGATACTGCAGCCAAATCCACAACTCCCACTAATAATCATTGCCTGTCAGTCCCTCATGCAGACTACAGGCAAGTAATACCCAACATGATACAGTCTCAATGGCAGGAATCATGGAATAGACAAACTTCAAAGAATTTCGTCACATAGAGCCTGTAATTGAACCATGGCAGTCTAGTCTGCATAGGAATTGTAAAGAGGAAGTTGTTCTTGCTTGGAACCACATAGAACACAATCATTTTACGTATTTGTTTTTGCTGAGGCCAGTGACATTCCTATGTGTGAGCCATGTGATACTATTTTATCTATTCGATATATTTTAATTTATTGTGCAGATTTTAGTGATACTCATTTTACCACTTTTAACCATCTAAGAGCCTTAAACACTCAGTCAGATTTTATCTGACAATGACGGCATGTCAGCTGTTTATAAATCTTTAAACTTATTAATTTATATAAACATATATAAAACACTGAATATATATGCCACTTTTTATCCTTATATATTATTTGTGACAAGGTAACCTTTTTTCAAAGGTTACCAGAATTTATTTATTTATTTATTTATATTAAACTTCCATAACCATGTCTTGACAGTTAATAGCCTTAGCTGTTAATGCACCAATAACACTCTAACCCAATCCAAACCAAAATGTGAAAATCCAATTAAAAGAACAAAGATTTTAAGACATTGCACAGATTCAAACCATAGAAATTGTTAGGAATGATGAAACGAGAGTTCCAGAGACACTTTAAACAGTGAAAAAAAGCATGGGATTTGTGTATAAACACTGAAAGGATTGCTGAAGAAGTCAGTGCCAACGTGTAACGTATGTCTAAATTAATTTGTTTGCCCCAGTCTGGAAATTTCTGTCTGAAATCCCATACATTGAAACTTCCCTTTAACGGACCCATGGGGAACAAGAATTTGTCCGTTAGAGAGGTGTCCGCTAACAAGAAGTCTGAGGGAGAAAAAAAAAGAAAGAAAGAAAGAAAAATCCTTAAACGTTTAATGTAAAATTAAATTAAAATATATACAAATTTTGAACAATATTTTTGTAAATAATATACAATTACATACGCAAGAGATAAAGAAAAATTGTCAAACGTTTAATGTAAAATTAAATTATATACAGATTTTGCACAATATTTTTGTAAATAATATACATGCAATTGTGCTATGCATATTATGACTTTATCTTAAGAAAAATACATGCAGTAATCACTTATTTTCTTCAGCACCTTCTTCCTGCTGATAATTTTGTTTTCAACATTTTTTTGGAGTGAAGAAACCATCGAAAGTCCTTCAGTATCTTCTTCAGCGGCGAAAAACATTTTTAAACGAATGATTTGTATGAGCGCTTCTTCCATTTTCATCGGTGGTTCGTCGTTAATATGTTCTTCAACAGAATGACCTCCTTCCATTTCTTCATCCTCATGAGGAACTTCTTGAACAATATCGATGAGAATGTCATTGATATCTAGAGCACCATCTTCTGTACTGAGGTTCGAGTCTATATCTTTGTAGCCAGGGTCACTTGTAGCTGAAGTATCGCACATTATCAATAGATGTTGAAGTTCTTGTTCTTCTTGTTGCTCCACATTGCTGTTCACAACTTCAATTTTTGTGTTTGAGAAGCCAGACTTTACAAAACAGTTCACGACAGTTTGTTTTCTAATTGCATTTACTGAAGAGGAAATCCATTGAATCGCATCTAGGATGCTGATTTTCTTTGCAAGGTCACTCGCACATGTTACATCGTTCATGTTTGCAATGAGATGTCTTAAAACACATTTTCTGTAGTGAAGTTTAAAATTTTTTATTATCCTTTGATCCAAGGGCTGACACTCTGCAGTTGTGTTTGGTGGCAGAAAAACGATTTGAATGTTGGACAATTCAATGTGCGGGTGAGATGCAGCATTATCCACGAAAAGAATAATTTTGCTGTTTTGACGAATCATGTTTTGGTTAAAGTGACTTATCCATTCGCTCATGATATCTTGTGTCATCCACGCTTTTTTATTAGACTTCCAGTCAACATTCAAAAGATTTAACTTTATGCCCTTGAAAAAACGAGGATTTTGTGGTTTTCCTATAACAAGAGGTTGTTCAAAGTCTCCCAGCATATTTGTACACAATAGTACAGTCAAGCGTTCCTTAGAAATTTTTCCGCCCTGGCACTTTTCGTTTTTTAGACTCATTGTTTTTTCAGGAAGAGCTTTAAAAAACAACCCTGTTTTGTCACAGTTGTAAATATCCTTAGCTTCAAAATCACGACATAAATCTTCCAATATGACAGTCTACTCTGTTACAACCCCAGTATCAACAGATCCACCTTCACCACTTACGGTTTTCCAAGAAATTTTATGCCGAGTTTTGAACTTTTCTAGCCATCCCACAGAAGCTTTGAACTCACTTACTCCTATAGATTTCGCAACCTCCAAAGCCTTTTCCCTAATAATAGGCCCATTAATGGGAATTTTTTTAGCACGTGCGTGACAAAACCACTCATACGTAACATTGTCAGTTTTCGGGAATGATTTTTGAACCTGATCATTTCTGTGTTGCCAAAATTGTTTGAACAGTTAATTTTTTTTCTTTAGGATGTCGCTTACCTGCGTCTTCCTGATTTTGAATTTTGCAGCGAGATTGCAAACACTATTTTTTTTGCGGATCATTCGCATTAATGAGTTTGACTTTATCTTTTAAAGTTAAATGTTTACGAGAAGACATTGTGCACTTCACACGACACTGAACAAAACTGAAAACTGAAACTCAAAAGACGAAAGGCCGACCAAATTGCTCCCCCCCCTCCCTGCGCGCGCGCGCACACACACACACACACACACACACACACACACACACACACACACACACACACACACACACCGAATTCATCAGAAGTTTTACACATGCCTTAAAATTCTTGAAAAAGGGTTTAAAACCGCGACGTAAACCTTGATAAAATTCAGAGAATTGGAAATAGAAAATAAACACTCGATTGAGGCAATACATGGAAGAAAAGTTCCTAGAAAACGAGCCGTGAGCTTGCCCGCTGTCCATTATGGGGAAATCAAATTAAGTGCTAATCTAAAGGAAACAGTGCAGATTGCCTGTCCGCGTCCGTTACAGAGAATGTCCGCTAGACAGAAGCTGAAAACATGTTAAAACCAATAGAGGAGAGTTGAGGAATTTGAAAATGTTCGTTGTAGAGAGAGGTCCGTTAGGAGAAGTTTCACTGTATTTACAACCATCCACCTCCTGCAGGAAGGACTTTAGAAATTTAACTGACAGGCATATAGACATTTTTTTAAAATTAAAAACTGTTTTTTTGATACAGATAATTTAATACCTTTAAATGTAATATTTTATTTTTATTTCTGAATGGTAAAGATGATGTTGGTGATTTATTATTTTTTCTGTGTGCAAAAAAAAAAAATTAATAATAATAATCATAATAGTAATAATAATGGAATTGTATAAGTGTGTAAAAATGACAGTCCGTCAGAGTTCCACTTAACCTTTGCATAACTTTCTGGATATGTGCGTATGTCTCTGGATCAATTAGGTAAGAGGCTTGTGGTTTTATGTACTTTAGGTTTTGTGTGTGTGTGTGAGAGAGAGAGAGAGAGAGAGAGAGAGAGAGAGAGAGAGAGAGAGAGAGAGAGAGAGAGAGATTGTTTGAGTTGAGAGTGTCACCTTCATGAATGTTTTCATTGAAAATAAGAAATAAAAGTGACATGATTATATATATGATTAAAAGTATACTTTGAATTATATGAATAATATTATTCGTATACTTTGAATTATACTTTGAATAATATTATTGAATTTAATGTGATTCTCATTAAATTAGCTTGATCCACATTTTGCCTTACAAAACCTCTGTTTAAAATAGAGATTTTAAAATTCAATAAAATGATCTCAACAGCCTAAGATGCATTTGGCTGTTGAAACTTATACAGGAGAAGTCTAAGTGATTGCATATTTCTCAGTATATTATTTAAATTTTTATGTTATGAAAGTGTTATGTGTAAACAACTAATTTGTTTTTATATATGCTGTTTTTTGCCCTTTTTATTTAACAATTTTAGGTCAGTTCTTGTATCATTGCGTCTTCTTCCAAAGTTATTTGGGTCATTTCAGCAATTCAGAAGTGGAAGCGATACCCATTCAGTTACTATGTAAGCTTTTTAGAATACAAAACCTCTTATTGTTATTTAATTTTCTTTTGGGTGTACTGATTCAGTAACCACAGTATTCCAACTACTACAAATTTTATTACAGTAATAACCTGCAAATCCTTTTTTATGGCCAGAATATATTTACTTTCAAAAATAAACCTGTTGATTAAAATATTTCTTGTTATGTGGTAAGTTCACTATTTGTTGCTTTAATAAAACTTGGTTATCTGATGATTTTCTCTGAGATTACCTAAGAATGGAAATAGAGAGAGAGAGAGAGAGAGAGAGAGAGAGAGAGAGAGAGAGAGAGAGAGAGAGAGAGATGGTGGATAATAACTTTAAGGCTGTTATGCTTTATACGCAAAAATGGCCTGAACCATCGTCAGTTTAATTTTCTTGGAGGAAATTGAAAGCGAATATGGTGATTTGTTGTATCATATGGAGGTGTGATGGTTGAGTCGCTGTAATATGTTAAAAAGATTTTTTCAACTCAGAACCGAAATAGACATATTCATGAACGAAAAATTAAAACCAGTCCCAGAATTAACAGACTCTAAATTGTTATGGGAACTTGCATTTTTAACAGATATTTGTGAACACTTGAATACATTGAATAAAAACCTTCAAAGTCGCGATCTACTTGTAAATGACTTGTTCTACGATATTAAAGCATTTCAGATAAAATTTAATTATTTAAAAATCAAATTGAACAAGATAATTTTTCCCATTTTTTGTGTTGTGAAAGTTTATATAATAATATGCCCAATTGTGATTTTTTTTTTACCGACAATTTTGTTTGAAATCTTGAATACGGAGCATTTGTTGATTTCGAAAACAATAGAAAATTATTTACATTATTTCAGAATCCATTTGATGTAAATGTTTCACAAATAGATCTACAATTAGAAATCATAGATCTTCAAAGTAACGATAACCTGAAAACATTATTGAAAAATGAAACATTAATTAACTTTTATAAAACTTTGACAGAAAATGAATTTCCAAAATTAAAAAAATTAGAAGAAGAATAATTATTTTTGGTAGCACTTACCTATGTGAACAACCATATTCAAAAATGAAATATATAAAATCCAAACATCGATCAAGAATGACAGATGAACATTTGCAAGACTTTTTAAGATTGGGAACTTCTGCTATTAACGCTAACATTTAAATTATTGCTAAATCAAAAAACAACTGCAAACATCTCATTGATCTGCTATTTCTGTAATATCAAATGTGATTATAATAATAAAAATTGTGATTTTCAATATAACTATGTCTTTATTTACAATAAATATCCCTTGTTTATAATTTTTTATAGTTTTTTTATCTTGTACACCCCGTTTGACCTGGTGAAGTCGCTAAAATTGCGTTTTTTGGTTTACAGTGTTTTTAGTCGTCAAAATTGCACCGACTCTGGCCCGCCATTTGTTATGAATTTTCTATGTGGCCCTCCGATGAAAAAGGTTGGGGACCCCTGATTTAGATTACAGTTGGTCGGTCAAGAAATAAATATACCACTTAATTTTAATCTATATATCAAATGAAACAATAAACCTTATAACTTTTAAAATAAAACAGCTTCATTGAAAATAAAATTTAAAAGGGGGGAAGCAAATTAAAACCTGGGGGGAAATTTAAAGAAGATTTTGTGTCCCCCATTGATCCCCCTCCATGAGAGAACTGATTTATTAAGATTCAAAGGGGGGACACACACACACACACACACACACACAATCGTATTTAAATTTCTCCCAGGTTTTAAATTTGCTCCCCCTTTTCAATTTCATTTTCAATGAAATTCATCAATATTATTGATGAATACACTTGTGAGAGTTTCTCTTCCTACACACTTGAAAAAATAAAATGTATCAACTAACAGATACATTAATTTGGATTAAGCTTTTAAGGTCTTCCTTTGCAAAAAAAATTTCTTCCAAATATTTTAAATCGACATGGTGCTACCTATTTTGACCTGGTTGATTGAAGCTGTAGGAAGACAAACTCTTTCACTATAGGCAGTATTAGATATTTGTGGTTGTATGTAAGGAAACCTAGTTTTGCCATAGAAGGAGATCATAAAAGCTTGATTGAAACAAAATGTGTGACTATACATACACCCACCCCATAAAATCTGAATTTATATATATGTTAATTTATAGATTTGTTTTGTTTAATTTTTTTCTAAAAGTGTCTAAAATTTTAAGCACTTCTGAGCAGTTATCTCTGTTGCTTCTTAATAAATAAATTTATTCCCATGCAGAGAAGTGTCTGTTATTTTAAGTTTTCTTATATATGTTTTTATGCTCGCTAACTCATGGGACTCTTATGATTAACTTATGTGTTGCTTATTTTTTTTTTTTTTTTTGATTGTACAGGAGTAAGGACAGCATGCTGCATGAAATAATAGTGAATTGTCTTAACACATTATTAATGTTGCATTTATGCAAGTTCTGTATATTATAGGTGGGCTGAAAGAGAACATAAAATGATGAAGCATTTTTTCAACAATCTGATTACATGTTCATCTGTAGTTAAGGCTGGAAACGTATCACCTGGTGTTCTGTAAGTACTTAAAATAATCTAGTATTGCTTAGTTAATGACTTAAAATCTCAGTTCTTTCTCAGATAGCAGGTTAAAAATGGTTAAAGATTTCATTAATTATATAGTACTTATATTTATGCAATTTTAGCTAATACTAAAAACATGAGATCATTGACCAGAGCAAAGAATGACATTAAAAGAATTTATGTATCACAAAGCCATGTAGCACAGTCAGATCCTGCACTTGTATGAGGACAACTGCTGGAATTATAAAATCACTATGGTCTTAATCACTGATAAGTTCTGTAAATAAAGACCTTATGAAGAAGACTTTGTGTAACTTATAATAACAACTATAAGACGAGGAAAATTAGTATATAGAATATATATATATAATGAAAAATATAAAGAATTTTATGGTTTCATGCTATCTATTGTAATTTTTCACCAAACAACGTTTAATAAAAATGAAGATTATTCGTGGACATGAACATTAGCATAAGTAAAGTATGAAGTTTGGGAAACCAGTTAAATTACAAGTTTATTTGGAGAAATATAGAAATTTACCAAAAGACAAAGTTCAATGTTTATAACATGGTTTGTAAACTAGTTTTGTCCTATGGTGCAAAGAGCTGAATTAGAAATAAATGGATTGGTGAAAAATTGCAATCCTTAGAAATGAGAGTTTTAAGAAAAATAAAAAGCACTCGAGATGAAAGTGACAATGAAATTACAAATGAGGATATAAGAAAAAATATTAATAAATAAATATTATCCAAAGACAATTGCAGAAAACTTAAGATGGTATTCAGCACATAAAAAGAATAGGAGAATGGAGGTTTGCTAAACAGTTATTCACTCCAAAAATGAACAGTAATAGACTTAGTGGCAGACCAGGAGGAAGTTGGATTGATGGTATCAAGCAACAAACATCACAGGAAGAATAACTTATTCTGCCTAGAGCTAAAGATATAACAGGAAATAAGATAGCATGGAGGAAAATAGTGATTGGAAGTATAATAGTCAAAAAAGGGCTGATTTGTGCTGTCATAATGATTTGTACACATCACTGAAAATAAAAGATTTGGTTGACAAGCCTTTAATTCTTTAATGTTTGCATTACATGTTAATTATCCTTTTCATGAGTGAGTTGCTGGAACATCTGTGGGTTTCTCTAGTCAGTTTTGGATAGGGGCTCTATGGAATAAGTTTCTCAATGAAATTTTGAAGTTTTATAATCATTGTACATAGATGCTTTTAAAATGTTGATTTCTTCTTATTTGATGTGATTATTCAGCATTAAAGTAAAGTTATTGTAAAAAATCAAACCTGAATTTACAAACATAAAAAAATAAATAAAATTTGGTTAAAAAAAAATCATTGTTATTTATTTAGTTATTTTTTTTCCTGAAGCAGTAATATCCTTTACATCTATATCATTTAACTTGATTTAAAAGAAAAATAAAGTTCTGGATCTGAATTCCAGAGAATTTTTTTTATTTCACTTTTTTAAGCCAAAATTAGACTAGAATGGCCACTAAAAGCAATTCCTTCCCTAATTTTCAAAGTTATTTTTGTGTTATCTTCTGTTAAAACTGTTTACTACCATACATTAAAGCCATATCCATTTATTTTTATACTCTCAGGTATGGTTTTTATGTACTCACATGCTTTGTTTTAATGCATGAACAGTAAATTGTTGCTATTAATTAAAACATTTTTGTTATTTTAATTTTTTTTTTTATGAAAACCCCAAACACGAAAGGTATCAAAACCTATAGTACTTAGTACCGTGCATGGGTTGAAGAAGTATGGGGAGAGCGGAATGCCGGAAACTTTGCTCTAGAGACTAAACATGGGTTTCACCACTTCAAGCCTCCAATAAGCAAAGTGGTGGTATTTCACCGGTTGATGAAAGCCATCTACCACCTTCATTAGTAGTGTTGTCATTATTACATAGACTTAATTCATTTAATTGCTAGACTTAAAACAGAATAAGTTAAAATAAATAAATAAAATACAGATTTTGGTGCTTATAGTAAAAGATAGAATATAATCTATTGAACCAGTTTATTTAATTTTTTTCAAACATGCAAAACAGGGATGCATATTTGTTTAATTTTTGGAGTGCAGACTGACATCAGTTTTGTTCCATAAGTATTTTTGAGAATGTTGGAATTGAAATACTATTTCAATGACTCTCAGAGATTGGGGGGTGGGGAGATACTATTTCAATGAATCTCAGAGGTGGGGGGGGGGATAATACGAGCAAGCTACATTCAGTCTGGCAATTTGGCTAAATCTTGATTAGAATGTGTTTAACCTATGAAAATATCCAAGAAACTATAAAGGTGTGCGCAGGGGGAGGATCCAGATTCTTTACTGACCATTATGCTTCCCGCAGTTGCATATAGCCCTAAACATCCAATTTATTATCAGCTTTCGTTGAAACTTACCACTACTGTGGGTGTTTTAAGGTGGGCTCTTTACAGCAAGATTGAACATAGCTTGCACATAGATTAGAATAATGAACATAGAACAGATTGAACATAGGTCTTTATGCCAGCTGATTTACAATTTGCATTCTTTTAATGCCAGTAGAAAAAAGGATTTCTTATATATGTTTTTATGCTCTTTAACTCATGGGACTCTTATGATTAACTTATTTATTTTTTTTTTTTGATTGTACAGGAGTAATCTAACAGCATCTAACCGAAACTGTTTCAGCACCACATAAAACTGTAGGGGAAATCCATGACTTCAGATCCATATAAATCAGGGCTCATCCTTTGAGCTGATCAGCCGATCTGCTTTTCTTTATTTCTATCTTAATGAACTGGGGAGGGGGGAGAAACAAGAACAGAGAATGGAATGGATGTTTGGGAATGATGAAATTGATGTCAGGCAGACCTCGTGTATATAGGACAGAATTATCAGGTTGCAATTATCTTCTCTTTGAACCATAATTTGGTTCTTTAGTGACAAAAACAAAGGAACCAACATATGATTCCTCTTGTTCCTCTTATTAGTTAGAGCCTCATTTTAATATTAGTGATATTTGTAAAGTTCTGAAAATGATCACACTAGTGCTGGAAGAAGCTGCATCTCTTGTGCAGTGAAGCAGTGGTCAGACTTACAAGCCAGAATTAAAAACACCAATCAAGTGGTTGGAAATGAAGCTTTCCTCCCATGAAAAAAAATTCTTGCTGCCCTTGCATAAAGGATATGCTGACCCTCTTTTTTTAATGGTAAAGATATTTTACTGAAAGACAGTGCCTTATACCCAAATGGTGACTGGTGATTATCATTCATAGTGCACCTGAGTTATTGCTTCTCGGGTGCATTTGAACAAGAAACCATAATGATTTTCAAACTTAGGGCTGGAGTGAAAAGTCAGATAAGTGATCTCTGCTGATAAATACATTATGCACTGTATAAAAGTTTATCTATGCTGTCCTGATAGCAAGCTTAGAAAACAATCCAACTAACCTACACAAGATACAGCCAGAATGATCCTACAGTCCTCAAAAGACAAAGACCATTGTTTGATCTCTCTCTCTCTCTCTCTTACTGGCTCTGAGAATGGGGGCTGTGAATATTGGTTGTGGTCACGTGTGACCTGTCTTAGCATTTAGCATTAGTAGAGGTATATGATGCAAGAAAGAAAGCTTATGCAGCATCAGCCAAAAAAAAAAAAAAAACACTCCCATTTCACCCCTCTATTCATTCCAAGTACCTGTCCAGCTCAGCCTTATATTTATTTAGGCTATCAATTTCCACAACAAAGGATGGAAGTCTGTTCCACCAACCACCCGCTGGCTAAAGGCAAATTTCTGCACATGTATCCTACATCTGTCTTTTCTCAATTTAAATTTATGCCCTCTCAAATGATTATTCTGAGCAAGAGGAAGAATTCCATCAGCATTGAGCATGCTGAAACCATTCAGTGCTTTATACACCTCAATCAGATCACCTCGCAGGTGTCTAGTCTCTAGACACTAATTTGCAAAATTTAAGCCTTTCTTCGTAAGAACAACCCTTTGTTCCATTGACTAATCTTGTTGCCCTTCTCTGTACTCGTTCCAACAGCTCTACATCCTTCTTAAAATGAGACCTCCAGACCTGTATAAGACCATTGCCTTATATAAGGGGATAATCACCTCCTTATCCCTGCTAGAAAAATTCCTGTATATCATTGACAAGACACTATGAGCTATTCTTGCAGACTGTCTGCACTGCTCAGAAAACTTCATATCTGCCTGCACAATTACCCCCAGGTCCTTTTCATTCTCTACCACTGTCAGTGTAGTACCACAGAGTTGATACATCACTCTAGGGTTGCTGCTTCCCATATGTAGTACTTTACATTTGTCAATGTTAAACTTCATTTGCCACCTCACAGTCCATCTATTCAACTTTTCTAGATCCTGTTGCAGCGGCATATTGTCATTAGTGTCTTTAATAACCTGCCAGCCTTCGTATCGTCTGCAAACTTGGACATTAAGCCTGATATACCATCATCAATATCATTTATAAATACAGAAAACAACAATAGACCCAACACTGAATCCTGAGGGACTCCACTAATAACATTAGTTCACGATGAGCAGTGTCCATTGATTACCACTCTCTGTCTTCTCCCACTCAACCATCCCTTTATCCATAGCAGCAATTTGCCTCCAATGCCACACTGCTCCAATTTGTGCAGCAGTCTTCCATGCAACAGTATCAAAAGCCTTTCTAAGATCCAAATATATGATATCAAGGTTATTCCCTGCATACAGTTCCTTTGTGACCACATCATAGTATTCAATCAAATTGGTCAGGCAAGACTTCCCTTAACAAAACCATGCTGTGTCCGAGCTATAACTGAAATCTTGTCTAGATGATCCTGCAGTGCTTCTTTAACCAGTGCCTCCATTAATTTTCCTGGAACAGAAGTTAAACTAAAAGTAAAATAAAGTAAAGTGCAGCCATTACAACCCACTACAGGATGGGAGCCTCCTCAACAATTCATGCCGAGGGAAATGGACCATAATCTGCCACGCTGGTCTAGTGCGGGTTGGCAGATCGACCGTATTCAGCAGTCAGGAGCTTGAATCCCGGTCTACTCAAAGAGCGTGTGGTACTGCACTCCCGCTCCTGACCACTTGGCTACAGAGGCTAACAGGTCTAAAATTACTTGTGTTGCTCTTTGATCCTCCTTTGTGAATTGGGATCACATTTCCACATCTCCAATCCATGGGTACCTCCCCTGAGTCCAAAGAAGCTCTCATAATTATGGCTGAAGGTTTTCTTACTTCCTTTAATATAACTGGATAGATCCCATCCACCCCGGGTGCCTTTTTTATGTTTATCTTCAACAATAATCCACTTTCCTCTCAGTTATTACAAAATCATCCAGCCCACTGCCAGAGTTTAACTCATCTCTGGCACTCCCCTCCCTGAATAACTCCTCATGGGTGAATGTAGATGCAAAATACTCATTTGGTTTGTAAGCCACCTGAGCAGGATCATCAACAGTTGAACCATCAATATCCAGTGGACCAATCTGATTCATCCCTTTCCTTCTAGAGTTTACATAGGTAAAGAACTCTTTGTTGTTTTTCTTTGCATCCTTTGCCAAGGATTTCTCATAATCTGCCTTTGCCTGCCTAATCTCCTTTGTGACTTGGTTACAGACCAGCTTATATCTATCATAGGCTTCCATGTCACCCATTAATTTATATGTATCCCATGCATTTTTTTTCCCTCTGCCCAGTGGTGGGCTGTGAATATTTTAAGAATGGGCCCGCTGTTTTTCCATATTTCTACCGAGTTAATTTGATTGGTCACGGAAGTGACGTCATCCGCAGCTTCCACTAGAGGCGCTTCCCATGCTCACACTACTGGTACTGTGATTATAGCGCGTGACACGTTTTTCATGACTGGTATGATATCTCGAGTTAGGGACAAATTTGGGGGGGGGAGACAGATGCGGCTTATTAACCCCTTAACCATGCGTATAAGTGAATATGTAAAATGCTCTTAGGTCTATCCAAAAAAAAAAAAAAACATCTTAAAATCCTGGTGGTCATGCCTCGCCTTACAATGATAACTGGATACGACAGTGTCTGCAGTTCTAACTTTTTAGAATTTTTGAATAGTATGACGTCACAATCATGCTTCCTGAAGTTACTACTACAGTAAGTATGTTTTTTTTTTTATGAGAACCCCAAACACGAGAGGTATTATAACCTGTAGTACTTAGTACCGTGCTTGGGTTGGAGGTTGAGAAGACAAAAGAAGATATTTGTTGACATTGGACTTGAACTTCTGTAGACTAATTTTCATAAAATACGTATGAAGGAAGGTTTTTCCAGAAAACAGCAGTTGAATGAATAAACGAGGAAGGTGAAAAGTTGGTTCTGTGAGTTTGAAGTTGGACAGTAAATGGATGTTGGCTGGTGGCGGCACGTGTTCGGACTGTTTTGAAAGAGTGAGCGGGAATTATAGAAGCCAGTTCAGAAGAATAGTGCCCAGGGAAGTATCTGTAGAAGAGGCATGCAGCAGAAACAGTGTGTCTATGAGAAAGCGAGTGGAGAGACTCTGTTAGAGATGAATCATTAATTAACCTAACTGCCCTCTTCTGAATGGAATCAAGAAGCCTGAGAGAAGTATGATTTCAACAATACAAATATTTGTCAACGATTTCTTTTTTCATCTTGCATTTTCATTACATTCCATTGTTAGGTGCCGCTAACAGTTGCGTATGTCATTTCAACTAAAAGATCAGTACGTCAATCAGTGCTATTTTACAGAGATATTTAGATACATTGCAGTATCATGTATACATCTCTTCTTTTAATTATCATAAATCCATTGTATCTTGTCTTCCAGAAATTATGAAAATGTGCAAATGATCAATAAAATATTTACAATTAAAAAGCTTTTTTATTTCGTAATCAATATATACCAATCAAAAAGGACGTTTTGCATAAACCATCTACCGTGCGTGCTTGGCATACGCGCAACTTTTTTATTCGACTTTTTTTTAACAACTAGGGAAATATAATGGATATATTTTTTTAATGATAAAATTTTAATATTGCGAATAAAAAATATGAAATATTTCCTATATCACAAATAACATAAAAACTATCACAAAGCATCCCACAATATAAAAACAGGTATTACGTAAAAAACAAAATTTCTAGAAAAAGTACAGAAAAAATCACAGATTACATGAAAAAAAATTATTTCACAAATATTCAAGAAAAATTTATTCTAGAAATTTCCATATACAATTTACTTCTTTATTAATATTTGTTGTTGATCTGCTTTGCTCAATAGCTGAACGATGATTACAGTGGAATGATTTGATGTAATGATCTGGATCAAATTGAAGCAGTGGTTTTCCATTTAGATGTAACTCTTCATGATCTGCAGTGTGTTTAATTGTCAACATTATTCATTCATTCATTCATTCACTCAATAGTATTAATTATGCTGAAAGCTCGCTCAGCTTCAGCACTGCTAATGGCAATGGTTTCAAAGATATTTTCTGGCTTTCTTAATTGAAAAGGTAATTTAACTCGATTTTAAAGATAAACTGTCTTCGACAAAATCTCTAAAATCATTAATTTTTATTTCATATTTTATTAGAAAACTTAAATTTCTTATTCGGTTTTCACTTTCTTGCCACCAAGACAAAAGTTCTTTCAAATTCACGATTTCGAGTAGCATATGTTTAAAATTTTTTTCAATGATATCGTTTTCTTTATTTAATTTAAAATTGCCCTGTTCTATTAATAAGTTATCCTTTAAGGATAAAACAATGCATTTAATAACTTGTCACGATGTAATTTTTTTACTTTCAATTTTGATTCCTTCAAATTCTTTCCACTTCAACATGCTCTCAATTTTAGCTTCATAATTTCCTTCAGAATTTTTCAAATTAGCAATAGCATTGATAGTTCGAATAATTAATTTATATGCTTTTTACCATTGTGATTCTTTAACACTTCTGAAAGGTAAGAGAGCTCTTGCAGGATGTCGACCATTAGTTCTAAATGGTTAAGAAATTCCAAATTTAAAATAATCTGGAATATTTAACTTCTGATTCATCAAAATGTTTGCACAGTGCAGGATAATTCCCTTAACCTGCAATTACCATCTGCAAGGTACAAGCTGCTAATTGTGGCCCGAACACACGACCGTTCTTTATAGTTTCCATATCAAGTTCTTTAGCATTCATAATTACCAAGGGGACTCAAAAAAATTTGCTATAAAGAAGTTCGTTAACAGAGGTCTGACTGTAATTAAATAAAAAATGAAGCAATTTTAAAATACATAATCAATCAATTGTGCCATTAAAATGCTGGGAATGGGCCCCAGCTCACCCCACCGTAGTTTCGGTTCTGGATACTCAGTAATTGCTTTCAGGATTTCATTTGTAAAATAAATTTCAACAATGGGCTCGCAAATTTAAAAAAAAATAACAATGGGCTCTCACGAGCCCATGCAAGCCCACTATAGCTCGCCACTGTCTCTCCCACATGTCTCATTAGTTCATCTGACATCCATTTAGGCCTAAACCCTGAACAATATTTCTTAGTTGGTATGTAAAGCCTAGTTAGTAGCTTCCAAGATAAATTCTTTGAATGCTTCCCATTTTGAATTTGCTGTTGGTAACATCATCAGTTGGGCCCACTGTATAGCATTTAAATACTGTCTTAGACCACCATAGTCACCTTTACGGAAGCAAAAACCCTTCCCTTTACCCTTGATGGTAGTTACCTTTTTGAGTAAATCCCACTTCAGCACACTGTGATCACTGCCACCTAGTGGTTCCTTTATCTGCAGATTCTTATGCATGAAGAATCACTACTGATAATCAGATCAAGAGTATTACTCCCTCTAGTTGCCTCCTGAACATGCTGATGTAAAAAACAATCATCCAATAAATCCACAAAAACCTTGCTAGTGTGTGAGTGACTAACCCACAAATTCCAGTCAATACCTGGGAAATTAAAATCCCCCATTACAAGACTCTGATTTACTGGCCCACTCTATTTCCCTGTACAGTTCCTTATTATACTCATCAGAGTCATTAGGCCTATAACACACTCCTACTCTCAATTTTGATCTCCCAATGCTTATGTCATACCAAACTGACTGGACACTGCACTGTCCAGTGATGTCGACTGGCTTCCTTGGATTTTGTGTTTCTTAACTAATAGTATAACCCCTCCTCCCTTCCTATCTTGTCTATCCTTCCTGTACACATTGTACTCTCCAAATTCCTGTTCTTCTGCATTCCTTATATCTGTGTGACACCACGTCTCTGATATCCCAACAATATCTGCCTTTGATGTTCTGAGCAAACCTCAAATTCATCAAATTTATTTACCAAACTCCTAGCATTGTTGTACATGCAAGTATACGTGCACCTGTTCATATTATTATCATTTGCGATTGAGTGTTGAGAGATTAACAGTTCTACTCAAAGGTATGAGGTTTTCACCTATAATTTAAGATTACTACTGTGTCTAGGCGAGTCATTTGTGCACTACGTGCCTAGGTAAACATATTTGCAACTTGTTGTGACACTGCAATTTCAAGATGCAAATTCAGTTGCCAAAATTTTTGATTGTATAGCTCATATATTATCTAATGTGTGCACCCAATAATTTTTCATTTAGTTTATGAATTGGTTACATTATACCTTTTACATGTTAATAGCAGTTATATTTTACGTTACTTAAATCAGATTAAAAATAAAAAACCTTTCGTTTAAATTGATCCATCCTTCATTATATTGCATATTTTTATTTCCTTCTTTTTTATTGAAAGATATAGTCATAAAGAAGAAATTCAGGTTCGGTTACATTTTCTTACGTGTGTTTTCTCTATGGCGGGATCACCAGAGAGTTTCCGTAAGTGTTACCCTTTTTTTGATCTGTTTGTATATGTTTTCTTCAGATTTACTTTTGTAAGCAGCATCTTCAGAGATTCAGAAAGTATATTTTAATAAAGTATAATAAAAGCAATGCATTTGTAAGATGTTTGAACTCCATCTCAAAAAACGGACAACTCATTTTTAACTATTGTGCTGATATATGGGCTGCAATAAAAGATTTATATACTGTAAACTTTTCAGTTAAAGGCGGCTTTACAGAATATAATTAAAAATAATTAAAAGTATGACTGATGTCTTCTGAGGGTTCTAATGGGCATCATGGTGAGATCCAGTCTTCGAGGGTATAGCTCTAAAACAGCATTTGCAGAATGGCTACTTGATAGCCCACTGGATCAAACCTGTTGGTAACTCTCAACGAGGCATCCGGATCAGCTTGTGTATAATCTAGCTGCCTCTGCTCTGACAGATAGTGACCAGAGGGAATTTGAGTGGTGTGTATGTGGGGGAGGGGGGGGAATTGTCAAGATCATATTGTGTCAAGGAGATATGTGCTATATGTATGCCATATCCAAAAATTTCATTACTTCATAGAACAGGTCCTCCCCACCTTTTTTTACTACTGAATACCTCATGAATAGTCACACTAATAGAAAAAACTTATCTGCAAAAAGATCTAAATCTCCCAAACACTTCCTCGATCTAATCACAAAATATATATGGATTCAGTTACTCATTTCCAATCTTAGTGATGTCCCAGTCCGCTTACAGTCTACCAAACCCCACTTTACTGATAGAATCTCAATTATTGGTTGATTCCATCACTGTTCATATCAGTTGTCCTAATTATGCTCTGTACAATTCCTTTTGCTTCAAAGGTAATACTTGTGCATTTGTGGGCTCTAATATTCCTTGTCAGAGACAGTAATTTGGAATCTCCTCTTTTCAGTCTTTTCTTGCTTAAAATCTCTACCCCATTTTGTTGCATCTGTTGCCCCTATCGTTCTCTCAATTCCACTACTCACTTGGAACTCTATGACTTCCTTCTTTTGAAACGTAACTTTCACCATTCCAATTTTCCTAACAGTCAACTAATTTTCCTTGACAATTTTAATGTTCATGACTCCAGTTAGCTTCTGTTTCTACTCACACAGACCCAATGCTTGAGATGCCGAGGCTTTTGCAATTACTAATGAACTCACATGGATTGCTAATTTACCTACCAGAATACCAGGCACACACCCTTGGTCTTGTACCCTTGCTCCATAAAAACCAAAATCAAACCAGAACCCTTGATCTTTTTCTCACAAACAACTTCCATTATGCAGTCAAGGTCAGTGGTCCTCTAGGCACCTCAGATCACAACTTGATAATTGTCTCTTCTTCAGTGGGCTGTTTTCTCCCATGGCCATTGTCAGTCTTGTGTTGTTTGGTATTACAAGATTGCAAAATGGGATGATCTGCAAAATTTCTCTTCTTTTCTTTGGTTGAACTGTTTTAAATTTTCTGATGTCAGTGTTTGCTCTGATTTCATTAATGACATTATTCTTGTATGAATGGCAAGAGACCAGCAGTCTGGTCTCTTGCCAAAGCTATTGGCCACAGCTTTTGTCCATCTGTACTCCCACCTCTGTTAAAACCTGATGGTTCTATTGCCACCTCAGCTGTAGATAAAGCTGTCCTACTTTTATTCTAACTCTTGTATTCATGAACTTGGTAAGCCGCTTTCCTATCCTTTCCAATACACTCCACTCAGTGCCTGTTGTTTTCCATCAAAAGAATGGGAAGAATTTTGAACATTCTTAATGCCAAGAACACTAGGTCTTTATGGTATTTTTTGACTTGTTCTCAAACCTGTGCTCCTGAGTTTACTTCTATTGTGTTCCACCTTTTTTGCACTCTCTTCTTCTAATGCTCTTTTCCTTCTGCTTGGAAATTTGCTCATATCCCAATTCCTCAAAAGGGTGGGAAAAAAATCCCCCCCCCATTCAATTATTGTCCAGTTGCACTTATCTCTACTGTTTTTAAAGTAATGGAGAAATCTATTAACCACCAGCTCCTAAACTATCAAGAAGCCTTTCATCTGATCAATGATCACCAATACGGCTTGTCAGTGTTGATCCACTAGTGATTTATTGGCTTCTGTTTCCCATATATGGACAAATTCAATGGAAAAGTTTTGGTGAAACTCAAGCAGTTGCTCTTGATGTTTCAAAGGCTTTTGATTGTTTGGCTTAAAGATCTTCTAAATAAGCTTCCTTCTGGATCACCAACTGTTTTCTGTAATTGTATATCCAGTTTTCTTTCTGACTGCTCATTGTGGGCAATGGTGGATGGCTGCCTGTATTCTAACACCTCCACTAATGCTGGTATTTCCCAAGGTTCAGTTCTTCTCCCACTCTTTTCCTCTTGCATATTAATGACCTTCCATTTACTGGAAATCCTGTCCATAGTTTTTCTGATGATAGCATAATGCATTCCATCTTCCAGTTTGAGACAACTTCCCTGAACAAATAGCTCCAGGTATTTCCATTGGGGAAAAGATAACTTAATTAATTTCAATCCTTCTAAAACTTGGTCCTGTCTTCTATCTTACAAAGCAGACTTCTGTTCCTATGCTTATTTTCACTGGCACACAGATTTCTAGACAAGATCGCATATATCTATTAGTGATTACACTAACTTCTAAGTGCTCTCGTCTCATATATTGCTTCCTCTGTATCTAAAAAACTGAGTTTTCTTTTTTTCTCTTGGCATTACTTTTCTTCTAAACAGCCACTCATTCTGTGCAAATCTCAATTCTGCCTACCGTTGAATATTGTTCCCATATCTGGGGCCAGCACTCCCATAATCTCACTCGCCCTTCTAGACTTCATTCAAAAGAGGGCAGTTAGGTTAATTAATGACCCATCTCTAACAAAGTCTCTCCACTCTCTGTCTCATAGATGTTCTGTTTCTGCTGCATGCCTTTTCTATTGATACTTCCATGGGCACTGTTCTTCTGAATTGGCTTCTCTACTCCCCCCCTTCCATACCTGTCCAAACACATGCTGCAACCAGTTGACATCCATATATTTTCCAACTTCAAACTTGCGGAACCAACTTTTCTTCTGCCTCGTTTATTCCTTTAACTTCAGCTTTCTGGAATGACTTTTCTTCTTCTTTCACATGTATTTCTTAATTACAATCTTCAGAAATTCAAGCCAAATGTAAACAAGTATCTTCTATCTTTTCAACCGTCGACCCATACTTGGTATTTAGTACTGTAGGGTCTATTCCTCTTGCTTGGGGGGTTTTCATTAAAAAAAAAAAAAAAACAGAAGAATAGAAATGAGGAGTGCTGTTGTGTAATGTTTACTTCTGTACCCCCCACACCGTTTTATATGTTGTGCAACTTAAAATCTTATATCTGTGGTAGGCAGTACAGAGGGCTTAAGTCAGGAAAAGCTACTGACTTTTCTGAGTCAGTGTTCATATTACAAAGTATGAACACTGACTCAGAAAAATATCTTCTTCCGGATGGTATAAAAGGCATAAGTGGACTCATATTAAGAACGGACATTGTGTCTTGATTTCTTATGTTAAATTTTTTAGCTTTATGGCCGGTATAAAAGGCTTAAGTTAGTCAGTGGCCTTTGACCATGTATTTGACTTAAGTCCTTTATATAGCCTACCATAACGATATTCTACTATTACATTTATACTTAACAATAAAAATTATACCAGGATGTCAAATTTCAAAAAAAAAAAAAAAAAACTCAGTTACTGTGGCTTGAATGAAAATATTTTCATACCAACTTATGAAATCAGTCTTTGCCAGACCACTTTTTCTCCTAGTTGGAAAACTCTGGGTTCTATATCCCTTGCCATACCAATGTAATTTATTCCTACTAGCAATGGCACAGATTTGTAAAGCACTTTTCATTTGATTACCAGAACAGAGGTCAGGATTTTCCTTTCAATAAATAGAATACATGGAATTATTTACTGCAGTGAACATGAGTTCAAATGATCACTGGTTAATACTAATACTATATTTTACTATATATTAGTATTAATACTTTATTATACTAATATTATATGGCCTAAGTTTATATTTGTGGGGGTTATTTTAGAAATGTGGAAAGCAATTCCTTATAAGAAATAATAGTTTTGAATGCATGGTATGTTTGTGTTTGTTGTTTGGTTTTTAGGAGCATTAGCAACTAAGGCCATATTGCTCCGGGAATATGTGGTGGTCATTCCCTGACCTTTCCGCATCCGCCGTATTTGGTGGTGACGGGCTCGAACCCCGGTCTAATCAAGAAGCATGTGCTACGCACTGTTGCTCCTTCCCACCTGGCTACGGAGGCGCCGCATGGTATGTGTTTGTTATGATGTTTATTATGCTAGGATATATATATATATATATATAAATAAATAAATAAATAAAATATTGATAAAAATAATTAAGTTACCGAATGACAAAGTATCAAATCAAAAATATTAAACTGTGTTATGGATCTGGGTACTACTAGTTACAGTAGAGAAATGGCAACCATAATGAAATATAGACAAATGTTTATATTCAGTATATAGGGAAGGGATGTTGACCTGTCAATTGTAATTACCATGGAAAAATTGAGAAGGCCTGTAAGGTGAAGGAGATAACCTGAAGTGTATAAATCATAACAGAAACAGAGACCCTGCTTATTGTTGTGGCTCCTATGGTTTTGGCTGCTGACCCTATGAAGAAGTATTAAAGCTTTAGGACCCACTACTTTAGGTAACATTGTTATCTTCATTATTATTTCTATTTTTATGTTAATCAATTTATTTCAGGTTATCTCCTTCACTTTACAGGCCTTCTCAATTTTTCCATGGTAATTACAATTGACAGGCCAACATCTGAATATAAACATATTCAGTGTATACATATATATATATATATATATTTTTTTTTATGTTATTTATATATATATATATATATATATTTTTTTTTTTTTTTTTTACAAAATATAAATTATTCAAAAGCACCATATGAATAAAAAAAAAACTCAACATACTCAGAGTTCTCTAATCCATAGTTAAGCTGATTTATGAGATACATTCAAAAACTGCCTGGAATCTTTCAATAAAAGTTTGAGTGAATAGTTGGGCTTACTAACTTCATCATCTTCAAAGTACTTTCCTTCTACACACGTTCTCCATTTCTCTTCCCTATCTTTGAAACTTTTCTTTTTTTTTTAAAACGCTTTTTTTAGTATACCTAGGGTCACTTTGACATTTTCTTTGATGTTATCCACTGTATTGAAGAAACGATCCTGAAGCCCCATTTTCTGTTTAGAAAACAGCTGTGCAAGGTCTGGGGAGTAGGGAGGCTACTGCATGCCTGAATCTTTTTGCAGCCAAGAACTGCTGAATTGCTGTTTCCACTTGGCTGGGTAGATTGGCTGGACCCTGCGCCATGACAATCTTCCATTTTGAGGTTGTCTTTGCCTCATGTTCTCGCACAATCATGTAAAAACCTCAAAGTAATAAGCAGCAGTAATACAACCCCCCCCCCCCCAAGTCACATCTCAGTACACTATACCCTAATTTGAAAAAAAAAAAAAAAAAACAATGGGCACAACTTTGATGTTGGATTTTGTGGCACAAGACTTCTTGTGCTGTGGGGACATTTTTGTGTGCCATTTGGATTATTCCACCTTGGTCTCAGGGTTGTAGGTGAAGACCCAAGGTTCATCCCCAGTGACCACCTTTGGAAAAATTGAAGCCATCTCAACAACCTTCAAAGAAAGTTCAAAGCGCCTACAAACTTGTATTCTATAACTTCCACCCAACCGCTATAATGAAGCCAGAAATGAACTAACATGGATCATCACAAATTGGACACAAATACAGCGTGTTTCAAAATTATGTATACGCATTTTAAAAATTTATATTTAATGAACAATATGCACCAATTTAATTTCTTAAACTCATTTTGTAGCTTAAAAATAGACAATTTTTTTTTTACAATACTTTAATTTTTGTGTAGCTGAGTGGTCAGGAGCAGGAGTGCAGTGGCACATGCTCTTAGAGTAGACTGGGGTTCAAGCCCCTGACTGATAAATATGGTCGATCTGCTAACCCACACTGGACCAGGATGGCAGATTATGGTTCATTTCCCTCAACATGAATTGTTGAGGAGGTTTCCATCCTGCAGTGGGTTGATAATGGCTGCAGTTTACCTACCTTTTTTACCTCTAAAACAATGGAGAGTACCCAATTAAGTTTTGAAGAAAGAATGGCAATCATAAAATGGTATTGAAAATATGAAAATGTCAGTGAATTTCAGCATGCTTGGAAATTATGATATGGAACGAAAGTGTCCACATGTTTAACAATTACTTGTTTGCAGGATAAATTTGAGGAGCATGAAACTACAGGCAACCCCCATATAACATGGTACTTCTACAACACACGATTTTGCTCTAACATGAGTGATAAATTGTGGCAATCCTCGATCTAACATGATTGATAAATTGTAGTAATCCTCGCACGACACAGTATTTATGCGCCGCCGTAGCCAGGTGGGAAGGAGCAGCATGGGTAGCACACGCTTCTTGATTAGACCGGGGTTCAAGCCCGTCACCACCAAATACGGAGGATGCGGAAAGGTTAGGGAATGACCACCGCATATCCCCGAGCAATATGGCCTTAGTTGCTAATGCTCTTAAAAAAAAAAAAAAACTAAAAACTAAACAACACAGTATTTATATAACACAGAGAATTGCAACAAACTTCACATAACATGGTATTTTTGAGATTTTGTGCAAAACCCTGCTGTTATGTTGGATGTAATTTTTCAACGTTTCCATTATTTTTTGTGAATCTCTGCTGTTCACTTGCTAGTCGTTATTTAAAAAAAAAAATATTAGGAAATCCTCATGTTAGGTTCTGTGCTATTGAACCTGTGGAAAAATCTAGATTTCAAAGTTTTATTACTATTGGATAACGCTTCAAGACACCCACAAGATTTAAGTCGTCGACATTAGGACAGTGCCGATACCACTGTGCTACCCACTCAGACAATCAGTGCGATATTAGAACTTGCTAAATTAGTAGGAAGGGAAGGTTTTGATGATACAACCAGGATGTCAACCAGGAAGCTCTCATGGGTAGCACAGTTGGTAGAATTGCCGTCCCGTACCCCCACACCAGGTGAAAAAAACCCTGAGTTCGAATCCCATCGATTACAGGAGGAAGTTTTATGGGTCTCTTTCACAACGTGGCTGAATTAGTCGGTCTCGGGTCAGTGACACAAAGAGCTAGGTATGATACGGGAGGATAAACTCGTCTCGCAGGGGCAAGAAAGAAAATCCTTGGGTTTTTCTCCAGAAACTTGGGTTTTTCATCTAGCAAAACAGAAAAACGATTTCAGAACACACGCTGGCCTCAGTTGCCGATGCTCCTAATAATAAAAAAAAAGGGGGTATGATTACTGAAATAATCATATCCCCCTTAAAATTAGAGCCCATTAAAGTTCCTTGCATCCTCGATGGAATTCGAACCGTGGTTATTTCACTTCCCACTGACTCTACCCATCAGAGTCAGTGGGTAGGGAAGATTTTGATGATACTACTGAAGCTCTCATGTACACAGTTGGTAACACAGTTGGTAGAATTGCTGGCCCCCACACAGTGAAAAAAAAACCCGAGTTTGAATCCCATCGATTATGAGAGGAACTTTTATGGGTCTCTTCCACAATGTGACTGAATTAGTCGGTCTCAGGTCAACAACACCAAGATCTAGGTATGATATGGGATTATACCTAGGAAGTGGACATTAAGAAGTGATGAAAACGTTGAAGCTGTAAGAAATAGTCTTGTGTAAAACAATAAAAGTAAAATTTTATTGTTGTAAAAAAAAAATTGTTTTTTGTCTTCAAAGAATCAAAAAAAATACATTTGTTTATATTGTTCATTAAATGAAAATTTTAAATTCTGTGTACGTGATTTTGAATAGAAACTATCATGATTGGAGATTTGAACATGCCACTTCCTAAGCATAAAGGTGCAAAGCGTGAATTGGATAATACCATGGAAACCCTTTTGCTGAAACAACTTGAAATGCCCCTCACAAGAGGCACTCACTGGTATATTACAATACTCTAGACATCAGATTAACGGATAGTATGACTAGCTTCACTTCAGATGACATCCCACTCTCAATCGAATCCAATCTATCTAACCTAACCTAATCCAATCTAAGAAGTCGAATGTGTAAACAAAAAGAGAACTTGAAGTGTGAAAACAACACTGATGTTATCTTCTCAACTAAGTACAGTCAGTTCTCGCTTTATGAGTTTTCACTTTACCAGTACCCGGGTTTACGAGTTTTTTTTTCCCCAGGTATCAACAAAATCAAAAATATGAACATTAACTGCAAAAAATGAATGGTAAACATTCATAAATACCGCATTTCAAACCACGTGCGTAGCTACACAATACAGTGTACCCCGCATTACAATATTAATCAGTTCCAGAGACACCATTGTATCATTAAAATATCATAATGTGAACCCAATAACACATTGTTTTTTGATAATTCGTTTCAAGATCTTGGAAGTTGAAATTTTTGCTGTATAACTAAGATATTTATCTCTCTAAAATGTCATTTTTAAGGTCACGAGTGTGACCATAAGGCCATATAAAAGGTCGTGAGTGTGGTTTGTAAGTTGTATTAGTTACCAATTCAAATCATTAAAATGCACTACACTTTCATCGTTATCATATGTTCCGTTATAAGAATCAATTTTAAACATCTTTGTGATATTTTTCCAAAGCACATTTCTGGAGGTCACAACCATAAAACAGTAAAAACAATTTGCACTTTCCGGTTTATTTGCTTTTTCTGTTACTGCAAGCAGTTATAAACGAGTAGTAAACTCGATCTTCTTGCATTTGTGAAAATACTGATAGCTGGAATTGTGTGGTTTTTTAGGTTATTATGGTGAAATATGTTTGCCCTTTACTGAAATCTTCAATTGAATAAAAAACATAAATAAATTTTCACAACCTTCTCTTTATTGCTTTTTTTTTTTTAAGTTTCGTAAACTTGTTACTCCAAGCAAATTGTGTTAGTTGCAATTTGTGTGTGCCATTAAAAAATGCTTATATCATGAAGTTTATAATTAAAAGAGAAGATTATCTTGGAAACAAACACCTCTTGAAACATTTCTGAAGAAGACGACTACTTGTCAACAAACCAATGAGTGCCAAGCCAATAATGAGTGATCAGCGAGTGTGCATTTAGTCGATGATGAAGAATAAACATTCTTTAACATTTGTAAGTCTTAAATAATTTTTCTATTATTATAATTCACTTGATTTTACCGGCTACATTTTCATTTCTTTAGATAAATCAATCATTGTTTAAACATAAACTAATTAGCTAGCTAATTTCATTGTTGAGAATGTAATCCCTATTTCTAACCTTATGTCTATGGGAAATAAATTCCCGCTTTACAAGTTTTCACTTTACGAGCATGCGCTAGGAATGAATTAACTCGTAAAGTCGAGAACTACCTGTATATAAAAATAGATGTAATTTTGAAACTCCTCCTGAATTTCAACTGACAAAATCTCTAACTTTTCACAGATGATGCCTTAGGCGCATTCTCAGATAATACACTTCATTATAATGCTCTTGAGGAAGCATCAAAGCACATTAATTAAATTATACAATTGGTGCAGTTAATTTAAAAACAGTGGAGGAGGAAAGAGATTTGGGAATTACTATACAGGCAGATATAAAGTTTTCTGACAAACAGATATAAAGTGTAAACAAGCAGCCAGGAAAGCCTATGGTGTTCTATGAATAATTTTTCGATTTTTATCCTGTAGAGATAGGGAGGTGATAACCCCACTGTATAAGGCAATTGTAAGACCACATTTGGAATACTGTGTTCAGGTATTCCAAAGATTCTTCAGAAATTTAAAATTGAGAAAGGAGTTCGACAAGGAGACACAATATCTCCGAAGCTGTTTACTGCTGCCCTTGAGGAAGCTTTCAGAAGATTAGACTGGTCGCAGAAAGGAGTCAATGTGAACGGAGAGTACCTAAACCATTTACGATTTGCAGATGACATTGTGGTCATAAGCCATGATCCCAAAGAATTAGAGGAAAATCTTAATCAGTTATGCACAGCTAGTAAGGATTTTGGACTAAAGATGAATATGGCTAAAACAAAAGTAATGATGAACAAGTATGCCACAGAAAGGGAAATAATGATTGAAGGAGCAGTAATTGAAAAGGTGGAGTCATATACTTATCTGGGACAAGTTATTAGCTGTAATAATGATAAATGGCTGGAAGTCAAGAGAAGAATAAATTTTGGATGGATAGCATTCAGGAAATATAGTCACATACTGAAGAGCAATATTCCAGTTTGTCTGAAACGTAAAATAATGAACCAATGTATACTCCCCACCATGACTTATGGAAGTGAAACTTGGGCACTCACCAAAAGAATGGAAGAGAAGCTGAGAACTACACAGCGAAGAATGGAACAAATCATATTGGGAATCAGACTGTTAGATAAGAAGAGAAACACATGGATTAGGCAGCAAACTCAAGTAAAGGACATTCTTATCAAAACTAAAGAACTAAAATGGTCTTGGGCAGGACACATAGCTCGAAGACATGATGACAGATGGACTAAGAAAATAACAGAATGGTATCCAAGAGGAGCTAGAAGAAAACCTGGAAGACAAAGACGGAGATGGATAGATGAAATTCATGAGTTTGTGGGTAGTAAATGGATGTCCAGTGCTCAAAACAGAAGGAACTGGAAAGTTGCTGGAGAGGCCTTCATCCTGCAGTGGATTGACAATGGCTGATGATGATGATGATGATGTTCAGGTATAGAGACCTCATCTGGAGAAAAAAAAAAAAAAAAAAAGGCTGAGCTTCTTGAAAGACCCTTAACCTGAATGTTGAGATCAGCAGGACAACCGTATGAGGAAAGACTGATTATGTGGGCTATGAGCTTGGCAACCAGGCACCTCAGAGTGACTTGATAGAGGTTTATAAAGCTCTGAGAGGGATTAGTTAAATGAATGAAGGCGGAATTATCACTGTTCTAAAGAATTCCAGAACTGGGAGTCATAAATTCATATTATAGGGGTTGAGGTTTATATTAGATTGTAGGAAGTTTTCTTTCAGCCAGCAAGTCATTGATAACTTATTTACTTTTTTTTTTTTTTTCTGTGCAGCAAAAGCCTGTGGCTTCCTTGCACTCTATGGCAAATATTATTACCATTAGGAAGCTCGGATCCTGCATAGATTTTGTAAACCAATCACTTGCAATGGCTTTCCTGCAGTCCATTTGAAATTCAGCAGCAAGCATGGAATAAACTTTGCACACATGCAGTGCATCCCCCCCAAATCTTGCATAAGGATTTGTATATTGAGCCTACAGACAGCCCAACTTCATGAGCAATCTGAAGAACAGTTATTCTCCTATCATTTTGCATGAGTTCTTTCACTTTCATGACATTTTCATTGTTTTGTGATATTGAAGGGTATTCACTGTGAAGTTTATCTTCCATGTTTCCTGTCCTTTTTAAAATGTTTAAACCACTTTTCTTCAAAGTATCATCTCCATATACTTTCCGTAATGTTTGCAGCATCTCTGTAGCACTTTTCCTAAGTATAAAGAAGAACATGACATTAGCACACTGTTCAAATTGCTATATTCCACAATGAGTATATAAGGATTGAAATGGTTTGCTAGCGCAAACCATTTCAATATCAGCTTGCAGTTCCAGAACTTTTTGAATGTACTACGTATACACCATTCTTCAATTATACCGAACCCTTCTGAATTTGACTTTTGAACCACTATCTGTAATCCAGCTAAGAAAAACGCTTTCTGTGGTTAGACCCATTTTACTATAGTGCAAATATATGCCATCACAGAACTCTGAATTTGTACTCAATTTCAAAAATATACAGAGACAAATATAAGAAATAAATATACAAAGAAATAAATATATTTATGAGACTTATTTAACTTAAGATACTTAGCTCTTGCTAAGTCTCCTAAGTTAATGTGTATTTATTTTTTTTCCCCTAGATTTGTTCATTGCTGAACTAGAGCTATGAATAAAGTGAGAAGTAGTACGCTGGAGAAGGATGAAGTCTGATCCATTATAAAATTGATTCATTTGCAAAGCATAGAAGCAAAACAAATCCATGAGTATATAAAGATCCACCATCATAAGAGACTTTGAAAAATTGGAAAAGTTAAATCAAGTTTGGGCAAAGTAGTGTGCATGACCGAAGAATAGGAAGACATCTCAGCCACAGATGGTCATTGACATTGTGGTTAAAGTGGAACAGCTAGTCCTTGAAGACAAATGTGACCATGAATTTTATATAAAATGAAGTGAACATTAGCATTACTCATGGGTCTGTTTATACCATAATGCATGAATTCCTGCATATGTGTAAGGTAGCAGGCCCAGTGGGTTCTGAGATGGTTGACACCTTCTCAAAAGCTCCATAGGAGAGGGTGTTCTGCACAATTGTTGGAGCTTCATATATATATATATATATATATATATATATATATATATAGAGAGAGAGAGTGTTGATGATTTTTTGACAAATTAATTTGTCATTGTTTAAAATTGTTTTGTATTGTTTAAAATTCGCAGTAGTTATAGATGTTTCAGTAACTACTGAAATATCTATAACCTTTCACCTTCAGACTTCTTCCCTAAAATGAAGAAACCATTATCGGACTGCAAATTTCAAACTGAGGAGGAGGTAATTAATAAAGTAGAAGCCTGATTTTATGCAAAAAGTGAGTTCTATTCAAGAAGTGCGGATGAGCTTGTCGATAGGTAAATACTTATCAACAGTCCCTCGTACATATGCCTTTCATACATAAAAATAATTTGTGTCTCACATAAGTTTCTCATCTACATCACACTTAGCTTAGAATTCCTGCACTTTTACAGTCTTGGATTATGCATATATGTATTCCATGATATTTCTTCCATGTGTCTATAACAATTATTTTCGGAAATAGGAAACAGAAAAGGAAAGCTCTGTAATAGAAACAGGAAAGCTCTGTAATAGTTTGAGAAAATAATTCTGCAATATGTATATCTTTCTTTATTGTCTAGAGGAAACTACTGTCACTTCATAACACAGCAGCAGAATTATTTTTTTCAAATTATATCAATACATGCATTAAAATAGTACCCCCTTACTTCTTTATCAAATTACTGCATTGAGCTAATGCAGTCCAGTAATTAGCACTATATTATACATTAGGATGTGTTTAATAAAATTTACATTTTAAGTTGGGTGTTTTCATCCATACACACTGCTTGGCTGCACACATTTAGATTTATTCCAAATGCATTTATTTATTCCAAATACATTTATTTATTCCTGATACATTTATTCCCAATTTGATATAAAGATGCTAATTGAGGCTATCTGTTTTGGCTCCATCTGATGATGATGAAGCTAAATAGCTCCAAAACTGGTCACAACTGTGCCTTTGAGTTTAGCATTAGCATTAGCATTGGCATTTGATGCAAGAAAGCAAGCTTATGCAGCATCAGCCAAAAAAATTAAAGTAAAATAAATAAATAAAAAATAACCACTTCCACTTCACCCCTCTGTTCGTTCAAAATACCTGTCCAGCCCAGCCTTAAACTTATTTAGGCTATCAACTTCCACGACAAGGGATGGAAGTCTGTTCCACCTACCAACCACCCGCTGGCTAAAGGCAAATTTCCGCACATCTATCCTACACCTGTCTTTCCTCAATTTGAATTTATGCCCTCTCAGGTGATTATTCTGAGCAAGAGGAAGAATCCCATCAGCATTGAGCATGCTCAAACCATTCAAGGCTTTGTACACCTCTATCAGATCACCTCGCTGGTGCCTAGTCTCCAGACACTGTAATTTGCAAAACTTAAGCCTTTCTTCGTAAGAGCACCCCTTTGTTCCATTCACTAATCTTGTTGCCCTTCTCTGTACTTGTTCCAGCAGCTCTACATCCTTTTTGAAATGAGGTCTCCAGGCCTGTATACAGTACTCTAGGTGTGGCCTGACCATTGCCTTATACAAGGGAATAATCACCTCCTTATCCCTGCTAGAAAAATTCCTATATATCATTGACAATACACCATGAGCTACTCTTGCAGCCCGTCTGCACTGCTCAGAGAACTTCATATCTGCCTGCACAACCACCCCCAGGTCCCTTTCATTCTCTACCACTGTCAGTGTAGTACCACAGAGTTGATACATTGCTCTGGGGTTGCTGTTTCTCATATGTAGTACTTTACACTTGTCAATGTTAAACTTCATTTGCCACCTCTCAGCCCATCTGCTCAACCTTTCCGGATCCTGTTGCAGCAGCATAGTGTCAGTAGTGTCAGTGACAACCCTGCCAACTTTCGTATCGTCTGCAAACTTGGACATTAAGCTTGATACACCATCATCAATATCATTTATAAATACAGAAAACAATAAAGGACCCAATACTAACCCTGAGGGACTCCACTAATAACATTAGTTCACGATGAGCAGTGTCCATTGATTACCACTCTCTGTCTTCTCCCCCTCAACCACCCCTTTATCCATAGCAGCAATTTGCCTCCAATGCCACATTGCTCCAATTTGTGCAGCAGTCTTCCATGTGCAACAGTATCAAAAGCCTTTCTAAGATCCAAGTATATAATATCAAAGTTATTCCCTGCATCCAGTTCTTTTGTGACTGCATCATAGTATCCAATCAAATTGGTCAGGCAAGACTTCCCCTTAACAAAACCATGCTGTGTCTGAGCTATAACTGAAGTCTTGTCTAGATGATCCTGCAGTGCTTCTTTAACCAGTGCCTCCATTAATTTTCTGGGAACAGAAGTTAAACTCACAGGTCTGTAATTACTTGTGTCAGCCTTTGATCCTCCTTTGTGAATTGGGGTCACATTTGCACATCTCCAGTCCATGGGTACCTCCCCCGAGTCCAACGAAGCTCTCATAATTATGGCTAAGGGTTTGCTTACTTCCATTGCTGCCTCCTTTAATATAACTGGATAGATTCCATCCACCCCAGGTGCCTTTCTTGTGTTTATCTTCAACATTTTCTCTTCCACTTTACTCTCAGTTATTACAAGATTCTCTAGCTTACTGCCAGAGTTGAATACACCTCTGGCATTCCCCTCGCTGAATAACTCCTCATGTGTGAATGTCGATGCAAAATATTCATTTAGTTTGTTAGCTACCTGAGCAGGATCATCAACAGTTGACCCATCGATATCAAGTGGACCAATCTGATTCATCCCCTTCCTTCTAGAGTTTACATAAGTAAAGAACTCTTTGCTGTTTTTCTTCGCATCCTTTGCCAAGGATTTCTCGTAATCTGCCTTCGCCTGCCTAACCTCCTTTGTAACTTGGTTACAGATCAACTTGTATCTATCATAGGCTTCTGTGTCACGTGTTAATTTGTATGTATCCCATGCATTTTTCTTCTCTGCCATATGCCTCATTAGTTCATCTGACATCCATTTAGGCCTAAACCTTGAACAATATTTCTTAGTTGATATGTAAAGCCTAGTAGCTTCCAAGATAAGTTCTTTGAATGCTTCCCATTTTGAATTTGCTGTTGGTAACATCATCAGTTGAGCCCACTGTATAGAATTTAAATACTGTCTCAGTCCACCGTAGTCGCCTTTACGAAAGCAATACCCCTTCCCTTTACCCCTAATGGTAGTTACTTCTTTGAGTAAATCCCACTTCAGAACACTGTGATCACTGCCACGTAGTGGTTCATTTATCTGCAGATTCTTAATGCATGAAGAATCACTATTGATAATCAAATCAAGAGTATTACTCCCTCTAGTTGCCTCCCGAACATGCTGATGTCGAAAACAATCATCCAATAAATCCACAAAAGCCTTGCTAGTGTGTGAATGACCAGCCTCCAAATTCCAGTCAATATTTGGGAAATTAAAATCCCCCATAATAAGACTCTCTGAGTTACTGGCCCACTCTATTTCTCTGTACAGTTTCTTATTATACTCATCAGAGTCATTAGGCCTATAGCACACTCCTACTCTTAATTTTGATCTCCCAATGCTTATGTCACACCAAACTGACTCGACACTGCACTGTCCAGCGATGTCAACTGGCTTCACTTCCTTGGATTTTGTTTTTCTTAACTAATAGCATAACCCTCCTCTCTTCCTATCCTGTCTGTCCTTTCTGTAGACATTGTACCCCCCAAATTCCAGTTCTGCATTCCTTATATCTGTGTGACACCATGTCTCTGAAATCCCAACAATATCTGCCTTTGATGTTTTGAGCAATTCCTCAAATTCATCAAATTTATTTACTAGACTCCTAGCATTGGTGTACATGCAAGTATACATGCACCTGCTCTTCCTCTTAGCCGCCCTAACACAACCCATGTGTTTACTTGTACCCCAATGATTCCCAGCAGATTCTGAAATATCCTGCATCTTATTTTCCAGGCTGCTGCTCATTCCAATAGAAGCAGTGCAAGAATCACTTTCTCCTCTGCCAGTGGCTACTGTTAATCTATTAGTCCTTGTATCCTCCCAATCTAGCAGTTTTCCGACCCTCCTAACACTGCCTCGATAGCATCAGCAAACATTCTTGCACCCTTTCTATTTAAGTGTATCCCATCCCTGTAGAAGCAGTCTCTCCTGTTAACAAGTACAGACCAGGCTGAAAAAAATTCTACCCCTTGAGCCGTGCACAATCTTTCCAGGGCCGAATTGATCGACAGGGCTCTCATCATATACTCCCTCCTATCGTGTCTGGGCAGAATTGCATACACTTTCAAATTCAACCCTAATTCACGGCTTTTTTTCATCAGTGACCTGTACTTGTTAAGTAATTCCGCCGGTCTCCTACTCTTAATATCATTAGTGCCAATGTGTACAACTATATCACCTTTTGTGCCCTTAAAAGATGATATCCGCTCTACAACGTCATCAACCTTTGCCCCTAGCAGACATACCCTGGTCCTGTTCCACCTATCCTTTTTACAAAGCATGTTTCCCGTTTCCCTGACAATAGTCACCAACAACTACTAGTTCCTTTGGGACCAGTGCATTCTGCCTTGGGGGCTGCCGCTGTGTTGCGCGATGACCAAGTGCAAGCTCTGGCATTGGTGTGACCAGCTGAGAGCTTGATGGGCCCCCTCACTTGTAATCCTTCGAGGGCATCCACCCTGTCCTTCAAGCTCTCATATAGGCCCATAAGGCTCATATAGGAGTTTTTAATGAACAGTGGATTCACCTTGATGATGTTATTCAGATAAAAACGGTATAGTAATTTTTAGGTCAACTTGTGGATAAATGTAGTCATTTCTGAGGAATGTAAGCCCAAGCTCTGTCATAGTCATATGTGGATATAATATTGTTCCAAGACTGTAAAGACAGAAGACAAAAGTAATATAGAGAAGCATTACTTTCTTCTGCTATTTCAGCAACTGCACTGATATAGTACACTGCTTTACTAAAAAGCCCTGTAATGTCAGCCTCTGTAATAAAGATTATCTTTAAGATGTGTAAGATTTTATATATTATTTTGAGTTAATTTTTGGAACATGACCTTTGTTTTCACATTATTTTAACATAGGCCTTAGCCGGGAGCAAGTTGACATTCTTTGGTCTTGTTTAGCCACTGATCGTGACTGTGCAGATGAATTGTTTAGTTGGCTCTTGAATCAAGGAAAAAGTAAAGATCAGCATGCTCTAAATTTGAGTCTCTTTAAACACATCCTATTGGAGATGGTAAGTAATACAAGGTAGGATCAAAAATTTTCAGGACTGAATTTGTTAAAAATATATGAAAATTGGATAAAGTTTTATTTTATTTTGTAAGCTATATTGTGTAGAATTTTTTTACGCTAGGTAGCATTTTTATTGCACATTGTAGACATTTATTTGCACCTATTGGTGACAACAAGTGATTAATTTTTTGTCATTGTTATTTTAGAATCTATTTTTGAACAAAGTCTATAAAATTTTTCTTTTTATTGAAGAAATCTTCAATTCAGCAAATCAGCAAAAAAACTTTATCAAGTGGTATGATATTTCAATTTCATAAGCACATCAAAAATGGATATTACATCATTGAGGGTGATTCACTGTGTGGGATGAACTTTAAACTTTCTCCTGAACTAGAATCATTATTTGGGCTATTCGTCAAATAAGAATTGAAGACAGACTCTCAAGTTAGGAAACTATCATGTGATAGTTGCCCATCATATATGGAATTTTAAACCTAAAAAAAGATTATGGAGCTTTTTCATTTTATCTGCATATCAGATGGAAACAAGAGTTAAAAAGTTCAAAGGAAATGGTTGAAATTTATGTGATCCAGAATTTATAAAAACAATAATAACATGAAGACAGATGTGATTGAGTAAATATGTGAAGTTTTCCTTCTGCTTAAGGAATAATATGATAATAGATGCTATGCTGCATTGCATCTCTCTCCCTCTCCCTCTCCTCTCTCTCTCTCTCTCTCTCTCTCTCTCTCTCTCTCTCTCTCTCTCTCTCTCTCTCACATCTTTGCAATTTTAGGTCACCTATGATTGTATTGGTAATAATGTTGTTTATAAAATGAGAATAAACCCTAAACTCTCTGCCAATGGAGGGAATAAAACATCACTTTGACAGAATGACAAAAAAAGTAGAACAAAGGGTAGCATCTATTATTAGATTATGAAATGCAGTGTTATCTTTTTGCATATTGGTTATTATACAACCAACAGGCATCAGTCCTCTAACTGGAAATCTCCTGTGTCTCTTAAGAAGAAAAGAAATTCAGATTGACAGGTTTAAATATAAAGTCATGCTAGAATAATTTCTTAACTATAAATGTATAATTGATTTTAAAATTGTACAACAAAGTCACACCATTAATAAGACTATGTACTTAGGAATCATCAAGATGTGATTGGAAGTAAGAGACCCAAGGAAATGTTGGAAGCTACCCGATTGCAATGCTCATGAAGCAAAATAGTGCTTTTCTAATCACTATAACTGCCTTACAATGTTTTCTTTGTTCACTTGGCCTTCTACATGCTGATTTTTCTTTTTCCCCCAAAAGTACTTTAAAGAGACGGTGATTTTCTAGTGAGGAAGAAATTATAGCAGCTTTGGCAAATGAAGTCAATGAAATTTGAAACAAAAACTTTGAACAAAGTTTTTTGCAGTTATGTAACTGATCGAAAAAGTATGTAAATAACCAAATTTTTGAAAAAAAATGAACATGTAAATATTATATGATAATAGAATTCTGATTTAAGATATCTCAAATTAAGGTTTCCCAAATTTTGTATTAATTTTTTTGTGACCATCTGAAGCCCCATATAAATAATATATAATTTTCTTCAAATTAATGTTTCCCGTGTAGTGCTTTACTTGTGTTTAATGAATGAAAATTTAGTCCCTACATGAAATCCATAAAGTACTTAACAGATATAGATAGATACCTACTGCTTATTAATGTTCAACTGTGTGTATATCACTGTTTGTTCAAGAGGTGTCATAGGTAGCACAGTGATTGTACTCACCCAGCTGCCAAACATTACCTTTTTTGAGGAACATCCTCCTTGTGAATTGCATTAACAGATTACAGCCCCCTTATCTTGTCATCATTCATTCGTAGGCAAGTATCTAAAGGAATTAATTCAGAAAATAATTGCTTTCTCCAAGAGATGATTGAAACTGAATGTTCTGCAAAAATTGCATGTACTTTAACAGTAGGTTTCTGGCATGTAGTATACACTCTGCAGCAGTCACCAATTGCCTTACAAAAGTGGGGTTTCCTCAATACTGCTCGAGAGCACAGTAAAGTAGCATTGTTTTAGGGAGACAAAGGTAAAGATGAGGTCAAAGATGACTATGGAATTTACTTTTGATTCAGGCAATCGATTTACACGTCTTGTGAAGTGTTGATGATGGAATTTCAACATTAGTAGAATTGAGAATTGAAGAAATATGCAATGTTTCAGGAAAATGAAACAATAAAAGGATGAAGAAATGGTTGAAGAAACACAATTCCTGTATTTGGAGAGGGAGGGAGTAGCTGGCCAAAGATATTTGTGTTCATTAAAACTCAATGCTATCAATCTTTGTTTACTTAATGCACTAGATGAATTGCGCTTTGTTCAACAGGCATGAATGACAAAGCAGACATCTCTTGAATATTTTAACAAGTAATATATCCCTTGTGTATATATGAAATTACTGTAGCTTTAATTAATGAATGCAGTGAAAAAATTATTACATTGCACAAAGTAGTTTAGATGCAGTTTACTATGTTGTTGTTCATTATTTGTTATTAACTCACAGCAGATATTTGAAACATTAAATGGAATGTTATTTTCTGCTTCAATTTTATATAAATTTAAATTTCAGAATTTTTCTTAATTTAAAATGCAGAATTCTACTGTATTTATTTAAATAAAAATTTAGTCCTGGAATTTTTTTGATCTTTCTTTTCTTGTGTGTAAAATTATTTTAGAGAGAGTACTCTCTCTCTCTCTCTCTCTCTCTCTCATATATATATTTTTTTAAAGCAATTTCATATATGGAGAAGCAAGATTGTTAAAGAAGATAGGTTTTATCTAATCATAGTGCTATTGCATATAATTATTGGAGATAATAGGCTCATTCCAAACAAATACAGCTATTTCCTGACTTTCATAAGGGTTGCGTTCCGCAGAACTCTACATAAGTCGGAATTTCCATAAATGCTCATGCAGCACTTGCAAATTTGATTGAAGCAAAAAAAGAAATGTTCGACGAACACGTGAATAGAATTATTTATTCAATTATTTTAATCTCATGTGCAGGAAAAATTATAAAAGTATGCAAAATTACAAAAATTTCAAAATTATAGAATTACAAAAAGAGAGAGGAGACAGTCATAACGTCAGAAAGTCTTACCTTTTGAGCATTGCTGCCAGGATTAACTCTACAGCTGGTAAGCACGCCGCTGTGGAAGTTGAGGGCTGTGGAGATTTAGGAGTTTTTTTCCCAACACATCACAAAATTTCTTTGCAACTGCAGGATTGGCACTGGTGACTTCGTCATATGCTTTAATGTTTTGGAAACCAGTGCAATGCTTGAACCCATTAAACTATCCATTGCTTGCCACAAACTTGGCTTGGAGTTCGCCGTACTTATCCTTAAAATCTTCATAAATACTTGTTGCTTTTGCTTGAATGGCCATTGGACTCGCGGGCACTTGCTTCTGAATCTGATTTTCCATCCATATTATTAATAGCTTTTCCATCTTTGATATAGCACCTTAACACTGTTTTGTGATCACTGTTGATCTTAAATGCATTGATCCTTTAATATGTTTTTTTATTTGTGCGCTGTCCCTTAAAATAGTATTCACTGTTGAAGCAGCAAGACCTAATTCTGTACAATTGAAACAAACTTTGTCCTGCTTTGTACTTCTTAATTAATCATCTTCATTTCTAAATCAATTTTGTTTGGTTTCCTAGCACTGCCAACACTGGCACTTTCCGTTGGTCCCTTTCCCTTCACCATTGTAATAAGTAAATAGGAATGCAGAGAAGATTCTGAAAATTTATTATGTTTTTTATCTGATTGAAGGTTTTAGTGAAGGGGGAACTCATTTCACCGTAATACTGTAATGTAAAAACCCACAGAATTCCAGTTATCGGTATGATCACAAATCCAATAAGACCAAGCTTACTACATGTTTATAATTTGATACACTAACAGGAAAGGGAAATAAACAGTCAGTCGGTGAATTGTTGGCTGCTGTAAAGGGATAAGTATTTTTAATTTTTACTAAATTCTTCGTTAATTAATATACTACATTGTGTTTTACACAAATATTAAATAGGTTTAGTAGCATTCACTTGTTCTTATTTTGAATTTAACTAGCGATTTTTGGAAGTTATGACTCCCAGTGTTCATTCGCTAGTTCTTATTTTGAATTTAACTAGCGATTTTTGGAAGTTATGACTCCCGGTGTTGGTACCGATATTTTTGAACTAGCCGCCATATTATAGTCGATTAGAAATAGCGTAACGTGTATATATATATATCTCGAACTAATAGCGTAAGGTATAAAGTAAAACTAGATAGCGTAATACAAAGCACTCGATTAGGAATCTGTTAGCTTATTATAGTATTATCAATTAATCAAAAATATTATTAATCTTATTAAAATTCATTGTTAATTAAATTGTATTTAAACAGAAATCATTACCTGGACTAGAGCTGCGAAGCAAAGATCACAGACTAGCGAGAGTTCTATGATTCGGGGGAGAAACAAAGGGATGATTCTCCTACACATCACAGTCTCAAAAAATATCTGAAATGTTTGCTGAACTTGCTAAAATGGGACATGATCTAGCCAAGGAGGATGTCTTTGTGTGTGCTAGATGCCTAGAATGTCAAGAAATTAGGTGCCAACTCAGCATTCTATCATCTTTTAAGGGCACGAAAGGTGATGTTGTTGTTATACTCATTGGAACTAATGACATTAAGAGTAAGAGATCTGCAGATTTACTCAACAAGTACAGGTAAATGTTGAAAAAAAAAAATTGCGGGTTAGGTTTGAATATGAAAGTGTCTGCAATTCTGCCCAGACAAGATAGGAGGGAGTATATGATGGGAGCCTTGTTGATCAATTCGGCCCTGGGGAGATTGTGCAAGGCTCAAGGGGTAGAATTTTTTCAGCCTGGTCTGTGCTTGTTGATAGGAGAGACTGCTTCTACAGGGATGGGGTAACTTAAATATAAAGGAGGCAAGAATATGTGCAGATGATATCGAGGCAGTGTTAGGTGGATCAGAAAACTGCTGGCTTGGAAGGGATACACAGACTAAAAGGTTAACAGTGGTCGCAGGCATAGGCAAAAGTGATTCTTGCACTGCTTCTGTTAGAATCAGCAGCAGCCTGGAAAGCAAGGCAGTGGAGATTTCCAGGACTGATGGGAGTCACAGTGGAACAAATAAATATATCGGCTGTGTTAAGGTAACTAAGAATAGAAACAGGTGCATGGATACTTGCATGTACACCAATGCTAGGAGTGTAGTTAATAAATTTGATGAGCTTGAAGTGCAAGTCAAAACATCAAAGGCAGATATTGTTGGGATACCAGAAGTGGTGTCACGCAGACATAAGCAGTGCAGAATTGGAATTTAGGGAGTACAATGTGTACAGAAAGGAGGAGGGATTATGCTGTTAGTGAAGAAACAAAATCTAATGAAGTGCATCCAATTGATGTTGGTGGACAATGCAATGTTGAGTCTGTTTTGTGTGACATAAGCATTGGGAAAGAAAAATGAGAGTAGGTGTGTGTTATAGGCCTAATGAATCTGATGAGTATAATGAGCAATTGTGCAGAGAAATAGAATGGGCCAGTTGTTGTTGTTGTTGTTGTTATTTAGGAGCATTAGCAGCTAAGGCCATATTGCCCCGGGGATATGCGGCTTTCCGCATCCTTCGTATTTGGTAGTCACAGGCTCGAACCCCGGTCTAATCAAGAAGTGTGTACTACGCACTGCTGCTCCTGTCCCCTGGCTACGGAGGTGCCAAGTAGGCCAGTAAATCAGAATGCCTAATAATAGGGGATTTTAACTTTCCAGATATTGACGGGAACTTGTGAATTTTGACTGGAACCAGATGTTGACTGGAATTTGAACATCATCCAATAAATCCACAAAAACCACACTTTTGTGTATTTATTGGATGATGTTCAAGATGTTCGAGAGGCAACCAGAGGGAGTAATACTCTTGGTCTGATTATCTGCAGTGATTATTTATGTATTAAGCAATTGCAGATAAAGGAACCACTGGGTGACAGTGATCACAATGTACTGATGTGGGAATTACTTAAAGATGTAACTACCATCGAGTCTAAAGGGAAGGGCTTTTGCTTTCGTAAAGGTCACTACAGAGGTCTCAGACAGTTCTTAAATTCTGTACAGTGGGATCAACTGACAGTGTTATCAATGTTGAATCCTTAATGTGAAGCCCTCAGCGACTTAATTTTGGAGGTCCTAGGCATTTCATTCCAACTAAGAAATACTGTTAAAGGTCTAGGCCTAAAATAATGTCAGATGAACTAATGAGGCTCGTGGCACAGAAGAAAAATGTATGGGCTGCATATAAAGTATCAGGTGACACAGAAGCCTATGGCAGATGTAAACTAGTCTGTAATCAAGTCACAAAGGAGGTTAGGCAGGTGAAGGCAGATTACGAGAAATCTTTGGCAAAGGATGCAAAGAAAAACAGCAAAGAGTTCTTTATTTATGTAAACTCCAGAAGGAAAGGAATGAATCAGATTGGACCACTTAACATAGATGGGTATTGATGATCATGCTCAGTTACCCGATAAACTGAATGAGTATTTTGCATCGACATTCACACATGAGGAATTATTCAATGAGGGGAGTGTGAGAAGTTTTTCAAACTGTAACAGGGAGCTAAGTTATTTTGTAATAACTGAGAGCAAAGTGGAGGAGAAATTGTTGAAGTTAAACATAAAAAAGGCACCTGGGGTGGACAGGATCTATCCATTTATATTAAAGGAGGCAGCAAAGGAAGTAAACAAACCCTTAGCCATAATTATGAAAGCTTCCTTGGACTCAGGGGAGGTCCCCATGGACTGGAGGTGTGCAAATGTACCACCAAATCCCAAAGGGGGGTTCAAAAGGTGAAGTGTGTTCACAAAGGAACTGAATACCAAAAATAATTTTGATATCTTATACTTGGATTTCAGGAAAACTTTTGATACTGTTGCACATGGAAGACTGCTGTACAAATTGGAGAGGAATGGCATTAAGGGTAAGTTGCTACAATGGATAAAGGGATGGTTGAGTGGGAGACAACAGAGAGTGGTAATCAATGGACACTGCTCTTTGTGGAAGAATGTTATTAGTGGAGTACCCCGGGGGTTCGGTGTTGGGCCCATTGTTGTTTTATATTTTTATGAATGATATTGATGAAGTTATATCAGTTTTAATATCCAAGTTTGCAGTTGATACAAAGGTTGGCAGGGTTGTTAATGACAGTAAAGACAGTATGCTACTCCAACTGGATCTAGATAAGTTGGGCAAATGGGCTGATAAGTGGCAACTGAAGTTTAACATTGACAAATGCAAAGTTTGTTATTGTTATTTGGTTTTTAGGAGCATTAGCAACTAAGGTCATATTGCACCAGGAATATGCGGTAGTCATTCTCTGACCTTTCCGCATCCTCCATACAAATGCAAAGTACTGCATATTGATAGCAATAACCAAAGAGAAACATACCAACTCAGGGAAGTGGAAACTGAAAAAGACTTGTGGTAATTGTGAAATTTTGAAGTTTAACATTGACAAATGTAAAGTACTACATATGGGAAACAGCAACCCCAGAGCAATGTATCAACTCTGTGGTACTACACTGACAGTGGTAGAGAATGAAAGGGACCTGGGGGTAGTTGTGCAGGCAGATATGAAGTTTTCTGAGCAGTGCAGACGGGCTGCAAGAGTAGCTCATGGTGTATTGTCGATGATATATAGGAATTTTTCTAGCAGGGATAAGGAAGTGATTATTCCCTTGTATAAGGCAATGGTCAGGCCACACCTAGAGTACCGTATACAGGTCTGGAGGCCTCATTTGAAGGATGTAGAGATGCTGGAACAAGTACAGAGAAGGGCAACAAGATTAGTGAATGGAACAAAGGGGTGCTCTTACGAAGAAAGGCTTAAGTTTTGCAAATTACAGTGTCTGGGGACTAGGCACCAGCGAGGTGATCTGATAGAGGTGTATAAAGCCTTGAATGGTTTGAGCATGCTCAATGCTGATGGGATTCTTGCTCAGAATAATCACCTGAGAGGGCATAAATTCAAATTGAGAAAAGACAGATATAGGATAGATGTGAGGAAATTTGCCTTTAGCCAGCGGGTGGTTGGTTGGTGGAATAGTATTAGTATTAGTAACGGCCGCATGGTACAAGAAAGCCTATGGCTTATGCTGCACCAGCCAAAAAAAAAAAAAAATCTGAACAAAACAATGATAAAAATAAAATAAATAAATAATAATAATTAATAAAAAAAAAAAAAGGAAATTAAACCTATCATCCTATGCGCTTCCCTTACCCGAAAGTACTATCCAGATGACCTTTGAATTTCCCCAAACTGTCGACCTCTACCACCCATGAAGGCAACTTATTCCAGTAATTTATAACTCGCTGGCTAAAATAAAACTTCCTGCAGTCCAATCTAAACATTTCCCCCCGTAACTTGAATTTATGTCCCCTAGTTCTAGCATCATTTATAATCTTGAAAATTTCGTCCTCATTCATTTTACTGATGCCTCTCGGAGCCTTAAACACCTCAATCAAATCTCCTCTAAGGTGTCTAGTTTCCAAACTCTGCAACCCACATATTCGAAGACTTTCTTCATAAGGACGCCCTTTTGCCGATCTCACCAAGCGAGTTACCCGTCTTTGCACCCTTTCAAGAAGCTCGATGTCTTTCTTTAGGTGCGGTCTCCATACTTGAACACAGTATTCCAAGTGTGGTGTAACATAAGCCTTATATAATGGGATTATCACGTCCCTATCTCTACTTGCAAAAGTTCGATAGATCATCGATAGGACACCATGGACCTTCCTTGCAACTTGTTTACAGTGCTCAGAGAATTTCATGTCTGACCGTATCGTTAACACCCAAGTCCCTTTCCTCCAGTACTGGGTTTAGTTGAACTCCACCAAGTGAATAAGTTTTTTTGGGATTACTGTTTCCCAGGTGTAATACCTTACACTTTGTTGGATTAAAGCACAGCTGCCATTTTTCTGACCATTCCTGAAGTCTATCTAGGTCTCTCTGAAGAAGCTTAGCTTGACAGTGATCATTAACTACTGTACCAATTTTAACATCATCTGCAAATTTAGACATCACGCCCTCTATCCCTTCATCAGTATCGTTTATGAAAATTAAAAACAACAGTGGTCCTAACACTGATCCTTGGGGAACCCCACTTCTTACATCAACCCAATCTGAGGAATAGCCATTTATCACAACCCTCTGCCTCCTGCCCTGAAGCCATCCTTCTATCCATCCAAGGATTTTCCCAGTGATTCCAACCTGTTCCAGCTTATAAAGCAACCGCTCATGTGGGACTGAGTCAAAAGCTTTGCTGAAATCCAAAGAAATCCTTAAACTTGATCTTCCCTTTACAAAACCATGCTGAGTATCCTTTAGAATTTCAATTCGATCCAAATGATCCTGAATTCCACCCTTGATCATTGCCTCCACGATTTTCCCTACTACTGAAGTCAGACTGATAGGTCGATAATTTCCAACTTTACTTTTAGAGCCACCCTTATGTATTTGAGATACATTTGCACTTTTCCAATCCAAGGGAATCTCCCCAGAGTCTAGTGATGCTCGCATAATTAGCCTCAATGGTTCAATGCACTCGCTTGCCGCCTCCCTTAAGATTATAGGGTATATTCCATCAACTCCTGGAGCCTTACTGGTCTGTAGGCTTGAAAGTTTTTTCATTAAATAATCTTGTGAAATTTCAATATCATTAATTACATATTTTTTAACTTCACCCCCACAATTTCCCATTGCCACAAAAGGCTTTTCATTTGTAAATATCGATGCAAAATAACTGTTGAGTACATCTGCAACGGCAGCTGGTGTATTTATTACTATCCCATTTCCCTTACGTAAAGGTCCGATCTGGTTTGTCCTGCTCTTCTTGGCTTTTATATATGTGAAGAATTCTTTATCCCCTCCCCCGCTCTGTTTGCTAGTGATCTCTCATAAACTGCCTTTGCCTGTCGAACCTTTTCTGTGGCTCTATTACACATCACCTTGTAGTTGTTATAGGCTTCAGTACTTTTTATTGCTCTGTAACCTTTCCATGCCACCTTTCTCTGCTCAATTAATGTGGCAACTTCACTATTCATCCAACTTTGAACCCTTCTCATGGAGTATTTTTTTAATGGTATATACGCATGGTATATACGCATTCAAGGCATCTGTGATTAATGTTTTAAAAGCATACCACAGTTCAATTGTATTCATTCTCTGCGCGATATCTACCCAGTTAATAGAGGCCATGTAGTACCTTAAGGCATCGTAATTTCCTTTTCTGAAATTAAAACCCATTCCTTTGCCTTTTACTTCTGCTACCTCTCTCGTCATCATCCACCGTAGAACTCCGTGATCACTTCCTGCTACTGGTTCCTCTACTGTCAGCCCTGTTATGTCATGTGATTCATGTGTGATGATGTCTAGGATATTCTTTTCTCTAGTACTTTCCCTGACATGTTGATACAAATAACAGTCATCTAGTTGATTTAAAAATATTGTTCCCCCATGTCGAGTTTCCTTCCCATTTACTCCAATCAATTAGAGGCAAATTAAAATCACCCATCCCATTTACTCCAATCAATTAGAGGCAAATTAAAATCACCCATAATAAGGCATTGACGCTTACTTGCCCATTCCATTTGCATGTAGAGGCTTTTGTCATAATCTTCACAATCACCTGGTCCGTAGATTACTCCTACTCGCATTATACTTTTGTTTCCAACTATCTCACACCATACAGACTCTATACCAGCATGTGAAATGTCTGAATCCGGGAAAGCTAACATCGCACTCAGGCTGCTTCTGATAAGAAGCATTACTCCACCACCCCCTTCTATCTACCCTATCCTTCCTAAATACATTATACAAGCCGTACTGAGACTCATCATCCCCAATTTCCAGGTGGCACCACGTCTCTTCCATCCCTTGTCATGGAAGTTGATAGCCTAAATAAGTTTAAGGCTCAGCTGGACAGGTATTTCGAACGAACAGAGGGGTGAAGTGGAAGTGGTTATTTTTTATTTATGTATTTATTTTTATTTTATTTTTTTTTTTGGCTTGTGCTGCATAAGCTTGCTTTCTTGCATCAAATGCCTCTACTAATGCTAATGCTAATTGTGCAGTCAAATATGGGTCTTTCTTCAGCAAAGACAGATGCAAAGCACCTGTTCAATTGATTTGTACCTTGGCTGGTTGTCTAAGACTTTCCAAGCCCAGTACTCAAAGGTCTACTTTCATTTACGTTTTTCTTGCTTGTGTTCATATGCATGAAAAATTACTTGTCCCCATTCTTTCTTAGCCAGGCTTTCTCATATCACCTTTGCCTTTCTAATGTTATCTGTGGTACTATTACAAATCAACTCATAGTTGAGTTGATTTGTAATAGTACAAATCAACTCATAGCTGATTTGTATTAGTACCACAACTTGTAGCTATTATAAGCTTCAATAGTATGGTTTATACAAAAACCCACTTTTGAAAAAACCGGTTTTCAAATTCCAGTATTTCAAAAAGAAATGGTTAAACTGGTTTTTGAATTTTTACAAAAAAAAATAAAATAAAATAATAAAATATAATTAAAACAGTAAAAAAAAATTATACTTATTTTAAAAATTTTCAGTTTATTTAATATTTATGGAACTAAAAAAATATAACAAAATAAAATATATTCCATACAAAACCAAATAAAAAAAAAACTAAAATAACTAAAAACCGTACAAAATATAAATTATAAATTTTTATTTCATTTAGTATTTTTCTTCAGGAAATATGATTTCAAAAAACATAATGTCCACTGAATGACTTAATCTTGTTCTTATTCTAGATACAAAATTGCCTGAAATAGAAAATACTCTCTCACTCGCTACTGAACTTGGTTTTATCATTTTCAGGGCATCAAATAATAAATCTATATTCTTTGTTCTTTTATTGGTTGCCTCAAATACTGAAAATTCGGCCTTCAGTGTTTTCGGATTTGATATTATTTCTTCAGGTTCCTCAAGAAACCTATGAATTGAATTTTCCATGGCTTCTTTTAGAGCATTGCCCTGATTAATAGTTTCTCCGTCTCCGATATATTCATCATCGGAATCTGTTTCCATACAAGAATTTGGATATATTCTGGACAATGTTTTTCCAGATAACTTAATAATATTGAGTTTTGAAACTAGTGGAAATACACTAGATTTCTTTGTTGAAATGTTTTGTGGATTTTGCAAATATAGAAAAAGAGTTACCAATCCAATTTGATTAGACCGGGGTTCGAGCCCGTCACCACCAAATACGGAGGATGCGGAAAGGTCAGGGAATGACCACCGCATATCCCGGAGCAATATGGCCTTAGTTGCTAATGCTCCTAAAAACCAAATAACAAACAAACAAACAAACCAATCCAATTTGTCTTCTTTCTTGAATTCGTACTTCTAAAGCATTTAATAATAAGGTATAAGGTATATTTGGGTCAAACGGCACCTAAGATTTCTCCCATCTCTGTGTATGCACATTGTATCGGAAACAGAACACTGTCAAGCCAGAGATTTAAAAGTGTGTGTAGTAGTAGTAGTAGTGGCAGTGGCTTTGATGCAAGAAAGCAAGTGTATGAGCTTATGCAGCATCAGCCAAAAAAAAAAAAAAAAAATCACACCATTCCCTCCAAATGCCTGTCCAGTTCCTCCTTAAATTTATTCAACCCATCAACCTCCACAACGACCGATGGTAGTTTGTTCCAGCAATCAACTACCCACCGGCTAAAGGCAAATTTCCGCACATCTAATCTACATCTGTCTTTTTTTAATTTGAATTTATGCCCCCTTAGGTTCGTAATCTGAACAAGTGGAAGGATCCCATCAGAATTCAGCGTGCTCAACCCATTCAAGGACTTATATACCGCAATCAGACCACCGCGCAGGTGCCTAGTCTCCAGCCCCTGCAATTTGCAGAACTTAAGCCTCTCTTGGCAAGAGGATCCCTTCATTCCCCTCACCAATCCCGTTGCCCCTCTCCGCACACGCTCAAGCAAATCCACATCCTTCCCAAAATGAGGCCCCCAGACCTGTACGCAGTACTCAAGGCGTGGCCCGACCACTGCCCTACGCAGAGGGACAATCACCTCCCTCTCCCTGCCAGCAAAATTCCTATATATCATTGACAAAACCCCATGATCTGCCCTGGCAGCCTGTCTGCATTGCTCAGACACCTCCCTATCCCTGCTAGAAAAATTCCTGTATATCATTGATAAGACACCATGAGCTACTCTTGCAGCCCATCTGCACTGCTCCGAGAACCCCACATCTGCCTGCACAATTACCCCCAGGTCCCTTTCATTCTCCACCACTGTCAGTGCAGCACCACAGAGCCGATACGCCGCTCTGGGGCCGCTGCCTCGCATATGCAGCACCCCACATTTGTCAATGTTAAATCTCACCCGCCACCTCCCAGCCGAATCTGCTCAACCCCTCCAGATCCTGTTGCAGCAGCATAGTGTCAGTAGTGTCTTCAACAACACCGCCAACCCCCGCACCATCCGCAAACCCGGACATTAAGCCTGATATTTGGAACAGGACCAGGGTATGTCTGCCAGGGACAAAGGTTGATGACGTTGTAGAGCGAATATCATCTTTTAAGGGCACAAAAGGTGATATAGTTGTACACGTTGGCACTAATAATATTAAGAGTAGGAGACCGGCAGAATTACTTAACAAGTACAGGTCACTGTTGAACAAAAGCCGAGAATTAGGGTTGAATTTGAAAGTGTCTGCAATTCTGCCCAGACACAACAGGAGGGAGTACATGTGTGGGTCGTGTAAGATGTGACCATTGTTCCTTTGGCTTATTGGTCCCCGGGCCCCTATTGGGAACCAACATTGCCCATACCCTGCCACGTGGAGGGTTAGCCAGCCTTCTAATCTCAACGATGTCCATTTCCACTTGCAGTCTGCCAAACCTCATGTACTTTTTCTGACAGAATCTCAGATCGGTTGATTCAACTACTGCTCATCTCAGATGCCCGAATTATTCGCTCTATGATTCTTTTTGCCTCAAAGGTGGTACTGATATTCCCTGTCAGAAACTTGGCAATTTGGAATCTCCTCTCTTTGATCTTCTCTGCCTTAAAATCTCTCTACCTCATTGCGTCAAATTCATCTGTTCTCTCTACCGTTCTCCCAATACCACTAATCACTTGGAGCTCTTTCACCCTCTCTTTGCAATTTGACTCTCTCCAGTCCAACTTTCCTAACAGTGAGATAATTTTCCTGTGATTTTGCCAATGTTATTAGACATTGCCAAAATCTTTGATAACTGATAATTGCATCCCATGCATTTTTCTTCTCTGCCACGAGTGTCATCAGTTCATCTGACTTTGATTTAGGTCTAAACTTTGAATAGTATTTCTTAGTTGGTATGAAAAGCCTTGTAACTTCCAAGATTAATTTGTGATTAGTAAAGTGTATCGGGAGAGATTCCATCACACCTACGGTCAGTGGATAAGATGTAACTAAGAAAGGTTAAAGGCAGCTATTATGGGTGACTGTATGTGATTCTTGGTTCTGGATGATCATGATGACCACATAACACAGATGTTCAAATGTAGATTTTTTTTTTTTTTTTTTATAATTAACCTAATTTGTGATTTTTTTAGCTTGTTTTTTACTTGTAGCAAAGATTACTCTGCTGTGGATAGAAACATTGTTAATAAATCTAATAAACAGTATATCCTAATAAATCTAATACACAGTACAATCCGAGGTTAGTTAGTGAATTCACCAACTGTAATTCAGATTGTAGGTTCACATGTAATACATTTTGTTTACATTAGTGGGCAAAAAATACATATGAAAATATTGAGTTGTGAATTTGATTCCTTTGGTGAGTAAGATCGTGGAGTCTATAGTTAGTGGCATGATACAGAACTACTGTACTAAGAATAGATTTTTAGTGGGATCCAGCACTGGTTCATGTGAGGGCTTGCCTGACCATTCCAGTTCACTATTATTATAAGATCATAAAAGTGAAACTTATAAGTTAGTGCAGTTGCATCATGTCTTGGGTTATCAGCTCTTAATATACTATCAGGGTACCTGCCCATCCACCCACCCACTGATGAAGGGCCAAATAGCCCTGAAATGGCCATCTTTGTGGTTGTATCCACTTAGAATAACTAACAGTAGTTTTCTCTGTTGGGAAAGTGTTTCTTATTTGAAATATAACCATATAGACAATTCTTTGTGAAAGTACTTGCTATATGAGATGTAATGAAACAGAGCCACTATAATAACTTAGGTTAATTTACTTCATATAGACATGATGCAATTTCACTAATTTATATGTCTGTTTTCCCACAGTCTGAGGCTTTTTTTGCCAAAATTTTTCATTAAGCTTGTAAAAGTGTTAAATGATAAACTGCCTTAACATTATGTACCTAGAATTTAGTAATGGTTTTGGTAGTTCCCAAGGGAGTTTATTTTATAAGCAGAAGCAAACTGGAATTTCAGGGAAAATCCTTAGGTGGTTCAAGACTAACTGAAGAATAAAAGTCAGATGATGGTCATAAATGGGCATATTTCAGAAGTGGATTAATGCATCAATTGTTCGGATCTTGTCTTGACTATGGTATTCCTGTTTGATGAGTTCTCAGATTGGTGATGGTTTCTAACCATCACAGTCCTAAGTATATGGAGATTCATCCAAAGGTGGAGATTACCATCTCTAAATGCTAATGAATCTCCATCTGGAAAAAATGTTCTCAGAACAAGTTAGTTAGCTAAAATTTGTAGTCTCTCCCACCATATTTAGTCATTTTTTTTTTGATCCTCAGTAGATAAATTATTACAGAAGCAAGTCAAAAATAAATCTGCTGTAATCAGAGAGAGAGAGAGAGAGAGAGTTAATGCAGCATTGAAACTCATCCATCAGAAAACAGCCTCTGGATAATGCGATATTACCAATGTGATACTAATTTTCTCCTCCAGCCCTCATATAATTCATGTCTAATTTCATACTTGCTTTTCATACTTGCTACTTTCCATGATCTTTTTTACCTTAGTAATATATAATATATGAAATTATACCTGTTTCAATCTTTACCCCATTCTCAATTTCATAAAAGAAATTGTGCCATATGCCATACTTCTGAAATATCTTTCTCTTCTAAGCAATAACTTGCTCCACATGTTGATAATTATTTGACTAAAGACAAATTTTCTTACAACCGCTACTCTTGCAAATAATACAGCATTTATGGTTGTAATCTTTCCACACAATGTGGGAAAGGGCTGAGTTTAGTTACCATCAAAATATGAAGAATTTTTATGACTTTTTTTTTTTTTTTTTTTTACCGCATCTAAGGCAGTAGATCTTAGATGAAGGAAGAGTTTACAGCCTTTATCCCCTCTCCCCAAACTTGAATTTTTCATCCAGCAAAACAGGCAAACCAACTACAGAAAACACAAAACCCCTTAAATGCCTCTTAGCTTGTGAACCCCCATTGGATCATATTTAGATATTTAAGATCTTTAACCCTGAGCCAGGAACACAAGGTCATTGCAACCCCAGTGAATTTTAGTGATCTCATACTCTTCATCTACTCCATCCACACATATGGAACTCCCAATATAATTTCAAAAAAGTTTTCTTTGATTTCTTTATTGAAGCTTCCTAAAATTTTCATTATTTATCACTCAATAGGTAAAAAAAAAAGATCAAGTGTGAAATGCTACTACATAACAGTTATTTTGTATAAATAAATAAGGGACAAAAAAATTATTAAAATTTTTTTTATATTGGAAGGCACATTATAAAATCCAAAAATCTTTTCCTGGGTGTGTATTTCGTCTTTTAACAAAATTTAAAGGAAATATTTGTATTGGAAGCTGTATTGTATTATAAACTTCTGAAAACTTGTTTTAAATCAAAAATCTTAGTGACCAGTTTTACCTTTCATTTGCACAAAGTAAAAAAGCACATATCTTTATAATGGAGAGTTGTTTTTTTTTTTTTTTTTTTTTTTTTTTTGAAAAAAATCATTTCTTCTTCAGTGTGTTTTCTATTTAGTAACAAAATTGAAAGGAAATTATCTATTGGTAGTTGCATTAAAATCTTTTTAAATTTGCAATCATAAAATGAAATAGAATATATATATATATATATATATATATATATATATATATATATTTGGGTATAATTAATTGACCAGAAGAAGAAAAAACAGAAATTTTCATAAATGCTACCATTATTTAGTGTTTAAAAACAGGTCTGCAGGACCCTGCATGCCGGGAAGAAATAGTAATTGTCATGGGATTATTAATGGATTAAACAGGTAGAGAAGATATGATTTCCAAACTTCATGGCTTGCAGAACTGGTGTCTTTTGCAGTGAGAATCTCATTCCATCTACAGTTTTTTTTTTTTTTTTTGTCTTTGTCCCATTTCAGCCAAATCTGCATCTTTCTGAACTTAAACTTCCAGACCTATATAACACTATTCAAGTTGTGGTCTTATCATCACTGGTATTTCAGGCTGGCCTCTTTTCTATCTCATCATGGCTTATTTGAATTCATTTGATGCTAACATACTCAAGTCATAATAAAAAGCTTTTGATATCATTTTAATAATAATTTAATTTAAATCTTATATGCTGCAGAAGTTTTGCAATTTATTTGAAAATATATAAAATAGCAATTTTCTGCTTTTGAATTCTTCCTTAAGTGCCAAACTACTAAAAGAGCTCTTTTTTATATTATTTGAATTTCATTTCTTACCATATTGAATTATTTAGTTTAATATGCTTAATCTTCCAGTTATATCAATCAGTACTTGAAATAATTTGTGGGTTTAAAATTAGAATGTTTTCAATTTATTTACAGATGCCTCAACTGCCTGCTGAAACAACAAGCATGACTGCGTTAAATCTCTTGCAACAGCTTAGTAGTCTGGCACACTTGGCAACAGCATCTTATGATACTCCTACTTCTGAAGCTGATGTAAGAATAAGTATACAAGGTTGATTTTGATTTCTGATAAGGAAAGATTTCATTCTAATCAGTAAATGGAATATTCATATTTTAAGCCAGCATTAAAAATTTCTCTTTACAGCATTCTTTCCCAGTACAAACTTAAAAAATTTAAAAAATAATAAAAATTTTCTGTAAATTAGCATTTAATATGTAAAGTAAATACAAAATGGTTAAACTAATAATTTATTAATTTAACCATTTTGTATTTACTTTACAGTTCCTTCACCTCTAATTGGCTTTGCAATTCAGCCTATAATTTTCTTAATAACATATAGGATATTCATATTCTTTCTTTCTTTTTACAAACCTACAACACTTCTTTTTCCTGCTATTCTCACCCTTCTAGTTTTTGGTACTTTGTGTATTTTTCACTCTCATCTTTGCACCTACATCAAAATTTATCAGACTTATTAATTAAATCCTACTTGCATATATATACAGTCAAGCTTCCCTGTAACGAATTCGATAAATCGAGCGAAAAAATTAGTTAGAGAGAAATTTTGTTATACATAGAATATCTTTTTTATTAGAAATTGTTATCTAATTAGAAAATAGTGAAATTATAGTAGTCTTATAATACCGTGACAAAACTGACTAAAAAAATTGAATGGCAAATGCCTGAAAAACGGTACTAATTAGAAAATTAAAACAAATCTACATTTATTTTTAATGTATTTTATTTTAAAAACATTCTTAAATTACATTTACAAAATTTACGCGGGTAAGTATTGCAAATAAAAAAAAAATTGTGAAATTTTCATTTTCACAGTACAATTAAAAAATTGTCTGATTCTCAAAGAAGACCTCACATTTATTAAGAGCATTAAAAACATTATCAGGGACATTTTCACAATTCTGTAGACCCAGATGAACCATTTTAAAAGCGTGAATCATCTTCATGAATTGCCTTTTCTATGGGTTGTTCTGATGTGTCTTCAGCGTTATTTAATTTCTTCGTGATCATGGTCACGTCTAACATGTTTCTGGACGATTCTAATAATGTCCAATTTTTCAGTTGTAAAAGGGGCAGTTCATCTTGTTCATCCGGTTGTCATTCGACTTCTGTATTCAATACAAATCCCGCCTTCAAAAAACAATTTTGAATAGTGTATTCAGTGACATCGTTTGTCCAAACTTTTGCCAGTTCAGAGATGCAATCTCTAAGGTTAATTGTAACCTGCAAGTTTCTCTTTTCTGATAGAGCATTGACAATCTTCATTATTATTCTCTTTCGATAGTGAAATTTAAAATTTTTAATAATGCGTTGGTCTATTGGCTGAGTTTTGACGTTACGTTTGGTGGTAAAAACAACAAGTTTGGCAGAAATACTGGCAGGATGTGCCAGACAGTTGTCAGTTACCAACAGACTTTTCTTTTTTCATACGCTTGCCTAGTTTTAATATCCATTCTTCAAAAATATCACCTGTCATCCATGCTTTTTATTAAAGGTGTAGTTAACTTCCAAAGATTTTGTGCCTCTAAAACATCTTGGGTTTTTTGATTTTCTGATGATTAAAATTCTTAATTTTTCACTTCCTGTCATATTTGCTTCAAGTAGCACAGTGATTCTTTCTTTGCTTTTTTTTTTTTCCGCCAAAACATTTAAACGTAAGCATAAAAAACATCCTTAGGTTCATATTCTTCCAAAATCTTCTTTAAGGTATTGTTCCTCCAATTGTTGCAATCATCTTCACTTAAATTAACCTTTTCCACAGTTCTGTGGCACTCTGTATGTACAAAGGAACTGTGCAAATTTCAGAGGTCATTGATTAATTATTGGACCCGATGTTGGTATATTCTTTTCACATATCATTTGCACCCATTTTAGAAAAACTTTATCAACATCTTTGTATATACACACAACTTAATTCGCTTCTTGTCTGTTCCTCCTTCAATTGCATTTATTAAGAAAACCCATTTGGTTTTATAACTGTCACAAAAATGAAACAAAGACACTCCTACGGGCGTTAATGGCCACAAGTGTTCACTATAAGGATGATTAATTCCAGATGCTAATGAGCAATTTCGGAGGGAAGGAGGCCGTATATTTGAACAGCTGTTTAGCAGTAAATTCTTAAAATTCTTCAAAAATGCTTTTATTAATTTTTTTTAAAAAAATTCGTTATTGAGAGGCTAACACTTCACTATATGGGGTTAATTTTATCTGTAATTTTGTTTCAAGGTGTAATGTTTTCTGAAAAAATTTGTAATACAGAGAAATTCGTTAAATTGAAGTTATATGAGAAGTTATCATATCTATATGACATCTCATATATATATATATAAAAGTAAACTACAGCCATTATCAATCCACTGCAGGTTGGCAGATCAACCGTATTTAGCAGTTAGGGCTTGAACTCTGGTCTACTCAAAGAGCATGTTTTACTGCACTCCTGCCCCTGACCACTCTGCTATGGGACCACCCACCCACACACACACACACACACACACACACACACACACACACACACACACACACACACACACACACACACACACACAGTGCTGCCACTTTATTAGGCACACCTACCTAGTAGCGTGTTGAGCTGCCTTTAGCCTTCAAAACAGCCTGAATTCGTGTAAGCATGGAGTGAACAGGATGCTGAAAATGTTCTGCAGGAATGGAGTACCATGCAGACATGAGTGTGTCACGGTTCCTTGAGATTTGACGTAGTTGTAGGTCAGCAGTGAACATCTCTTTCCAGCTCATCCCAAAGGTGTTCAATAGGATTGAGATCCGGAGACTGAGTGGGCCATTGCAGTAAAGAAAAAATCATTGTCATGTTCCTGGAACCATTCCATAGTGATTCGGGCTTTGTGCACTGGCTGCCAGAAATAACCATCTGACTGGTTTTTCCAGCAGCAGTTACACCTGGTCAGCAACGATGTTTAAGTACGATGTGGCATTCAGATGTCAATCTGTGGGTATCAATGGACCCAACTTGTGCCAAGAAAACATTCCCCACACCATAATACTGCCCCCACCACCTTGCACAGTAGTCGTCAGACATGATGGGTCCATGGATTTAATGTTGTTTTCACCAACTTCTGAGCCTTCCATCAACATGATGCACCAGGAACTTCGACTCGTCAGACCAAGCAACTGTTTACCAATTCTTGATAGTCCAGTGCTGGTGTTGCTGTGCCCGCAGGAGGCATGCTCTCTTGATCTTCATTGATAACAAAGGCACGCGATGTGGCTGTCAGCTGTTGTAGCCCACTTGCAGCAAAGGGCGACATGGTCCGTTGCGATATTTTGTTTTGCGCACCAAGGATGTATTCTGACATGATGTGTGGTGTGTGAAAAGTTCAGGAGAACTGCTGTTTCAGAGATGCTTTGTCCAGCACGTCTTGTACCTACTACCATGCCACATTTGAAGTCCGTTAGATCACTCCTTTTCCCCATTCTTGCTGTGGTTTGTACGCTTAACTGATAGTAGAAAGGTTGTTCTGCTGCAGTTATATCCACAACTGTGGTCATGTGACTTGCAACATTGTGGGATAAACCGTTTGTGTGCACCACTTGTCTGCCACTTTATTAGGTACACCCCTGCACAGCAGGGGTGTACCTAATCAAGTGGCAGCACAGTACATATTTTTTTTTTTTTTTTTTTTTTTTGTAAAATTAATATATTCCTTATAAATGAGGATATTACAGAGGGCTAGACTTTTGTAGGAAAAGGAGCACTAATTACCTTGAAACAAATGGAGAAAATTAAAACTAAAATTAGGATCATATTTGGCAAGGTGTGATTCTGCTACCTGAATACTGAGATGCACAACTTACCTACTAAGGAAGTTCAAAATATAACAAATTTTAACAATTCATCATGTCCATGCTGAGTGTGAGAGAATATTCAGACAGATTAAAAAAAAAATAAAAACTGAGTTCAGATCTTTTCTGTCTGTTGAAGCTTTGGAAATGCTTCTGACAGCCAAGAGTAAACAGCAGGGCCATTGTTATGAACAAACTTTGATTCAACATTCTGAAGACAGCAACATATGGAACAGTATTGTTCTTGAAGCAATCAAAATCACTTGATGTCAAATAAAATATCCAAATGGAAATTCAAGCCGAAAATGTCAAGCTAATATGTAAAGGCATACCATACTGGTAAACAGTCCTATTCCTGTATTTTATTTATATAATATAATATAAAAATTATATATATTTTTTTAGTGAATTTTAATTTTTGGGGTAGTGGTAGTGTGGACTTTAAAAAAATCTTCTGCTTTTTCCAAAATATCTGTTTTCTTCTTGTGGTTTGGGATGCACTCCTCCTTTTTGGTAAAAACATTGTTTTGGCCCTAAAACAACTTGTTTTCCATTCTGTTTATATCTCCATCTTTTTGAAAGTCAAAAGTTGCAGTTATATATTACTAACAGCTTACAGGGATAACTAATCAATACAAAGAAAACTAACAAGAAGTGATGTGGCACTGGAAAGACAAGGCATAGATACCCCATATATTATGATTTTGAAGAAAATATATGAGAATGCTACCTTCTTTATTAGACTTGACAAAGACAGTAGGAAATTTAAAATTGAGAAAGGAGTTCAACAAGGAGACACAATATCTCTGAAGCTATTTACTGCTGCCCTTGAGGAAGCTTTCAGAAGATTAGACTGGTCGCAGAAAGGAGTCAATGTGAATGGAGAGTACCTAAACCATTTACGATTTGCAGATGACATTGTGGTCATAAGCCACAATACCAAAGAATTAGAGGAAAATCTTAATCAGTTATGCACAATGCAAAATCTTAATCAGTTATGCACAATGCAAAATCTTAATCAGTTATGCACAATGCAAAATCTTAATCAGTTATGCAAAATTAGTAAGGATTTTGGACTAAAGATGGATATGCCACAGAAAGGGACAGAAATAATGATTGAAGGAGCAGTAATTGAAAAGATGGAGTCATATACTTATCTGAGACAAGTTATTAGCTGTAATAATGATAAATGGCTGGAAGTCAAGAGAAGAATAAATTTTGGATGGATGGCATTCAGGAAATATAGTCACATACTGAGGAGCAATATCCCAATTTGTTTGAAACGTAAAATAATGAACCAATGTATACGCCCCTCCATGACTTATGGAAGTGAAACTTGAGCACTCACCAAAAGAATGGAAGAGAAGCTGAGAACTACACAGCAAAGAATGGAACAAATTATATTGGGAATCAGACTGTTAGATAAGAAGAGAAACACATGGATTGGGCAGACAGTAAAGTAAAGGACCTTAAAGTAAAGTAGTAGTAAACATTAAAATGAAGTAGTAAAGTAGTAGTAAACATTAAAGAGAAGTAGTAAAACAGTAAAGGAAATTCTTATCAGAACTAAAATGGTCCTGGAGGGCACATAGCTCGAAGACATGATGACAGATGGACTAAGAAAATAACAGAATGGTACCCAAGAGGAGCTAGAAGAAAACCTGGAAGACAACGGCAGATATGGATAGATGAAATTCATGAGTTTGTGGGTAGTAAATGGATGGCCATTGCACAAAACAGAAGGTTTGTTTGTTTGTTATTTGGTTTTTAGGAGCATTAGCAATTAAGGCCATATTGCTCCGGGAATATGCGGTGGTCATTCCCTGACCTTTCCACATCCTCCGTATTTGGTGGTCACGGGCTCGAACCCCGGTCTAATCAAGAAGCATGTGCTACGCACTGCTGCTCCTTCCCACCTGGTTACGGAGGCGCACCCTGAAAATAGAAGGAACTGGAAAGTTGCTGGAGAGGCCTTCATCCTGCAGTGGATTAAAAATGGCTGATGATGATAATGATGCTGTATAATCACAGTTTTGAAGTTGAGTTTGTGTCATACAGGATGCACATTAATAGAAACTTGGTGCCAAGGAGCAGTAGGCATTGTGTTATATTCATGTAAATGCCCTTGTAATTGCTATAGATAAACCAGGTTAATGATGCATTGAATGTTATATTCATACAAAAAACCCTGACAGTTTTTCCATGTAAACCAGGATATTGATGTATATAACAGTAAAATTTTCACTATACAGTAGGCCCTCGTTATAACATGGTTTGCTTTACGCTGATAAAGCTGTTCTTATATTATAACCCGTATCTGACTATAACGCTGTCACAAATCACTATATATGTAATGCTCTTTTACAGATTGAATTTTTGGCATATTTAATGAAATCGTTTCATTTGATGGAGTCGATAACTTGAAAATGAATAGCAAAAAACACAGCATTAAAATGTTTCCCCACGCTCAGTGAAATTTTTCGCACACTAATTTAATTGCAGTAAAGTGTCTTGTTATGTAGTTCTGAGATCAACATTTAAAAAAATGATCAAGTATATTGCTTGTAATATTTGCGTTATATGCATTTTTCCTAAGTCTAGTCATCACTCAGTACAGTATTAGACATTGTGCATAACGGACAGTTTACTTGAACATTGTATCATAATTAATGCAACCAACGCAGATACATTTTCGAAGAGTTAATAATGGCGGATAAGAATGAAAAAGCAACGTCTGGACGAAGTACGAAGTACATCAACGACAAGAAGATGTGTGCCATAATTTAGGACTGGCAAGTTTAACTGTAAGAACAATTAAAAATAAAGAATTAATTTTAGCAGTGGGAAAGACAGCTGTAAGACAAATGTAAGAAAAAGACTGAATTTGAAAATTAAATTAGACGTTTTGAAGCGAATCAATTCCAGTCAACGACAAGAAGATGTGTGCCATAATTTAGGACTGGCAAGTTTAACTGTAAGAACAATTAAAAATAAAGAATTAATTTTAGCAGTGGGAAAGACAGCTGTTCCACTGCAAGCAACTAGGGCTAGGCCGGCTATTAGGATTGAAATGGTGACTTTAACTAATTTTATTGAAGATAATATCCAATGCAGAATTCAGTTAAGTTAAATTTTATAAAGAGAGAGAGAGAGAGAGAGAGAGAGAGAGAGAGAGAGAGAGAGATATTAGCCTATATAATGATCTGAAGAAAACTCACTTAAAAAAGAAAAAAAGTGGAACCATATAAAACTAGTAAGGGCTGGTTGAAATAGATTTAAAATTCAGAGAGAAGCCGCAAGTGCAGATTAAGGAGCCGAAACTTTCAAAAAAGAACTTGTTAAAATTATTGAAGAGGGGTATTATGTGTTATATTTCTCAACAAGTTTTTAACATAGATGAAGCAAGACATTTTGGAAACAAATGCCTAAAAGAAGTTTCATATTGAAAAAAAAAAAAAAAAAAAAAAAAAAAACATGCCAGGTTTCAAAGCAGCGAAGGATCGGTTGACTTTATTGTTGAGTGGTAACGCTGCAGGGGATTTAAAATTAAAACCCCTTTTAGTTTACCAGGAAGAGGGCCAAAGTACAACCCAAAATCAACACATTTTTCATGATTAAATTCACGATTTCAATTGTAATTTTAAGTTTAATTTAATTTAATTTAGTTTAGTGTTGGTCAAAATATTTAATATTTTGACCGACATTTGTGCATCTTTTTAGTACCGTTTATTATTGATTAGGAAATATCCTATGGCATTGACTGCAACTCACAAATACATATGTTACCTTATGGGAATGCAGCGCTCGCTTAGCGCAGGTTCACTTAGTGCTCTGTTTTTCTTGAATGAATTATCAGTGTTAAGCGAGGGTCACCTGTAAAACCTTATTCTGGATATGATGAAGACTGGGGGTTGTTGTAGGCTACAATATGAGATTGTGATGCTAGGTACTTTTGTGAAACAACGAGATGGCAAAGGAGTGTCTGACCGAACCACTTATGTACTACTCTCAGTGCTCAAATGGTGAGTTTATCAATAGTGATTCATTCATTTTTGGCAGTAATGTCACCAGATAGACCTCTGAGAAGCTAATATAATTTATTCTGAAAACAACTAGTGGCTTAAAGCTCTCCACATCCAAAATAAAAAATGTTTAAAATTATAACATTATTACCATGGTAACTTATAGCATGGATTCTTATTTCCATGAAACTATTTACCATAAATAGCCGATTGTTTTGAAGCTTATCTTATTTCTGTATTTCAAAAGTCTAAATACCCGTTAATTGTCTAATTTATTCATGTAGTGCAGCATGGTTGCACTTTATATAATGGATAACTTTATGAAAATTTCTTAGTATAGCACATCCTCAGTATTGATGGTTTTGATTATTCTGTGGTAGTTTCTCTGCTAGCTGCATTTCTCTACATTTTTATCATGTACAGAATAGTGGTACTACCACTATTCTGCTGACAGATTAAGATTTTGTCACAATATTTGAGTCAATATTTGTAAGAACTGCTGACCGGATTCCTGTATACCAGTCAGTGATTATTGAAAAGAAAGTATAACATTGTTGACTGTATAACAAATAAACAGGAATCTCTAGATGAAATCAAACCAGACTTGGATGTATGCTGGAGAAGGCTGTTGTCTGATACAGTTAAAGACCCAAAAGTTATCTCATTGATAGAAGAACTGCAGAGGATTACTGGTTTGATATGATGTGAGATGAGAAAGAAGAGAGTGATGTGATTCATAAATCTCAGCGGTTCACTAAGGAACAGACAGGGGTTTTGAATGTGTCTAAGGCTCTTGCTCACAAGGTGATTAAATGGACCTTTGATGGAGTAAAATGTATACTACATCTAAAATTTAAAAGAGGTTTGGAAGTTCTTTACAAGGAGATCTGCAGGAATTGCAATGAAAGACAAAGTGAACATGCATAATTGTTTTTAAGAACATTACAACTTTGTATTCATTCTCTGCATGCTCTTGTAAGTGTGCGCTCACCTTCTTAGAAAGTTCTCAAGAAATATCCTGCATCTCTCTCTCTCATCCATCCTGCTGTGCGAAAGATAATGAAGGTGGTAGCAAATGTGTTGCTACTACCTCCATTATCTTTTGCTATCATCATTTTTGGTGAGGTTTTTTTTTTATTATGATAGCTTATTATAATCCTGTGAATTACTGTACTTATTAACTACAGTAATTCACAGGATTTACTGCACTTATTAATAAATTTTGTCATAAGAATATACAGGTAGTTCTCGACTTTACGAGTTAATTCGTTCCTAGCACGTGCTCGTAAAGCGAAAACTCGTAAAGTGGGAATTTATTTCCCATAGACATAAGGTTAAAAATAGGGGTTACGTTCTAACAATGAAATTAGTTAGCAAATTAGTTTGTTTAAACAATGATTGATTTATCCAAAGAAATCAAAACGTAGCCTGTAAAATCAAGCAAATTATAATAATAGAGAAATTATTTACAAATGTTAAAGACTTATAAATGTTAAAGAATGTTTATTCTTCATCATCATCGACTAAATGCACACTCATTAATCACTCATTATTGGCTCGGCACTTGTTGGTTTGTCGCACAAGGTGTCGTCTTCAGAAATGTTTCAAGAGGCATTTGTTTCCAAGGTTCTTTTAATTATAAATTTAATGATTGCATGCATAAGCATTTTTTAATGGCACACACAAATTGCAACACGATTCGCGTGGAGTAAAAGTTTACCAAGCTTAAAAAAAAAAAAAAAGAATGAAGAGAAGATTCTGAAAATTTATTTGTTTTTTATACGATTGAAGATTTCAGTAAAGGGAAAACACATTTCACCATAATGATGCAAAAAAACCACACAATTCCAGCTATCAGTTTTCGCAAATGCAAGAAGATCGAGTTTACTACCTGTTTATAATTGCTTGCAATAACAGAAAAGCCCAATAAACCTTTCTGGAAAGTGCAAATTATTTTTATTGTTTTATGGTCGTGACCTCCAGAAATGTGCTTTAGAAAAATATCACAAAGGCATTTAAAATTGATTCTTATAATGGAATATATAACAATGAATGTATAGTGCATTTTAACGATTTGAATTGGCAACTAATACAACTTACAAACCACACTCACAACCTTTTATATGGCCTTAAGGTCACGCTTGTGACCTTTAAAATGACATTTTAGAGAGATAAATAGCTTAGTTATACAGCAAAAATTTCAACTTCCGAGATCTTGAAACGAATTACCAAAAAACAATGTGTTATTGGGTTCACATTACGATTTTTTAACGATGCGATGGTGTGTCTGGAACTGATTAATATTGTAAAGCAGGGTACACTGTATTGTAAATGTTGTATAGCTACGCACGTGGTTTGGAATGCTGTATTTATGAATGCTTAACATTCATTTTTTGCAATTAATGTTCATATTTTTGATATTGTTGATACTTGATACTTGGGTAAAAAAACTTGTAAACCCGGGAACTCGTAAAGCAAAAACTTGTAAAGTGAGAACTGCCTGTACAGAAGTTTTCTGTGTTTCTTGTTGAAATTTTTCCTGAACATTTCGGTCATTATTTGAACACTTCTTGCTCCTATTCTTTGTTGCCTATTATTGTGAATATATTAGAGTCGCCAAACCAGAGTTTGTGTAAATTCTTATAAACAATTAATTAGTACTTTTTTTTTTTTTTTTTTTAAGATCACTGACATATTATCCAAGATTAAAAATTGATGTAATCTAAAAATCTTTTCTTACAATTTTATCCATCCCCTATTCACTAGTGTACACAGTTAATACTTTTTAAAGGTTAACAGCATAACAGATCAAATTTTGAAATTGATCCTAAATAAAGTTGCTGGTATGAGTGACTTATTGTAAATTATGACTTAACTTTATATTTAGTATGGCCCTGAAGTTATGTAAAATAAAAAGCACATTTTTATTTTTAGGTGAGTGGTATGCGCCAACTGTGGGGAATAGCACTGAAAGCTTCCAATACGGATGTTAGTATGGCTGCTATTCAGTACTTAAATAATTATTATATTAATGGTAAGTACTTTTGCTAAATATATCAGCAGTAGTTTATCTTATACTTAAAATAACCTAAAACCTTTTACCCTAAAACTTTTTCATCTCAAAAGAAGACACACAGAGAGGTGTGCCTTTAGAGATGAAAAAGTAAACAAAAATTTGTTGAATGACATAGTGATATGGAAGAACAACAATGAAAATTAAACTAAATTGACTCCCTGTTTTGAAAGTAGGTTTTATTTATTCTTATATTTAGAAATACTACATCCAGAACGTTCAGTTTACTAAGCCAATGTTTCCCAAACTAATTTGGCCATGGAACTTTTAGGCTACTGATAGAACACACACACATACACACAAACACACACACACATACACACAAACACACACACACGCACACGTGTGTGAGCATGCGCATATGCATGCAGTGGGTGTTCTTAATAAAAAATGCTATTTGTACTGCTCAAAAGTTGACTGAAAAGACTTACTTTTTAAATGTACTCCCCCCCCATCCCCCAAAAAAGAACATAACATAACAAGAGATATAATCTCTCCAAGTAGTTAACACATTAACTGCCATTTGACAACTGTCTCATCCTTTACTTGACAACTTGACAACTATGTCTCATCCTTTACAGTATAATTTTAGTAGTGGAAAATGATGCAAGAAAGCAAGCTTACACATACATCACCTGTCTCTCCCTCTAACATTTTGTCTAGTTCTTCCTTAAATTTATTCAATCTTTCAACATCCATAACACCAAATGGAAGTCTGTTCCAACTCAAGTACCCAATTTCCACATATCTATCCATCATATCTATCACGTGACCATCATTACTCAGTTTGAATTTATGCACCCTAATGTTTGTAGTCTGAGAAAGAGGAAGGAACTGATTAAGTAAGCTAAATGTTAAATGCCATTAGTATTTAGCTTACTTAATCAGTTTAACGCCCTAACAGGTGCCTAGTCTTCTGATGCTGCAGTTTGCAGAACTGAAGCCTTTCTTGGTAAGAGCACCCTTTTGTTACTCTCTACTCTGCATTTGTTTCGACAGATTCACATACCTCCTAAAATGAGGCTTCTAGACCTCTGTGCGGAAATCAAGATGTGGCCTTATATAATGGGCTAATCACCTCCTTATCCCTACTGCTAAAATTCCTGTATATCATTGACAAAATACCAACGGTCCTGGCAGCCCATCTGCACTGCTCAGAGAACTTCATATCTGATTGCACAATAACCCCCAGGTCCTTTTCATTTTCTATGACGCTGAGTTTGGTACCATACAGTTGGTATATTACTTTGGGATTACTGCTACTCGTATGCAGTACTTTTCAATTGTCAACATTAATCTTCATTTGCCACTTTTCTACCCTTCTACCTAATTTTTCTAGAACTTTCTGCAGTAGCATACCCTGATTGCTGTCATTAACAGAAAAGTACCCATACTGTATGTACCATAATTTGTTTGAGTATCACTCACATTCTTATAGTGATGCTTAAATGAATACAGAGGGTGTAAAAATTTAAAGTGAATGTAAATCTCGAGTTGTAAAGAGAAAAACTAAGACAAACGAGGACAAATTTTAAAAACCCGCGAGGACATCCGAGGACAGCTTAAAAAAGAGGACATGTCCTCGGAAACCCTGACGTATGGTCACCGTACCCACCATCCCTGTAAAAACAATCTCTTTTGCTATAAGCACATAACGTTGCTGAAAAAATTCTTCCCCATGGTCCTTGCATAATCTTTCGTGGTCTGAATTGTTTGGCAAAGTTCTCATTATCTGCTCCATCCGATCGTGTTTGTGTAGAATTCCATTGTTTCAAATTTAACTTTTTAAAATTTAACCTAACTCAACTTTTTTCTCAACATTGCCCTGTACCTGTGAAGAAAATTCTGAAATCTCCTATCGTTAATATCATTATTGCAGATCTGTACAACAATAATCACTTTTGTACCCTTAATTGCCAGCTGCTGTACAACTTTTCAAATCATTAACTTTTGTTTCTGGTAGACAAACTCTGGTGTTATCTCACTTATATTTTTTATATAAGATGTTTCCTATTTTCCTAATAATAGAATCATCATTAGTAGCTATTTCCTGTGGGACCAGCACTCTCTGGTGAGGATTTTGTTTTTGTAAGCTATCATTTACTGTAAATAAAAAAAAAAAGTATAGGCAATAAAATCAGTATAAAAAGCATAATAACAAAGTAAAATTGTTACGATTGTGTGTATGTTATTTGGTTTTTAGGAGCATTAGCAACTAAGGCCATATTGCTCCAGGATATGCGGTGGTCATTCCCTGACCTTTCCGCATCCTCCGTATTTGGTGGTGACGGGCTCGAACCCCGGTCTAATCAAGAAGCGTGTGCTACGCACTGCTGCTCCTTCCCACCTGGCTACTCCTTCCCACCCCGGAGGCTCCTCGATTGTGTGTAATTAGTGGAATTGGTATAACACAAAATGTCATAACAAAAACTAACACAGCATGGGTATTGCTTGTACTTAGGCCTGTCAAGTTGGGGGAGGGGTATGGATTTAGTACCTAGTCCTTGCAATATTTAAAATGACTGGTCTGGTCCAGATTTTAATGTTCAATTTTTAAGTAATTATTCATTTTTAATAGTCAGAAAAAATTCTACACACTGGAAATAATAAAAAATGTTTTTATTTTATTAATTTTTTATCTTATTGAATTATTATATATTAAATTGAATTGTTGCTTTTTTAACCCCCCCCCACACCTTATGTAGCCACACATGCCCACTGGGTGCTTGTCATGCACTTTACACTGCAGCCCATGTTATATTTTGATGCCCCTGTTTATGGTGCCCTTAAAAATTTAAAAATATGGTTACACCAGTGTTTGTTTATCATGGCAGTCTTTATTTAAAAAAGATTGCAACAATGAATTCTAAACTTGTAAATTTTTTATAGCCATACATTTCATACCTGTATGAATGTTTCCATTAATGGTTCTTTTTTAAATGAATGAAAATTTCAATTTAAAAATGTATTGAATACAAAACAACACAATAAAGCAATATGTAATTTTCTTAAATATAATGAAATGCTATCGTGTTCTACAAACATATCAATATAGTGGTTCTAGTTTATAGTGTAAATAAATGTGCAACTTATATGTAATGGACTGTGGAACTAAAACTCCTGTATAATTACAATAATAATAACAATTTACTCTCACGCACCATACACAAAGTATGTTTTTAAATAACAACTGACATTTTTTCCCTTGCCATAAATTTATTTAAATGGTAAAAACTGAAAATTCAGTTATATAAATTTAAAGAAGTCTTATAATTTTATTACTACCAGCACAAATTAATTTGAAGATAATGCATGGAATTTGAATTTTCAAATGTTTGTCTGTTTACTAAGAGTGAACATGATTGGCATATGAATGTTACTTCATTTTTGGCAAAATCTACCTGTGTGGTTATGAACCATTGTAAACATATCTGCTATGATACAGCCTGGATGCAGTACCAACTTGTAGCAATTGAAAATTACAATCACAGGACTTCTAAGAAATTTATGTACTGTGTCTGAGTGCACAGTGAAAAATGGGTATCTTAGAAAGAATACTTGAAGAGGGGATAGTATAGATTTCACAGAAGGTTATAATTATAGTTATAGGTTAGCATGACATCCAGGTTATAATTTTTTGCTGCTTTTTTTTTTTTCCATGCTGACATGTTTTTATACATTAGGCTACTGTATAAAATCATATACAGTAGCCTAGCCAGACCTCACATGCCAGCTGCTATGCAAAGAATTAATATGATTAAGTCAGAAGGATAATTTTATCCATAAATTATTTACTAATAACTAGATATATATTTTTTTTTTGTAGAATATCTTATAGATTCCAGTCACAAAATTATCAAGTCAAGTATTCAAGTGTTGAGAAGTGGACCCCAGGGTTTCCCCCATTAGCCACTATTATTCATCTTGTGGTGCTAAATCGCCTAGTGCTAAAATGCCAAAGCTGGTTATTTTATGTAGAGTGTTGCTTTATTCTAGTGTGAATGTGTAGTGTTTGTACACAACATTGGCAGTAAATATTACCAGTCTTTCATTAGATGTTAAGATAATTAAAATATGTTTATAATTGAGATGTTATCCATTATTTTTTCACAAGCTGTTTACTTTAAACATATTTTTTGAATGAAGAGTTATATATAGTTTTTGTTATTACTTTCCAGTTCATCATGGAACCTTAGAAAAGGAAGAAGAATTTATTCAGCGTTGCATGGATAGCCTAATCACTGCTTCTCAAAATGTGAGCGAGGTATGATTATAATGGATAGACTGTGAACCAGATTGAAGTATAAATTGATATTCTCTGTAATCAAGATAGTGATAATTTTTGATAACTAATTTTTTAAATCTTTTGAAGTGTCATAAAAATTGCTTACTGTTTGAAATTCTCATAAGCACTCTATTACAGATATACAAATTCTTTTGATATTTGAAAAATATCAAATATCTAATTGAAAAATATCTAATTTGAAAAATATCAAATTCTGATATTTTTCACTTTAGAAGACAATCTATTACAGTCTAGTACATTTGACCACTAAAAAAGAAATCAGCAAACTCAGAATGAAAATTTATGAAACTTAGATTATAAAATAGAAAATATCCCTCTTATTGAGATATTTTCCTTTTTATAGCCTTTGCTGACTCCTGAAGAATGCTGTGCATTTTTGTAGCTGTGTACATCATCATCAGAGGGTTGTAACATTGACCCCAGACTCCTTGTACCTTAATGAAAGCAATATTTTAAAATATTTACTTGATGTTTAAAATGTCAAAATGTTTACAAGAATTTTGTAGCCTTTTCTTTACAGGAGGTTTCTGTTATGCTTATGTTGTGTTTTTTTTTTTTTTTTTTCAAGAGATTTTTGTTATGTTTATGCTATACACTGAGTGATCACTGAATTATGACTACCCCTATGAAAATTGAATGCGACCCATTGACCATGTGAGGAGTTAGTTGACCTACGTAGCATAGGTAAATCCTTCAGTGTAAATCCTTAAGTGTCAGTGGTTCAGTAGGTAGTAAAATTCTGAGTGCGATCGGTGAAAGGAAGGATTTATCAGACTCTGATAAAGGACAGATTGTGGGGGTTCGACAAGCTGGTGCCTCGATTTCCCAAAGCCGAACTGATGGGATGTTCAAGAGCTGCCGTAGTTAAAGTGTAACGGGATTGGCATCAAAATGGTCAAACAACGACCCGACGGCAAAACTGCAAAGGTTAGCGAAAGGTTGATGTTAGAGGTGGGCGCTGGGTCCGATGACTAGTGTGGGCAAACAGGCGCAGCACTGTTGAAGAGTTGACTACCCAATAGAACATGGGCCAACCCAGAACAATATCTGGCATGACCATGCATCGCACACTCGCACGTATGGGCTATACCAGTAGACGACCCCTATGACATCCTCTCCTAACCAAGGTTCATCGATGTAAAAGACTTGCCTGGTGCAAAGAGCATGCAAGTTGGATGTTAGAAGACTGGAAGAAGGTGTGCTTGTCGGATGAGTCATGTTATTTACTCCACACCATGGATGGTCATGTACAGATTTGCCGTCAACAACATGAGGCTCTTGCTCCATAATGCATGGTATCAAAAATGTAGGCCGGTGGAGCCGGTTGTATGGTGTGGGACATGTTTCATTTGGCAGGAACTTGGACCCCTGGTGCACATAGGCACCTCCGTAGCCAGGTGGGAAGGAGCAGCAGTGCATAGCAAACGCTTCTTGATTAGACCGGGGTTCGAGCCCGTCACCACCAAATACGGAGGATGCGGAAAGGTCAGGGAATGACCACCGCATATCCCGGAGCAATATGGTCTTAGTTGCTAATGCTCATAAAAAAAAAAAAAAAAAAAAACCCTGGTGCACGTGGAACAACATATCAGTGGTAACTGCTATCATCAAATGCCATAATGCTTTTTTCATTATACCATAATTATGACATCACATCACTCCTGTTTCCTTTTAAATCTTGTCTCTGATGAAGTCGGTGAGACTGTCACAGAAATGTGTGATTTTGTGTTTCTCATCATCTATATCCAGAACATTAAATGTTCTTCTGGAAATAGACTGTGAGTTCTTATAATTAAACAGGTTAGGTCTGAGTCTGGTGTTTATTGTGTTTTCTCTGCGCTCCAGTTTAATTCATATTATAGGCGCCTCCGTAGCCAGGTGGGAAGGAGCAGCAGTGCGTAGCACACGCTTCTTGATTAGACCGGGGTTCGAGCCCGTCACCACCAAATACGGAGGATGCGGAAAGGTCAAGGATTGACCACCACATATCCCGGAGCAATATGGCCTTAGTTGCTAATGCTCCTAAAAACCAAAATAACAACAACAACAATTCATATTATGATGTACTCATAATATAATCCTGGTTTCCAATCTCTATGCAGTGGTAAAACTTTTTTTTTCTTCTCTTACTTGGATTTTTCTATTTATAACTTTGAACTACCCTAATAGTGGTTCCCATTACAGTAAAAACCGAGCTATCCGGCATTCGTGCACCTGTATGGGGGGGATTTGCACTGCCTACTCACTCAGTGGCAAAGAGGCTGTAAGTTAAATAATTGAACACATTACAAATTGCATCAGATAAAGCCAACAGTGTTTAACAAAACCAATTATCCAAAAAAATTAACTTAAAACAAATTTTGGAAAGTTGGTAAGGACAGTACATAGTGTTTAAATTACATCAAAGTGACCACAAGGACCACTGGAGTCCACCATTCTTAACCCAACCACCACCACCATTAAAGTATCCATTCTTCTGACATGAATACAAAGGTTAGAGGAGTTTACAGCTTATTTTGACAAGCATATTATCATTAATCACATGAGCTGTGGCAGTAAAATTCCCAGACTGGTGCAATAAAAAGAACACAGACATTGAGGTTTTCACAGACATTCCCTCAGATTTGCCAGACAAGCTGCACTTGCTACCTGGGAGTCTAAAATGCTGATGGAACTGATATTCGGGTGACACATAAGTCAAGTGGACCCAATTTCGGCGAAGTCTGGATGGTCTGTGACAGCCAAATCTTCTGCTTGCACCTTCACGATGGTCGGACTGTTAGTAATCCTGGGTATAACCTCCATGCACAAGTACATGGTGAGTGACCACCCAGGTGTGATCCAACGTAAGCAGGGGGACGAGGTGTGGCGCCCACACCACATGGAGGAACGCCACCCCTCTACGTTACCAGGCAGTACTAGGTGGTACATCAACCAGTGCAATACCACCACTTTGCTTATTGCAGGCTTGAAGTGGTGGAACCCATGTTTAGTCTCTATAGCTAAGTTCCGGTCAACCATTCCCTATCTCTTCCATCATGCAGTATGATTGACTTTTGAGGTTATGTTGAACATTGAGGCGAGATCCAATATTCCTTACATTTCGAGGGTACAGCTCTAAAACGGTGTTCGCAGGCCGGCCGCTAGTTAGTACACCGGACCGAACCTATTGGTAACTCTCTAGGAGGCTTCTGGATCTTGCTACCTCTACTCTGCCAGATAGTGACTGGAGGGAGTCCGAGTAGTGTGTATGCGGGGAGCATTGTCGAGCCCATGTTATGTCAAGGATCTGGGTATATTGTTACCATGTGTACGCCATATCCAAAAATTTCATTACTTCATACAGCATGCCCACCCACTTTTTCTTACTATTGAATACACCATGAATTGTCAAACTAATAGAGCAAGCTTATTTGTGAAAAGATCTAAACCTCCTAAGCACTTCCTAATTCGTTTCACAAATATACATGGTCTCAATTCTAATCTCAACGATGTCCATTTCTACTTGCAGTCTGCCAAACCCCATGTACTTTTTCTGACAGAATCTCAGTTATCGGTTGTTTCAACTATTGCTTACCTCAGATGCCCAAATTATTCGCTCTATGATTCTTTTCACCTCAAAGGTGGTACTTGTGCATATGTCCGTTCTGATATTCCCTGTCAGAGACTCGGCAATTTGGAATCTCCTCTCTTTGATCTTTTCTGGCTTAAAATCTCTCTGCCTCATTGTGTCAAATTCATCTGTTGTCTCTACCGTTCTCCCAACTCCACTAATCACTTGGAGCTCTTTGATTTCCTCTCTTTGCAACTTGACTTTCTCCAGTCCAACTTTCCTAACAGTGAGATAATTTTCCTTGGTGATTTTAATGTTCACAACGCCAGCTGGCTTCTGTTTTCTAGTCACACCGACCCAGCTGGTCGAGATGCTGAAGCTTTTGCAATTACTAATGACCTTGCACAGATTGTTTGTTACCTACAAGAATACCCTACAATCCTAATCATACAGCCAATATGCTTGATCTTTTTCTCACAAACAACCCTTCTAAGTACAAGGTCGAAGTGAGAGGTCCTTTAGGTACTTCAGATCACAACTTGGTGATTGTCTCTTCTCCAATGGAACCTTTATCTCATGGCTATTCCCAACTGTGTGTTGTTTGGCATTACAAGAATGCAAAATGGGATGACCTGCGAGTCTTCTTTTCCGTGGTCAGATTACTGTTTCAAAACTTCTGATGTCAACGTTTGCTCAGATCGTGTTAGTGAAATTATTCTTGCAGGAATGGAATCCTTTATCCCTCACTCCACGTTAAAATCTCGTCCTTTATCTAAACCTTGGTTTTCCAATAAATGTGCTAAGGCTGTTCAAGAGAAGAATGTTGCATATCATAATTGGCTTGTTTCTAATTCTCCAGTTTCATTTTCTGCCTAACCAAAGCCCGGAACAATTGTAAAGCAGTTATTAATCAGTTCAAACTAGAATTTGAACAGACTTTCATCAACCGGTGAAATACCACCACTTTGCTTATTGGAGGCTTGAAGTGGTGAAACCTATGTTTAGTCTCTAGAGCAAAGTTTCCGGTACCCCCCTCCCCCCATACTTCTCCTTCAACCCATGCACGGTACTAAGTACTATAGGTTTTGATACCTTTCGTGTTTGGGGTTTTCATAAAAAAAAAAAAAAAAAAGGCTAAGAGTAGAAAACTTGCTTCTTGCCGTAATGGCAGCCGAGCATTCTGGTCTCATGTGAAAGCTATTGGCCGCAACTTTTGCCCATCTCTGCTCCCACCTCTGTCCAAACCAGATGGTTCTGTTGCCACTTCAGCCAAGGATAAAGCTGACCTGCTAGCATCCCATTTTTCTTCCAACTCATGTATTAATGATCTTGGTAAAACAACTCCCATCATTCCCAACATGCTCCATTCAATGCCTCCTGTGGTCTTCTGTCCAAAGAATGTCAGAAGGATTTTGAGGAATCTTGATGCTAAGAAAGCTCCAGGTCCCGATGGTATTTCTCCACTTGTTCTCAAAATCTCCTATTTTTTTCCGCCTTTTTTCACTTTCTTATTCCAAAGGTGATTTTCCTTCTTCTTGGAAATTTGCTCATATTCAGCCAGTTCCTAAAAACGGTGACAAATCACTCCCATCCAATTATCGTCCCATTGCAATTACTTCTACTCTTTCTAAAGTAATGGAGAAATCAATTAACAGCCATCTCTTAAACTATCTAGAAACCTTCCGTCTGATCAACAATCACCAGTATGGATTCTGCCAGTGTCGATCCACTGGTGATATTCTGGCTTATGTTACCCTTTTATGGACTAATTCAATGGAAAGGTTCGGTGAAACACAAGTAGTTACTCTTGACATCTCAAAGGCTTTCGATCGTGTTTGGCATAAAGCTCTTCTAAACAAGCTTCCATCTTATGGTTTGCCAACTGTTTTTAGTAATTGGTTATCCAGTTTTCTCTGTGATCGCTCACTGAGGGTGATGGTAGATGGCTCTCTGTCTTCTAACTTCTCCACTAATGCCGGTGTCCCCCAAGGTTCAGTTCTTTCCCCCACTCTTTTCCTCTTGTATATTAATGACCTTCTTCCATTGACTGGAAATCCTATCCATAGTTTTGCCGATGATAGCACATTGCATTCCACTTTCCATTTTGAGAAACCTTGTCCTGCTCAATCAGCTTCAATTTCTCGAAAATTTGCTACCAATTCCTTAAATGCCGATCTTCAGGTAATTCTCCAGTGGGGCAAAGACAACGTAGTTGATTTCAACCCTTCTAAAACTCAGTCTTGTCTTATATCTCACAAAAAGGATTCTTCTGCTCCTATGCTTATCTTTAGTGACATTCCGATTTCTAGGAAAAATGATATATCTCTTTTGGGGATTACCCTGACTTCTAATCTCTCTCTCTCTCTCTCTCTCTCTCTCTCTCTCTCTCTCTCTCTCTCTTGGCACAAGCACATTACAAATACTGCTTCCTCCGCATCTGAAAAACTTGGTTTTCTCTTTCGATCTTGGCGTTACTTTTCTTCCAAACAGCTGCTCACTCTGTATAAATCGCAAATCCGCCCTGCCATGGAATATTGTTCCCACAACTGGGGTGGTGCCCCCAAAACCTCTCTCAGGATTCTTGATTCCATTCAGAAGAGAGCAGTTAGGTTAATTAATGATTCATCTGTAACAAAGTCTCTCCACTCGCTTTCTCATAGACGTACTGTTTCTGCTGCATGCTTCTTCTACAGATACTTCCATGGGCACTGTTCTTCTGAATTGGCATCTATAATTCCCGCTCTCTCTTTCAAAACAGTCCAAACACGTGCCGCCACCAGCCAACATCCATTTACTGTCCAATTTCAAACTCACAGAAACAACTTTTCATCTTCCTCTTTTATTCATTCAACTGCCGTTTTCTGGAACAACCTTCCTTCATACGTATTTCCTGAAAATTATAGTCTACAGAAGTTCAAGTCCAATGTCAACAAATATCTTCTTTCGTCTTCTCAACTTGCAACCCAAGCACGGTACTAAGTACTATAGGTTCTAATACCTCTCGTGTTTGTGGTTTACATATAAAAAAAAAAAAAAAACGTGAAGGAGCTGAAATTTTTTTTTTTTTTTTAATTCAAAGTAATCATCACATGATTGATGAATGCACTTCTACACCATTATTAAAGTTTCTGATAAGAGTCAGTGAAGGTATCCAGAGAGATGATATTCAGTTTAATGGTTAAACTTTTCTTTATATCCTCTACATCCTGAAATGGCGCCTCCGTAGCCAGATGGGCAGGAGCAGCAGTGCATAGCACATGCTTCTTGATTAGACTGGGGTTCGAGCCCGTGAGCCACCAAATACGGAGGATGTGGAAAGGTCAGGGAATGACCACTGCATATCCCCGGAGCAATATGGCCTTAGTTGCTAATGTTCCTAAAAACCAAATAATAATAACATCCTGAAATCTCTTCCCTTTTAGGGTAGTTCTCATACTGCAAAGTAAAGTGGTTGGTTGACTGTACAATGCCATGTTTTGTTAGAAACGTTTTCATTTGAAAAGGCAGCTGGTTCTAGTGCAACAAGAACCAGTGGCTTTTCTCTTTAAATTGGGCCTCCCCCAGAAAATCACTTCACTAATCTCTGAAGTGCCTGCATGTGGAATGCAGAATTGACTGTCTTCCCTTAAGGTACAAATTCCTTGTGAATCACACCTTGTTTGTCAAAGAGCATGCTTAGCATTGTCTTGGTCCTGGTCTTATGTAAATGAAAATTTTTTGGGCCTTGGTGATGATTTTGAAGTCCACTGCATGTGCTGATGTTTTGTCTCTGAGTCATACTGAAACACCCAGCGCTCATCTGCAATGACAGTACAGTTGAGGAAATTAAGACTGTCTTGACAAGTCTGAATGAAGTCTTTGCATGATGACACTGTTTGTTGTTTCTGCTTATCTGTGAAGCTGTGTTTCACAAATTTTGCACAGTCCTTTTTCTATATATCTTCTTGCAGAATTTGACAAATCATCTTCTTATTTATATCCAACTCATCAGCCATCATTCTGAGGGTCAAACAATGATCTCTTGTCACAGTCTCCCAAACTTTTTCAACCCCGTCCTCATTCAAGAGGTTGATGGATGCCCACTTCTTGGGTCACCACAAACATCCTCATGTCCGTTTTAGAACCACTTATACCATTCAGCTCACTGAATATGAACTGCTTATACCATTCAACTCACCGAATATGAACCATTTATACCATTCAACTCACCGAATATGAACTACCTATACCATTCAACTTACCGAATATGAACCACTTATACCATTCAACTCATCAAACATGACTGCAACAGCACTGGTCCAGGAACTTTATTGCCACATCTCGGGTTTGAATCATGATCAGTTCAAGCGCACGATCTGCTACTGCAGTTTTTCTGCATTCACCACTTGGCTACAACATCTTTATAACTGTAAGTGATCTTCAAATTATAGCATCTAAAAAAGATTAAGTTGGAGAAAAATATAACATCTTAATCTTAAAAGAGAAGACCATCTAAAACGTGAAAGTATAATGTACTTTTGGAGGAATAACGGCTGAGCTCTGCAAGTTATAATATTAAACCACAATTGGTGAGAAGTTTACAATGAAAAAGAAGGTACATTATAGCCAAGATGTCAGGTGCTGTTCTAGCAATTCCATCTCAGCTACATTCTTTTGAGATAATATACATTTATATTTTATTGCTAAATTTTTACAAATTCTGAATAAGTCTATTAATACCAAATGCAGTGTTGTGTTTACAAATTTCATAGTTAAATCTTGAATTGCAAAATGCTCTTCAACAACCATTATGATTGAAGATGTCAATTTAATTTAGGATATCTATAAAAGACAAATTGGGAAGTAGAGCTGTTGGTTTCTTCATAAGATAGAGCTCTCTCTCTCTTTCTCTTAGATTGCCATCTTTGTTATATTTCTTTTGTGGCTTCAATTAATTTAATATTTTATATTTGAAATAAGTCACTACTAAAAGTATCACAGGAGTTTTGGACTCTTGGATATAGCAAGCTGTCTGTTGTCCTGATGATATCCTATTACACAGATAAACATGGATGTAAAACACTACATGTGGCACTGTTTCTGGTCTGTAAGGGCTTATATCCAAAGGGTGTACACATACAAAATATAACACACTTAATAAAATCTACATATACAATCTTATGGAAATAATTGACCTGGTTTAACATAATGTAAAAATTCTGCTGGATTTAAGGACATTCTAGGGTAGCAGACAACACTGCCACAAATATCCAACTACATGAAACATAGCTTAATTTTTTGTACCCTAGACTGATTAGAGAATGATTATACAAAGAACTTGCAGAGACAAATGGCTTCAAATCTGGCAGTCATAAACCACTAACAAAATTTATTAGATCAGACAGCAACCATAATGATGGCAACCTAGTTACAAAACAAATTGGCAGGAAGAGGCTGTTTTAGCATGCATTGAAATAATCAGCTTTCAGTTAAAAATATCCTTGTTGACTGCAGTTACTACCACAATGCTGCCTGCATAGCAAATCTGCAATCTCTAAAAATTTACAGGTGCCATTGACGTTAAAACACTTTATACGTAACCTGACTTATCTTTTTGAGTGTTTAAAAGAGATGCAGTTATATCATAAATTCTGATTTATTATAACTTCTTCAAATACTGACTTTCTTCACAGGCAATATCCGGATGGGCACAGCTTAGCCCTAACAGCTCTTGTGCCATTAAACAGTCGTACCAATGACAACAGTTAGTATACATAACTTAAACATACCATAAAGTTTTTTTTTAGCAAACAGAATTCTGCAGTTTGTAGTTTTAACATGCACATACAGTAAAAGTCCGAAAATCCAGACCACCCAAGAATTCAGACTCTTCGAAAACTCGCAAACCTTTTAAATTTAGCGGACTTGTGTGCGTGTGTGCAAGCGCGCGCATGAGCGCCACAGATGCCCAGTGACAAAAAACGAGCTTGCAGTAGCCATTTTGTCACATTTGCAGAACTTGGGCCTTTCTTGGGAAGATCACTAGGTGATCTTGCCAAGAAACGTGGCAACACTATAATTTTTGTCCTACTCTTTCCATTTATCATATATAGCATACGTATTTACAAGCCCATAATAATGGCTCCTAAAAGAGATAAACTTTTCATGGTGTGAAGAGAAAGAAGAACACATTGAAATTGAGTGACAAACTTGAAATAATTAAGAAACTAGAAAGTGGTGTGAGCAATGCTGTTCTAATGGAACATCAGAACAGCATTGCTCACCAGACAAAATCAGAAAGTCTACAATTTATGATATAAAAATGGCAAAGAATAAAATTCTAGAATGACAGCCTTGTCTGAGCCTTACAATAAAATTGCTGAAAGAAAAAGTTTACATCGGCCAAAATTACAGAATCTCGCTAAAGTGTTGTAAGAATGGTTTTTGTTAAAATGGTTGGGAGGTAGGGAAATTTCTGGGCCGATGCTTATTACCAAAGCAAGGTTTTTTAAGAAGCAAATGAACATTGAATCAGAGTGCACATTTAGTGATGGATGGCTTAGGAATTTCAAGACTCATCATGGTATTAGACAGTTAGATATTGCTGGAGAAAGACAGTCGGCTGATACACAAGCAGCAACAGAATATAGTGCAACATTTTAAAAAATTGTATCTGACTATGACCTTACAGCCTATCAAATTTATAATGCTGATTAAACAGCAGTTTACTGGAAGTGTTTGCCACAAAAACTTTGGCTGGAAACCAAGAACGAAATGCAACAGAGTTTAAGCTTAATAAGGAAAGTGTAACCATTCTTATGTGTGCTAATGCTTCAGGTCAACATAAAATTAAGCTTTTGGTGATTGGCAAATTTCAGCACCCACAGGCCTTTAAAGAAATTGTGCGCTTACCTGTGACCTATAAAGCCTAAAAGAATGCTTGGATGGACAAAGATATATTTTGTGATTGGTTTGTTCATGATTTTGTTCCATTAGTTCATCAGAACTTGAGAAAATTGGGGAAGCTTGCAAATACAAAGTGCTTACTACTTCTCAACAACTGTAGCGCCCACCTGCCTGAATCAAAATTAGTGCCTGATGCAGGAATATTTTTGCATATTACTTGCCAATAAACGTAACACCATTAATTCAACCAATGGATCAAGGAGTCATTAGGAACTTTAAATGACTTTGATTGGCAACCCTTCAGAATTTCAACACAGTTTTACAATCAAAGATGCAACATTTTCACTCGCGACTGCATGGAATGCAGTCAGGCCTGTAACTTTTTTAAGAGCGTGGCAAACGTTATGGCTGAATGTGATGTTTACAGATCTATAATCTGATCAAAATGAAGATTTTGAAGGATTTCACATAAAGCCGAAGGCATCTGAAGTGAAAGAACTGATGGAAACTGCTATATGTACTGAAGACCACCCTGTACGCAAACTTAATGCCAATTAAGTTTGGTACAGAATTAAAAATGATGTAGAAGTCGAAGCGACTTTCACTGATCAAGAAATTATTCAAATCATTATAACTCCTGATAAGATAGAAGAGAATTATTCAGAAGGATCGGTGAAGAAAATGACAAAGTTGAAGAAGAAAAGATATCTTGGGCTACTGCAGAAAAGTCCATCGAAATGGTTATTAAATTTATGGAATAGAACCATAGCTTCAGTCTTCAAGACGTCATGTATGTGCACATGGTGCATAATAATTTTATCACAAAGAAATTACAAAGTCGTAAACAAGTTGATATACGAAAGTATTTAACGAAAGCAATAGAAGATTCAAGCAGTGCAGCAGATAGAGTAGACCTTCAAGTGTTCCATCCACAAGCAGTGCAACAGACGCAACAGAAATCGGGGAAAAGAACGAATAAATATTTGTTTGGTTTTCAAACTTTTTGTATTTATATGAAAATGTTTAATTAATAAACTAAAAATAAATAATTAATTTATATAAAATATCTATCTTCTGCTTTCATTTATATACTGTATTTTTCTGCTACATTGTTCATTTTTAAACGTGATTAGCATTACATGCTCCTTTTTTTTTTTGTGGTGAAAATTTTTATGTTTACATCTTTGTCAGGTATTGACTTTATTTTTCTTTAAAACCACTTGTTTCTATAAATGAAGCATGCTTTATTTGCTAATGAATAAAACTGTCAAAATTTACCTGGTCATCTCTTCTTTATTCCATCTTAAATTTTAAAAGTACTGCCTCAGAATCTGGAAAATCCAGATTGACCCAGTCCCTGAGCAGTCCGGATTTTCGTACTTTTACTGTACTTTGTAAGTACTTGCAAGTTAAATTTAGGTTGTGCATGTAAACAAGCAAGTAATCTATTTTATACCATTTTAATTTTATGTGAAAAACATTAATTTCATCACTTATAATTCTTCCTTGGTATTAAATTCCAGTCTGAAGAAAATAATTTGATGATTATTCAGAGAGCATTACTCCTATTGAAGACACACATTGATGCATTTAGAAGGAGGTATGTATCATATTTATTTACACACACAATATTTTGATAGACATTGATTTTTTGCTTTTTTTTTGTAGTATTTATGAAGCAGTGGGTTATATGTAAGTTGAAAACCTATATGGAGAGGGCATCAAGCATTAGCTTCTTTGCATGCCTAATGTACTTCACTTTGCTCTTTTGTACTGTCAACTTTTTTTTGCTTGCTATTAAAAATAATGCAAATTTCTATAAATATTTTTAAACTAAACAAATCTTGAGTATTACTGCATAAACGTGATAAATATAGTATTATAATAATAATAATATTATTATTACATTATTTAGCAATAGCTTATTACTGCAGTACTCACCTCTAAATCTGTAATTAAAAAAGTGAACTCATAGAAGATGAAAGGTGAAAAGAAATTAATATTAACTACTTAAAAACATGCCCTAAGGAAGGAAGGGCACAACTTTTTTCCCAGGTTGTCGTCTATAAAAGAAGAATCAGAATTGTGTACTAAAAAACCAAGAGCCTTGACATAAGACTTTTGACATCATCATCAGTTTGTTTCATGGCAAGAGAAGAAGGTGTCAGACTCTACTCTTATTTTACCTTTACTTCCAACTAATTAACGCCACCCAGATTCTATACTACACTATCATGGGTACTTGATAAAACTTGTGTCACGCTCATGCTGCTTTTGACAAGAGGCATCATTATCCCAATTCCACCTCTTCTAATGTGCCTATCCTTTCTAAATAATTGCAAAAACCATAGTAAAACTTGTCGTCTCCTACTTCTAGATGACACCATGTTTTTGTTTGCCTTATATTTCAGTGTTTATTGTCCTAACTATAACAACATTATTGTAGATATAGTTAATTCTAACAGGCAGTAAAAATCTTTTACTGGTATTTACTCTCCTTGAAGTTATTTAAGCTTGTTTCCCTACCTTTAACTTGCCATTTGTTTGAAACATTACAGCTTCAACTTCATGAATATCTTCTAGCAATTCCTTAAAATGCTGATCTCCAGGTAATTTTACAGTGGGGAAAAGATGACTTATTTGATTTTAGCCCTCCTAAAACACAGTCCTGACTTATATCTCACAAAAAGAATTCTTATGCTCCTATGCTTATTATTTTTGATGACACTCAGATTTCTAAACAAAGTCACATATCTCTGTTGGGGATTACCCTAATTTTAAATCTCGCTTGACAGACAGAAGAACAACACAAATATTGCTTCCTCTGCATCTAAAAAACTGAGTTTTCTCTATTGTTCTCAGTGTTACTTTTCTTCTAACCAGTATTTACTCTGTGCAAATCTCAAATCTGCCCTACCATGGAATATTGTTCTCACGATTGGGGTGTGCCCCCAGGTTTCTAGATTACATTTAAGAGAGGACAGTTAGATTAATTAATGGTCCATCTCTTACAGTCTCTCCACTCTCTGGTTCATAGACTTTCATTTTATGCTTCCTACCTTTTCTGTAGATACTTTCATGGCTACTGTTCTTCTGAATGGGCTTTTAAAATTCTCCTTCTCTCCTCCAAATGTGCTGCAACCATTCAGCATTCTTTTACTGTCCAATTTCAAACCAACTCACAGAACCAATGTTTGGACAGTTTGGAGGAGAGAGGGGGAATTAGAACCAACAGTACTAAGTACTGTTGGTTCTGGTACCTTTTGTGTTTGGAGTTTTCATTTAAAAAAAAAAAAAAGTCTGTACCCTTTGCTAATATCGACTGAATTAATAGAATATAGCTTTCACAAAATTGTGGCATTTTTTAACATTACGTTAGGTTTACCCTTCTGTCCAGATTTTCCTAAAACATGTCTGTAGTTGTGAGTGACATTTTCTGATGCATTATAATACTGAAATTTGCTAATCTCTTTGTTTAATATAATTTTTTTTCTTGTTTTTATGATTTTTTTATTATTATATTTTTTTTTTTACCATTTTTTTTAGATATGCTTATCACTTAAGAAGGTGGCAGTTGACTGGAGAAGGAGTGAATAGCCACAAAGCCAGTGTTGGAGAAAGGCAATCCCAGCCTCTGAGAATTGTTTGTCAGCCAGCTGGACTTTCGGAAAAAGTGAGATATCTAATTGTTTGTATTGTCATATCTTTTTTACATGCTTCAAAGCTATTTTCTCTCTTAGAACTTGGTTAATAATAACAAATTTAAATTGGCATGGTGAATGAAAATAAACTTAGAATAACAGCCGAAATTATTTATATGCTTTCTGATAGAATTAGCAGAAGGAAAAAATTAATATTTTTGCACGATATATTTGTTATGAATGGATATATGATTGGAATGAAACATACCATTTTATTTTTTCTTTGCCGTGTTTGTTTAATTATTCACCATTAATATGGCAGCATATATTTTCAGTGTCTGTGATCCCACTGTCAGTTGTGTTATTGATGCCATAAGATAATGGCATTCACTGAAATACAAATTCTAGCCCTTCATTTTTTAATTATAGAAAGAAAGGAAAAAACTTTGCAAGTACAGGAACTCCCCCCCCCCCTTACCGACCGGGTTAGCCAGGTGGATAAAGTGCCTGCCTGGCAACCCAAAGATTATGGGGTCGAATCCCGCCTCGGGCTTGGATCTAAATAAAATGCAAAAACTGTGAGAGGTGCATTATGGCCACAGAAGCCGATGCGCAACAACTAACAAAAAAAAAAAAAAACTCTCCCCGACTTACATAATACTCGACTTATGCAAATTCGACTTTATGTAAATTTTTGCCGGCTGGTGCAAACTGAGAAAAATATGGAAATGTACTTTGCATCTGTAGAAATAAATGGAGGTATGAACGGAGCACTTGGTTGCTGACCAAGTGCATCCGTTCATGTTGACAGTTTATCCTCAGTCAGATGGTTACTTCCAGCAGTATAATGCGTTGGTGCACAAAGCCCAAATCACTATGGAATGGTTCCAGGAACTTGACAATGACTTTTCTTTGCTGCAGTGGCCCGCTCAGTCTTCGGATCTCATTCCTATTGAACATCTTTGGGATGAGCTGGAAAAGGCTGTCCGCTGCAGACCTACATCTCTGTCGAATCTCAAGGAACTGTGTGACACACTTGTGTCTGCATGGTATTCCATTCCTGCACGTTTTCAGCATCTTGTTCAATTCATGCCTAGAAGAATTCAGGCTGTTTTGTAGGCTAAAGGAGGCTCAACACACTACTAGATAGGTGTACCTAATAAAGTGGCAGCACAGTGTAAATGATTTCAATTCAAACGTGAGAGTCATATTTCTACCGCCAAACATGACTTCACTCATCCAACCTATGGATCATGGTGTGGTGTGGTGTTATTTCGAATTTCAAAGCGTACTATTTACGCACAACATTTGCTCAGGCATTGCCCGCAGTAAAAAAAAAAAGAAAAAGTAAAGTGCAGCCATTATCAACCCACTGCAGGGTGGAAGCCTCCTCAACAATTCATGCTGAGGGAAATGGACCATAATCTGCCACGCTGGTCCAGTGCGGGTTATGATGGAAAAATTTTACGGTAAGAGGCTTTTGGAAATCTTACAATATTTACCATGCCGTCTTAAACATTAATAAGGCCTGGGCGGAAATTACTAAAAGTTGTTTAAATGGTACATGGAAGAAAATATGCCCACTGCATGTAAAAGGCTTCGAAGGGTTTGAAAAAGACGAATCATATGAAGAGATTACAGATAAGATTGTAAAGGTTGCATAGCTTCTTCAGTTGGAGGTTGTTGAGGAGTTAATAGAGGAAGAAGAGAAGGAATTATCTAACAAAGAACTTTTTGACTTGCAGGCAGCGATAGTGAAATAAGAAAATGCTGACGAAGCTCAAGATGAACCAAATGAGCAGCCGAGACACGTCATCACCAGAGAGAGAGAGAGAGAGAGAGAGAGAGAGAGAGAGAGAGAGAGAGAGAGATGGCAGCGGCATTTTGTGAAATTGCATCGGCAATGGTGAGGTTTGCGGAGATGGATCCTGACACAAACAATTCTTAAAAGTTAACAGAGGGGTGAATGATATGCTTGCATGCTACAAAGAAATCTACGATGAAAAGAAAAATGCCACCATCCAGTCATTCATTAATATGTTCTTTCGTAAGGTTGAGCAGCTGATCCCTTCTAAATTTCCATAGCCCTCAACCTCCGCTGTGCCTTACTTATCAGCTGAAGATGTCGATTCTGGCAACGATGCTCAAGAGGTAAAACTTACTAACGTTATGCCTGTCTCTTCTCTTTTTTTGTAATTTTATAATTTTTAAATTTTTTAAATTGAACGTTTTTGTAATTTTTTCTGCTAATGAGATGAAAAATTGAATAAATACAATAAATAATTCTATTCACATGTTCGTTGAGCATTTATTTCTTGATTCAGTCAGTTCAAGCACAGTTGTGAGTGCTGCACAAGCATGGGGGGAAATTCCGACTTACATACTACGTTAATTGGGGAGTGGTTGAATATCTTTTTAAATTATAATAGAGTGATTAAGAACAAGTTTAATTTGATTTACAGATGCATCCAGATTTGTTTTTTATTACTGCAGAACTCTTCCAATTGGTCAGAAAACATCTGAATAAAACAGGAAACCAAAGAGGAGATAATATTGGATCAGAAAGAAAGAAAGAAAGGCCTAACAATAACATTGAGATGGGGAAAATAGACAAATAAAACATCACAAGGGACCTTTCACAAAATTTACATGACTAAAGGTGGAGGGAATAACACAAAATTATTATGCAAAAATGGGAAGAAGGTTTTGGTGTTGTGAAATGCATTTTGGTGGGGGACAGTTAAGTTAAAAACCATTACATAATTTGTGACTGGCCCTACATTCATTTCGGCAAATAAAATACGGTAAAATTCCATTGCAATGATTGCTAGTTAAATGAAAATTTTACTGTAATCAAAATATTTCCAAGCCCCCAGTGACTTCCCATATTAATGAAGTCTCATTTTTAGCTAAAGTTCAGTGCACTGAGTTAATTTCAAAGTTCACACATGCAGGAAATGCACTAGTTTACAAAATAGGAAATATGTTCTATGGAACACTGTTCTGTGCATCCTGTATTGTAAATTTGGCTATGGAAGGAATGAAAGAATGGCAATAACATTTGCTTGGTTGATAGATTGAGGACAGTAAACTTTTGAAAGATGTGATAAAACAGTTCAGTAGCATACCCTTTACATTCCCAGATGATCACACTCAGACCCAGTCTCCCCCACCTTCCCCCCAGTATTCAAAGGTACAGCATATCTACATATTGCTATACGAAATTTAAAATAATAGAATCCTAATGAATGTGGCCGAATTGTTCAACTGTGGAGGGGGGGGGGAGACTGAACCAAGCATTACAATAATAATATAATTAAACTTAAAAAGCAATCTGAAATCACATATTTTTGATTGCAGCAAAATTGATATTGCTGCAATCTTAAGATTAATAGTTTATTGTATAAACTATTAATCTTAAGGTTTTATGTCACGATCATGATCATATGTCATGATCAGTTAAATCTACTGTACCTGTATTTTTTAGAAAAAAGTATCCCTTCAAAACAATCTTTGTACAAATATGTTTACTTTTGTAGTATGTATTATGTATTTTTTGTTTTATGCCTCTGTTATTGAATTTAAAATCAATAATTGTGTAAAATGAAATGGAAATTACTACTTCTATATGTTGAAAAATGCAGAACTTATTTAATCAGATGAAGGTTCTTTTATGTCTGGTGGGGAATTCTGTTTATTAATTTGTTTCATCTTAAAATCCATTCCTATAAACTTTATAGCCATGTAAAAGTAACTCAGGACAAAATCCACTCCACCTCCTTTAAATTAAAACAAATAAAAAAACAAGGAAGGGTACTTGTTTAATTTTTATCCTTCTATGGCTGATTATTAGTTTTCTCTTAGTACTCACAGGAATAGTTTCTTAAGTAAGCTCTTGTTACTTTTTATATGTTTACTCTCTAACCAAGAAATAAAGACTTTTTAAAGAAAACAAAGCTTGTCAATGTATTTTCTTACAGAGAAATTTGTACAGTTTTATAATATGAGGGCTGTTTAATAAAGAATGATCATAATGCTTGCTATTTTTAGCTAATATGTGAAATTTAAGATAAAACCAAGCTGCATCACATAACAATGGCACAGTTGGTTTAGAATGTTTAACATGCATGTGATTCAATCACAAAAATTGGCAGTTCTGGAGCTCCAACCATGGCTGCCACCACAGAAACCATAAACACTGCTTCTGTAATAATCATGAGAGAAAATCATTGTTTAACAGTAAGACAACTGGCAGAGATGTTGAGAATATCAGTAGGAAATGCATACGGTATGCTCTATGACAATTTGCATATGATACGTTTGTGCACACTGTGTTCCAAGACTATTTGTACATGAGCAACAGAAAGTTCGCATGGAGGTTTGTCAAGAGGTGCAATGGATGGTTACTGAAGATTGTGAGGTTCTGCACAAGATGATAATGGCAGATGAGAGAGACATGGCATCTTCGTTTTGACCAGAAAGTAAGCAACAAAGGTCTGTGTAGAAGTCTGCATCATTGCCAATGCCGAAAAAAACAAAAGTTGTGACTTCTGCAGGAAAGGTTATGGGCATCACTTTTTTTGACATTCAAAGAATGGTTTACTGGCATGTGCCATGTCATACGACTGTTATTGGGACCTTGCTACCCAACTGTACTGCACACTTTGCAGGATTACATTCATCACAAATGATCACATCTGCATGCAGGTGGGTGGTTGCTTCATCACGGCAGTGTGAGACCTCACATTGCTCATATTGCCATCGAGTACTTAGCCAGTATTTATGTTAAATGTGTTCCTCATCTGCTCTATAGCCCTGATGTTGCACTGTGTGAATTTTTTTTAAAAATTTTTTATTTCCAAAGTTAAAGGAGGAGCTGCAAGGAAAATGTTTCCAGTTATCAGAAGAAGTTGTAAAGACACCGGCGGTGATTCTCAAAAAGACCATCAAAATATAGATGATTACTAAAGGTTTGTTGTGGGAAAAAAAGAAATTATGATCATTCTTTGCAGTTTTTGGTTTGCCTTGTTTGAAGTTTTAAAAACAAATTCTTCCTTACTGTAATGTATTTATTTCTGATTTTTAGCATGAATCCTCTAATTTTCTTTCCCAGAAAAGATTTAACATTGAAAACAACATTCTCTGTTACCTTTATCAACTGAAATTAAATTTAATTGCAAAATTCTCTCTAACCATTTGCATTCCAGCATTATTTTCACTGTCTTCCCTGTGCAGTCCAACTCTAATAATCAAAAATATGACTGACTGAAATGTGACATTCAAGAAATATTTATTTTCAGGTTTATATTTATATAAAGCAGCATGATAAAACAGTTTTCCTTGTTTGTTGTTTTGTGGATGGGCAGAGATGCAGCATCCAAAATATCTGCAGAAATCACTTCCTGCCATTCTTGAAAAATTTAATTCTGTCTGTCCATTCTTCAGAACAATATTTATTTATATCTGTGTTTAGTCCCAGAATTTAGTCCCATGTTGATGATAACTCCAAAAACCTCCTTTAGTCCATTTAGTGAAACCTAAACCCAGTCATACCATATGGAACAGTCAGAATATCTTATATGTTAGAGCTTCCTTTTTTCCCCTTCAATTTCTTCAGAAATGTTTAATAGTTTTTCAATTTTGCCATCAGAAAGGCCTTTACTTGATCTTGATGGCATGTCTAAATACTTCACTCTAACACAGCATAAATTACTTTGTGATGTCTACACTAACAAAAAGCAGTGTTGCCTACTATTAACATTTATAATTGGAAACGGTGACAATTGTTCTGTTTTTTAAGATTTGGCCCAAATAAATGACTGCCCTGATTAACCAGTGGCCCAGATAACCAGAATCCACTGTACTTGTAATAAAAAAAGATCTAAAACCATGGAGATCTAGTATATGTGAGAACTGACATGAAGTTGTATTAGTCCGATTACGGATGCACCTGACACATCTTTATTTGCTTGCGGCCACTGACCCACCACAGTGCACAAACTGCAGCACTCATCTTGCAGTCCAGCATATACTCCTTGATTGCCCCCATTTACAAGAGTTAATGACAAACTCTCTTTGCTTCATTTTCAGCAATGAATGCTTTGAGTATAGCTCATCTCCTAGCAGATACACCACAGGTGGACAAAATCTTTACTTTCCTTAAACAGATACAAATCTGTAATGTACCCTAAACTTTACAATCCATAATGATAAAAAACAGAGCACTCAACTTTACCATAGCTAGGCACATTACGATCATGTTACCCTTGTGCTGTAAAGCCCATAAACAAACAAACAACATATGGTAGTACAATTGCACCAGTGCAGCTGGATAACAAATTCCATAATTGATTCCATACAATTCCATAACCAGAAACACCATTAGACTAGAAGTGGAATTTTATGATGTCACACTGGGGACATCTGACTGCAAAGGGTTAAACATCCTTATGAACACATAACTTGTGTTTTTTTTTATTAACCTTCCATTGTTTTTCTTCTCTCTCCTTCCCTCCCCCCTCCCCTCCCCCCCTCTCTCTCTCATGCAATGATCATATATCAAATTTTCTCAATTTTGTTATGATATTTTTTCTCCCAGCTTTAAAACTGAACTATACATACAGGTACTTCTCGACTTTACGAGTTAATTCATTCCTAGCGCTCGCTCGTAAAGCGAAAACTCGTCAAGCAAGAATTTATTTTCCATAGACATAATGTTAAAAAGAGGAGTTACGTTATCAACAATGAAATTAGTTAGCTAATTAGTTTATATTTAAACAATGATTGATTTATCGAAAGAAATTAAAATGTTGCCTGTAAAATCAAGCAAATTATAATAATAGAGAAATTATTTATGACTTACAAATGTTAAAGAATATTTATTCTTCATTATCGTCATCGACTAAATGCACACTCATTGAGCACTCATTATTGGCTTGGCACTCGTTGGTTTGTTGCACAAGGAGTTGTCTTCTTCAGAAATGCTTCAAGAGGCATTTATTTCCAAGATAATCTTCTCTTTTCTTTATAAATTTCAATGGCATGCATAAGCATTTTCTAATGGAATGCACAAATTGCAACTAACACGATTTGCATGTTTGAAACAAGTTTACGAAGCTTAAAAAAAAAAAAAAAGGAATGAAGTGAAGATTCAGAAAATTTATTTGTTTTTTATACGATTGAAGATTTCAGTAAAGGGCAAACACATTTCACCCATAATAATGTAAAAATCCACACAATTCCAGATATCGGTATTTTCAAAAATGCAATAACATCAAGTTTACTACCCATTTATAATTGCTTGCAGTTAAAAATGCTAATTGTTTTTATTGTTTTATGGTTGTGACTTCCAGAAATGTACTTTAGAAAAATATCACAAAGCCATTCAAAATTGGTTCTTATAATGGAACATATGATAACGATGAAAGTGTAGTGTGTTTGATGATTTAAATTGGTAACTAATAAATTTACCCTATAAAAACGACCTTTTAGGGAGTTATCAAAAATTTTAACTTCCGAGGTCGTGGAATGAATTACCAAAAAATAATGTGTTATTGGGTTCACATTACGATATTTCGCGATATACGATGGTAACGGATTAATATCATAAAGCGGCGTACACTGTATTATATAGCACGTGCATGGTGTGAAATGCGGTATTTATGAATGGTTAACATTAAGGTTTTGCAATTAATGTTCATATTTTTTATTTTGTTGATATGTGATACTTGAAAAAAAAACAAAAAAAAAAAAAAAAAACTCGTAAACCCGGGAACTCATAAAGCGAGAACTACCTGTATACATATATTCATATGTTTGCAATAGTATATCTAAAGTAATCATGTTATTTTGAGGAACAAGAAATAAGGTAGATTTATTCCAAATGTTTTTAATATCTAGTAGTCTCAAGGCAAAATTTCATTATTTACAAGGCAATATTTCACTAGAATTAAAGTTTTTTGCTCACAATCCTCTGTTGATTAAAAAAAAATAAAAAAAATAAATTTTTTTATTTTTTTTTAATATAATAAATTATATGAGCATGAAGAGAAAAATATTAAATTTAGATAAAACAGCCTTATACTCCAACAGTAATTTTGAATGAAATTTCTGTACAACAAAATGATTCTAATTCCACAAGTAACCTCATTGTAATGGGATTTACTGTACTTAATTTGTCAAGCATATATTGTATTTTCTAATTTACAGTTTTTCTTAAAGGTTTGTTATTGAGATTTAATTTGCTGAATAATTGAAATCATAGCAAGGTTTAACAACAGTAGACAATTCCTGAATAGTCCATGAGAAGTGAGCAAGTGTTAGTGTCATTGGAGAAACCATTTTCCAGAGATTTTATGGTTGTTTATGCTGCAGAACATGTTTGCAGAAATATCAATTCACTGTCTCTGTGCAACAAAATTTCTGGTGCATATTTTGATCTGTCAAAAAATACAATGGCCATCTTCTCTTTAAATTGAATCAGACATATCTGGCCTTCTTTATATATGATAATTTTGGACTCCTTTATTGCAGATACTGTAAACAGCTGTGTGGATTTCTTGAAGTCGTGATTCAAGAAATCCATGCAGAAATAGGTCAGGCATGAAAGTAAAAGAGAAAAAAAAAAGTAAACTGCAGCCATCAATCCACTGCAGGATGGAAACCTCTTCAGCAGTTCATGTTGAGGGAAATTGACTATAATCTGCCACTCTGTTCCAGTGCTGGCTGGCAGATCGACTGTATTTTGTATTCAGCGACTTTAACCCCAGTCTACTCAAACAGCATGTGCTACTGCACTCCTGCTATTGGCTACAGAGGCCTTCTCAAAATCAGGCATACATTGACTTAATTCTGCTTTTGATCATCAGCCAACAGACTAGCCATGAATTTAGCAGCAGTCCATTGCATGTTCAGATCTATTTTCAAAATGTCTTTGCAAGAGTGCACCTCAGCCAAATCATTTACAGTTAGTTTCCTCTTTTTGTGAACAAGTTTTTATTGCATTTCCTTTAATTTTCTTTGAAAATAAACAAACTGAATGTTCAACGTTGTCAACAAAAAATATCCCACTTTTGAGTTTAAAAAAAAAAAAAAATACCCAGTTAGACGTTTGTCTTCTACTCATTGTTATAGATACTCATAACAATATTGCCTAGTTCGAAGTAGAACTTGATGTTGTGTGCTGTTCTTTAATAAAAGTCATTTTTAAATAGTCAAATGCATAAATCACAACAAGCACTATACAAGAGCTCACTTAACAATGCATTCTTATCAATAACACATCATATGAATTTTGTGCTAACTATAATAGTACTTTTGACACCATTCCAGGAAATTTGATCCCTCCTTTTAGCTGTGCATTCTATCTAAGGAGGTCAAAATCCATTTATTTAAGTGACGTAGCCATCACTAAAATAAATGGTCGTGAGCAAGAATGGCGTAGCACACACTATTTGGTTAGACTGTGTTTCAAGCCTGTGAATTCTAAATATGATTAGTGATTGTATTGTGATTTTTTGTAAACTCCTCTGACCTGCTGGTCATGCTAGAGCATAAACAAGAATAAACATGAATAAATAAATTATCAAAGTTTGATTAGTCTGATTTTGATCATTGACAATGAATAGTTAAGAATGGTTTAATTTTCTGTTTTTGCTAAAGTGCAGTTAGAAGTGCTGCTTCACGTATATATTTGCTGCTCTATTTGGAAAGCTGCACAGAGATAGGATGAGGTTCTTTGAACAATATTTTTGGTACCTGCGATATTCTTGCCAATGCTGACCAGATATCTAAAATAGCTTGAAATATTTCATTTTAAGTAGAATAAGGTTTTTAAAATTAAAATTAAATCAATATTAATTAAAATTTTTAATTTAATTTAATTGTATTAAGTTTTTAATTTAATTAAAATTAAATTAAATTACTTTTAAATTTATTTTATTTAAAATTTTAATAAATAATATAGAAAGAATGATTTTCTTAAATTTTATTCTCTCAAAAAATTTTTTTAATTTTAATTTTAATTTGTAACAGCATTAGCTAGTCAAGGAGATGTAGTGTTTCTCTGGCATTCAAGAGTTTTCACTATTGAAAATTTTCTTCATTCATGAGGCTCTTAAACTTGAAAAGAGAACCAAAACAGATTTTTTGGAATTTTCTTTTTTCCCAATCATTGTTTCTGTGAGGGGCATTCAATAAGTTATCTATCTACCTATGAAGGAAATGAGATAGGGGCAAAAATCTGTTTTTATTTTTCAATGTAGCTCCCCTGAACTTCAATACACGTGTTCCATTTTGTTGGCAATGAGGAAATGCTAGAAAAATAAAATTCTTTGTCCTGTCCATCAAAGAACACAAAATCAGCAGACTTCATTTCATTATTATCAGCAAAGCAATATATACGTACCTTTTTCTTGAAAGTGTTGAAACAGGAAATAGTTACTTGGGGCAAGATCCAAACTGTAAAGTGGATTGGCAAGTTCTTTAAAGTCAGTGTCTCAAAGCAGGAGTAACAGAATAGGACCTGTGCACTGATGCAATCTCGTGAAGAAGCAGCATACCTCTGGAACGTTTTCCATGGCATTTTCCTTTATGACATCCCTTAGGTTGTACAGTAGGGATGCATATGACTCTCCAGTGACTGTCTGCTTATGTTTCCAAGTAGTGAATGTACAAAATTCCCTCAGCATCCAAAAAAATAGTGGCCATAATCTTGCCAGCTGTATGTTGTGTCCAAAATTTTTTGCGTTGGGGAGAGAACCCTTGTGCTTCCATTGCATTGATTCTTGTTTGGTCTCAATATATCAGTGATAACTCATGTTTCATACCTGCAACAATTCTGGAGATGAAAGTTTCAGTCCCTTCCATAAATTTCTAAATTCTCCTCACAACACAGTACTATGAATTGCCTCTGCACAGGGTCAGAAATCTGGGGACCCACCTTGTACTGACCGTCATCATCATCATCAGCCATTTTCAATCCACTGCAGGACGAAAGCCCCACAAGCAACTTTCCAGCTCCTGTTTTGTGCAACCATGAACTACCCATTTACTACAAATGAACTTTTGAATTCTTTTGAATTTCATCTGTTCCCCTCCATTATTGTCTTCCAGGTTTTCTTTTAGCTCTTCTTGGGTACCATTCTATTATTTTCTTAGTCCATCTGTCATTGTGTCTTCGAGCTATGTGTCCTGCCCAAGTTCATTTCAGTTAAATTTTATATGAATGTCCTTTATTTGTGTTTGCTGCCTAATCCATGTGTTTCTCTTATCTCAGTATGATTCCTAATATAATTTGTTCCATTCATTGCTGTATAGTTTCAGCTTCTCTTCCTTTTTTTTTTTTTTTTTTTTTTGTGTGTGTCCAAGTTTCACTTTTTAAGTTATAGTGGGGAATATACATTGTTTCATTGTATTACATTTCACATAAATTCAGATATTGCTCTTCAGTATGTGACTATATTTCCTGAATGCTATTCATCTGAAATTTATTATTCTCTTGACTTCCAGCCATTTATCATTGTTACAGCTAATGACTTGTCCAAGATAAGTATATGAGTCCACCTTTTTAATTTCTTCTCCTTCAATGATTATATCCCTTTCTGTGACATACCTGTTCATCATTACTTTTGTTTTAGCCATATTCATCTTTAGTCCGAAATCCATACCAACTCCTTATAACTGACTGAGATTTTTGTCTAATTCTTTGGGATCGTGGCTTATGATCACAATGTCATCTGCAAATCGTAAATAGTTTAGGTACTCTCCATTCACAATGACTCCTTTCTGCGACCAGTCCATTCTCCTAAAAGCATCCTCTAGGGAGGCAGTAAATAACTTTGGAGATTAGTATTAGCATTAGTACAGGCATTTGATGCAAGGAAGCAAGCTTATGCAGCATCAGCCAGAAAAAAAAAAAATAAAAATAACCACTTCCACTTTACCCCTCTGTTCGTTCAAAATACCTGTCCAGCTGAGCCTTAAACTTATTTAGGTTATCAACTTCCACGACAAAGGATGGAAGTCTGTTTCACCAACCAACCACCCGCTGGCTAAAGGCAAATTTCCGCACGTCTATCCTACATCTGTCTTTCCTCAATTTGAATTTATGCCCTCTCACATGATTATTCTGAGCAAGAGGAAGAATCCCATCAGCATTGAGATGCTCAAACAATTCAAGGCTTTGTACACCTCTATCAGATCACCTCGCTGGTGCCTAGTCTCCAGACACTGTAATTTGCAAAACTTAAGCCTTTCTTCGTAAGAGCACCCCTTTGTTCAATTCACTAATCTTGTTGCCCTTCTCTGTACTCGTTCCAGCAGCTCTACATCCTTCTTAAATTAGGCCTCCAGACCTGTATACCAGACCTGATATTCCCTGTCAGAGACTTGGCAATTTGGAATCTCCTCTCTCTGATATCCTCTGGCTTAAAATCTCTCTACCTCATTGTGTCAAATTCATCTGTTGTCTCTACCGTTCTCCCAACTCCACTAATCACTTGGAGCTCTTTGACTTCCTCTTTTTACAACTTGACTTTCTCCAGTCCAACTTCCCTAACAGTGAGGTAATTTTCCTTGGTGATTTTAATGTTCACAACTCCAGTTGGCTTCCGTTTTTTCTAGTCACACTGACCCAGCTGGTTGAGATGCTGAGGCTTTTGCAATTACTAATGACCTGGCACAGATTGTTCATTTACCTACAAGAATACCAGACAGCCCTAATCATACAGCCAATACGCTTGATCTTTTTCTCACAAACAACCCTTCTAAGTACACGGTCGAAGTGAGAGGTCCTTTAGGCACTTCAGATCACAACTTGGTGATTGTCTCTTCTCCAATGGAATCTTTATCTCATGGCTATTCCCAACCTCGTGTTGTTTGGTATTACAAGAATGCAAAATGGGATGACCTGCGAGACTTCTTTTCTTCTTTTCCCTGGTCGGATTACTGTTTCAAAACTTCTGATGTCAACGTTTGCTCAGATCTTGTCAGTGAAATTATTCTTTGAGGAATGGAATCCTTTATCCCACACTCCGCTTTAAAATCTCTTCCTCTATCTAAACCTTGGTTTTCCAATAAATGTGCTAAGCTGTTCAAGAGAAGAATGTTGCATATCGTAATTGGCTCGTTTCTAATTCTTCAGTTTCATTTTCTGCATTAATATGCAGAACATGAAACTGAAGAATTAATGCACCAAATTAATGCATCAAAGCTCACGTATTAATGATCTTGGTAAAACACCTCCCACCATTCCCAACACGCTCCATTCAATGTCTCCTGTAGTCTTCCATCAAAAGGATGTCAGAAGGATTTTGAAGAATCTTGATGCTAAGAAAGCTCAGGTCCCGATGGTATTTCTCCACTTGTTTTCAAAACCTGTGCTCCTGAACTTACTCCTATTCTTTGCTGCCTTTTTTCACTTTCTTATTCAAAGGTGTTTTTCCTTCTGCTTGGAAATTTGCTAATATATCCAGTCAGTTCCTAAAAAGGGTGACAAATCCCTCCCATCCAATTATCGTCCCATTGCAATTACTTCTACGCTTTCTAAAGTAATGGAGAAATCAATTAACCGCCAACTCTTAAACTACCTAGAGACGTTCCGTCTGATCAACGATCACCAGTATGGATTCCGTCAATGTCAATCCACTGGTGATATTCTGGCTTATGTTACCCGTTTATGGACTGATTCAATGGAAAGGTTTGGTGAAACACAAGTAGTTGCTCTTGACATCTCAAAGGCTTTCGATTGTGTTTGGAAAAAAAGTCTTCTAAACAAGCTTCCATCGTATTGTTTGCCAACTGTTTTTAGTAATTGGTTATCCAGATTTCTCTCTGATCGTTCACTGAGGGTGATGGTAGATGGCTCTCTGTCTTCTGACTTCTCCACTAATGCCTGTGTCCCCCAAGGTTCAGTTCTCTTCCCCACTCTTTTCTTCTTGTATATTAATGACCTTCTTCCATTGACTGGAAATCCTATCCATAGTTTTGCCGATGATAGCACATTGCATTCCACTTTCCATTTTGAGAAACCTTGTCCTGCTCAATCAGCTTCAACTTCTTGAAAATCTGCTACCAATTCCTTAAATGCCGATCTTCAGGTAATTCTCCAGTGGGGTATAGACAGCTTAGTTGATTTCAACACTTCTAAAACTCAGTCTTGTCTTATATCTCGCAAAAAGGATTCTTCTGCTTCTATGCTTATCTTTAGCGACACTCCGATTTCTAGGCAAAATGATATATCCCTTTTGAGGATTACCATGACTTCTAATCTCTCTTGGCACAAGCACATTACAAATATTGCTTCCTCTGCATCTAAAAAACTTGGTTTTCTCTTTCGCTCTCACCTTTACTTTTCTTCCAAACAGCTACTCACTCTGTATAAATCGCAAATCCGCCCTGCCATGGAATATTGTTCCCAAATCTGGGGTGCTACCCCCAAAACCTCCCTCAGGCTTTCTTGATTCCATTCAGAAGAGGGCAGTTAGGTTAATTAATGATTCATCTCTAACAGAGACTCTTCACTCGCTGTCTCATAAACGTACTGTTTCTGCTGCATGCCTCTACTACAGATACTTCCATGGGCACTGTTCTTCTGAATTGCCTTCTATAATTCCCACTCTCTCTTTTTAAAAACAGTCCGAACACGTGCCGCCACCAGCCAACATCCATTTACTGCCCAACTCCAAACTTACAGAACCAACTTCTCATCTTCCTCGTTTATTCATTCAACTGCAGTTTTCTGGAACAACCTTCCTTCATACATATTTCCTGAAAATTACAGTCTACAGAAATTCAAGTCCAATGTCAACAAATATCTTCTTTTGTCTTCTCAACCTCCAACCCAAGCACTGTACTGTAGGTTCTAATACCTCTCGTGTTTGTGGTTTACATAAAAAAAAAAAAAAAAAAAATACAGTACTCTGTGTCTCCTTTTCAAACTCCTTTCTCAAGTTTGTTTAGTTTGTTTTTTTAGTTTGTTTTAAACACCCAAAATGTTTATAGGGAATGGTTATAACCATTCATTCAGATATGTCACCTTCCCTAGAGATTAGCATTAGTAGAGGCACATGATTTAAGAAAGCAAGCTTATGCAGCATCAGCCAGAAAAAAACTCTCAAATTTCAACCCTCTGTTTGTTGCAAATACCTGTCCAGCCCAGCCTTAAATTTATTTAGGCTATCAACTTCCACAACTTAGGATGGAAGTCTATTCCACCAACCAACTACCCGCTGGCTAAAGGCAAACTTCCGCACATCTATCCTACATCTGTCTTTCCTCAATTTGAATTTATGCCCCCTCAGGTGGTTATTCTGAGCAAGAGGAAGAATCTCATCAGCATTCAACATGCTCAAACTATTCAAGGCTTTATAAACCTCTATCAGATCACCTCGCCGGTGCCTAGTCTCCAGACACTGTAATTTGCAAAACTTAAGCCTTTCTTCGTAAGAGCACCCCTTTGTTCCATTCACTAATCTTGTTGCCCTTCTCTGTACTTGGTCCAACAGCTCGACATCCTTCTTAAAATGAGGCCTCTAGACCTGTATACAATACTCAAGGTGTGGCCTGACCATTGCCTTATACAAGGGGATAATCACCTCTTTATCCCTGCTAGAAAAATTCCTGTATATCATTGACAAGGCACCATGAGCTACTCTTGCAAACCCACTAACTCCACTAACTGCTCAGAAAACTTGATATCTGCCTGCACTGAGAACGAAAAGGACCCCAGGTCCTTTTCGTTCTCTACCACTGTCAGTGTAGTACCACAGAGTTGATACGTTACTGTGCTGTTACTGCTTCCCATATGTAATACTTTACATTTGTCAATGTTAAACTTTATTTGCCACCTCTCAGCCCATCTGCTCAAATTTTTTAGATCCTGTTTCAGCAGTGTACTGTCATTAGTGTGCTTAACAACCCTGCCAACCTTCGTGTTGTCTGCAAACTTGGACATTAAGCTTGATATACCATCATCAATATCATTTATAAATATAGAAAACAACAATGGACCCAATACTGAACCCTAAGGGACTCTACTAGTAACATTAGTCCACGATGAGCAGTGTCCATTGATTACCACTCTCTGTCTTCTCCCACCTCAACCACCCCTTTATCCATAGTAGCAATTTGCCTCCAATGCCACACTGCCCCAATTTGTGCAGCAGGCTTCCATGTGCAACAGTATCAAAAGCCTTTCTAAGATCGAAGTATATCATATCAAAGTTATTCCCTGCATCCAGCTCTTTTATGACTGCATCATTGTATCCAATCAAATTGGTCAGGCAAGACTTCCCCTTAACAAAACCATGCTGTGTCCGAGCTATAACTGAAGTCTTGTCTAGATGATCCTGCAGTGCTTCTTTAACCAGTGCCTCCATTAATTTTCCTGGAACAGAAGTTAAACTCACAAAGCTATAATTACATTTTGTCGGCCTTTGATCCTCCTTTGTGAATTGGTCACATTTGCACATCTCCAGTCTGTGGGTACCTCCCCTATGTCCAAGGAATCTCTCATAATTATGGCTATGGGTTTGCTTACTTCCTTTGCTGCCTCCTTTAATATAACTGGATAGATCCCATCCACCCCAGGTGCCTTTCTTATGTTTATCTTCAACAATTTATCCTCCACTTTACTCTCAGTTACAAGATTCTCTAGCTTACTGCCAGAGTTGAATACACCTCTGGCATTCTCCTCATGTGTGAATGTTGATGCAAAATATTCATTTAGTTTGTTAGCTACCTGAGCAGGATCATCAACAGTTGACCCATCGATATCAAATGGACCAATCTGATTCATCCCTTTCCTTCTAGAGTTCACTTAGGTAAAAAACTCTTTGCTGTTTTTCTTTGCATCCTTTGCCAAAGATTTCTCATAATCTGCCTTTACCTGCCTAATCTCCTTTGTGACTTGGTTACAGACCAGCTTATATCTATCATAAGCTTCCATGTCACCCATTAATTTATATGTATCCCATGCATTTTTCTTCTCTGCCATATGTCTCATTAGTTCATCTGACATCCATTTAGGCCTAAACCTTGAACAATATTTCTTAGTTGGTATGTAAAGCCTAGTAGCTTCCAAGATTAATTCTTTGAATGCTTCCCATTTTGAATTTGCTGTTGGTAACATTATCAGTTGGTCCCACTGTATAGAATTTAAATACTGTCTCAGGCCACTGTAGTTGCCTTTACGAAAGCAAAAACCCTTCTATTTACTCCTGATGGTAGTTAACTCTTTGAGTAAATCCCACTTCAGCACACTGTGATCACTGCTACCTAGTGGTTCCTTTATCTACAGATTCTTAATGCATGAAGAATCGTTACTGATAATCAGATCAAGAGTATTACTCCCTCTAGTTGCCTTCTGAACATGCTGATGTAGAATACAATCATCCAATAAATCCACAAAAGCCTTGCTAGTGTGTGAGTGACCAACCCACAAATTCCAGTCAATATCTGGGAGATTAAAATCCCCCATTACAAGACTCTCTGATTTACTTGCCCACTCTATTTCCCTGTACAGTTTCTTATTATACTTATTAGAGTCATGAGGCCTATAACACACTCCTACTCTCAATTTTGATCTCCCAGTGCTTATGTCACACCAAACTGACTCGACACTGCACTGTCCTGCTATGTCAGCTGGCTTCACTTCCTTGGATTTTGTGTTTCTTAACTAATAGCATAACCCCTCCTCCCTTCCTATCCTGTCTATCCTTCCTGTACACATTGTACTCCCCAGTTCTGCTTTTCTTATATATGTGTGACACCACGTCTCTGATATCCCAATAGTATTGACTTTGATGTTTCGAGCAATACCTCAAATTCATCAAATTTATTTACCAAACTCCTATCATTGGTGTATACCAAGTATACATGCTCCTGTTCCTCTTCTTAGCTACCCTAACACAACCCATGTGTTTGCTTGTACTGCAACAACTTCCAGCAGTCTCTGAAATACCCTGCATCTTGTTTTCCAGGCTGATGCCCATTCCAATAGAAGCAGTGCAAGAATCACTGTCACCTCTGCCAGTGGTTACTGTTAATCTGTTAGTCCTTGTATCCTTGAGATATGGGACACCGTTAAGCATCTGTCATTCAGCACAACGGTTTCCACAGCTTGTCACATTTCTGGAGTGGTCACTGTCACAGACCTTTCTGAACGTGGATCATCTTCAATGAACTCTGTACCCCACCTGAATTGTTTTGACCAGAATTTCACTAGTACTCTGAAGGTGCCATATGCAGCCACCATCCTTTGATGAATGAACTTTGCTGTTCATTTCTTTATTTGGTGAGAAACTTGATGACTGAACGATGCTCCAATTTAAGCAAATCCATAATTCAATACTCCTGCCTTCTTTCCTTCTGTTACAGCAGCACAACCTAAAAACATAGTGGGATCAAAGTTAGTATGATTAAAGTTGAGATATGTAGGAACATGATAAATCATGAATCATTGAAATATAACTATGGGAAGTACCTTAGGTAGATAATTTATTGAACACCCCCCCCCCCACTTGTATGTAGGCTGACTTTATTCTAGTACATTTAAGAAAATTTTTCCTGTTTGGTCAGTGTTTACAAAAATATTTGTATTTCACTCCCAATTTCTAAAAAAGGCTATTATAATATTTTCGGTAGTTTTTACTTTGAAAACTGCACAAGATGTATGTTTGTTTCTATGGAATCTGCCCAAAGGCATAGCATACTTGTAATGAATTAGTTCAGTGCACACCTGTTCCCTTAGACAAAGGGTACCACTAAATATCCCCAGCATTCTATCTAACTGATGAAAGAGCCCAGATAAAAGTGTGAATACACTATTCTTCACATTTTTAGAGGCTCTGCACTCTTTAAAAGTTGGTTTTACTGACATTATATTACTGTTGTGTTCCCTGTAGTCAAATTCTTAAAATTCTTTGAAGTTTAGGAGAGATTGTGACCTTTTTTCTGACTGCAAAGTCAAAAAATATTTTTCTGTAAGATTGGCTGAGAGTGATACAACAAAGTTTCCTTTGGGTCTATGAAAGGTCATGAACCTGAGGCCCCAAAATTGAATTTTGCACCAGTGCCTGAAAAAGTTTGCTACACCATTGAACATCCCTCAAAAGTTAAATATTGTACAATATAATATATAATGATATAATTAATCATTATGTATCCTTTGGAGCAATTGTAGTTCATTTTCTTTTACACACACACACACACACACACACACACACACACACACACACACACACACACACACACACACACACAATGGCTAGCCGGGTGGGTAAAGTGCCTGCCTGGCAACCCAAAGGTCGCGGGTTCGAATGCCTTGGAACAAAGTACTGCAAAAACCTTGGGAGGTGCATTATGGCCACAGAAGCCGATGCACCAACAACTAACTTAAAAAAAAAAAAAAAAACACATACACACAGTAACTTCCTTAATTAATTGGTTAGCTAATTTATTATTTTAGTAATTTCTTAATTAATTTATGTAGTAACAATTTCTTATTAATTAAGAAATTGTTACTCTATAATTATTAAAGTGTTATTCTGGGTAATTTTATTTTTTAAAGTAAATTTATTAAAATTAAGTTTACTGTTGTAAAATAAATATTTATGGTTTTTCTTATTTTATTATTATGATTTCCATTGATATTTCCATTGATATGGATATTATGATTTCTATTGTTTTATTAGGCAACTATGGAACTACAAACAACAGATTATGTGGCTGATCTACGAGCTGAAGTCACCCAGTGGTGGGAACATCTTCAGGATAAAAATAAAAAAGAACATCAGGTTAGTATAAATTCATCACATTCTCTATTAGACTTTCATTAATTACTCCTCTGTAAACACACACACACACACACACACGCACACGAGTGTATAATAGCATGTGGGACCTACTTCGAGGATTAATGTAGGTTCTAAAAACAATAAAAAATGTTCATGTAAACCTAGGTCTGATTTAGCCTTATTTCTGAGTTATAGCCATTTTTTCTAGCATCTATCTGGCCTTACATTTATAGGAAATACTCAAAATGATCACATCAACATGTGCCTGAATACAAGCATGCAAATGCCTCTTCATAGATCTCCTCACTTGCTAAAAGTTCCAGGTGTCTGTCAGATTTGCTGTCAGTCTTTTTCCATATGTTGGTGGAGCATTTAAATGGTATCAATTGGCATGGAATAAACAGTGGCTTTCAGGTGGCCCCACAAGTTAAAATTGAGTGGATTCAGCATTCAGGGGGTGTGCAAGCTAGGCAACGGGTCATGACCTATCCATTTATTAGGGAATTGCTCATCAAAAAAGTTTATAGCAACAAGACAAAAATAAGGCAGAGCACCATCGTGCATAAATCACATGCGATGGATGACATTGAGTCTGACTTCTTCCTACAACTCATTTAAATGTTCTCTTAAAAATTGCAGTAGGATGCTCCTGTTAATCTCCCAGGCCGAATTAAATTGTCACCAGTTATTCTTGCCCATACATTCATGCTGAATTGTTTCTGGTGTCTTAATTAAACAATGGCACTCGGATTTTCCTCAAGGAGTATTGTGAAAATTGATCACACCATCCTTATCTTTGTCAGTAAACAATACAGAAGATAGGTATGCTGATCATGAGTAATCATCTGCAGAAACCAAGTACAAAATGCTTCTCGTGGTGGGAAGACATCTGCATTAAGTTCTTGTACTACCCAAGGACGAAATGGATAAAACTGTTGATCCCATAAAATTCTCCACACAGTTGTATGTCCCACATTCTCTGCTGTTGCTGTCCTAAGGTGTGTCACCATCATTTTCTTCATTGAGATTGAGGATCTGTTCTTCCAAATCAGCAGTTCTGGTTCTGATGTATCTATCACAATGTGAAACTCCTTTTTAAATGAAATAGCTTCTGCAAGGCATTCATGTATTCTCTGAGAGGTCTTTTTATTAGGCACCTGATAATTACAGAAGTTTTCTGCATAGCGATATCATGACTTCTGTTTTCTGCATAGAGACAGCAGACATACATAAGATACCTGTCTGCTGTCTCTTGATTTGAATAAGCCTCCATTATCACAGCAAATTCTCAGTATCAGAATGTTAATAACGAGCTGCAAATGTAGTGCCCTTGTCAGAAGAACTAACTGAAATCACTCAAAGAACACTATGGGATCTTGTTTACATAACTACCAGAAGGGCACTCTGTGTGATATCGAGTATTGTTTGGAAACAGTTGAATGGAGCCAGCTACGCTAACTCAGTTTATGGAAAGAATTGCTGGAACAAAAATGGCTGTAACTTGGAAACGAGGTGAAAGCAGGCCTATCTTTACAGAAAATTAAACTTTTTTTATTGTTTTTAGGTCCTAAATTCATCCCTGAAGTGGATCCCACATGTTATGATATACCCTGTATAGTATGTTTGTATGTATGTATTAATGATAATTCCAGTGGGGGTCTGTTTTATTTTAAAACATGGAATTAAAATTTGCACTTTCCCTCATTGAATATTATTTATTTATATTTTCACATTGGTTTTCTACTAATGGATTATGTTACTGTACTTGGGGCAAACTAAACCTTATGCTTTCAACTTTCAGAATGTAGAAGGCTATAACAACGAGGGCACAAATTCATTGGGTTACAGCTGTCCTATTGGTTGTAGCCTATTTACTGGCATTGAAAAATTATCTCTTTTGCTGCATTTCTGTTTTCATTCTTTGAATAGGAGCAGCCAAAAGTGCCTGTTAAATGAAGTATAGATTTCATTATATGATTTAACCTGGATGATTTTCCTTTTATTTACAGATTTCACACTAAGTGGTAACTTTAGTAGAAATGTGGCATTAAAACTTGTAGACTGATGAACAGAAACAACATTTATAGCATTAATAATGATGCCATCACAATGTTTCCCTTTTGGAATTTTATTTAAAATTCTTTTAACTCCGAGTGACATGTAATATACTGTGTGAAAAATGCCTAATTAAAGAATTATTAAATAGAGTCTCTTATTGGTGGTTGTTGCATTTTGAGTGACATCGTTTTATTGCTTAAATATGCAAGGGCAATATGGCAGGAATGCATCTTTTCAATTGATTAATGACCTGCTTCTGTTTTATGATAAAGCTTTAAACTGACTTATCTGTAATCTTTTTAGCATTGACATTAAATTGAAACACAAGCCAGAACTATATTTTGAATTTAAACATGAGAAATGAAATAATGTTTGTACTTAAAAAGTTCTTAAGAAAGTTTTAAATTGGCTTAAATAGACACACCACTAATAAATTTGTTAAATTCAATGCATTACACGTAAACTTCACTGATCTCTAAATTTGTGTATTACTTCAGGTCTATACATAATGAACTGAGATAATTATATATGTACTGGAATGTTGTGCAGTAAAAATTGTAATTTGAAAGGAATTCAGTGGGAAGAAGAAGAGCAGTTCAAGTAATAATGAAATCGGTAATGGCCAGATAGTATGGCACTCATGTGATACAAATAATATCATATTCGATTTTATTGTGTAAAAAAAAAAAAAAAAAAAAAAAAACCGACATGAATTAATCTTTGCTAAAAGTAAACATTTAAGCTGAAAAAAATCACAAATTAAAAGGCAGAACCCCTCTTCAAGTTAATCAAAAAAATGCACACTTGAATGGCTTTGTAATTTTTAGTGATAAATTTGATCTTGACCCAAGAATCAAATATGGTCACCATAATAGCTTCACCCACCTTCCGTGATACCTCTTATCCATTCACTATGACATGGAATCCCTCCCACACCATACTCTTCTTGAACATTGCTCAAATTGCTTTTAAAATTCGGGGTGAGAGTCAAGTTATGGAGCTTGTTTGACATTCAGTATCCCATGTTTCTGAAAATTTCAACCAATTTGTTCTTTGTAATTTTCATTCTTAACATTACCTTGAAAGCTTTTTGCTACAAGGCAATATTCCTGATAAAAAATTTTGCTGAACATCATTTAATTTTTTCTTTCAGTTCATGTGAAGCCAATGTCTGCTTAACTTATGGACTAATAAATGTCAACTTCCACTTTTGCATCAGGATAGATTTAAAAACAGATTATATATGGCTGAAGGAATTCCTTGAGGAACCAGTGCTTCAAAAATTGTTTTACCAGTCCCAGCTTGATATGGAGTGGTGGAAACGTCTTTGTTTCTTGGAACCAGGGATTTGTTATTATTGTGTGCTAAATTTCTCCAATTCCATTCTCTAATCGTCTTGTATAGTGCTACTCTAGTGACATGCTTGACCAGAAGCAGAGAAAACAAGATTAGTGACATAATCTTGCAAAACCAGAAAGAAACCTATCGCCTTGACATCTGGCAACATTCCATTTATAGTGATCATACTGGATCTTTTCTAACACATGGTTCACGTTTCTGTTGTCTTCTTTAATATGAACAGAGTGGGCAACAGGAATTGATCAGTATATATTCCCTATGAAGCAGCACAACTGCCAGACTTTTACATAAACTGTTTGTGAAAAGACCCCCACCTGTTTAGATTGTGACTAACACCAATTTCATCATAAAAACAAATCAAATCACAACAATTCTCAAACAGTATTAAAAAAAAGTGCAAAAATTGTCTTTTTCTGTGCATAGAAGCCTTGTTGGGATCGAGTAGATGCCTTTTTTTTATGCGAGGTCAGGAGCTCTTCAGCGGATTTGGTTAAGCTGACATCCCTCACTGAGTCATTCGGTTCTTGCTGACAAGGGAAATGTAGCACTATACTTAAACTGGTTTCTGAAGTGTAATGAACTGGTGTCTGAAGTGTAAATCTTCACTTCCGAAGTGTTTCTGAAGTGAAGTGTACTTAAACCAAAAAAAATTCCAGTTCTGAAGACTCAACAATAGAAGGACTGTGAATTGTCAGGTGTTTGTTGCAAAAGAGCAACATAGGTTGGTGTGCCAGGATGAAGTGCAGCTTTTCAGTTAGCACCATTTTTAAACTCCGATATATATACACCATACAAAAGTATTAGTCATTATACTGATTTGTGGGCTGTCTCCATATCCTAACTCCTATATCCTATCTCCATATCCTATCCTACAGTAAAAGTCACACTTTTATATGGCTACTCCATCTAATGTTGACTTGAAACTACCACAGCAGAAATGAGGACCTCGATAATATCTGCAGACATAGGAGTTAACGGAGATAAAGAAGTTTGGAAATAACTTATTCCTTTGTTGGAATAGCAATAGCAAACTGGAGGGGTGGGGGAAATCAACACATAAGAATTCTACATGCTCTTATATATATAAATAATGTGTGATTTGTAACATAAATAAAGTGTCTGTGAAAATGGAAATGAAAAGTACACAAAGTGCCTGAACTAAAAGAAGTTTAAGGATAGTAGAAAATGGAAGTGAAGAAATGGCGAAAAAGTGAAAGAATTTGAAAAACCTAGTACAAAAATGAACTGGGACTGAGGAAGCAAACAATATACAAAAATAATTTTAGACAAATAAATAAATATTCCCTGCATTCAGATATGGGAGGGCAATTTTAGCAAGAGGTTGAATTAAGGGATGGCAAATATGCAAAATCTGAATAGAGTAAATGAAAAGATCATACATAGCCAGGAATTTCATCAGGGGACTACTACTGACTAGGATGAAGGATAGTCGCAGCATTTGTATCACCCTCATATATTACACTAATAGTTTTACGAACGGGGGAAAACATTACCTTTTCTATTTTTCCCCCATTCATGAAACTATCAGTGTGATATGAACGCTCCGACTGTCCCGCATCTTATTGCTATTTTCGCCTTCTTTTGACCAACTCTTTCTCCTCTTCCCCACCCCAAGAATTTTACCATTTCCTATATCATTTGCTAGTCCACACTTTTTGATCAAATTTCTCTGCTATATATTTGAATTTTTACATTTTTTAACCATGTTAATTTAATTACTTTTTACCCTTCTGCATGGTACAAACATTTGTATTATATTTCACATTACACTTTTGTAAATTTATATTAAATTTAAAATTACATTATTAACTTAATTTTTACACTGCATAGGGACTACCTTGTCTGTTAGTATTAATAAAGGCCACATATTTGCTCCCACCCTTTTTCAAATACTGTAGACAAGTTTGGAAACACAGTGCCTGATACATGGTCAGGAGTAGTCCCCTGGTGAAATTCCTGGCTATGTGTCATCTTTTCATTTACTGTATTCAGATTTTGCATATTTGCCATTCCTTGATTTGGCCTCTTGCTAAAATTTCCCTCCCATATCTGAATACAGGGTTATTTATTTGTCTAAAATTATTTTTGTATATTGTTTGCTTCCTCAGGCCCAGTTCATTTTTGTACTAGGTTTTTCAAATTCTTTCACTTTTTCACCACTACTTCACTTCAATGTCTACTATCCCTTAAACTTCTTTTAGTTCAGGCACTTTGTGTATTTTTCATTTCCATTTTCACAGACACTTTATTTATATTACAAACCACACATTATTTATATATTCTTTTGCTTCCTTTACTGCTGCGCTGCACGTTTTGAAGCATTAGATGTATGATAACTTTTATTATTTTCCTTTTCAAATTATTTTTCTTCTTAACAGTTTAATATTACTACTAATATATATATATATATATATATATCAAGTATTGCTACGTACTTATGTAATATATATAAAATCATAAAACCTTCATTTTCCACCCAGAATATTCACTTTTGTTGAAAACCTTCAGAAAATTAAAGACTGAATGAAAGTAAATTATCTGGAAGACAAAATTAGCTGTTTATAACCCAGTTTTTAAGCCTATTTTAACCTGTGGAGCTGAGAGCTTGGTGTTGTTGGAGGTTTTAGGGCACAATGGCAACTAAAGGCCGTTATGCACCAAACAATGATAGAAAGTAACAGCCATTAAAGGTCCAGTATATGCATTATGCAAGATTTAGCATCAATTTTAATTTAGCATTGTATGTTTTTTAGGAAAGTGAAAACTGCCTTGCCATCAGATCTGTCATTTAAAATTTGTTTAAAGGTATGAGTCATTTGGGCTGCATGCCTTAATAAGAATGTGGTTTTTGCCATACTCAATTATAGAGAGGACATTCAACTATACTTTGGATTGTGAATTGAGTATGACAGTTCCGACAAAGGTAGATTTGAGGCAGAAGGAAGTTAAAAGTGAGTATGGTGCATGTGACTTTTTTTTTTTTTTTTTTTGATTTGAGTGGAAGCTGGATCACCAGGACTAGAGATTTGTTTTAATCTGAAGGAGTTTGTTGCCTCTTGCTTTTCCCAGTGATATATGCTTCAACTTATTACATAGCTTTTGTAGTCAGTGAAGGAATTTTAATTGGTTACAGAGTGAATTTGGATTCCTGGTCAGGACTCTCACCTGCCAGGTATGCTGAAATGGCATGGACTCGACACAATTTTAATCAATATTTAACCATTATAGGCTTTATCACATTCACATTAGTTTAATGACTTCTCATTTTCCCACAAGTGGAAGGGGAGGATCAAAGGATGATTTTGGGATGTTTTACAGGATCCTTTTTTTTTTTTTTTGTTTTCTTTATTCAATCTGGTGTTACTTAATAGACAGATTTCGGCATTGCATCTGTTTGCCCCCCCCACCCCACTGTACTGTGTTGCTCTCGTGTTTCTGTGGTTAGTTGGTTATTTGGTTTTTAGGAGCATTAGCAACTAAGGCCATATTGCTCCGGGGATATCCGGTGGTCATTTCCTTGACCTTTCCGCATCCCCTGTATTTGGTGGTGATGGGCTCGAACCCCAGTCTAATCAAGAAGCGTGTGCTACGCACTGCTGCTGCTGCTCCTGCTCCTTCCCACCTGGCTACGGAGGCACCTGTTTCTGTGGTAGTTTAAGGAATAATACAGCAATTTGCTATTATTTTATTTCTCTGTGATGAATTTGGTTGATCCCTCTTAATGAATGAGTAGATAGAGTTAATATTATCATCTCTGCAGATGCACTATGAGAAATTGGTCACATAGCTATGGATAGCAGCCATGAAGCATAGTTATGTGTTTGGTTTCAGTCAAGCCCCTTAGAGTCCCAAAGTCTTCAGTGCAAATTTCCATCAGTATGGAGAATAAAGAGTTCTCTCTTCTTAATTCCCTCTCTTGTGTGTTGCTTATAGCTCTCTCCACACTGAAATTATGCTGGCTCAGTAGAAATGGCTATTGCGATAAATAATCTTTTGCAGTGAGTCATGTCTGTTGTTTTGCATGGTGGTGAGTATTAAAGTTTAAAAAAAAAAAAAAATATATATATATATATATATATATATATATATATATATACAGTAGACTCTCGATTTTCCGAGATAGATGGTAAAAAAAAAAATTGCTGGGTAATCAATTTCCCCGGTTAATCCAAAAATACAGTAAGTCTCTGACATACGTAAGAGATACATTCCAGGACTTCTTATGTAAGTCGAGTTTTACGTAACTCGGGAATGATTAATAAAATATTGCTACTATATCCCTGATATGCCAAAATTACAAAAACCACATAATATCCTCAGAAGAAAAGTAATTATTTTTAATTAGTTCAATTGAAAAATTTATCTGGGGACAGAGGTGAAGTAGCCAGAGTATCACATAAGAAAAGAAAACATAAAAGGAAGAAAAACATGCATGTTATTGTACTGTAAAAACTGATATGTATTGTTTATTATAGTTGACTTCATTGGTGCCAATCGCTTCACCGCATCTCGTATTCTGTCTTTCTCCTTTATTGTTTTCACTGTTGCCACTGACAATCTGAATTCTGTGCAATACTTGTTAATGTTTGGCCATTTTCATGCATCCTTATTATTTTAATTTTCTTATCCAACTCAATCTCTTTCCTTTTCCTTTGGTAGATTTACTAGTACTGCTGTCACTTATTCTCTTAGTCAGCACCATCATAATAGTCAAAATTAAATTTTTCTGAAAAGAACTTCACAGGGCAAAAACTCACTTATAACTCCATGCGAGCTTGCATTTTACTAAAGCACATTTCTGGAGGTCACCACCATAAAATAATAAAAACAATTTGCAGTTTCCATTTTATCGGGCTTTTCTGTTAGTGCATCTAATTATAAGTGGGTAGTAAACTCGATCTTATTGCATTTGCGATGATACCAATAACTGGAATTCTGTGGTTTTTATGTTACGGTATTATGGTGAAATGTGTGTCCCCTTCACTGAATCTTCAGTCATATAAAAAAATATAAATAATGTAGCGTAAGTTCGAAGTTACGTAAGTTGGGGACTTACAGTATTGAAAAATGTTCAGCAACCTATGTAAAAAGTATGGCAATAGATAAAAAAACGGATAAACTTACCATGCACTACTCGTGTGTCCAGTGTGATGCGTCCCTTTATCTTTTACGATGTCAATTTTAAATCTAATAGCTTCCCTTTATTTTTTGTAGTGTCGCGTATGGTTTGGTCACCAACATTATTATGGTTCTTTAGAGATTTAATGGATTCACTTTTTTCAAACTTTTGAATAATTTCAAGTTTTTGTTTAATTGAAAGCACAACTCTTGCATTGCCCATTATTTTCGCGATTTCTAAACAAGAAAAAAATACTATAAAAAAAAGAAATTCCGACATTCCTGACATAAATAACGAAACAAAATTTGTTCTTTTCCCCTGCTACGAAACAAAACAGTCGACATGATGCACTAAAACAAACTAAACAGTTGGTCTCTTTTTTTTTTTCCCTTCTTTTTTATGGAGTGGTGAGTTTGAAGACAGCGGGAATTGCAAGATAATAGGGACACTAATCTCTCAGTGGGGATTTATAACACCGCTTCTTGTCCCTTATTTACAACTTGCAAAATATCTGTTTATACCTATTCTAGTTATTACTTTAATTTTATGATTTCTGTTTTGTTTTTTTTTTTTAATTTGGAGTCTTGAAGTATCCCGGTAAATCGAGAGTCTGCCGTATATACTTATTTTGCATGAAAAACGGATAAGTGTAGAAATCTAGTGGAAAAAAGTAAATGCAGTAGAGCTTCAGTTGTCTGGAATAATTAATGTCAGACCTCTTCCGGATAGCAAAATTTTCTGGATAATCGAATGTAAGATAAAATTAAATAAATTCAGTTATACTGTATTAAGGTAAAAGAAAAAGACTTTAAATAGTGTGAAAAAACAAATTTATTTACTTAAAAATAATAATAATAACTTATACATAAATATTCACACATTTACATATATATGTATATTCAGATAGGTATTTAAATGTGAATTTTATGTGGAAAAAAAATATAAAGTAATTTTTTAAAATGATGTTTGATCGTTTTTTTTTTTGTTTCCATTGTTCTGAAATTTTTATTTTTTTTTTGCTGCAAAATCTCTAAAGTTCCTTAATAATTGATTTCATTATATCACATTCTTCCTGGTTTTCTGTCCTTTTCGGTGCTGTTTCTTTTCATTGACATTTTACCATAAAAAAAAAAAAAAACTGAGAAAAATAATAAATTGCACGATTTCGGGCCAATATTATTCTTACCGAATATGGAGCTAAACCAAACATAATATAAAATGAAGAGAACGAAATATGCAATGGAAAATTGGGTTTATGGAAGCAAATGCCTAAACTCTATCACTCATGGTTTCCTGAGAAAACCCAATAGTCATAATCCAACACTTCACCAGATATATGACATAAAAAAAAACAGATAGAAATACTCTTGTGGCATAATAAACATTTGTCTCAAATAATACCATTAATAAAAAAAGAAGAAAAATCAGGCTTTTAAATTATTCCAGATGACTAACGTTGCGGATAACTGACTTCTGCATAACCGACATACTGTAATAGTAATAAAATGAAAAATAAATGTATATAGATACTGTACGCACGCACGCACGCACGCACGCGCACACACACACACACACACACACCCACCCCTTTTTATACAAATGTATAAAAACATAAAATAAAATAATTCTGATTGACTGGGAAAGTGGCCATTACTAATTATTGACAGTAGACTTAATTTTCTATTTCTATACTTCTGACTTATGAACAATGCAAAAATTCCAGTGCCTACAAAAGAAGAGTTACCATACACCCTTAACTTAAAAAGCAATAAATATTTGTAAAGATTTATTTTCATTGAAAATAAATCTTTTTTTTGGGAACAAATTTGTGTTTGTGGAACAAATTTTGTTTGCTGGCCAGCTGAATAACCATGGTAAACCTTTTGTAGGTGTTCATATAACTGTATTTATCACTTTTGTCCTTTTAATTAATTACTGTATAATTGCTTAATATAGTTGCACAGTAACACAGATACAGAGAACTCCATTCCTGATTGCTGCTTCCCAGAAGCATTCAAGAGTGCAGTTAATCAATGCAGTACAGTATACTATAATAACCTTTTTGTTTGGTTGGTATCAAGAAAAATATGTGTACAGGATGAATTGTTCATAAACTGGAAAACTGTCTTCATTCATCTAAATTTTCCAGATAAATAGTTTAATACATGTATTATATGGCAAGAGAATAACACCAAAACTTTGTATCCTGAATAAAATGCTCCATGACGTGTTGTCTTCTCTGGTGTGACTGTTTTCTTCCATTGATTTCAGGGTCACACAACATTTCCAGCATTCACTAATGCAGTGGGAAGGTTTTTGTGACAAAAACTACAAATCATGTTTAGTTTCAAGTTTTTTCTTCCATTCATCGTAATTAAGGTTGATTTAGTCTTACAAAGATTTATTGACAACCATAAGGAATGTAAAATAGAAAATATAAATAAAAAGTTACTGATTTCAAGACAAATAAATTACAGTAATGATATAGTTCTCTGTTAGGTCAGCAGTGAAATATATACTTGCAATAATAATATTATTTGGATAGATTGAGCCTAACCTTCTGTATTAAAATTCTAAAAAAAATTTTGCTTATTGATTAGTATTGCTTGATAGTATATTATTACTTAATATATTTTTCTTAACTTTCCATACATAGTTTCACTGAATTACATTTTTTTTTTTTCATGCATTCTTATAAATATACCTGTGCGAGCGAGCGACCTATCTTAATTAGATTTAGTTTAGCTTCTTCCAGTGGGATTTTTTTTCTATGTTGATTCAGCATCCATGCTTGCTGGACATTATCTAGAATTATCTTTGAGAGAGAGAGTGAGAGAGAATGCATGCTGTTTGGAATTTAGAGGAGTAATTTCTTTTCTGTGCCATTTGGCCAAGGTTTTTGGTTATTGTATTCTGCCAATGAATGACCTGATCAGTAAGTCCCCAGTATGCAAGTGTTATAGTGATTAAATGAGTTTTGTGTGATTTTAAGGACATATTCTCAAAACTACAGTTCATGTTTAGTTTCAAGTTTTTTCTTCCGTTCATCATAATTAAGGTTGATTTAGTCTTACAAATTGTAAGCTATTTTCAGAAAGGAAAGCTTCTGTTACCTTTCCTTTTATTTCAGCTGACTAATTTTATAGTACTTCACCACTTTAAGCAGCACTGCCCCTGCCTCCCTGTGGCCAGAAACATTGGTGGTGAAGTTAAGAAAATGGACACATTGGACTGTAAAAAATTACACCCAAGTTAACCATGACCTCTCTCACCCAAAGGGATTAAATAATGGACACAGTTGATCAAGAACTTCCAGTCTTCTTGATTGCACATGTTATCATCTGAACCTGTGAACAAGCTCTCCCCATTCATTATTCACTGGTTATTTGAAAATGCGAAATGTAAAATCACTCCAATCAGGAAAGTTATCAATAGAGACTACACAATCTTGACATTTCAGGCAGTTATTAATGCTAACTTCCATAAGTGGAATCCCAATCCTAATCACTTCACATGCCACAATTAACTTTTCCAAAGGAGTTATGACTGAATGGGACCTGTTAAATATTTCAGAATAGGCTTTGAGTTGCATGAGTAGAAGAGGAAGAAGAATAGGCCATGAGTTGCATGAGCAGAAGGAGAATTATGATTTGAAAAGATTGTAATCTGGTTTTGATGTGTAACATCATATTAAATTTCAGTATACCGAATTTGCCAATTTCAGTAAAAGCGGGTTACCTGAATTGTCATGTCCATCTGTACAGGCCAAATCCCTTAAGATGTTATGAACATCAAAAATTTGGCCTCTCAAACTACGTACCAAGACAATGCCATGCACTCAAACTTCCAATGAATGACCTGATCTGTAAGTCCCCATGTTGATTCAGCATTCATGCTTGCTGGAGATTATCTAGGATTATCTTTGAGAGAGAGAGAGAGAGAGAGAATGCATGCTGTTTGGAATTTTAGAGAATAATTTCTTTTCTGTGACGATTGGCACAGCTCAAACTGTGAATCAAAAAGTTATACCCAAACAGACTGCAGTGCATCATCACCACTCTACCCTAATTTCAAAAGAAAAAATATACAGAAATATAAAATCAAAAACAAAGTGATATACCAAGAGGTGAGAAAGCAAGTGAAGTTAATCTTATTAAAACATGTTTATACCTTAACTATTGTTAAGGCATAAACATGTCCGGGGTAATGTCACCTCTTGGCTTGTACAAGTCAGGAGGTGACATTACCCCGGACATGTTTATAACAGAATGGCCTCTATCAGTGCTTTTGCCACATCATCCATTTTCCAAGCTGTCTTGTAGAACAAAGCAATAACATTTCTTTCACAATATCAAGACTCTTAAGAAATAAAGCGCCAGAAAAATTACATGAAACCAGATACTGTTGAGGGATGGCAATCCTACAGTATGTACATGGAACTTATTTTGTAATCATTGCATGGCAACAAACCTCATTAATTAAAAAAGACTAGAGGTTATGCTATGCAAGCAAAACAAACAGCAAAAAAAAAAAAAAAAAAAAAAAAAAACATGCTTTGCCTCTGCTATTACAAAAGGTACAAATATCAGATGAATTTGAAAAAGAGAATCAGTTAAAAATACCATTGCAGAAACATTCTATGACATATCAGCAGTAACTGTATTTCATTTTCTCTCTACCTCCATAATTGCATTGCCTGGGCCATTGTAACTTAACTACACATAATTTAAAAAATTACTTTTTTTTAACACTTAGCCCCTGTCTCTACCTAATCACTTAGACCTAGTAAAAGGGTTGCCACCACTGCCATCATTAAATATAAAAAACAGACTACAGATAGCTTTCCAAGAAGAATGGATTTACAGGAATGCAATGCCACACCTAGTTCATTCAACAATTCCTGCAACAATCGTGCAGAAATTTACTCCATTATCCTATTAAAAGTAAAACTATTAAAAAAAAAAGCCTTCTAAACAATAATAAGACGTCTAAAACCTCTTTATGCACAATAAAATTCATAAATAGCATTAGCAATGCTTTCTTAGCACACAATGCAAGGAAGTAAGCTTATACAGCATCAGCCAAAAAAAAAAAAAAAAACACCCACTTCTCATTTTATCCATCTATTCACTCTAAATGTTTGTCCAATTCTTCCTTGAATTTATTAAACTATCAACTTCCACAACAACATATGGAAGTTTGTTCCAGCAATCAACAAGGCCGCCATAGCCTAGTGGTCAGATGCGCAGGTGCATAAGTACACGTGCCTTGAGTGACCGGAGTTCAAGCCCATGATTGCTGAATATGGTGCTGTTTCTTGTATTCTGTCTATCTTGTGAACTCCTCTGACCGTATGGTCGTCCCGGTGTATAAACAGATAATTTAATTTAACTACCCACTGGCTAAAGGCAAATTTCCACACATCTATTCTACAACTGTCTTTCCTCAGTTTAACTTTGTGCCCCCTAATCTGAGCAAGAAGAATCCCATCAGCATTGGGCTTGCTCAACCAGATCATCTCGCAGGTGCCTAGTCCCTAGATGCTGCAATTTGCAGAACTTTAGCCTTCCTTGGTAAGAGCACTGCTTCCCCCCCCCAGTCTTGTTGCCCTTCTCGTTCTAGCAACTCTACTTCCTTCCTAAAATGAAGCCTCCAGACCTATACACATTATTCAAGGTGTTGCCTGACCATTGCCTTATACAAAGGGATAATCACCTTCTTATCCCTACTAGCAAAATTCTTGTATATCATTGACAAGACCCCATGGCATGCTCTGGCAGCCTGTCTGCACTGCTCAGAAAACTTCATGTCTGACTGCACAATTACCCCCAGGTTTTTTCATTCTCCACTACCCGAGTGTAGTACCACACAGTTGGTACATATCTCTGGGATTACTGCTACTCATATGCAGTACTTTGTGTTTGTGAATGTAAACTTCAGTTGTCACTTCTCAGCCCACCTGCCCAACTTTTCTAGATCCTGTTGGAGTAGCATACTGTCATTAGTATACTAGTGGAGTCCCAAAACCTTGGGACTCCACTAATAATATTAGTCCACGAAGAGCAGTGTTCACTGATTACCACTCTGTCTTTTCCCACTCAACCATCTTTTTATCTATTGTAGCAACTTGCCCTTAATGCCATACTGTTCCAATTTGTACAGTAGTCTTCCATGTGCAACAGTATTCCTGAAATCCAAGTATCAAAAAGTATCACAAATATCAAAATTATTTTTTGCATCCAATTTCATTGTGACGACATCATAGTATCCAATCAAATTTGTCAGGCAAGACTTCTCCTTAACAAATCCATGCTGTGTCCGAATATTACTGCAGTCTTGTCTTGCTGATTTTGCAGTGCTTCTTTAACCAGTGACTCCATTATTTTCCTAGGAACAGAAGTTCAACTAACAGGTCTGTAATTCCTTGTGTCACCCTTTGATCCCCTGTTGTGAATTCGAGATGCATTTGCACATCTCCAGTTTTTGGGGACCTCTCCTGAGTCCAAGGATGCTCTCATAATTATGGCTATGGGTTTGCTTACTTCCTTTGCTATCTTCTTTAATATAACTGGATAATTCCCATCCACCCCAGGTGCCTTTCTTATGTTTAACTTCAGCAATTTCTCCTCCACTTTGCTCTCAGTTATTACAAAATTATTTAGCTCCCTGTTAGAGTTTAATAAGCTTCTGTCCTGCACTTCCCTACAGAATTCCTCATGTGTGAATATAGATGAAAAATACTCATTCAGTTTGTCAGCTATCTGAGCAGGATCATCAACAGTCGAACCATCGATATGAAGTGGACCAAGCTGATTCATTTCCTTTCTTTTAGAGTTTACATAAATAAAGAAGTCTGCTGTTTTTCTTTTTATCCTTTGCCAAACATTTCTCATAATCAGCCTTTGCCTGCCTAACCTACTTTGTGGCTCGATTACACACTAGTTTATATCTACCATAGGCTTCTGTGTTGCCTGATAATTTATATGCATCACATGCATTTTTCTTCTCTGCCATGGGTCTCATCAGCTCATCTAACATCCATTTAGGTCTAAATCTTGAACAGTTTTTTTAGTTGCTATGAAAAGCCTAGTAGCTCCCAAGATTACTTCCTTGAAGACTTCCCATTTAGAATTTGCTGATGGTAAAATCATCCACATTATATACAGCTATTTACATTATTTACACCATAATACATTTACTTCTTTTTAATTCATATTCTCTGCTGTATTTTAATTCATATTTCATATTTCACTTCTTATGAAGACCAATCTGACATATTTCTTAAAGATCACATGACTAAATGGAATCTAAATTGCCCATTTTTGATAACATTTTCCTTCTGTAGTCATCATATTCTATACAGTGCCTCAGAATATGTTCAATGTTCTCAACCTCACCACAATTACATATCTCAGAAGTGATCCCTTAGTTCTTTCAACCTGGTTAGTCCATGTCCAGTTATTAACATTGTTGCATGCAACTTGAGATCAAGCCACCCACGATATTCTCTTAACTTTGTCACGTCAAACAGAAGATGATATGTGACTCTCCCTTTTTAAGAACCACTCCACCTCTCCTGTCTTATTGCCTCTATCTCAATTTGCAACCTTTTTCTCTTCTCTCTATCCTGCCTGCCATATTCTCTATGCTCTTCAAGGCAAGCAACTCTTACCATCAATTAGTTAGGCTTCTCAATGTTTTTATTCAAGATATTATTTCACTACTAGCAAATTATCTGGTTCTCTGTGGGCTATAACTTGGAGAACCTCAAGAAATGGCCCTACAGGCTCTGTTAATTGTCAAAAAGGCAAGTCTCTGAGCAGACACAAGATGCTTTCTTATTATACTGTTTTGAGCTTAATAATCCCATGCACCTCCAGCATGCAGAACTATGGGAACAATGATACATTTGTGTAACAGATCAAGAGACTTTCCTGTCACTCCCCATTCCATTCTTACAATTTGGTTTGCTTAGAATATAAAACTCATTTTCTCTCTTATATACTTTACATGGGGAAGAGCAGTTGGTCTCTCATCCAATATCACTTCCAAATACTTTACCTCAGTGGCGTATGTCAAGGACCCAGCAGGAAAGTTTACGGTAGGGTTCTTCTGACACTCAGTTTTCCTTTTAACAAAAGGAAAACAGAGATAACCCCATGGGCTCACATCTGGTTGTGTCAAGCTCACACATCACGTTGTTATTGTTGTTTGGTTTTTAGGAGCATTAGCAGCTAAGGCCATATTGCTCTAGGATAATATGCGGTGGTCAATCTCTGACCTTTCCACATCCTCTGTATTTGGTGGTGATGGGCTCGAACCCTGCTCTAATCAAGAAGCGTGTGCTACGCACTGCTGCTCCTTCCCACCTGGCTACGGACGCCTACACACACATCACATATGGGCTTGGCACACCCAGGGTCCTGAGGTGGATATCATCATTCTACTCTTTCTTCATGATTCTTTTTACATCTGATTCTCTCTCTCTCTCACTCAGGGTAATTCAGAATTTTTTTTTTTTTTTTTTTTTTTTTTGGCTGGTGCAGCATAAGACCCAGGCTTCCTTGCACCATATGGCTAATAATAATAATATTTATAGACAGGTACAAAAAGAATCCCACTCAGATACTTTCTTCATTATGTTAGCTGTCTTTTCCTCCAGCTGTTTTCTTGATTCTTCCTTTGCAGCTAAGTCCGAATCTCCCTACTCTTGATTCAACAATTTTTCTATCACATATAACCATATGTAAGGAGTATATCTAGCACAATATCTACCTGAAAAAAATTCATCTTCAGTATACCCTATAATGAAAAAAATATATGATATGATCCCTTGTGGAATTTTATAACAAAAAAATCAAATAGTCACATTCTGTTGAATAAAGCTGCCATACATCTAATAATCTCAGACATGGCTTAATTGCTTGTACCTTATGCCAATTATAAAATTATAATATAACAAACTTGCAATGATGCCTTCAAATCTGGCAGTCATGAGCCAATAACAAACTTTTTCAGATCAAGCAGACATCACAACCATGGCAATCTTGTTTCAGAAGAAATCAGCATGAAGAAGTAGTTTTAGTAAGTGTACATATTGGCCATATGCATTTAACTCATTTTTATTTGTTAATGGAAGAAAATCCTCCCCAGTGCATACATTGTAACACCCATCTTACATTAAAACACATCTTTGTTGACTGCAGTTACCGTTGCAGTGTTTGGGCAGAAATGTTGCAATTTCTATTAAACATACAAATACCCTTGACACTAAAACATTTTATAGGAAATGATGCAAACCTCACCAACTTTTTTCACTTATTTAAAACAGATCCAATTATACCAAAAATTTGGAACTCTACCTGAACTTGCTTCCTTCTCAACAATCTACGAATAGGAAGATTGTCTTAGTAGCCCTTGTACTGATAGACAACCATACCAACAACAACTGATCAGTTAACCCATTTATTTTAAGTGCATTTTTGCTTCTATAGATGGCCAGGATCTCCAGTTTGAGTTGATATGATTGGCTGCATTAGTTTTGCTTGTGCATAGCAGAAATTTTAACAACTCTCCCCCCACCCTTTTGAGTTTCTTTTGTATATAGATTTGCATATGCTCTTACCAGCCAGGTAGTCTGTTATTTTAAGCTTTGGTGTATTTTTAGGGTGATTAGTGTCCTCTCTCTCTCTCTCTCTCTCTCTCTCTCTCTCTCTCTCTCTCTCTCCCCCCCCCCCTAGATTTTAGTTGTTAGATCTTTTCCTGTGGATGTAATCATCATTTTATTGCTATGGATGAATCTGAGTACTATTGGTTCTTTTATATATTAGTTCTAGAACTAATTTATACTTATATATGAGTTCTTAATGTTGTTGGTGGTTTGTTTTCAGGTGAGCCAAGAATATTCAGCACTGGTGTTTTTGTATCCTTTGCATGGGTACAATTTTTCTGTACAAGTTACTCTTGATGCTAAAGTTTGTTTAATAGCACTACTTCAGGGCCTAGAGGAGGAAGGATGGGGCCATCCCCCAATGTTGGGGTAGGAAGTTGTTAGGAAAATTGGTGAGGGTAGTTGATAATTAAGATTATTACATATTGTCTGGGTGTTCAGGTGTTTTGATTTTTACTGATTTTTAGGGGGATGGGGTTTGCAGGCTGCACCACATCCCTTGGGTGGGTGCATCCTAAAATACTAATTGTTTAACTTCTTGTTGGGTTTAGGATACTTTTTGAACTTATTCATCATCAATATTAATTATTTTTTATTACAGAAAAAAAAAATATATATTTTTTTGATTACTGACTAGTAAACATACTGTTTTCAGACTTTTTTAAAATTTTATTTTTAAAGGAAAAAGAATCAAATGCTAACAGTTCAGGCAGAAATAATTCAGCAATGTCTCCTATCTTGGGTACTATGTTAGCAGAAGGACCTATACGTATGATCTCACAAGGACAAGAGCTAACATGTGATTTGGATGAAAAGACTTTGGCTGAAATGGGCTTTAAAGATTTGCAGGTTAAATCACTATATACCTTATGAATTAATGAAATTTATTGTATATAGTTCACTTCATTTTAGTTTAAACCTGAACATTTATTCATATTACTGCTACACATGAGGTCAATTTGTTTGAGTGAATTATATATCAGCCTTGTGGAGGAGTACATTTGTTACACTGTGCTAATGTTTATATTGGGATTAAACTGCAATGAAATGAACTATAGTTTTAATTTTCAAGTGTTGAGGGTTAAAACAAATAAGGAATGAAATTTATCGGTTACTTTTAACCTGTACTATATATATATATATATTTTATTTCAGATTGTATTTGTATCAGTTGGAGCTGCAAGGCCATCCCGAAGAAGGGAAGGATTAGAACCAGCCTCTTCTTTACCACCACCACCTAGAGAAAGGCTTCCTATAATTCTTTTGCTCCAACAGCCATATTTTGAGCAGTTATTTAGTCTCATGCAGCAGTTAGGATCTTTTCAGACAGTTAATCGGGCAGGGGTATGTAGCAGTCATTTTTATAAAATAAACTCTATAGGAATTGCTTTTCTTACAAAGACATGTTTTTTCATTACAGTCTGTCCTGTTATATAGTAAAATTTCAGTTAAAAGTGGTCTCTGAGTGTCACTGTTACAGAAATAAAAAAAAAAAAAAAAAAAAAAAGGCAGATCTGATTAGGTTATATAGGCACTAGGTTTAAAATAAAAATATATAGGTCTCCTTATAAACTAATTAAAAATAATACACTTTTGTGCAATTAAATTTATATAATTGAGTGTGAAATTTGTTAAATAACCCTTCCTAATAATAGAATAGCAATTGCTTAAAAAAACGGTACTCGCCTTGAATAAATCTGCAGTGGTACATTGAGAAGAGGTGGTTAGTATTTAGTTAGCTAAGAAACTAAGGGGGGAAAATGAAGAAAAACTGAATTTAAAATAAGCGCAAGGCGGTAGAAGTCTACACATCCGATCCTTGGTTGTCATTGAAGAGGGAAGAAGTATTTTGAATAAAATAATACGATGAGGCCAATATTCAAGCTTTCAAAAATACTTCTTATATTGTTATTGTTAATGACATAGACTAAGAAGAGAACATGGATATTAGTAGACAAAATGCTTGTTATTTATATTTGTGTGTTTTTTTTTTTTTTTTTGACTAAAGACTAATGTTGCATCCAGTTTTGTGATTAATTTATATTTGGATATACAGTCGATTCCGGTTAATTGGGACACATCGGGACTAGTGCATTTTGGCCTGAATAAGTGGCTGCCCCAATTATCCAAAGTTTCACGTAAATAGTTAAAAATACAATGTATCCCGCTTTTACAATTGGTTCACTGTACGATCAAATCACATTACGATGGAGTCACCATAGTAAAGTACCGTTCACTATACGATGTGTAGTAAGCGGCGGTCATTGTTATCACGTTTGTGAATTGAATTTTAATTCTATTAAACAGCAATTTTAATTAGTGAAAATATGAGGAATATTATCCACAGGCTATAAAAGTAAAGATATATTAAGCACAAATTTACACTTTATTACCTTACCAATTAAAAAATTAAATGATACGTGAAAATCGGAAGAATATAGGTGAAAATCAGAATAATTAATACGAACTAGTTGACATTTCTGTTCACTGATATTTGTGGGTGGGGGTTAAAATTTAAAACAGTAAAAAGATAAGCAATCAATAAGAAAGAACACGGCACACACAAATTGCAAGTAACATGATACGCGCAAGTCAGAACGGAGTAACGAGTTACAAAGCTTTAAAAAGGAATGAAGAGAAGATCTGAAAATTAATTTTTTTATATGATTGAGATTACATGGAAGTGTAAACACATTTTACCATAATAATCTACAGAATTCCAGCTGTCTGTATTATCGCAAATTCAGTAAGATCGAGTTTACTATCCGTTTATGATAGATTGCACTAACAGAAAAGCCCAATAAACAGGTGACCACTAATTGTTTTTATTGTTTTATGATCGTGACCTCCAGAAATCGGACCGAACCACGTGGTTCGGTCGGAGACAATCGTAGGGTGATCACCAGTGCTGCGGTCTCCTGCCCTGATTAAACGGCATGTTGTCCCAATTAAGCGAAGTAAACCCTGGCTATTTTCTCGATTGGGTTCTGTTTTTTAAGATTTTCCCCAAATAAACGGCTGCCCCGATTAACCAGTGGTCCAAATAACCGAAATCCACTGTATTTGTCTAGTGTTTCTGAAATGTTTGATGCCAGTTCTCCTAATTATTTGATCTTAAAAGATATTGGGACACTTATTCCAGACATAGCATTCTTAACAACCCAGCCAACCTTTGTATCGTCTGCAAACTTGGACATTAAGCTTGATATGCCATTATCAATATCATATATAAATACAGAAAACAATAATGGACCCAACACTGAACCCTGAGGGACTCCACTAATAACATTAGTCCACGATAAGCAGTGTCCATTGATTACCACTCTCTGTCTTCTCCTACTCAACCATCCCTTTATCCATAGCAGCAATTTGCCTCTAATGCCACACTGCTCCAATTTGTGCAGCAGTCTTCCATGTGCAACAGTATCAAAAGCCTTTCTAAGATCCAAATATATAATATCAAAGTTATTCCCTGCATCCAATTCTTTTGTGACTACATCATAGTATCCAATCAAATTGGTCAGGCAAGACCTTCTTTTAACAAAACCATGCTGTGTCTGAGCTATAACTGAATTCTTGTCAAGATGGTCCTGCAGTGCTTCTTTAACCAGTACAAAGAGTATGAAATACAAAGTACAAAGAGTATGAAAAATCAATACAAAGAGTATGAAATAACTACCAACTCTTTGCCTCGAAAACAGTCGTAAAGAAAAAGAGCTCTCTGATAGTAAATATGAAAGATATGGAAAGAAGATCACAGTCCTAACCTAAGCATGGTACTAAGTACTATAGGTTCTAATACCTCTCGTGTTTGGGGTTCACATAAAAAAATAAAAAAAAAGTCAGAAGTGAATCTCATTAAGTCAAATGGAAATTCAAACGAAAGCTATGAGTCTTTATATATGAGTCATGGTTAGTTCTTTCATTTTAAAAAATGCTCGGGATTCATAATGTCCATATCACAGGTGAAAGTGCAAGTGAGACAAAGATTCTGCTGAAAAATTTCCTAAATAATTTATATAAATTGTCGAAAATGGTGGGTACAAAGATAACCAAATTTTTAATGTTGATGAAATGGGTTTGTTTGTTTGTTTTGGGAAAAAAAAATGCTTTATAGACATTTCTATCAGAAAATGAAAAACCTCAACTAGGTTACAAGGCATCAAAAGATTGTCTGACCTTTTGTTTTTCTGGACGGAAATGCATCTGGAGATTTAAAATTTTTTAAAATCCATGCTTGTATATCATGTTGAAAACGTCTAAGCACTTGGTGGTTATGCAGAGAAGGCTCTTCCAGTTGTTTGGCGTTCAAATAAAAAAGCTTACGTAACGAAAACTTTGTTTGAAGACTGGTTTAAAAATTACTTTTTTCCTGCAGTCGAACTTACTGAAAGAAAACAACATGGATTTTAAAGCTTTGTTGTTATTGGATAATGCACCGAGGCATCCAACCAGACTTTGTGACTTTAATGAAAATGTCAAAATTCATTTTCTTCCACCCAACACAACATCTCTACTGCAAGCAATGGATCGAGGTGTCATTGCGACATTTAAAGCATATTATTTGAGACTTTTAAAGCATATTACTTACTTTTTATCAAACAATAAAAGCCACAACTGGAGAAGGTACACCATTTTTTTGGCTGAATTCTGGAAAAATTACATTAGAAATGCTATTGAAAACATAAACAAAGTGTGGCTTGAAGTTAGCAAGATTAACATGAGAACAGTATGGAAGCAAGTTTTGCCTCATTGCAGAAGTGATTCCTGCGGCTTTGAGTCTGAAATTCAGGATGTTTCCTAAGACGTCATCAAAATTCGACACAATCTTGGTTTTGCGTCTTTGGAAATGGCTAATGTTCAAGACATTTTCTCACATTTACACATATTCTCAAGCTCTCGATAATGATACTGTCCTTAACTTAGACCAAGAACAGGCATATGAGGAAGCAGAAGAAAGTCCAGAGTGTAACATAGAAGTTAGTAAAGTTTAAGAAAAAGAATTTCCCTTACAAGAACTCGAAAAAAATGTTTAGGGCAGTGGAAACTGCTTCAGACTTAATTATGAATCATTGATCCAGACATAGAGCATAGCATTAATGCCTGAAGAGCGTTAGAAATGCCATTCAATTTTACTGAGAACTCTATAAAGAAAAGAAGAAAAACAAAATGGTCCAACTTAGATTAGATAGATTTTTCTTTAATCGGTAAAATTTTCTAGCTTTCATAAAATTGTCATTGTTTTCCTTTTTCAAAATAAAGTTTATCAATTAATTTCATTCTTAGTCTACCTTATTACTATTTGTATTTATTATTTTTTAACTAATCATGCATCATTATTTTTTTTCCCATTGAAACTATTCCCCATTTAGTGCTGATTCACTCAGTGTGATAGTTTTTCCCAATACATTAATCACACTGTGTGAGGTATTGCTGTATGTACTTCTAGGCATGTTATCCTACCGTGCAGAAAGTCTGTTTATTATCTTGTACTGGTAAACAGGGAATCAGCAACATCACTTGTGTTATCCAAGACTTTCTCCACTCTTTACAAATGGATGTGATCTGGTTTCTGTAGTCTTTAATGTTTGTGTTATTCAATAGAAGCAAATAAATAATAAATAAAATACATGTGATGCGATTATAAATATTGAATTCAAATGATACTGCAAAAATAAATTAGTGAATCGTAGAAAGCAATATAAAGATTATGTCTTTATAAACTGATTGTGGGAAGTGCTAGAGAATAATGATCACAGATTAAAGAAATATTAACAGGCACTTATGTAATCCAAATATGAATTCATATAAACACAATTAAAAAAAAAAAAAAAAAAACTAAGAACCACTTTTTTTTCAAAAAAACACCTTGAAGAGCAACTATTTTCTTCTAATATATACAACAAAACAAGATAGCTAGATTGCTGTTACTAAGTACAAAGATGTCTAGGTTTGCCCGAATATTTTTATGTGATTATATTCACATTGTCATACTGTTATCATCACAGAAAGACAAAGCAGACGTTTATTCCTGTTACTTAAAACTCAAGCATGTTTAAGGAGATCCTTAGATTCAGAAATCTTAATTTTTTGTAATACTTGAATGCTTAAGTATTATCTTTATATTTTGTATATTATTTTTCTCCAAAGGAACCTGTTGCCCATACAAAAGCCCAGGTGTTGTCACGTCGAGTATGGGAAATATTGATGATGCTGCCTACTTCACCTGTTATGTTACAAGGATTTAAGGACATAGCAAAAGTAATTATTCAAATTTTCTTTCACTTTTAACATATCAAATAATAAGAAATAAATTAATAATATATATGTTTACTAAAGAAACAATGTGTGTTTTAATATTTTTGCATATTCAGTGTTTTTCATATTCATTTTTTAGGGCACTGAGCTAACAAGAGCTGCTGTTAGTAGTACATTACAGTCTGTACTCAATCCTGAAATTCCTCAGAAATTAATGTATTCTCTTCAAATAGTAGAATCTTTGAGAAGGCAAACGACTAAATCATCAGGGAAGTCAACACCCCATAATCAGGTAACTTCTTTTTTTTTTTTTTTTTTTTTTTTTTTTTTCGGTGTTTTCTTTTATATCTTGGCAATAGCTCATCACAGTGTCTGTGTGTGTGTCCTAATAATTTTTGTAGTTTACATTCCAATGCAAACTGTAGTTATGTGACAGAATACTAGGGTTCCCTGACAGAGACGTTTTTATTTTGAGATTTTATAAGCATCACCTGTTTCTAACCGTTGTGTCAGTTCCAAACCAAATTTACAGTATGTCTACAGTTTTTTTAGGTATTCTTTCAGTGGTATTTTTGTGATCGTCCATCTTGTTTTCAAATGGCTGGCACTTAGACTTTAAGCATCCACCCACTTATCCAGACAAAATTTTTAGTATATGCAGAAGGGAGATGTCTTAAAATATTCTGATAGAGGAGGGAAGGGATCCTTGAAACAAGATAGAAGTTAGCTTTATTGGTTTATTTAATATGCAGCATTAGATTTTAAGCATAGTATATGTCTTCAAAATAAGCCACTTTGTTCATTAATCTTCTTCGGTAATTTAATTATAATTATGTTTATAACTATTATTTGTAATTTAATAACTATTTTTCTCCTGCCCCCTACTAGAACATTACCAGTTATCAAGTTGATGCCTTCATTTTGAATTGCAGCTTACTCAAGAAATGGTTTATTGGATGTAGCGCACTTCTGTAAGATATAGGTTTTGTCAAAAAGAAGCAGGACACAGGGCATATAGTGGTTAGAGTTAATATTAATAAATTTTTCTTTGTCGAGCAGTATAGTCACACCTGTAAATTAAATTTTTGTTAACTGAACTTAAATTTGTCCTCTCTGACAGTATAGCATGTTTATCACTTGTTACTCATTTACAGAGATTAAGATTTGAATTCCATCAAGATGAGGAAAGCTTCTACAGCTATGGCTGTAGGCTGATCTTAAAATAGTACCCCCCCCCCCCCGACATACAAGTTTATTTGTGAACACATGTTAAAATGGGGATTAGGTACACATTGCACCACATGCCGAATATGCATGATGTTGTTTTCTTAAATTAACTGAGTTTTTCCATTTCTTTTATTAATAAATATAAAAAGTAAATGGCTACTATATTTTTCAGAAGATTGTAATTTTCTTGCTGGAAATGTTGATTAAAATTCCCCTCTGCCTTATTGTTCGAAGATATATTAGATGCACACATTGATATATATTTTTTTTAGATCAGGCATACTGTTGTTGCCTCCTGTTTTTTGGGATACACTTCTGCTTGTTGCAGGAAACTCTGGTGTTTTTTGTGTATTTTGGTCCAAAACTGTTTTTTTTTTTTTCTCCTGCTTACAAATGCCTGATCTTCAGCTTTTTGAAAGGTCAGAAGTTGGCAGCTATGTAGATAGTAAATGCATAAAATGTTAACCTGGTATGTGCTGATGTAAGGAATTTTGTTGGCTGAAGTGAAGGCATTTTGAATTCATTGAAGAAGTTCATCCGTTGTATCCATTACATATTCCCCCACCCAAAAAAAAAAAAAAAAAAAAAAATTGGCTGGATTCGGATTTTATAAAAAACCTTGGCCAGGATACGTCCTCTACCTTCCTGTCCATTGTCCATAGTAAGCAGGCTCAATAATTTCTGGAGGTATGACTGAAATAGGCCTGAACCACATTTTTTTGAATATCCCACGGGACATTCATTCATTCAGAAACACCTTCAGCACATCCACCTTCCAATCCAAACCGAAATTTATATGTGGATAGTGCTACTTTAGTTTTCAGTTCTTAGCTGCAACTAAAACTTTTTAACTAAATCATCAAAAACTATTTTAAGAACAAAGGACAAACTCAGTAGAACTCAAAATGGAGAGTACTATACCTCTTGGCCATGACCAAGGAGAATACAGTATTAGCTTACTCTTGTCTCACTTATCCTAATGGATCATGTTTCCATCTCCAACCACAGGGAGGCGGGTACTACTATCTAGCCTCATTAGTACTCTTCGTTTAAACACTAAATTAACAAATTTGTTAAAGTAACCAAAATTATTCTTGTCCATGAACATGATCCATAGATTCTGTTGTTGTAATCTGCCAATGCAGAGCTCCAACTCATTCCTATAATCCAGGTAACAGTTGCAAAGCAACATAATGTGTCCACTGGTCTCTTGTTCATTACAAGCACATAAATCATTTTCAGCGAGGCCTAACTCACATAGTCTTTTAGCCATTCTGTGTCCTATTATTAAGAAGGCAGCATATTATCCAAATTGCTGCCAAGGATTTCTTTTGACATCTAAAATGTCTACTCTAGGTAGGTATATATGGGTAACTCGCCTTTTTCCGGAAATTCCCATCTACTTTGCCACTCTACCATTAGTTCGCTCTTTATTCTAGTCTTTATTCATATACTTTATTCATATACTATGTCCTGATAATGAAAGTATAAATCCTTTCATTATCAGGACAAGAGACTACGTTCAACACAGACTTCCTAATATTGTTCTTTGTGCAATACATTAATGCTGATAATGCAGGTTATAAATCAGCTGATAGTTGTCCTGCTTGTACTTTAGCATTAGCATTAGTAGAGGCATTTGATGCAAGAAAGCAAGCTTTTGCAGCATCAGCCAAAAAAAAAAAAAAAAAAAAAAAAGTAAAATAAATAAATAAAAAATAACCACTTCCACTTCACCCCTCTGTTCGTTCGAAATACCTGTCCAGCTGAGCCTTAAACTTATTTAGGCTATCAACTTCCACGACAAGGGATGGAAGTCTGTTCCACCTACCAACCACCTGCTGGCTAAAGGCAAATTTCCGCACATCTATCCTACATCTGTCTTTCCTCAATTTGAACTTATGCCCTCTCAGGTGATTATTCTGAGCATTGAGCATGCTCAAATCATTCAAGGCTTTGTACCCCTCTATCAGATCACTTCACTGGTGCCTAGTCTCCAGACACTGTAATTCGCAAAACTTAAACTCTTTCTTCGTAAGAGCACCCCCTTTGTTCCATTCACTAATCTTGTTGCTCTTCTCTGTACTCGTTCCAGCAGCTCTACATCCTCCTTGAAATGAGGCCTCCAGGCCTGTATACAGTACTCTAGGTGTGGCCTGACCATTGCCTTATACAAGGGAATAATCACCTCCTTATCCCTGCTAGAAAAATTTCTATATATCATTGACAATACACCATGAGCTACTCTTGCAGCCTGTCTGCACTGCTCAGAGAACTTCATATCCGCCTGCACAACCACCCCCAGGTCCCTTTCATTCTCTTTCACTGTCAGTGTAGTACCACAGAGTTGATACATTGCTCTGGGGTTGCTGTTTCCCATGTGTAGTACTTTACATTTGTCAATGTTAAACTTCATTTGCCACCTCTCAGCCCATCTGCTCAACCTTTCCAGATCCTGTTGCAGCAGCATAGTGTCAGTAGTGTCCTTGACAACCCCGCCAACCTTCGTATCGTCTGCAAACCTGGACATTAAGCTTGATATACCATCATCAATATCATTTATAAATACAGAGAACAATAAAGGACCCAATACTGAACCCTGAGGGACCCCACTAATAACATTAGTCCACGATGAGCAGTGTCCATTGATTACCACTCTCTGTCTTCTCCCCCTCAACCACCCCTTTATCCATAGCAGCAATTTGCCTCCAATACCACACTGCTCCAATTTGTGCAGTAGTCTTCCATGTGCAACAGTATCAAAAGCCTTTCTAAGATCCAAGTATATAATATCATAGTTATTCCCTGCATTCAGTTCTTTTGTGACTGCATCATAGTATCCAATCAAATTGGTCAGGCAAGACTTCCCCTTAACAAAACCATGCTGAAGTCTTGTCTAGATGATCCTGCACTGCTTCTTTAACCAGTGCCTCCATTGGGCGCCTCCGTAGCCAGGTGGGAAGGAGCAGCAGTGCGTAGCACACGCTTCTTGATTAGACCGGGGTTCGAGCCTGTCACCACCAAATACGGAGGATGCGGAAAGGTCAGGGAATGACCACCGCATTTCCCGGAGCAATATGGCCTTAGTTGCTAATGCTCCTAAAAAAAAAACTCACAAACCCGCCTCCATTAATTTTCCAGGAACAGAAAGTTAAACTCACAGGTCTATAATTACTTGTGTCAGCCTTTGATCCTCCCTTGTGAATTGGGGTCACATTTGCACATCTCCAGTCCATGGGTACCTCCCCTAAGTCCAAGGAAGCTGTCATAATTATGGCTAAGGGTTTGCTTACTTCCTTTGCTGCCTCCTTTAATATAACTGGATAGATCCCATCCACCCCAGGTGCCTTTCTTGTGTTTATCTTCAACAATTTCTCCTCCACTTTACTCTCAGTTATTACAAGATTCTCTAGCTTACTGCTAGAGTTGAATACACCTCTGGCATTCCCCTCGCTGAATAACTCTTCATGTGTGAATGTCGATGCAAAATATTCATTTAGTTTGTTAGCTACCTGAGCAGGGTCATCAACAGTTGACCCATCGATATCAAGTGGACCAATCTGATTCATCCCCTTCCTTCTAGAGTTTACATAAGTAAAGAACTCTTTGCTGTTTTTCTTCGCATCCCTTGCCAAGGATCTCTCGTAATCTGCCTTCGCCTGCCTAACCTCCTTTGTAACTTGGTTACAGATCAACTTGTATCTATCATAGGCTTCTGTGTCATGTGTTAATTTGTATGTATCCCATGCATTTTTCTTCTCTGCCATATGCCTCATTAGTTCATCTGACATCCATTTAGGCCTAAACCTTGAACAATATTTCTTAGTTGGTATGTAAAGCCTAGTAGCTTGCAAGATAAGTTCCTTGAATGCTTCCCATTTTGAATTTGCTGTTGGTAACATCATCAGTTGATCCCACTGTATAGAATTTAAATACTGTCTCAGTCCATCGTAGTCGCCTTTATGAAAGCAATAACCCTTCCCTTTACCCCTAATGGTAGTTACCTCTTTGAGTAACTCCCACTTCAGAACACTGTGATCACTGCCACCTAGTGGTTCATTTTTCTGCAGATTCTTAATGCATGAAGAATCACTACTGATAATCAAATCAAGAGTATTACTCCCTCTAGTTGCCTTCCGAACATGCTGATGTAGAAAACAGTCATCCAATAAATCCACAAAAGCCTTGCTAGTGTGTGAGTGACCAGCCCCCAAATTCCAGTCAATATCTGGGAAATTAAAATCCCCCATAATAAGACTCTCTGATTTACTGGCCCACTCTATTTCTCTGTACAGTTTCTTATTATACTCATCAGAGTCATTAGGCCTATAGCACACTCCTACTCTCAATTTTGATCTCCCAATGCTTATGTCACACCAAACTGACTCGACACTGCACTGTCCAGTGATGTCGACTGGCTTCACTTCCTTGGGTTTTGTGTTTCTTAACTAATAGCATAACCCTCCTCCCTTTCTATCCTTTCTGTAGACATTGTACTCCCCAAATTCCAGTTCTGCATTCCTTATATCTGTGTGACACCACGTCTCTGAAATCCCAACAATATCTGCCTTTGATGTTTTGAGCAAAACTCAAATTCATCAAATTTATTTACTAAACTCCTAGCATTGGTGTACACGCAAGTATACATGCACCTGCTCTTCCTCTTAGCCACCCTAACACAACCCATGTGTTTACTTGTACCCCCATGATTCCCAGCAGTCTCTGTAATATCCTGCATCTTATTTTCCAGGCTGCTGCAAATTCCAATAGAAGGAGTGCAAGAATCACTTTCTCCTCTGCCAGTGGCTACTGTTAATCTATTAGTCTTTGTATCCCCCAATCTAGCAGTTTTCCGACCCACCTAACACTGCCTCGAAAGCATCAGCAAACATTCTTGCACCCTTTCTATTTAAGTGTATCCCATCCCTGTAGAAGCAGTCTCTCCTTGGAGGGCTTCAGTAGAAACTGTATTACGAGCACGGGTTGTGCATAGGAGATTGAATCTCTGAGCCTGGAGTACATATTTCTATATCAAAGAATTCGTAATTTTGTGCAGCCAAACTACAGAAGAGTAGGAAACAATAGGGACAAATAAACAGTCTTAGAGAAGATTCAGCCATCTCCCCTTAATCCCACAGTCAGTTCTAACCACACTTCTGACATACAGAATTCATATTTGTTCTTCAAATACTTGCACTCCACTCCCCTACACACATCCCAATATACTTCACGTATATTGGGATGTAATAAAATCATCCATCCCAATATAATCATCCACTCCCCCACACACACATCCCAATATACTTCACGACATAACATATCTAATAGATGTCTCACATCTGTTCATACTCAATTGGTCCTTTAATAATAATTGCACAGTGTTGGTTTTTGAAATCTGCAACTTATAAGTCAAGCCATTCTATCAATTCTTTCAACACTTGGGAAGCTCGAGTCTCTAATTGAGATCTCACATTCCCATATACTAGCGGAGATGGGAGAAATCCCAGGTGCTGTCTGACACGAACATACCTTGTACATTCCCATATACTGATATTAGCAATTTGTTGGCATATGCCACCATGTTCACACCAATGTGATTCCTACACAAGAAATAATCCATTACAATTGTCCAGGCATGAGGGCCAACCACTGAGCTCTGAGGGCATCCCTGTTTTGCATCTCTGCATATCTCTGTATATCCAGTTTGTACTATAACACTTCTCTTGGTAAAATACTGTCTAAAAACTGAATACAAATTATCAGAACATCCTATTATTCTGATTCTAGAGAGGATGCCCTCCCACCACAACATGTCTGATTCGCTGAATATTCACAAGTCTAATGAATATTCACAAGGATTCCCAGAACATACCGCCCCTCATAGCCCTGTACATATTGAACCATCTGTTAGATAGCATCTGCAGTTGACTTTCTTTTTTTATAACTAAATTGGTTACTTGAGGACATATGATTCTCATCATATTTAATCATTAACGGACTAATATACAGTCAGTTTGTATATTAGTTTGTCTGGACTTTTAATAATTAATTTCAAAACTGCCACTCTCCATGCATCAAGGCAGGCACCCAACTCCAAACATTATTATACATATGAATTAGGTCTGATCTTATTTGTATACCCTCTTCAGAACCTTTATCTCAATGAGATCAAGGCCAGACAATTGACCACCAACAGCCTGCATAATGGTATTATGTATCTCTTCTGAAGAAAAGACTGGCTTACATATATATAGGAACAATAAGTAGCATTGCCTTTGACTATTCTATGCTGTTCTTGACTTAATTCTTGATAATCTCTATCCGGGAACAATTCATCCAGGATCATGCTCATGGACTCACTCCAGCCAAGATTGTTTACACTCCCACTTCCTGTGAAATTCACAGAGTTAAAAATATATTTCTATGTTGTAAGCCTAAAGAAATTCAGGGATCTCTCGAACCTTTCTCCGATACATATGACTTCCAAGAAGTCTACATTTATGGCCTTAACATATTCTTTACACAATTTGATCGTAGGAGTGTCAACACTACACTTCTGTAGTGTTGAAATCTTTTTCTGACGGTTCGTAATTCAAGCCTCTTTTGTTGAAGAACTTTGTTCCACTACATTACTGGCCTCGATCTTAGTTTCTTTTTCTCTGTACTGAGATCTGAAGTCCTATATATAGCATCCTGCAATTTATTAACATTATCTGCTATACTCAGTGTTCAAACATATTTCATTAACTTTAGCATTGAAGCCCTGATCAAAGCAAGTTCAATTTGCAGTTTGTACAGAGAATATGTCCAATTCTCTCATTTCTCTAACATTCTCATTGTACCCAAACCCAAACAAAATGTTATTGTGATCACTAATGGTGAATTGATTCACAACTCTCCAATTATGTATCTTATCAAGTATAGACATAGTACTCACACTAAGGGATTAGGATTGGATTGTCGATATAGGATTGTCTGCGCACAGAGCTATATATAGGAATATGCCCCTTTACATTTACAACCACCATCCCCAAAGCAGGTAGGAAGTCTTCAAGGATTTTTCCTCTATCATTAGACTCCCCACTGCCCCAGAGAATGGAGTTGGAATTGGAATCCATTGCAAATACAATATGGCATTCTTGGAGTGTATCTCGTATCTTTTCCAGGTAATTTACATAAGAGCGCGTGCACGCACACACACGCACGCACACACACACACGCACGCACACACACACACGCACACACACGCACACACACGCACACACACACGCACGCACGCGCACACACACACACACACACACACACACACACACACACACACACACACACACACACACACACACACACACACACACACACACACACACACACACACACACACACACACACACACAATCAGAGTGCTAACAGTAGAGTGAGACCAGGTATACTCTACAAATTGCCAGTGATCTCGATACATATCACATTTTTGTTTGATAAGCTAACGGTAACACCAAGTCTGGTTTCCTCACTACTATGATAAGTTTCGGATGATTGCAATCTGATAGGATTCTATAAATCTTTGGATATCCTTGTTGTTGTTATTTGGTTTTTAGGAGCATTAGCAACTAAGGCCATATTGCTCTGGGATATGCGGTGGTTATTCCCTGACCTTTCCGCATCCTCCGTATTTGGTGGTGACGGGCTCGAACCCCGGTCTAATCAAGAAGTGTGTACTACGCACTGCTGCTCCTTCCCACCTGGCTACAGAGACGTGGATATCCTTGTATATGGCCACCTACTTTCTAGGGTACTTGCAAGAGACCCACATCAGTATCCTATTTTCCATTTCATAATGCATTTGAGCAGCCACCACTTTTGCTTGTTGTGCGAGCTGCACTACTCTCACTATTTCAGCCATAACTGATTTTATTCTTATATAGCTCCAAAGCTCTTTTGTACTCAGGATAGCCCTTATCAACAGCCATGTGATCACACTTCCTGTTTCTATTCTTGCAGTTGCTGCATACTTGTTTATCATCCTTTTTACTGCACTCCTTGTATGGGCGCCTCCGTAGCCAGGTGGGAAGGAGCAGCAGTGCATAGCACACGCTTCTTGATTAGATCGGGGTTCGAGCCCGTCGCCACCAAATATGGAGGATGCGGAAAGGTCAGGGAATGACCACCGCATATCCCGGAGCAATATGGCCTTAGTTGCTAATGCTCCTAAAAACCAAACAACAAACAAACTCCTTGTATGCATGCCTAATTTGGGCACAATGTCCACATGCAGTTTCCCTTCTTCAGCACTTGGATACATATCCATACCCAAGCCACTTGTAGAACTGGGCCCCCTTGGTGCTATTCAGTGGGACAGTCAAATAACTCTGCCAAAATGTGCACCAAACATGACAGCATGCAGCACTATTGAGTTTGGATGGGAGAAAAAAAAATAGCAGCCAATAGCTTTCCAACAGCACCAGACAAAAGGTTAATAGAAAACTGTTGTCGATGTCTGGATTGTATTGTATAATATTGTATTGAACTAAAATTTTCGAATAGATGTAATTTGTTAGAAAGTATTTCTTGACCACGATTAAATAACATTTTCCCTTGTTTTGGATCATAGAATACACACACCTTTCAGTTTATTGCACCTATTTAAGGACATCCTGTATAAATTAATTGTTTCTGCTATACTGCATTACCTCAATTCATATATTTTGTGCAATGTAAACTACTTGTTTTCCTTCAGGATTTTAAGAAAAATTGATATGTATTTCATGTTCCTTTTGTGATTAATAGAATTAACAAATATAATAATTCATTATGTATATACTGATTAAGAGTATGTACATAAATTCACATTTACAGTAGACTGTCGAAATAACGGCACATTTAGATTGGATGTATACATACAGCACAGATGTCTTGCAGTGGCGAAAACAGAAAACAACAAGCCATGTGATTACTGTATTTGTTTACGCTTGCCATTTTCAAAGTGAGTTCTGTACTGATATCATAGTTGTTGTTGTTGTTGTTGTTGTTGATGATGATGGGGTTTTAAGTGCAATGGCTACTTAGGCCATATTGCACTTGATATCATGGATTATACCGTTGTTTTACATTTATTTTAAATTAAAAACCTTCACTATGGCTTCTAAAGTTAAACATCATACAGTGAAGAAAAGAAGAAGAACATTAAAGCTTAGTGACAAACAATATAATTCAAACTATTACATTAGAATCACCTGGAATGTTAATTCATTTACCCCTGTGGATTGTGTCTGTAAATTGTGTGTTCTCTGCTCGATTTGCCTGTTTTGCTGGATGAAGCCCCCAGTTCCTGGGGGGGGGGGACCTTGCTATCTATGCCTGAGATCCACTAACTCAGCCACGGAGTGAATAAAAGCCTATAAAAGTTCCTCGTGTCATCGATGAGATTTGAACCTGGGTTTTTTCTACCCAGTGTGGAGAAGACAGTGACAATACCACTGTGCTACCTGCGCAGACTAACTTGATATAATAAAAAAAAAAATAGAACAGGGTGTAAGCAGAAGTGTATTAATGGCAGAATATAACATTGGATCGTCAACTTGTTTGTTTTTTATGTGCAGTTAATAAAATTGCATTCTTAATCTCTCTATTTCTTATTTGGTCTCATTATTTCTGCATTAAAAAAATAAAAAATAAAACTTTATAGATAGTGGAAAAATCGAAATAACAACACCTCGAGTTTTTTCATTATCATATTCTAGATAATGGAAAAATCGAAATAACACCACCTTGAATCCCTGAAAGTGCTGTTATTTCGAAAGCCTACTGTAGCTTTGCACAGTATATGTTTTCAAGGTTGCTTGTAAAGGTCATATAATGTCCATAATAATCTGTCCTGTTAAAGACATGAGGAAATTAATAAGTAAACTTTAAAAGGTAAAAACATTGTCTCCATATATATTTCAAATTGATTGCTTTTTATTGACCCAGAGGTGGGAAAACAAATTTCCTACACATTTAGTTAAATAAATAAAATTGCAATTGATATTAATGTTTTGGATCTTTTGGATTTTGCTCTTAACACAAGTTACTAAGCTTATGCTAGCAGCAATTGGCCTCTTCAGTATAGTATAAGTTTAAAGCAGGCAAACCTACTTTAAACATAGCTTAAAGAGGGCACATCCACAATGTCATATAAGCAGTAGCATCTGAAAAACATTTTTTTTGTCTTGTTCATTTCACTTTGATGGGCAGTTATTTAATGCATATCGTGTGCCAAGTGAAATTTTCTGTATTTTTTTTAGCTCAGTTAGGAGCAACAAAAATATTAAATGAAATTTTGGGCTGGGGGAGAATGCACATTTTTCATATTAAATAATTTACATCAATGAAAACATAAGGGCTATACATCATAGTAACTAAGCAAAACAAAGATTGCACTGAACAACAAATTTTGGGTCATATCTTGTTACAGGCATGAAAATAAGTTTACTTTATGGATTTTACATAAAGTAAAAACATGGAAATAGTACTTAAAATGGCAGATTGGCTCTTGTTTTTGAAAAAAATAGTTTTTTTTTATATTTATTTTTATGGCAGTAATTTGTAGCTAAAGGGCATTCACCAAAAGAATCGAAGATAAACTGAAACCACACAGCGAAGAATGGAGTGAATTATATTAGGAATCAGACTGCTGGATAAGAAGAGAAACACATGGATTAGGCAGCAAACACAAGTAAAAGACATTCTTATCAAAACTGAAATGGTCCTGTGCTGGACACATAGCTCAATGACATGACAATAGATGGACTAAGAAAATAACACAGAATGGTACTCAAGAGGAGCTAAAAGAAAACCCAGAACACAACAACGGAGATGGACAGATGAAATTCACGAGTTCGTGGGTAGTAAATGGGTGGCCATTGCACAAAACAGAAGGAATTGGAAATGAGCTGGAGAGGGCTTCATCCTGCAGTGGATTGAAAATGGCTGATGATGATGATGAATTTGTAGCTACGAACATATCTGTATCAAACACTGGACCTTTTCGCATTTCGCTTGTATTCTGCTTCAGGGGCATCACTTCACATCATCCAACAAAAATTGGCTAATGTGGTAGCACTCCATTTGTTTTTGTATCTTTGTTCCATTGCTGCGATGTCTTGATGGAAGTGCTCACCATATTCATCGCTGATTTCTTCCCACCACAGTTTGTTGGGAAGGAATCCGGGAGTGAGTGCAAGAAATGCATCTTCAATGACATGTTGCACCCCAGATTTTTGTAAGAAGTAATGAGATCTACCACAAGCTTCCTGTAATTACTGGCTTTGACATTTTCTAGAAAACCATTTGAAACATTTTGAAAAGCTTTCCATGTTGATTTCTCGTTATCACTAAGGACATATTCAAACTGTTTGTCTTTGAAAAGTTTCCTTGCTTGTGGACCAATGAAAACACCTAATTTAATCTTCTCTGTATTAAGTCTTGGGAATTTCTCTTGCAAGTATGTGAATGCAGGACTGTTCATTTCCAGAGCCTTCATGAAATTTTTCATAGCCCCAGTTTGATCTGGAGTGGCGGAAGCACAACTTTATTGGGATCTACCAGAGGTTCAAATGCTATGTTCTTCATTCCAGGTGGTAATGATTTTCATTAAGTCAACTCCTCTTCTCATAGTGCATATCCTTGGCATGACTATCCCACTCGCAGAGAAAGCAACAATACAGGAACTCCCCATCTTACTTAATACTCGACATATGCAAATTATAGACTTTACCTAAGTATTTGCCGGCAGGTGCAAACTGAAAAAAATATGGAAACGTATTTTGCATCTGTAGGGATAAACGAAAATATCGCAGTGTGAACCCAATAATATGTTGTTGTTGTTTTTTTTTTTTTTTTTTTTTTTTGTAATTCGTTCCAAGTCCTTAGAAGTTGAAAATTTTTCTATATTACTAAGCCATTTATCTCTTTAAAAGGTCATATTTGTAATGGAAATTGCACTGCACTTTCATTGCTATCATATGTTCCCGTTATAAGAATTAATTTTGAATGCCTTTGTGATGTTTTTCTAAAACACATTTCTGGGGGTCACTACCATAAAACAATAAAATCAATTTGCACTTTCCAGTTTATTGGGCTTTTCTGTTAGTGCAATCTATTATAAACGGGTAGTAAACTCAATCTTATTGCATTTGCGATAATCCCGATAACTGGAATTCTGTAGGTTATTATAGTGAAATGTGGAAATGTTATTATGGTGAAACATATTCCCCTTCATGGAAATATTCAATCATATAAAAAAACATTTCAGCCACTTCTCTTCATTCCTATTTGTGTATTACAATGATGAAGGTAAAGTGACCAACGGAAAGTGCAAGTGCTGGCATTGCCAGGAAACGAAACAAAATTGATTTAGAAATGAAGATGAAAATGATTGAGAAGTATGAAGCAGGACAAAGTTTGTCATCTATTGCAAGGGAATTATGTCTCTATGCTTCAACACTGAATACTATTTTAAAGGACAGTGTGCTATACATGCACTGTCAAAGGATCAACGCACTTAAGATTAACAGTGATCAGAAAACAGTGTTCAGGTGCTATATTGAAGATGGAACAGCTATTAATAATATGAATGGAACATCAGATTCAGAAGCAAGTGCCCCTGAGTCCAATGGCCATCCAAGCAAAAGCAAGAAGTATTTATGAAGATATTAAGAATAAATATGGCAAACCACAAGCCAAGTTCATGGCAAGCAATGGGTGATTTAATAGGTTCAAGCGTTGCACTAGTTTCTAAAACATTAAAGTATGCGGTGAAGTTGCCAGTGCTGATTCTGCAGCTGTAGAGAAATTTTGTGATGTGTTGGAAAAAATTATTGACGAAGGCGGCTATTCAACGCAGCAAATTTTTAACACCGACGAGACTGCTCTGTTGTGGAAAAAGTGCTGGATCGAACATACATTGCCAAAGAGCAAAAGAATGCCAGATTTCAAGGCTTCAAAAGATAAGACCATGCTCTTGCCTGGGGCTAATGCAGCAGGAGATTATGGATTAATAGCACTGCTTGTGTACCATTCTGGAAATCCTTGTGCATTTTAGGTCATCAATAAAGCCACCCTACCCATGTATTTCCGATCGAACCAGGGAGCATGGATAACAATATCTCTCTTTGAGGATTGGTTTAAATGCTGCTACATTCTTGAGGTTGAAAAATATTGTAAAGACAGCGTTCCTTTCAAGATTTTGCTTCTATTAGATAATGCCCTTGGACATCCTACGCATCTAGGTGATTTAAATTTGAACATGAGAGTCATATTTCTACCGTCAAACACAACTTCACTCATCCAACCTATGGATCAGGGTGTTATTTCGAATTTAAAAGAATACTATTTATGCACGTGTGCTCGGGCATTGTCTGCAGTAGACAATGAGAAAAATTTTACATTAAGAGACTTTTGGAAATCATGTTTACCATGCCATCATAAACATTAATAAGGCCTGGGCAGAAATTACTAAAATTTGTTTAAATGGCTCATGGAAGAAAATATGCCCATGACACATAAAAGGCTTTGACGGGTTTGAAAAAGACGAATCGTATGAAGAGGTTACAGATAAGACTGTAAAGGTTGCAGAGCTACTTCAGTTGGAGGTTGTTGGCAAAGACGTGGAGGAGTTAATAGAGGGAGAAGAGAAGGAATTATATGACGAAGAAGTTATTGACTTGTAGGCAGCGATAGTGAAAGAAGAAAATGTTGATGAAGCTAAAGATGAACCAAATGAGGAGCCAAGATGCTTCATAACCAGAGAGATGGCAATGGCATTTTGCAAAATTGCATCCGCAGTGGCGAGATTTGAGAAGATGGATCCTGACAGTGAATGATTCTTAAAATTAACAGAGGAGTGAATGATATGCTTGATTGCTACAAAGAAATCTACGATGAAAAGAAAAAAAAGTCACTGTACAGTCATCCATTAATATGTTCTTTTGTAAACTTTGAGCGGCCGACCCCTTCTAAATCTCCACAGCCCTCAACCTCTGCAGCAGTGTACTTATCTGTTGAAGACGTCGATTCTTGCAATGATGCCCAAGAGATAAAACTTACTGACGTTTTGCCTGTCTCCTCTCTTTTTTTTTCGTAATTTTATAAATTTAAAATTTTTTAAATTGCATGCTTTTGTAATTTTTCCTATGCATGAGATAAAAAATTGAATAAATACAATAAATAATTCTGTTCACACGTTCATTGAACATTTATTTTTTGATTCAGTCAATTCAGCGAGCACAGTTGTGAGTGCTGCACAAGCATTGGGGGGGGGGGGATTCCGACTTACATAGAGTTCTGTGGAATGCAACCCTTACGTTTATCGTGGAGTGGCTGTACTTAATGTAACCATTTTGTTGTCCTAATAAAATGGCGATTACCTTTAAATCACCACATATCTGCCACTCATACTTCTGATAGTGTACACCTAAGAGGATCCCTGTTTGCGTATGTTTCTTTTATGTGGATGTCATGTGCAAGAGATATTGCATAATAACACAGCCGTAAGGCTAACCTTAGAAGGTCCATAAATAATCATTCTTCTGGATTGTGCCTCATGTTCATTGCCGCCATTAGACCATCAACATCCTTATAAATAGCGAATTCACCTTCTGTTTGATTGAATTTATCATAGTCTTTATTTCAGGTACGAAATGTTGTCACTTTCACAGAATGATCTAGAAGACCAGTGTTGTAGCCTCAAGGCCAAAAGCTCTGCCTTATTCTTCGGCAGTTCGAGATTTAAGCTCACTTTCTGTGATCCTATTTGGTTCAGAAAGATAAAGATAAATGGCTGCTGTACTTCTTTGTGTATATCAAATTGATGTTCATCAGTGTCTTCATCTTTATCAGAGTGTATGGAAAAATGGTCAGGTGATTCAGGAGTAGGTAGTATTTCACTATGAGGCACAGGACGAATTGCAGATGATATATTTGGGTAAGTCACAGTTCACTTTTTCTTCATTGTTATCCCTTTTTTCTAATAGGAGGCACTATACAGAAGTAACAGTCTGTGACATGGTTTGCTGGGTTATCGGTATCATGGGCACTGCGAAAGGTATGAAAACATCCCTTTCAATTCACCCATGTGTTGAGTTTTGATGAACAGGTAGCACAATATTTGTGTGGAGCCCAGTTCTTGACTTGGTCACCTACTTTACACCCAATGTACAAGAAATAGGCTTTTTTGGGGCTTGAGTTAAGGTGTGCTTTCTTGAAGCTAACATGACTTCTCCATATATGTAACAGAAGTCATCTGGACTATTCACACAATTACGGGACATATTAATATTACTAAATGCAAATACCGCACAAAAAAGTTGGAATCTCACAGAGGACAACTTCGAGGATTATTGCAACAGAGTTGAAGATGCATTTGAGGCAACAACAACTTATCACGTGATGCAGAGCGAAGCAACAGTTGCCGATCATGTGATAAGACCATGGTGGTACTGAGACTGCAGTGTTGCCATGCGTTTTGCTGAGAGGCATAGTTGATAATGTAGAGAAACTCGCTAATATGAGACCCCAACTGTAGTTCAAGAGCCATTCACCAAATTTTAATGTGATTTCCATGTTCAGCAGTGTGTGTGCTGCAGTTTTGTGGTTATACGAGGAAACACATACATCCTTTACTTTGTAAAACCTTCCTGCAAAACATGCTTTTTCACATAATGACCTGCTATTACCTTTTTTTTTTTTTTTTTTTTTTTTTTGAAATACGTCATATAATGTTAACCAAACAATAGAAGGTTTTAGTCTTTTTCTCACATGGCAGAGCTTGGTCATAATGTACTGATCTGCTATCTTGTATTATGAAATAAAAATTGATTCTTAAATTACATAGTATGATGAGAAACTTTAAAAGATTAGATATTTTCTTTTTCATAGCATTTTACATGTTCACCAATGTTATTACTATCAAATGGTTGAAAATACAAATGAGTAACGCAACAGTGAAATTGTGTTTATTGAATGCAATTCTGTCAGGTTAATTTTACATTCTCCATCACTAATTATCATGGAGTTGCCAATCTTGTCCATGAACAGCAACAGACATTTCCAGAGCCTTGTAATAAATTTCTTTGTACTATAAATTAATTATTGATGCATCTGAACAAAATTGCTGAAATTGTATTTTATTATTTTTTCCCCATGGTAAGAATGGTTGTGAATATTAGATTACTGGAATACATTTTTTATATTATTTTGCTAAGAAAATGGTGAATTTCATTCATCACAGGCAGTTTTCTGTTGATGCATTTATTCCAGTTTCGATTGCAAATAAAACTGTAGTTTCTGGTTCTTGTAGACAGGCAATCAGAAGAGTATTCCTGAGAACCAATGTGAGAAGATTGAACTGGAAAGTGGTGTTGAAGTTAACTGGACTCAGAAGGTAACTTTATGAGTGGGTTGTAGAGCTCTACTTTACAAAGTATTTAAAAAGATTTGCATTTCTACTTTGCAATATTTTTACTATATTTTAGTTGGAGTAAACCAAAAAAGAGTATATATCAACAAATTTGAGGCACATTTGCATTAGGTGTATGATTACAGGGAATATTGGTCCGTAGCCAGGTGGGCAGAAGCAGCAGTGCATAGTACACGCTTTTTGATTAGACCAGTGTTCGAGCCTGTGACCACCAAATACGGAGGATGCAGAAAGGTCACGGAATGACCACCGCATATCCCTGGAGCAATATGGCCTTAGTTGTTAATGCTCCTAAAAACCAAATAACAACAGGGAATATTCTGTTCCCTCAAAAGATTGATACCAAGAAATCGTTGCTAAGGATTGGTCTTATGTCCAACTTTGAGACAAATACTTCTATCCACAGTTCTGCCTAAGTTACTAATATCTTTTTAAACTGGCTATAAAATAATTCAGGCTATAACATAAAAAGTTTTAAAATTTTTATGTTATAGCCTGAATGGGTGAATTTGCTATAAAAAATCTGAAACCATGCCAGGAGCTGTTTCAAAGCTTACTGGCTTCATATCAGACAGCAGATTGCCTCTGTTAGCAAACATATGCTGAATTTTTTTAAAGTAAACAGCTGAGAGGTGTGTAGAAGAAAATCTTTCATTTATTCATATAACAATCATTGTGTACCCCCCCCCCCCCACACACACACAGAATTGGACTGTGGTAACCTTATGAAGTATACTGGTACAGGATTGTGGGGAATAGTATTTTGTTGCTAAGTTGGACTTTAAACTCAAACCTAAGTATCATTCTTAGTGTCACTCTTTTGAGGGAGCAGAATATTCCCCATGATCACCATGCCTAGCACAGTAATCTACCCCAAATTTTGTCTATTTTAACTTCTGCATTAAATTATACCCTGCAGAATGCTTATATTTACTTTTATAAGAATACCGTATTTAAATATGACACTGCCTTGTGTGTAGACTAATGTTTGTGTTGTATAAAAATATTTTTACAACTGCCATTAGCATATAGTAAGAAGGGATGGACTATGGGATTGCTAGTAGTTCCAGGTATACTGTGCCTAGTATACCGCAGGTGACTACCTAGGTCTTAACCAATGTAATCAGAGTTGAGGTGTGGCATACACATTGTACAGAGGAATGCTGTCTCTCTGTGTCACCATGCAATAATAGCAATGTATCTCTACTTTTCTTACAGAAGGCCTGAAGTGGTCAAACCCTGTTTAGTGTACAGAGCAAAGCTCAGGCAATCTCATCTCTTCCATCATGCAGTATGAAGAATGCCTTTTGAGGTTTTGATAGCATTGTGGCAAGATCCAAAATTCCTTACATTTCAAGGATAGTTAGCAGGCTGGTCACTAGATAGTCCATATGTAATCGCACTGCCTCTATTCACCTCTATTCTGCCGAATAGTGGTGTGCGTGCGTGTGCGGGAATTATCACCATATCCATAAATTTCATTGATTCATATATTCATCTCTCTGCTCTTATTTTATCTACTGAGTGCATCATGAATAGTCAAACTAATACAACCAATATTAGCTACATTACACCTCTAATGTGCTTTTCTATTCCAAATGCATTGGGAAGCATGAGGTAGAAAACGTTTTGTAACAACTGACACACCAGAGTTAAAATAAATGAACTTCAATATAATGGAATAAATATGTAAAATATAAATTTACTAAAATAAAACTGATAAAATCAGCAACAGCTTTGAATTACAGTAAATAAAATACAGTAAGTAGCTTTTGAGGCAAGGTGGCTCTTCTTCAGCTTAAAAGAATGCATTGCATACTGGGATGAATAGATATCAATAACACATGATTAATATGGTCAGGAATGACTGGGCATGATCATAATCTTACCTAGTCATTTGTCACATACGTTTTTGTCTAAAAATCAGAAGAAGTGAAATCATTTGGAAACCTTTAATTGCAACCATTTGAAATTGCTTCCTAATTTAATCACAGTTTCTAGTTAACAAGGTATAATACGATGAATGCTAATTTGCTCACATATGTCATCAGTTAAAAATTTGGAAACTTGTAATTACTATCCTATGAAACTGCTAAATAAGTTTCAATATAGGTTATAATATATATAAATAAAGCAAATAACTTTAAAATATAGTTTATTGCATTACATAATGACACAACTTTCAAATTTTACCGTGTAATGTTCACATTAATAACACTGATCAGCCCTGTGCCTTTTTTTTTTTTTTTTTTTTACACCTCTAGATGCAACTTTTGCAGATGCAATTCCTTTAGCATCTGCAAAAGTTGCAGATGCTAAAAGAATTGGGCTGCCATTTTCAAAAATACCAAAATGATATTTCTGTCACTTCTCCATTAAAATGTATACAGAAGTTTTTGTGACTAATGAATGACCAGTTTCAAATATCATACAATAATACATATACTATCTTAAAAATGAATCTTAATTCATCTTAAAATACTTTAATCAAACATTAGTAAGAGGAGTTTACCTCAATATAGTACGTGGAACACTTCCGTATGATACCCTCCAGAAATTAAAACGGAAAAATACGAAAAAATCGACAACTTACCGGTACATTAAAGTAAAATATAAATAATTAAAGTAAAATATAAATAATTAAATAATCAATTTAACACAATTTAAAATCAATTCAAAACAATTAAAATTCAAATTAACGCAATTAAAAGAATCTAACGAAAATATTCAAAACGATTTTCGTTTTGAAATCGTTTTGAATATTTTCGTTAGATTCTTTTAATTGCGTTAATTTGAATTTTAATTGTTTTGAATTGATTTTGAATTGTGTTAAATTGATTATTTAATTATTTATATTTTACTTTAATGTACCGGTAAGTTGTCGATTTTTTCGTTTTTTCCGTTTTAATTTCTGGAGGGTATCATACGGAAGTGTTCCACGTACTATATTGAGGTAAACTCCTCTTATTAATTTACTAATATAATTATCAACGTAGAACATATTGAGTATTACAGCTCTGATTCATACTATCTATTTAATCAAACATACACTGACCAGTGAAAACATTATGACCACCTACTAAATAGTAGTTAATGCTCTCTTGTTTCCAGTACTACTACCACCACACAGCAAAAGGCCTTATAGAGACATAAATTCTATAAGGCCTCTGAACGTTGCAGGAAGTATATAGTCTTATGTCCCCAGGATTTGCGGTATTTGCATCCTGTAGATTTGCGATAGGCCATATGGTGGAGGGGCCCCGGGTGCCAAGTGATCTTCCCTGCAATTACATTAGAAAGATAAGTTTTTCCCTTTAAGTTCAGACGTTTTTCCGTTATTCTAATATATAATGAGTATTCTTTCTTAATTTTTCTGTTTACTAACCTATTTTATTCACTTAGTGGCACTACTTCTGCCTCCCCGTGGCAGGACTGGACCTGGGTGAAAAGACACCACCCAGGACTGAAAGGAGTTTAAAATGGACCAAACTATCAACACAAGATTGGAGAAAGTGAACTCCAATAAATCTGATGACAACTGAACGTATCTCAGGCTAAGACAATGAACATCGACAGCTCTCAGCCTACTGTTCCTCTCTTTTTGGTGATACGTTCGTTATCAACACAACCTGTTGGGAAATTATCCCCATTCTTAGTCCAGAAGACTATAGAGTTCATGGTTGGATCACCAAAAATGATAAAACGATTACAATCAGGTGATCTCTTAGTAGAAACCTCACTAAGTCATCAATCTGAGAAATTGCTAAAAATAAAGACCTTTCGGGACTACCTGTTGAAGTTACCCCACATAATTCCCTGAACATGTCAAAAGGTGTTATTACCGAATGGGACCTTTTGACGGTTTCAGAGGAAGAGTTACTGTGCGAGCTAACAGAACAACAAGTGATACACGTTAGGAGGATAATGACGAAGAAAGATGGATTCTCACTCCAACCTGATCAGTTATTCTCACCTTTAATAATCCTTCTCTTCACCATTCGGTTAAAGCAGGATATTTAAATTGCAAAATCCGGCCATATATACTGAATCCAATAAGGTGTTACAACTGTCAGTGATATAGACACTCTCAGGTGACATGTCGCAGTGATCCCATCTGTCCACTCTGCGGATCGAAAGAACACAATCAAGCAAATGCACCTCCTGTACACCACTCTGTCCAAACTGGTTCAGAAATCACCTGCTTTTTCGAAGACATGCGAAATGTGGATACAGGGAAAACAAATACAGAAATACAAAATACAAAATAAAGTGTCTTACCCGGAAGCAAGAAAACAGATACTTACAACCATACCTTCATGTTTCTATGCTTCAGCAGTGAAATGACAGCAAATGATAGCCACTCAAACAGATGTGATTATACCTCCAAATCAAATGATAGACTGGAGTAAAGTAATATTAATGACAAAATCAACTTCACAAGAAACATCCAGTGCTAAAGAGCAGATATTTCCATGCCTGGAAAGCAGGAATCAGAATTTATATCCTAAAAAACAAAGCAAACAGCATCTAGTAAACGGTGTAAACAGAAACAAATATAGATGAAATAGATACTGATGAGCAGGCAGAGAACATACTAGAACTTCACCCTGCAGAAGACATTGATAGTTGTATCCTAATTTTTCAAGGAAAGACGGACCAAAATATGATAAATGAAAGAACTCAAAAGAGCAGTCAGGTTCAATAAATAGTTTCAAAACCTAAATAATGCAGCATATTATTATACAATGGAACTGTCATGGTTTAGGTGGAAAATTGGATGAAATAAAAAATATTATTCTGCAGTATAAACCGGTCTGCATTTGCCTTCAGGAGACCAATCTAACACCTCAATCTTCACCCACATTTCACAACTATACACTTTTCTGGAGAGACAGAAATGATAATACAACTACCAAAGGAGGAGTGGCAATTTTGGTGAATACTAATATACCAGCTAAGCAAATAACGTTAAAAACCAATTTAGTAGCAGTAGCAGTGAGAATAGCCATCAGAATTTCCATTACAATCTCATCCCTTTATCTTCCACAAAATCTTCCTCTCTCCAGATCGGAATTAAGTGATCTTTCTGTGAAGCTTCAACTTCCCTATTGCCTCCTGGGAGATATGAATGCTCATCATCATCTGTGGGGATCTTCTCACATTGGTCAAAACTTTCCTAGATGACCCACAACTGTATTTGCTGAATACTGGATCTCACACTTATATCGGTTTGGCTACAGGTATTACCTCTGCAATAGACTTAACAATGTGTTCTCCCTCAATAGAATGTAAATGATCCTTACAACAGTGATCATTTTCCGATAATATGTTCCATGAAGACACAATTGACTCTTTCAGAAGAAACCAGAACAGTATGGAATTTTAAAAAAGCTAATTGGAATAGATATATGCAGTTAATCAAGCTGGATAAGCAATTAATAGAAACCCTGTCAATAGATGATGCTGTGATATATATCAATGACCAACTGTTAGAAGCTTCAAAAGCAACAATACCTCAAATGACTAAGGCAAAACAGGCATGGTACAACTTTTGGTAGAATGCAGAATTCGTTCAAGAATGCAAAATCCTTGAATGAATGGTACACAACAGACTTACGTGGTTGCTGGAAAAAGCGAATGTTTTATCACCCCATCAATTTGGATTTAGGAAAAATAGATTGACACTTGATCTACATGTCAAAGTTGAAATAAATATTAGAAACTCATTTATAAGAAAACAGCATATGGTGATGATAAATCTAGTTCTTAAAAAAAAAAACTTTTGACACATGGAGATTCGGAATCCTGCAAGATCTGTTTCAGTTAGAATATAGAGGACACCTTCCCCAATTTACAGAAAAATTCCTTATTGACAGAACATTTCAGGTACGATATAAAGGCTGTTTATCTACAATATATATACAACAGAAAGGAGTCCCCCAGGGCTCAGTATTAAGTGCAACCCTGTTTGTACTGCGGGTGAACAATATCACAGCTCTAATTATCAATAAACAAAATAGAAGCATGGACTAAAATAATGTCTATAGTATATCTGAATATCTGAGAAAAAATCAGCTGTTATACACATCTGTAAAATGCATGGTCTTCATCGTGAACTAGTCTTATACTTAAATAAAATTTCTCTACCTGTTGTTAAAAATTTCTCCTTCTTAGGCTTAACTTTAGATAGAAAACTAAACTTTCATGAACATATATTAAGACATCCAACCAGTTGCCTCTGAAAATTTAACATCTTGCACACAGTAACTTCAATGTGTACCTGTTGGCTTGGGGAGCCAACAGGTACACATTACTACAATTATATAAAACTTTGATTAGATCTCGTTTGGATTATAGATCTCCTGTATATGCTTCAGCAAAAAGGAACATGTTACATCGCCTAGATACCATTCATCATAATACTCTCTGCATAGCTCTAGGAGCCTTTAGAACTTCACCAATTTATAGCTTGTATGCAGATGTATTGTAACCCCCACTGCACCTTAGGCGAGATTGCTTACTGTGCACATATGTCGCAAAAATATACAGTCAACCAGCACATCCAGATTGGTCCATTATCCATGATCCACTGTAGATGAGTAATTATGATTGCAAGGCAAATGAAAATAAACCAATAGGACTGCTTCTCAGACACTTAGCTCGAGTTTGGGAAATACATTTCCAGCATATATTTCTGCAGTAGATATAAACTCAGAATCTCCTTAGATGCCGACTGTGTCTTTGTCCATATCACATCCTACAAACAGGAAGAAAAAAAGTCTCTCCAATTGTTATACAGAAGCTTCACGCACTGCACAGTTTTGAAAATAGAAACAGTCATCGGCTTTGCACGGATGGATCAAAATCTAATAACTCAGTAAGTGCTGCAGTAGTTTTACCAGAATATATTCACCGGGATATATTCGAGGTGAGCGGACGCGCTTAGACAGGGCTCCTCAGTTAAGTGGTTTACTTTTGGATAGTGCTTTTAAATATTTGATTTATTTAGATATTGTGGGATTATTTTGTTATAGGTTTTCCTGTAACTGTTTGATTTTAATAATATTATAGATAGTTACTTTCATTGATATTTATTTAATTTTATAATGGTAGTTACGAGATCTGCCTTAAACACGTCACAGGGTATTGTGACTCACACGGAAATAGCAGATGGCGATTTACGGGTGAGTAATGATTTAATCCATTGTGGAACCTGTGGAATGTTTTTCAAGGTCGACCTGGTGACTAAACCTACCTCACCAGGGGATTCTTTTCTTTGTGATCGATGTAAGGAGTGCACCGATCTTAAATTACAATTTGGTGCACTGATAGAACAATTTGAGTCCCTGAAAAAACGAGTGCTTGCCCTCGAAAATAATGCATCTGGGAGCTCGTCAGGGACTCAAAACTCCAGCAATCTACCAAGTGATGCATACCCGATTCAAGCCTCAAAACAGAAAAACCAAGTGCAAACTACTCTGGTTAAAAAGGACATTGTTTTATTAGGAGACTCCATTGTCAGGGAAACAGGGAATATATAAATTTCAAAAAAATAAATAAATAATAAGTTTAAGTAAATTAAACCGAAATTACGTGTTACATGGCACCCCTGGAATGTTATTGCGGCAATAGGTGGAGCAGAACCAGGGTATGTCTGCCGGGAGCTAGGCCATGATGATATCACCAACAGATTGTCAGATTTTAAAGGGGGTAAAGAAAATATTATTATTCATGTGGGGACAAATGATATTAAATGTACACAATCTGATGATTTGTTGGAAAAATACAGGACTATGCTGAGGAAATGTCGCGAGCTAGGCCATAATGTCTGTGTCTGCAATTCTGCCCAGACATGATAGGAGGGATTATATGTTAAGAGCCTTGTGGATTAACTCATGACTTGAAGGACTCTGAAAGGCTTTAGGGGGTAAATTTCTATCAGCATGGCCCACACTTGTAGGTAGAAGGAATTTGTTTTGTAGAGACAGGATACACTTAAACAAAGGTGGTGCAAATGTTTTTGCCAGTATTATTGAGGATACCTTAAAGGTTCAGGGAAACTGCTAGTTAGGGGGGATGTGGGTAATACTGACACGCGTTTATCTGATAATATTGGTCAATGTAACTCTTGCACATACCTTAAGAGTTCTTATCTGTTACCCCAACTGGACGTATTATCAAGATGTTCTGGGAGCAGAAACGTTTCACGTGAGCGGGTAGTTAATATCAGGGAAGAGAACCTAAAAAACTTCAAGGGATGTATTAGAGTTGTTAAATATACAAGAACAGTAAATCTTAATTGTTTATATACAGTAACATTAGAAGTGTCGTCAATAAAATGAAGGAATTCGAACTGCTGGTTAAAACAAGTAACGTGGACATAATAGGGCTTACAGAGACGTGGTGCCACCCTGAAATTGGGGATGATGAGTTTCAGTACGGCTTGTATAATGTATTTAGGAAGGATAGAGTAGATAGAAGGGGTGGTGGGGTAATGTTACTTATCAGAAGCAGCCTGAGTGCGACGATAGCTTTCCTGGATTCAGACATTTCACATGCTAGTATAGAGTCTGTATGGTGTGAGATAGTTGGAAACAAAGGTATAATGCGAGTAGGAGTAATCTACAGACCAGGTGATTGTGAAGATTATGACAAAAGCCTCTACATGCAAATGGAATGGGCAAGTAAGCGTCAATGCCTTATTATGGGTGATTTCAATTTGCCTCTAATTGATTGGAGTAAATGGGAAGGAAACTCGACATGGGGAACAAAATTTTTAAATCAACTAGATGACTGTTATTTGTATCAACATGTCAGGGAAAGTACTAGAGAAAAGAATATCCTAGACCTCATCATCACACGTGAATCAGATGACATAACAGGGCAACAGTAGAGGAACCAGTAGCAGGAAGTGATCACGGAGTTCTACGGTGGATGATGACGAGAGAGAGGTAGCAGAAGTAAAAGGCAAAGGAATGGGTTTTAATTTCAGAAAAGGAAATTACGATGCCTTAAGGTACTACATGGCCTCTATTAACCGGGTAGATATCGCGCGGAGAATGAATACAATTGAACTGTGGTACACTTTTAAAACATTAATCACAGATGCCTTGAATGCGTATATACCATGCGTATATACCATTAAAAAAATACTCCATGAGAAGGGTTCCAAGTTGGATGAATAGTGAAGTTGCCACATTACTTGAGCAGAAAAAGATGGCATGGAAAGGTTACAGAGCAATAAAGAGTACTGAAGCCTATAACAGCTACAAGGTGATGTGTAATAGAGCCACAGAAAAAGGTTCGACAGGCAAAGGCAGTTTATGAGAAATCACTAGCAAACAGAGCAAAGAGGGGGGGATAAAGAATTCTTCACATATATAAATGCCAAGAAGAGCAGGACAAACCAGATCGGACCTTTACGTAAGGGAAAGGGGATAGTAATAAATACACCAGCTGTTGTTGCAGATGAGCTCAACAGTTATTTTGCATCGATATTTACAAATGAAAAGCCTTTTGTGGCAATGGGAAATTGTGGGAGCTAAGTTAAAAAAATATGTATTTAATGATATTGAAATTTCGCAAGATTATTTAATGAAAAAACTTTCGAGCTTACAAACCAGTAAGGCTCCTGGAGTTGATGGAATATACCCTATAATCTTAAGAGAGGCGGCAAGCGAGTGCATTGAACCATTGGGGCTAATTATGTGAACATCACTAGACTCTGGGGAGATTCCCTTGGATTGGAAAAGTGCAAATGTATCTCCCATACATAAGGGTGGCTCTAAAAGTGAAGTTGGAAATTATCGACCTGTCAGTCTGACTTCAGTAGTAGGGAAGGTCATGGAGGCAGTGATCAAGGGTGGAAGTCAGGATCATTTGGATCGAATTGAAATTCTCAAGGATACTCAGCATGGTTTTGTAAAGGGAAAATCATGTTTAACAAATGTGGTCACTCATGAGCTGGATTTAGGGAATAATTTCGACATTGTTTATTTAGATTTCAGCAAAGCTTTTGACTCAGTCCCACATGAGCGGTTGCTCTATAAGCTGGAACAGGTTGGAATCACTGGGAAAATCCTTAGATGGATAGAAGGATGGCTTCAGGGCAGGAGGCAGAGGGTTGTGATAAATGGCTGTTCCTCAGATTATGTTGATGTAAGAAGTGGGGTTCCCCAAGGATCAGTATTAGGACCACTGTTGTTTTTAATTTTCATAAACGGTATTGATGAAGGGATAGAGGGCGTGATGTCTAAATTTGCAGATGATGTTAAAATTTGTAGAGTAGTTAATGATCACTGTCAAGCTGAGCTTCTTCAGAGAGACCTAGATAGACTTCAGGAATGGTCAGAAAAATGGCAGCTGTGCTTTAATCCAACAAAGTGTAAGGTATTACACCTGGGAAACAGTAATCCCAAAAAAACTTATTCACTTGGTGGAGTTCAACTAAACCCAGTACTGGAGGAAAGGGACTTGGGTGTTACGATACGGTCAGACATGAAATTCTCTGAGCATTGTAAACAGGTTGCAAGGAAGGCCCATGGTGTCCTATCGATGATCTATCGAACTTTTGCAAGTAGAGATAGGGACGTGATAATCCCATTATATAAGGCTTATGTTAGACCACACTTAGAATACTGTGTTCAAGTTATGGAGACCGCACCTAAAGAAAGACATCGAGCTTCTTGAAAGGGTGCAAAGACGGGTAACTCGCCTGGTGAGATCGGCAAAAGGGCGTCCTTATGAAGAAAGACTTCGAATATGTGGGTTGCAGAGTTTGGAAACTAGACACCTTAGAGGAGATTTGATTGAGGTGTTTAAGGCTCTGAGAGGCATCAGTAAAATGAACGAGGACGAAATTTTCAAGATTATAAATTATGCTAGAACTAGGGGACATAAATTCAAGTTACGGGGGGAAAATGTTTAGATTGGACTGCAGGAAGTTTTATTTTAGCCAGCGAGTTATAAATTACTGGAATAAGTTGCCTTCATGGGTGGTAGAGGCCGACAGTTTGGGGAAATTCAAAGGTCATCTGGATAGTACTTTCGGGTAAGGGAAGCGCATAGGATGATAGGTTTAATTTCCTTTTTATTATTATTTTTTTTATTATTTATTTATTTTTATTTAATAATTATTATTATTTAGTTATTTATTGTGTTTTATTTATTTATTTATTTTTTGTTTTTATCAATTTTTTTTTTTTTTTTTTTGGCTGGTGCAGCATAAGGCATAGGCTTTCTTGCACCATGCGGCCGGTACTAATACTAATACTATACTATATCTGTCTCCTTGCCTCATGTTTTTGGTATTTTCACAGCAGAATTATATGCTATTAAACTAGCACTGTATGATATTACCGAGCACTAACTTCTACCTGCTCTAATCTATACTGACTTCATTAGTGCAGTAGAAGCTCTGCAGAATAGCAAATATTCTTCAAATTCCTTGATTCATCATCTTAAAAAACAACTCAGAGTTTTCCATAAAGCAAGAAAGCAAGTTTCTATCTGTTGGATTCCCAGCGATGTTGGAATCCCAGGAAATAATCATGTAGACCAAGCTACAAAAAATCCAGATTTTAATATACAAGATAACTTTCAGTTTGTACCATTTACAGATTATAGGGATGTATTTCTTACCAAATATATTTCCATTTGGAAATATGGAAGGACCAACCGTGCAATAAATTCCGCAGAATAAAAAAGATCTATATTCATGGTGTTCTAGCTGTCATACAAATAGACGAGAAGAAATTATATTGACAAGACTGCACATTGGGCATACCTTGCCTTCCTAACCCACAAACATTTACTTCTAAGAGAAGATTCCCTGCTCTGCTCAGTCTCCCAAATGCAACTTACCGTAAGGCACATCCTGATTGATTGTCCATCCTATTCAGCCATTCATACCATCTCCTTCCGATTATTAGCAAACTTGCAAGCTCCTCTAACCCTCTTTCATATACTTAGGTTTGGTTTAGGTTTGGTGACAAACCAAACCTAAGCGAGCTCTTTATATATATTAAACATCTTGGAATAATAAATACACTTTGATATAACCATAAATCATTAAAATGAATATAGTGACTCTGACAGACACATATTGGCCATAGTTGCCCTCGTGTTGAGAAATTTGCATAACAACAACAACCACGGTGGAGGAGCCAAATGCCAGATCTGGTGATCCATTATATTCACTTCATTGAATTGACATGGGTCACATCAGGAAAAAACAGCGGCCAAAGTAGCACTTGGGAGTCACTTTTATGTTCAATGAACCACTCTTGAACAGTAATGTTAGTGTGGCAGGTTACATTATCTTCTGGGAACATACTTGTGCCATCCAGGAAGATAGTCAATATGAAGGGTTGTACCCAATGAGCCGCAATTCATAGGTTTTTAGCATTCAGAATGTGATATAGGAATATGAGGGTTCCAAGAGATACCCAGGAAAACATCCCTCCCATCCTAAAACACTGCTGCCACTTGCCTGTTTCTGTTGGACTAGGACATTGCAGTGATCCCCCTCTGCAGTTTTTTGCCATGCCTTCCATCTACTATTCACATAGCCATAGTCCATTTTGCTTTCCCTCTGAAGAAACCAGCAGTAATCTTCCATCATGAGCAGTATCTCAGTGACCTCGGTACTCTTTTCCATCATGGACATGTCCTGATGAAAGTGTTTTTATTATACTTTTCGTATATCAGTTTGAGCCAAGATTCATTGAGGCATTCCATACTTCATTTACTATTGCACACAGTATGCAATATAACCCTTTTATGCTGTGTGCAGAAGGAGCATACTGAGTCAAAAGATGACAGACATGCAGTACTCAGTGACCACTTGGTTTTCACATATGGTGGGTATTAAGTGTAACTCCTGGGACTTTGGTTCTTATCAAATCGATTGTGGAAATCTAGAGAAATTGAGATAACATCTTACTGATGTCAAATACAAGTCACCGCACATCAATTGTTGAAATAGTCTCCTAAAATAATATAATAAATATACTAATGAGATTAACATGGCTGTGATCTGATGGGTTCTACATGGTCAGATTTTCATGGACATACACCTTATACAGTTTACATAATGCAGATGCACAAACACACAGTTCCAATTCACCTTGAAAACAACCTTCATTCAAACTCAGTTATGGGGTTGAATGCAGTTGTTTCCAGGAGTGGTGCTTTCCATTGAAATTGGTAATTGGAATACTGAAAATTCATCAGGCATGAATTGCAATGTAAATTATTTTTATCTTTAAGATGAGTGATGAGTCTGTATATAGGATCAGTTAAACAAATATTATCTGGCTGTGTTTTTCTCAGTAGCAGAGCTGTCTTTCCACATGGGCCTACCAGCGTATGCCCAGGGCTCCTGATTGTTTGGGGCACAAAAGTAGATGCCATAGTTGAAAGGTAAACAAGCTAGCTAGTTTAACAATTGTCCAAAGGATAGGTGTTTTGAGAGGCATATTTAGCCAGAAAATATGCATTTCAATGTTTTCAAAGATCATAAGAATTTGTTTATAAGAAATTGTTTATGCCTGTTGGATCCCCCTTACTCTAATTCACTCCTGATTTTTTATGTATATATAAAAGACCTGTATGTACATATAAATTTTAATGCTTTTTATTATTACTGTTAATAGAAATAATAATGCCATTAATAATAACAACCTCCTCTAAACAGAAAAATAAGAAATTTTTAAAAAAATGCAGACAAGTGAATGCAGTAGAGATCTTTATAAACAATGTTACAAACATTAATTATGAAAAAAGGATGTTCCTCAAAGGTTCTGAGTGCCCCCCCCCCCCCCATACACACTCGTAATGGAATAAAGGTGGTGGCCCTCCTCTCAGTAGTGATTTTTTTTTTTTTTTTTTGAGCTTGTTTTTTGTGACTATGTTCTTTGTTTGTACCACATTTAGTGATGACTATTAAAACTTTCTGAGGCATTTTAAACAATGTGATGCAGTACCAAAGTGCACTATTACATAAAATGTTTGATGTAATAGTGCAGATATAGGCCCATGGGTCTACTACTGTGAACAGAGATCACCATATAACTATGATAGTTGTTGCATTGCAAATATGTATTGTACACCTAAACACACACACACACACACACACACACACACACACACACACACACACACACACACACACACACACACACACACACACACACACACACACACACACACACACAATGGTATCATATTGAGCCAACATCTGATATGCTTGATATTAAAATGTTGAACCAGTGTGTTTCTATACAGTAGTTGCTTCCAAAGGCAGACATGTAAGCAAGCAATTTAAGTGATGATTAAGTACTAATCCTTTATTTTTATGCTTTCTTCAAGGAGTTTTGTGATATGGTAGAAGTGCAGTTACATCATAAAGTTATATTGTTATGACCTATTTTAAAATATTATGCTAATTCATAATTTTGTGTGTTTGTTTTTAGTTTGTGGAAAGAGGTGGATTACGACATCTTTTTGACATATTTATGTCTAGTGTCCTACAGTCTCGAGATGGAGAAGAATGGAATGAGGTTAGTAAAAGTCATCAGTATTTTATATTTTAATAAAAGATATTTGATACTTTATTCCTAATGAGTGCATTCCCTGTCATAATAAAATGGACATTCCTGATAATTGTTAATTAATTAAAGTTAAAAATCTGTGTTTTCTGAAGGCTGTATCTTTTAGTTAGGGCTTTGAATTTTTTTTTGTGTGTGTGTGGGGGGGGGGGGGGGGGGAGTAAAATTTTGATGGTTTACAGGGCAAAATTACAAAATTTTGGTATTTTTTTTTTTGTAATCGTTTGTTGTTTGTTATTTGGTTTTTAGGAGCATTAGCAACTAAGGCCATATTGCTCCGGGATATGCGGTTGTCATTCCTTGACCTTTCCGCATCCTCTGTATTTGGTGGTGACGGGTTTGAACCCCAGTCTAATCAAGAAGTATATGCTATGCACTACTGCTCCTTCCCACCTGGCTACGGAGGAGCCTTTTGTAATCGTTCTCAAACAATAAAATTCTCACATTTCATGCTCATGTCAAAAAAAAAAAAAAAAAACGAATAATAGTTGGCTCCATGAAACTGCCTCAGAAGAAGAAAAAGGAAAACAAATGAATTTGCTTTATTTAGGTTAATTTCTTACTTTACATGTCATTTTTAACATCATCATGTTTTGAAAAATATTACTTCGAATCAACACTTCATTGGAACTGATAAACATTGGAGCACTACTTGTGATAGTAATATTAAAGAACAATTCTTTTTTTGGGCAAACCAGATGAAAATTGACTTTGCGTCAGTAATATATAATTGCTTTGGAGTATGTGCATGGCACTGATAATCAGCTTTTATATTATTGTCTTCAAATATAGATATAAATGTTCGAAAATGATATTGTACACATTACTTGATATACCTAACAACTCAAGTTGGTCAACACAATATGCCTTAAGAAAGCTGATCCATGCTGACAAAATCGTTTTTCCCAGTGGGATTCTACGATTAAAAAAATAAATAGTGCACTGTGGATCACATTTTTTTTTTACAAGCACTCAGGATTTCACTATCCTTTTCCCAAATAGATTATCCTTAGAAACAACTGGTTACTGAAGAAAGGAAAATTTTGCATAAATTAATTTCCATAATTTAAAGTGTAACTACATTTTTGACTTTTATAATCAACACATCCAACAATTTGCAATCTGTTTGAATCTCAAGTATTAGCATTAGCAGTAGTAAGGTGTATGATGCAAGAAAGCAAGCTTATATAGCATCAGCCAAAAAAAACCCTTTCCATTTTAACCATCCATTTGCTCCAAAAGTTTGTCACTTGTTCCTTGAGCTATCAACTTCCACAACAACAGATGGGAGTTTGTTCCAGCAATCAACTACCTGCTGGCTAAAAGCAAATTTCCACATATCTATTCTATAACTGTCTTTCCTCAATTTCAGTTCATGCCCCCTCATGTTTGTTATCTGAGCAAGAGGAAGAATCCCATCGGCAATGAACACACAAAGCAGCCTGTCTGCACTGCTTAGAAAACAGAAAACTTCATATCTGACTGCACAATTATCCACAAGTTTTTTCATTCTCCACTACCCTGAGTGTAGTACCGCACAGATGGTACACATCTCGGGTTACTGCTACTCATATGCAATACTTTACATATGTCAATGTTAAACTTCAGTTGCCACTCTTCAGCCCACCTGCCCAACTTTTCTAGATCCTGTTGCAGTAGCATACTGTCATTACCGTCATTGATAACCCAGCCAACCTTTGTATCATCTGCAAACTTCGAAATTAAGCGTCATATACCTTCATCAATATCATTGATAAATATACAAAACAACAATGGGCTCAACACTGAACCATGAAGGACTCCACTAAGATCATTAGTATGTATGTGGGTTATATGAGCCACTTTTTTTAACACAGCCTGAAAATTTAGGAAAACATCCATAATTTATTTTCACAACCCCAAAAAAAATTCACTTCCCTACTTATAGACCATGTTTTTTTTGTTTCATTCAAGTGTGACAGTTATATTGTAATGTATTTTGTTTATGTAAGAGAGGAAAATATTTGAAATCTCTTTGCTGCTACCCTCAGAATAGAAAAATATTGATCTATATATTTGGCCAATAAACCCACATAATCTGAGTTAGTCAGCCTCTAATTCTAGTTGGCCATAAAAACATCAGCAAACATTGGTGTGGGGAGGGATTGAAATTAGACTGCATGTTATCAGCCCCTTCTTCTGTAGGAAAACTTCACTTGAAATTGGAAGTAGGTGTTTCTGGCTGTGAGATTGACGAGATCAAATATGTCTTATTTGGAGACAGGTATAGGGTGACCAAAGGGTATTTTCATGTTGAGATGCTAACCAATGCATTTCAACATGGAAATACACTTTACCACAAGTTAGACCACTTGTGGTAGTGGTGTGTGTGTGTGGGGGGGGGATGTTGATGAGCATTAAAATTAACACCAGAATTTGTCAAAAATGCCCTCATTGTTTTGTGGAGGAGTGTTGCAGCCTGTCTAAAAGATGTTTTGAGTTTTTAATAGTGGGGTTCGGTTTGTGTGTTATTTTGGGTTAACCTTTGGGCAAATTTAATAGCCATTTTGCCAGGGCCTTTCCTAGCTACTGCTCACTGCTGAACTAAGGGGTTGGCTGGGATGCTGGCTTTGTGACCTTTAATGCACTCAAAATCTTCAGAAATGTTAAAATTAGCCTCTCCTTCCAACCACCTACAAACTCCCATATCCCTCTTCACATCACAAAGTCATTTTGACATTGAATTGATGTTCAACATTATCACTTTACAGATACTAAGGCTAGCTTTGGCAGATTTTTTGACCCAGAAATACACTTTGGCCACTTTATGCCCATATTGAAACAACATATTATCTCATCAATCATATGGACAAAGTGGTCTACTTCTAACTTATCAAAGGAGAATGTTATAGGGATATCTTTTTCACAAGGATGTTCAGGTAGGCAGGAGTTTTCCCCAGTTCAAATATGAAAGGTTATTTTGTGACATACATTGTTTATGTTGGAAGGGGAAATATCCATATTCTCTTTGCTGTAACCTCTGATTATGTAAAATTAGGGAAATGTAATCTGCGATTAGGCTTGCAGCCCAATCACAGATTACATTTCCCATGTTTCTCATGTTATGGTGGTTGGCCATAAAGATCTCAGCAGGAAGGTTGGTGTTTTTCTGATTTGACATAATCTTATGTCACAGCAAAGAGAATTTGGATATCCCCCTCCTACATAAACAGCATATGTCATAACATTGCTTTCACATTTAAACTGGGGGAAAAGTTCCATTCCTGGATGTCTCTGTGAAAAAAGATGCACTTCCAACAGCACTGGGGCATGGATGGAAGTGCTAGTAGAATGGGGCCCTACAAAACTACGGATCTCTTGCCTATCTCTCAGATTTCTTTAGACAATTGTAAGACCATATCTGGAATAATGTGTTCAAGTATGGAGACCTGATATGAAAAAAGATTGAGCTTCATGAAAGGATCCAAAAAGACGGGCAACTTGTATAGTGAGATTGGCAAAAGGGCAACCCATATGAGGAAAGAGTTCGATTAAGTGTGCTACAGAGCTTAGCAACCAGGCACCTCAGAAGTGACCTGGTTGTGGTTCATAAGGATCTGAGGGATTAGTAAAATGAATGAAGGTAGAATTTTCACCTGTTATATACAAGTTTAGAACTAGGTGGCATACATTCAAATTACAGGGGAAGAGGTTTAGCCTAGATTGTAGAAAGTTTTTATATAGCTAATGAGTCATTGATTACTGAAATAGGTTGCCTTCACAAGTAGTTGAGGCTGACAACCTGATTAAATTCAAAGGTCAACTGGATAGTTGCCTATGTGAAGAGAGAAGCAAATAATTTGTATTTTATTTACTTGCCCTTCCCCCTCCAGCCAGTGCAGCAAAAGCCTGTTGTTTCCTTGTACTATATGGCTATTACTGTTAATGTATTGCATTATCTCAACACACTTTCCCAACACAGGTACAGGAGAAGGCCTATCTTACTTTACCACTCAAGGATTAATGAACTGTTCTTCAGGATCAGCAGACATAGAGGAGTGCAGAGGTTTTGTTGTTGGTATCTGAAAACTAAAACTGATTGCGAGAGCCTTGACTCACCCACACACCTTTCCCAGTTAGGTGATTTGGTTCACAAGTTCAGTTAGTCACTTGTCCATCAACTCTAATAATTTGTCTAGTTTTTCTTTGAATTTATTGAAACTACCCACTTCTATAACACTAGATGTAAGTTTTCCAGCAATCCTATCCACTGGTTGAAGGCAAGCTTTCATACATCTATCGTCAGCTTGAATTTATGCCTCATCATATGTGTAGTCTGAGGAAGAGGATGAATTCCATCAGCAGTGAAAACTTTCTGAATCCATTCAAAACTTTAAACAGCTCAATCATATCTCCTCTGAGGTGCCCAGTCTCCAGACACTACTGCAATCTGCAGAACTAAAGACTTTCCTGGTAAGAAGACTCTTTTCTTCCTCTCAATAGTTTTGGTGCTCTTCTCAGCATCTGTTCCGGCAAATCCACATCTCCCTAAAATGCGTATCCCAGGCCTACATGTAATACTCAAAATGAGGCCTAAACATTGTCTCATACAATGGGTTGATCACTTCCTTGTCCCTGCAGGCAAAATCCCTGTATATCATTGACAAAACCCATGAGCTGTCCAGGCATCCTATCTGCACTGCTCAGGTGTTTTTCTTTCTTCAGTACTCTTAAGTATGATACCCCCACAGTTTGTATGTTAATCTGGAATTACTGCTACCCATAGGCAGCACCTTGTATTTGTCAATGTTAAAACATCAGTTACCATGTCTCAGCCTATTTACCTAATTTTTCTACATCTTTTTGCCTGATTACTGTCATTAACCACTCCAGCCTTCATATCAGTTACACGCTTCAACATTAAGCATGTGCACCTTCAACAATATCATTAAGAAATATAGAAACAACAACTGGCCAAGCGTTGAACCTTGGAGGACCACAGTAATAATGTTAGTCCAAGAAGAGTAGTGCCCATTGATAACAACTCTTTTTCCACTCAAACATCCCTTTATCCATAACAGTAAATTTCCCTTAATGTCACACTGCTTCAATTTGTATACCAGTCTTTTATGTGGAAAAGGGTCAAAAGTTTTCCTGAAATCTCAGTATATGATGTCAAAATTATTTTTTGTATCCAGTTGCTTTGTTACAGCATCACCATATTGATCAGACAATCAGATTGTTTAGTCAAAATGAACCCTTTAACCAAGAAGAACTTGTTTAATGGGAACTGTAATTACTCATATCATCCTTTGACCTTTCCCCCTTGTGAACTGTGGATACATTTGCACACCTCCAGGCCATTTCTCAGTTATTTTAAATCTTATTGTACATTTGATCCATAAAGGCCAAATATGAGAACACCTCCCTGATTAAGTGAAATTTAGGAACATTTTCTTGAATTATACTGTATTTCAATCATATTAGTAGCGATAAACGATGCAAGAAAGCAGGCATCAGCCAAAAAAAAAAAAAAAAAAAACACGTATCCATCTCACTCTTCCATCCCCTCAAAGAATTTATGTTGTTTTTCCTCGAATTTATGTTTTTTTTTTGTCACTACAAGGGCTGAAAAATAGACCATGATGTATAGTTATCAATTCCTAAATTCACTTTAAGTTTAAGTTTAGCAGAAGAGTTATTCTTTTAGCTTTATTAAAGTTTATTTTTCTGTTTGAAACCCACTCAAGTAAAGTGGCCTTTTTAAATTTAGGGAAAGTGTTCCAGTTTTAGAAAATATCTGTTATCATTCAGTAAAAAGATGTGTTATTGTTTATTAATTAGTATCTTTATATTTTAAGTTTAAATAATATAATAATTTATATGGCATTCTGTATTATTTTCACATCTCTTATTTGATTTATAATTTTTCAGTGGAACCAAGATTGTGTTGCTTTTCTGTTACGACTGATGTATCAGTTTGGAGTTGGTGGCATTGAAGGGGAGATGGGTATTGATGATAATATGGAAAGTGGAGAGGTTCCTCGCAAAAGAACAAAGCGGACAAGAAAGGGCAGTTCTGATAAACTCCTTATACCAAAGTTAAATAAGGTGCTTTTCTGTAATGTTTTGTTTTGTTTTGTAAAGCATTTGATGCATATTGTTTTTAAAACTATATGATAATCTTAAATAAAATTTTGTTTTTAATGATTAAGATCAAGTTGTTGTTGGGTTTTAGACCATATTGCACTGATGTATATTAGTTCACAGGCTGATTTGTATGTTATGTAGGAATAGCTCATAGGGGGCTCCAGCTGCTTGAAGTCAGCTGACTAGAGCATTGATTAAAAAGGGCTTTAGAAATCCATCGAGTCATAGACAGGAAACCAAACCGAGACTTCTTTGCAAGTCGACTAGTGATGAAACCACTATACTATCATAGACAACAGATCAAACACTTCTCATAGTTCCTGTTCATCCCCTCCAGTAGTTTGTCTAGGTCTTTCTTGATTTATTCAAACTACCCATTGAATTTTTTACTGGCTGAACACATTTGTCTTGCAGCTATCCTTCCTCAACTTGAATTTATGCTTACTCATATGTAGTGTGAGCAAAGGATGTCATCAGTATTGAGCATACTCAATCCATTTAGAGTTCCTTGAAACTAGGCACTTGCTGGTGCCTAGTTTCCAGATGCTGTGATTTGCAAAATTAAAGCCCCCCTCTCTCTTCCCCCCACCCTATTCACATTCATCTAAAATGAGGCTTCCAGCCCTGTATGCAGTACTTAAGGTGTAGCCTAACCATTGCTTTATAGAATGGGTTAATCACCTTATCTCTGCTGGCAAAGTTCTGTATATCATTGACAAACCCCATGAGCCAGGGCAGTGTAGATGGTCTTAGAAGCCAATCTACACTGCCCAGAAAACTTCGTCTATTGCACAATTAAACTTCAGTCTTTTTCATTCTCTGTTATCTTGAGTGTGGTACCGCACAAATGGTATGTTATTCTGGACTTACTGCTACTTGTGTGCATTTATCAGTATTAAAACTTAAGTTGTTACTTCTCAGTTCATTTGCCTAATTTTTCTAGATTTTTTTTTTTTTTTTTTTTTGCAGTAGTTAAAACCTGGTTACTGTCAGTAACCACTCTGTTAACTTTTGTATCAGCTGTAAACAAACATTAAGACCAATATGCCATCATCAGTGCCATCAATGAATATTGGCACCTTGTGTTGAAACAACTAATAGCATTAATCCAAGAAGAGCACTGCTCCTTAATACCCACTCCTACCTTCTACCATTCAACCTTTATACATAGTTTTATACATACATACTTCTACCACCTAGTAGTAACTTGCCCTTAATGTTACCACACTGATCCAATTTGGGTAGCAGTTTCCCCTGTGGAACTGTTTCAGAAGATCTGCTTAAATCTAAGTGTGTGATGTCACTAGGGTGACCAACTCTTGATCAGCCAATTTCGGGATATCGACCTTAAAAAATCGGGATACAACCAAAAAAATTGGTATTTTTTCATTGGTACATCAGATTACAAAATACACCGGACCCCCACGTTATCTATACATGCCAACGAACATGTTTCACATATATTGGAATATGGCAGCACACACAGGCGTACTAATTAGAAGCTTGGATTTTGTTCGTGTCCTGGAATTTAAGACAAATAAACATTGAAGATGTTGTTATTTGGTTTTTAGGAGCATTAGCAACTAAGGCCATATTGCTCCGAGTATATGTGGTGGTCATTCCCTGACCTTTTCTCATCCTCTGTATTTGGTGGATAATGGGCTCGAACCCCGGTCTAATCAAGAAGTGTGTGCTATGCACTGCTGTTCTTGCCCATCTGGCTACGGAGGCACCCATTGAAGATGTAAATGGAGATTTATTTAATTTAAACTTCCTATACACATTCATGATATGCTATTAATGCATTTTAGTACGATCTGTTATTATATTTTATATTATTTATTTTATGTTATGTTATAAATCAGGACAAATGGCATTCCACCTAGGGTTCTTTTGGGACACCTCTGTAGAGAGCCGAAAATCGGGATGGTTGACCAACTGTCCCACAAAATTCGGGACAGTTGGTCATCCAAGATGTCACTGTTATTTTTTGCATTCAGTTCCTTTGTTACAGTATTATAGTATCCAATCAGATTGGTCACATAATTTCTTTCAATAAGGAATCTGTGCTCTGTTGTAAACTGCATTTCTCAAGTTGATTCTGCAGTTCATCTTTGATCACTTTCCATTATTTTTCCTGGAACAGAGGTTGTGCTTACAGTCTGTAGTTATTCACTCCCCCTTTTGATCCTCTTTTATTTCATATGAAATATGAAATTTTATTTATAAATAAATAAATATATAATATATTAAATTAATAATTGATAAAAATTAAAATAAATAATATAATTAAAGAAATTTTATTTTGAAAATTTATATCTTTTATGAAATAAAAGAGGATCAAAGGGGAAGGAGGAAACAACTAAAGATGATCAAAGAGGGTCCTCTTTGATTGTTTTATTTGATATGATTGGATTGATTCCATCAGCCCCAAAGTGCCTTATGTACTCCTGGCTCCAGTAATTTCTCTTCCCCTTTCTTCTCAGTTATCTCAAAATCAATTAGCTTCCAGTTATAACTTTTGTAAAAAATACAGAGCTACTAAGCTCAATAACTTCTACATTGTAACTATATTTAAAAGAGTAAGAGATTACCCCAATCTTTTGCATAGAATGCTTCCAATCGATATAATCGAATAAAATAAACGGATAAAATGATATTAATGAATTCTCTCACTCACAGAGACATGATCAATCCGATATACAACTGAATCGAAAGCCAAGAGCCCCAACCTGACCCCGAAACACATCAAACCAACCCAGGAAAAATCATGAATGCAAGAAGACATTCTGTCAGAATAATTAAAATCATGCTTATAAATTTTGGATAAACACGTTGACATACAAATTAAATGTTGACATACAAATACAGTGAATTTCATTTAATTTGTATGCCAATGTGTTTATCCAGATTTTATAATCGTGATTTTAATTATTTATTCTCGTATATAGTTTTCCTACTTTAACTACAGTTGGTCGTCGACTTACGACCGACTTCTGTTCTGACTGACAGGTCGTAAGTCGATCTGGTCGTATGTCGGCCATATATTTTAACCATATTTTTTAAACTTTCTGATCTTTTTATCATCTTTATAATTTATTTTTATAATCTTTTAAATTTTTTATCATCTTTTATTTTTCATTTTAAATACAGTAATGTTTTTATCTTTTACTTAGCGATACTGTACATACCTTCGTTTCTATGCCTAGGCTATCTCTCTCTCTCTATGAGGTTAAATTCAAATGTTCTCTACATTTTAATTGGTTTATTATTCATACTGTTTATAAAAATACAAACTACAATATGTAATTATATTGTACATAATGTGAAAAATAATACTGTACATAATGTACTGTAAACACAAAAATACAGTCTAAAATTAATACAAATGAAATTTACAAAATCAATTTCAATCTTTGCAAATTTCAATGAAATCAATTTCAATGAAATTTACAAAATCAATCTTTGCTTGTGCTGGGTTTTGTATCGTCAGGGTCATGTTCTTGGGTTGAGGTAGGAGATGTTTATTTAGAGACATTATGCAAAGCAAATCTTTTTTTAAAATGCTTAAACCACCCAGTACTAGCCTGAAAATCTTCTGCGTAATCGTCTCCGGCACGTGATTTTAAACTCTGAAACAAACTTCTAGCCTTTGCTTGCACTGTGTGAAGGCGCATGGGTGTATTTTTTTGTATTAACAATTTCTCCATTTCTCCACGTAAACAATTTCTCCATTTCTTGGATGGGTCCCTGTCGTTCTTTGGTTAAATTTGTAGCCTTAATAGGTGCAGAACCTTTCACAGCTTCCCAAATTCTTTCTTTGTCCTTAAGTATCGTCAATACCGTGGAATGTGATAACTTCAAGTCACATGCTATCGTATTCACTTTCTTTCTGCCTTCATACTGCTGGATAATTTTCATTTTACACTCTAAATCAATAGTTTTTCTTGACTTCTTAGCTGGTGTATATGTAGATGAAGGCATTTTCCTTTTCCTAAACATTTTATGGGTATTTCAGTAGAATTTTAATTAATACACCACACACAACAGATGCTTGAAAACGATTGAGTGTTTGTGAGAGGGAGCGACTGAGTGTATGTGCCTGGTGGTGGTGGTGGTGTCCTCAGGCCTCCCATCATCGATGTGCCTCCTCACCTGGGTTATGGGTGTCCTCAGTAGTGACTTCCTGAATTATTATTAATTTATTCATTTATTTATTTTTTTTTGTGGTCGTAAGTGCGGCCGGTCGTAAGTCGACGACCAAGTGTATTTTAATTATTCTGACAGAATGTCTTCTCGCACTCATGGTTTTTCCCCAGTTGGTTTGATGTGTTTCGGGATCAGGTTGAGGCTCTCAGCTTTCGATTCTGTTGTGCGTCGGATCGGTCATGTCTTTATGAGTTAGAGAATTCATTAGTATCTTTTTATCCCTTTATTTTATTTGTTTACATTTGAAGAGCATCTACTGGAAACATTCTACGTAAAAGATTGAGGGAATCTCTTACTCTTTTAAGTATACTTTTGGTATTCCTATCCCTAAAAATTCCTTCATGTGTAAATGTAGTAGTAGATGCAAAATATTTATTCAGTTTGTCAGAAACATGAATAGGATCACCAGTAATTTTGCCATTCATAACCAATGGTTTCATAACCAAGTAGGCCAATATGGTTTCCTTTCCTACTGGTCCAGAAGGAAAGGAATGAACCATAGCATGCAGTGAACTTTTCATTTCTTTTCTTTTTGCATTTTTTGCTAAAAATTTCGTAATCTACAAAGCTTACTTAATCCTCCCCATTGCAGACTATTTTATACTTACTGTAGGTGTTTGTATCCTCTGATAATTTGTGTGCAACCCACGCATTTTTCTTCTCTGTCACAAATCTCGTCAGTACACGACATCCATTTATGTCTAAGCCCCGCAGAGTATATCTTAGTATAAAAAGCCTAGTAACTTCTACGATTACTTACCTGAATGTTTCCCATTTAGAATTTGCTGTTGTTAGCGTCGTAAGTTGATCCCACTAAATAGATTTTAGGAACAGATTGAGACCATTGTAATCACCCTTATGAAACCAAAATCCAATCTCCTCTTTTCCTTTAACAGTAGTTATATCTTTAAGTAGGTCATGCAACAATGTGCTGATGTCACTGCCACCTAGTGGTTCCTTTATTTGGAGATTCCAAGGCACAAAGAGTCTACCAGTAATGAGATCAAGTCCTTGTCTCTCTGACCTGCTGGTATAGAAAACAGTCATCCGTTAAATTCACACGTCTATCTTGATTGACGTGTGAGTTTATATAGACGTGTGTATCTATCTTGATATCTCACATCTCTATTTTAATTTCAAGATTTTAACTTTCCAGAAAACGCTTGCTACTGTGTGAATATCTACATGTTCCAGTCACTATCTGGAAAGTTAAAATCTCTGATCGTAAGTCATTATGATTTACTGAACAATTCTGTTTGTCCTTACAGTTGTTCATTGTACTCATCATTCAATTTAAGTCCTACTCTATTGTTTTTCCAGTGTGCTTGTTACAGACCAAACTTTGTTGAGTATTGGAAAAGTTGCCTCTGCAAATGGTTGTGGTTGACATTTTGAAGAAATTCAAAAGTCAAATTGTAAATTGTATTTTGCGTTTGTATTTGTACTTTGCATTTGTCAGTGTTAAACTTCAGTTGCCACTTCTCAGCCCATCTGCCCAAATTTTCTAGATCCTGTTGCAGTAACACACTGCCATTACTGTCATTAACAACCCTGCCAACCTTTTAATCATCTGCAAACTTCGACACTAAGCCTGATTTACCTTCATCAGTATCATTGATAAATAAACAAAACAACAGTGGACCCAACACCGAACCCTGTGGGTCTACATGACCTTTTACCAAATTAAAAAATTCTGGATGGATTGTTGAATTACTTTTAGAATGAGCAGATGTGTTGGCATGAAAAAGTTTGGAATATTATTTTTTAGTGGTTTATTTTTTTTATTTTTTGCACATACTTTTGATGCACCCTACATATAATTTTTTTTTGTTTATTTATTATTTATTTATTATTATTATTATTATTATTATTATTATTATTTTTTTTTTGTACAGACTATGCTGCAGATGATGAGTGATGTAGAATCGGTGCTGAAAGTGTTGCTGTCAGTCCTCTATGATGCAGCTTTACCTTGTGATCCAAACCAATACAAAACTGGGTTCTGGGGAAGAGCACAAGTTGTTCATTGTGCAATGACATTGTTGGTATCATGGGCATTTTCAGAGCCTCTGGTGAAAACCTTTCTTTTTCAACAGCCAGATTTGGATGCTTGGCTGAAACGACTGGTATTAGATGATCCAGAGGTAAATACCTTTTGTATATTTTTAAAGATTTGTAAATAAGAAAATATCCAAATACATAACATAAGAATATTATGATATATTTATAATATTTGATCTAACGTGAAATTTATTTAATATGATTAATATTAATATAACTTTAATATATCAACCACCTGCTAATTAATTCAGCTTGTTTGTATATAATGATTGCTTGAATTTTATGTTTATATTATTATCATGGTATTTTGATACATAAGAAGTCTTCTGGTGCCTTTAACATTAGTGCATTAAATAACAAAATAAGAAATGCTGATATACATGGATGAGCAAAAACATTATGATCAGCGAGTCGTTATGCAAATTTAAGCAACTGCTGGTGAATTATGCGACATGCGCAGGTCAAGACACTGTATTAAAAACACTTGATACTGAGCTCCATTAATCAGTGTTACTCTTTTTCTTCAAGTAGGAAAGGCAGCGGACTTGAGCAAGTTTGACAAAGGCCAAATTGTAATGGCCAGACGACTGGGTCAGAGCATATCCGAAACGGCACAGCTGGTGGGGTGCTCAGGGTTAGCCGTGAGGGTCAACCTACCGAAAGTGATCCGAGAAGGGGAAACCCACGAACTGCCAGCAAGGTGTTGGACAACCATGGCTCATCGATGCTCGAGGTGATCGAAGGCTCTCCCAGATGGTATGTGGCAACAGAAGGGTGACTGTGGCGTAATTAGCCAGTAATTGGAATGCTGGTGACGGGAGTAATGTGTCACAACACAAAGTACATCGAACTCTACTGAAAATAGGGCTGCGAGCCTCAGGCTGCTCAGAGTGCCCATGCTAACCACGATTCACCAGCACCTACAATGGGCATGCAAGCATTGAAACTGGACCTTGAGTGATTGGAAGAAAGGTGTCTGGTCCAATGAATCATGTTTCCAGTTGCACCCTATGAATGGCCTAGTATATGTGTGTCATTTACCTGGGGAAGTGATGGCACCTGGATGCACTGTGGGACAAAAACAGGCCGGTGGCGGTGGTGTCATGCTTTGGGCAATGTTCTGCTGCAATACCCTGGGTTCAGTCATCCCTGTCTTGGGCACTCTGACATCTACCATATATCTAAACATCATTGCTGACCAGGTACACCCTTTCATGGCAATGGTATTCCCCTCCGGCGGTGCTGTCTTTCAGCAGTATAATGTGGCATGCCACACCGCCCGGATTGTTTGAGACTGTTTGTGGAACACAAGAAAGACTTCCAGGTATTTCTGTGGTCTCCAAATTCCCCAGACATCAGTACCATCGAGCATCTGTGGTTTGTGTTGAAACAGCATCTCAACCACAGACCTTACAAGAGGTAAAGGATCTGCTGGTTACATCTTGGCACCAGATACCACAAGGCACATTTAGAAAACTCGTAGAGTCCGTGTCTCACCGAGTACAAGCTGTTTTGGCTGCACGTGGAGGACCAACATCATATTAGGTAGGTGGTCATAATGTTTTGGCTCATCGGTGTATACCCACCAAGTTATGTAGGTATATATCTGCATTTTTATTTTTAATTAGGATAAAATTTATATTTAGTATGTTTTTGGCATTATCGTTAATTTTATTTTGATGATACTGTTTTATTATTGTTCCAAATTTAAAATATAATTCATGTGATTAAATACATTAAATGTTGCTATCTTATATTAACTATCATCATTATGCTGTAGAGCTAGCTGCTACTACTCTGATTTTTAGATTATAAATACTGACTCAAAATATATCTTTTCATAATATTACACACATGCACACAAGAATAAACTGATTGTAACACTCTTGCTTATGGTGCTTTCCCACTTTTAACTCTCTTTCCTTCTGACACCATGGTCAATGAACTGCCATGCATTTTTTAAATGTCTATAACATATAGCATGATTTAAATTGCTTCTCAGCTTATATAACCCTTTTTAGGTTTCAACTTTCCTTTCTCTTGGTTTTAGTTTGTGGAAAGTGATGCAAGAGACTAAATTCTAGGAATCATTTATGGTGCAATTTGTTTATTTCATAGAAAAAGCTTCAATAGTAGTAATTGTCTATGACAGTATAGTGGTTTCACTGTATGTAATTCATTGCAAGTCTTCATTTGAATCCAATCACAGACTTGAGGAACTTCTAAATGCCTCTTTGTGTTAGGGAAACTAAGTGTAAGGACAGGTGCATGTACTTGCATGTACACCAATGCTAGGAGTATCGTCAAATAAATTTGATGAATTTGAAGAGCTTGTCAATTCATCAAAGGTGGATATTGTTGGGATATCAGAGACATGGTGTCACACAGATATAAGGAATGCAGAATTGGAATTTGAGGAGTAAAATGGGAACATGGAAGGGTAGAGGGGGTTCTGCTATTAGTTAAGAAACATAAAATCTAAGGCAGGGCATCCAATTGACATTGGTGGACAGTGCAATTGGGTCAGTTTGGTGCAAAATAGCACTGGGAAAGCAAAAATTAGGGTAGCAGTGTGTTATAGGTGTAATGACTCTGATGAGTGTACAATGAACAATTATTCATAGAAATAGAGTGGGCCAGTAAATCAGATTGTCTTTTAATGAGAGATTTTAACTTCCCAAATATTGACTGGATCTTGTGGGTTGGTCTCTTGCACACTAGCAAGAGTTTGTGGATTTACTGGATGATTGTTTTCTACAGCAGCATGTTTGAGCGGCAACCAGAGGAAGTAATACTCTTGATCTGATTATTTATGCATTAAGAATTTGCTGATAAAGGAACCACTAGGTGGTATTGCACTAGATGACAGTTTAAAAACAGTCTCAGACAGTATTTAAATTCTATACAGTGGAACCAACTGATGATGTTACCCAAATTCTAAATGGAAAGCATTCAAGGAATTAATTTTGGAAGCTTCTAGGGTTTTCATACCAACTAAGAAATGCTGTTCAAGGTTTAGGCCCAAATGATGTCAGATAAACTAATGAGGCTCGTGGCAGAGAAGAATGCATGGAATGCGTATACATTATCAGAAGAATGTAGAAGACTAAGGTAGATAATAGCCAGTCTGTAATGAAGTCACAAATGAGGTCAGGCAAGCAAAAGCAGATTATGAGAAATCTTTGGCAAAGAATGCAAAGAAAAACACACATGAGGAGTTATTTAAGGAGGAGAAGGCTGGTTGTTTATCAAACTCTAACAGGGAGTTAAATGATTTTGTAATAACTGAGAGCAAAGTGCAGGAAAAATTGTTGATGTTAAACATAATAAAAGCACCTGGGGTGTATAGGATCTATCCAGTTATATTAAAGGACGTGGCAAAGGATGTAAGCAAACCCTTAGCCATAATTATGAAAGCATCCTTAGACTTGGGGAAAGTCCCCAAGGACTGGAGATGTGCAAATGTATCTCCAATTCCAAAAGGGGGATCAAAGGGTACAAAAGTAATTACAGACCTGTTAGTTTAACTTCTGTTCCAGGGGAAAATAATGGAGTCACTGATTAAAGAAGCATTGCAGGATCATCTAGACAAGCTACAGTGATAATTCAGGCACAGCATGGATTTGTTAAGGAAAAGTCTTGTCTGACAAATTTGATTGAATATTATGATGTGATTACAAAGGAACTGGATGCAAAAAATAATTTTTATATCATATACGGAAAGCTTTTGATACTTTTGATACTTTTCACATGGAAGACTACTGTACAAATTGGAGCAGTATGGCATTAAGGGTAAGTTGCTACAATGGACAATGTTCTTCATGGACTAATTATTAGTGGAGTTTCCCAGGGTTCGTTGTTGGGGCCATTTTTGTTTTGTTTATTTATTAATGATATTAATGAAGATATATCAGGCCTGATGTCTAAGTTTGTAGATGATATATAGGTTGGCAGGGTTGTTAATGACAGTATGCTCCTGCAACAGGATATAGAAAAGTTGGACAGATGGGCTGAGAAGTGACAACTGAAGTTTAACGTTGAGAAATGTAAAGTGCTGTATGGGTAGCAATAACCCCAGAGAAAAGTACCAACTCTGTGGTACTGCACTCAGGGTAGTGAAAAATGAAAAAGACCTGCGGGTAGTTGTGCATTCAGATATGAACTTTTCTGAGCAATGCAGACAGGCTGCCAGAGTAGGTCATGGGGTCTTGTTAATAATATACAGGAATTTTGCTAGCAGGGATAAGGTTATTATAAGGCAATGGTCAAACCACATCTTGAGTACTGTATACAGGCCTGGAGGCCTCTCATTTTTAGGTAGGATGTAGAGTTGCTAGAACAAGAAGGGCAACAAGACTGGTGAGGAGAACAAACAGTGCTCTTGCCAAGAAATGTTTAAGTCTGCAAATTGCAGCATCTGGAGACTATGGCACTTGTGATGTGATCTGATTGAGTTTTATAAGGCCTTGAATGGTTTGAGCAGGCTCAATTCTGATGGGATTCTTCCTCTTGTTCAGATTGCGAACCTGAGGCGACATAAACTCAAATTGAGGAAGACAGTTGTAGAATAGATGTGTGGAAATTTGCCTTTAGCCAGCGGGTAGTTGATTGCTGGAACAAACTTCCATCTGTCATTGTGGAAATCGATACATTAAATAAATTGAAGTTATGGACAAATCTTTGGAGTGAATGGATGGGTGAAATGGGTAGTGTTTTTTTTTTTGGCTGATGCTGTAAGCTTGCTTTCTTGCATCATATACATCTGCTAATAGCAATGCTAATCTAAAGCGGAGGGGGTTTCCCCCTGTATGTCATCCTGATTTTTCAGCTTGCTCAGTGTTTAATTCAATCCATGAATACACATTTATTATGTATATATGAGTTTGTTTTCATGAGCCAATTTGAATGTTGTATGGACTGAAAAATCTAGATAACACAGTAGTATAGAGGTGTTATGTGATGGCAAACTATGGCCTAAATCACAGATGCACATAACAGCCACAAACAACAATTACGGTAGAAATGCCACTATTTATAACTCAGCATATAGAATTTATTACATTTATATATACTCACTTAAGCTTTTTTTTTTTTTTAAAGAACATCTACCTGTCCACTTTTCTTCCTGGTACAGTAATCAGTGTCGTATGTTTGTCTGTGTGTATGTGCATTCAACATAGCATCAATAAAAACGTTATGAAGTCCCTTTCACTGACAGTAAAAATTACTCATTATTTTCTTGAATGACAGTATTATTATTATTATTATTATATTAATAAAGCATATTATAATATTAATTAAGCATTTATAATGTTTATAATACTTAATGTGTGTGTGCATATGTATTTTAATAAAATCTCTCTAAAAATCTTATTGTTTAACAGCATGAAAAAAAGGTCGGTGTCAGTGTATCTACATTGGTACCTTCAACAATCAGAGTACATTAAGGTTACAGCTTTTCAACTTTTTATTTTTTATTTATTTATTTATTTTTTATTAGAACCCCAAGCACAAGAGGTATTTGAACTGTGCATGGGTTGAAGGTTGAGAAGATGAAAGAAGATACTTTTTGACATTAGACTTGAATTTCTGTAGATTGTAATTTTCAGGAAATACATATGAAGGAAGGTTGTTCAAGAAAACGAAATTTGAATGAATAAATGAGGAAGAATAAAAGTTGATTCTGTGAGTTGGACAATAAAAGGATGTTGACTGATTGTGGCACGTGTTCAGACTGGTTAGGAAGAGAGAATGGAAATTATAGAAGACATTTAGAAAAGCAGTACCCATGGGAGTATCTATAGAAAAGGCATGCAGCAGAAACAGAACGTCTATGAGACAGAGAGTGGAGAAACTTTGTTAGAGATGAGCACTGCTGTACCTAGACTTCTGTCAGCCCCGGGCGAAATATTCATCTCCCCCCCCCCCCCCCCCCCCAATTTAATGTTAAATTCGTAAAATTGAAAAATAAATGAAACCCAAAAATTATTCAAATCATAATTATTTATTTAAACTTTAATGACTATTGGATTTCTTCATGTAACTTTTTGGCATCAATTTCGCTGCTCCTGGCTTTGCCATTAAAATTTCTTCAAGGTGTTTACATTTTGTTTCTATTGCACTTTCAAATAAATTCATGAAGTTTTCTGATTTTAGGATAAGATGAAAAGCTGAGAATATTTCATTCATCTGATCAAATCTTTCTTGTAAGTTAACAATAGCTACATTGATTGTTATATTAAAAAAAAATCCATTTCAAACCTTTTGGTTGGATCAATAGAGCATTCATCTGATGTTTCGTATTGAACAAATTTGTTCTGTACCAAAATATTTTTCTTGAAATATAAAAATTAGAAAAACATCATGTGCACAGCAGACTTCTTTCCTTTCCTTTTTTTTTTTTAGCTTATTTTCCCAAAAAAAAAGGGGGAGTCTCCTTAATACTTTTCAGAACTAGCCCCAATATAGTACCATAATTAGAGTTTATTGTAATATGTAATATATGTTGAGCTGAATTGCAAAATAGGTGAAAGAAGAAAATATGAATAAATAATAAAAAAAATATTTTTAGATCATTATATATATATAATTTATTTGACAGCCTCCTTTGCGGCGTGAATCTTGCACTGGTTTGTATCGTCTCTGTTTGGGGTCAACTTTTGAGGGAAAGACAGGACATGGTTTTATTGCACCATTGCTGAATAGTCTTTTAAGTTTTCTGACTGTTGCCCAGAATATGCGCCCACCTCGCCCAGATGTAAGTTTACAGTAATATAAATGTATTTAAGTCCATTAAAAATTGTACTATATTTAGTATGCTTACATTATTACTGTAATTAAACAGAATATTTATTTCAAATTCTGATTTTAGGACAGAATTTTGCATTTGGCATTGGATGTACATGAAAATATATCAAAAGAGAGTGATTATAATCTTAGACTGAGGAATGGTTTCTTAAGAAATCATTCTTCAGTGTAAGATTGTATGCTGTTATAAACTTTGGCTTTGAAGTAAGTAAAAGGTTGACAAAGAAATCAGAAACAAGAATATAGTAGAGTAAAAATTTGAAAACTCGTGTAGAGTTAGCCCTTGTGCCAAAAATACCAACAACAACAACATGTATAGAGTTACTACAGAGTATAGAGTTATTAAATGAGGAAATGTTTTACTGTATTCTACCTCTGTTAGACTTCTTCCAGTGGAAATACCAATGTTGGATGCAATATAATCTTCCTTCTGTGATGCTCCTTAGCTTTTCTTTTATTGCACCACCTCCTCTGTGGACTTAGAAGCAGCTTGTAAGCTTCTTGCCTGTGATTCCTCTTAGTACAAGGGTAAAATGAAATGAACTACATAACTATTATTCAGATATTTCTTGGTTGGATTACTTTTTAAATTTCTTGATTATAACACTTATTTTCCAACAATGTTGGAAAATAAAACTTATCTTCATTGCATCCATATCTCTAGCTTTGTAGTATGAATAAATATTAATAACTTATAAATTTTTCCTGTAAGTGCAATGCTGTAATTGGAGATTGCATTCCTGATGGAGTTCCAAAAAGCACATTTTTATTCGGTTTAGTTCAAATCACCAACAATCAAGATTCCGAATAAGCCTAAACTCTGATATTCAAAATGCCAACTGTGCATGTAGTCAGACTGCAGATAGTTCAAAATGCAAACTACCTCAAAACACATTCATCTCAAATCTTGACAGGTTATACAGTTTTATAGCTAAGGCTTAAAGTACTGTCTTTTAACTCATTAAATTTTTTTAGCAAAAGCTTATTTCCCAGTACTCACCTCTTAAGATCCATAATTATTGTTTAAATTCCATAAGAAAAAGTGAAAGTAAAAAAAAAAAAAAAAAAAATAACAATATAACTAAATAAGAGCATGCCCTGGGGAAGAAGAAATGCACTACTCTTTCCCTAGTCTATAAAAACTATAATGTAATATCAGTAAACAAGAGTCTAAATGTAGGACTTTCCATGCATTCATCATCATTTGGTTATAAGGTATACACAAGGAGAATTCTTTTATAGTAGCTTCAACTCCCATGATGCATTGCGCTAAACACATGGAAGTTTTAGACGTGTTAAGCACCATATTGACGAAAGATTGCTGGGTAATTTCACGTTTTGGATTTCATGTGAAGAGTTTTGTTGGAACCATTCTATTGTTAAGACTTCATACTGAAGTATTCTATGATTAGAATTTAACTTAATCCATGTCTATTAGTGGATTATGATTACAGGATTGTGCATGTTATGTGAGTTCAGTGCCAGATTGGTTTCATTTTAAACTATTGTAATGCTAATATACCCTTTTGTTTGCTGTCTTAGATGATCCGTATTTTGTGGTAGTTCTACCTATGTAACAGGCATCACACCCTGGTTGGCATTTAATGAAATAAATTATATTGTTTGTGTCTTGGATATTGTAATTATATGACTCTTTATAATTACTAAAGAAGGCGTCTAGTTTATTATATGAGGAAAAGAAAGTGTAATGTTTGTACCTATAAAAACATTGCAAAGTTGTTATACCACAAAATACAGATCATCTAAGACAGCAAACACAAGGGCATACTATTATTACAATACAGCCACTCCCCGACTTACGTAAGGTTTGTCTTCTGTGGAACTCTGCGTAAGTAGACTTTTACGTAAGTTGGAATTTCCTTAAAGGCTTATGCAGCACTTGCAACTATGCTTGCTGAATTTGATTGAAGCAAAAAAGAAATGTTCAACGAACATGTAAATAGAATTATTTATTCAATTTTTTTTTATCTCATGCCTAGAAAAAATTACAAAAGTGTGCAATTACAAAAATTATAAAATTACAAAAAAGGGAGGGGACAGGCATAACATCAGCAAGTTTTACCTTTCGAGCATCATTGCCAGAGTCAATGTCTCCAGCTGATAAGTATGTTGCTGCAGAGGGCTGTGGAAATTTAGAAGGGGTTTTTTTCGAACACACATCACAAAATTTCTCTGCACTTGCAGAATCGGCACTGGCGACTTCACTGCTATGTCACTACTTTAACAGGGAAACCAGTGTGATGCTTGGACCTATTAAACCACCCGTTGCTTGCCATGAACTTGGCTTGGGGTTTGCCGTACTTATCCTTAATATCGTCATAATACTTCTTGCTTTTGCTTGAATGGTCATTAAACTCAGGGCACTTGCTTCTGAATCTGATTTTCTATCCATGTCATTAATTAGTTTTCCATCTTTGATATTAGCACCTTATCACTGTTCATCCTAAATGTGTTGATCCTTTAACACATTCTTTTATACGTGTACTGTCCTTTAAAATAGTATTCACTGTTGAAGCAGCGAGACCTAATTTCCATGCAATAGATGAAAAACTTTGACCTGCTTCGTACTTCTTAATCATCTTCATTTCTAAATCAATTTTGTTTGGTTGGTTTCCTAGCACTGCCACCACTTGCACTTTCCCTTCATCATTGTAATAAGTAGGAATGAAGAGAAGATTCTGAAAATTTATTTATGTTTTTTATATGATTGAAGATTTCAGTGAAGGGTAAACACATTTCACCATAATAACGTAAAATCCCACACAATTCCAGTTATCAGGATTATCACAGTGCAATAGTATCGAGTTTACTACCCGTTTATAATAAATTGCACTAACAGAAAAGCCCAATAAACTGGAACGTGCAAATTGTTTTTATTGTTTTATGGTCACATCCAGAAATGTGCTTTAGAAAAATATCAACAAAGGCATTCAAAATTGGTTCTTATAATGGAACATGATAATGATGAAAGGGTAGCACTCCATTATAAAAATAACCTTTTAGAGATAAATAACTTAGTTATATGGCAAAAATTTCAACTTTTGAGGTCTTGGAACGAATTCTGGGGGGGGGGGGCGTGTTATTGATTTCACATTGCAATGTTTTCACAATACCTCCATTTATCCCCACGGGATGCAAAATACATTTCCACGATTTTTTAAGTTTGGCACTGGACCAATCTGGCACTGAACTCACACAACATGCACAATCCTCTATAATCATAATCCACTAATAGACTCTGTAATCACTTTAATTAATTAATTAATTAAATTCTAATCATTCTAATCTTTCATCAATATGGCACTTAACACAACTAAAAATCCATGTGTTTATTAGTGCAATCCATCGTAGGAGTTGGAGCTACTATAAAAGAATTTACCTTGTGTGTATCTTATAACCAACTGATGACGAACACATCAAAAGTCCTATGTTTAGACTCTTGGTTATCAATATTACATTATAGTTTCTTTTTATGTAGTTTTTATAGACGACAACCAGGGAAAGAGCAGTGCACTTCTTCCCCAGGGCATGGTCTTATTTATTTATTCATATAGTTAATTTTTTTTTACTTTCACTTTTATTTCTTATGTAATTTAAATGATAATTATGAATCATAAGAGGCGAGTACTGGAAAATAAGCTTTTGCTAAAAAAATTTAATGTTGACAAGTTTGAAATGCTACGAGGAGTGTTCAATAAATTATCTACCTACCTATAAAGGAAATGAGATAGAGGGGGAAATTTACTTTTATTTTTCAATGTAACTCCCCTGAACTTCATTACACTTGGCAATGAGGAGATACCTGACAAAATTCTTTGTCCTGTCTATTAAAGAATGCAGAAACAGTAGACTTCATTTCATTGTAATCAGCAAAGTGACGTCCACACAGGTTTTCTTATGGTGTTGAAGCAGCAAATATCCATCCACCTTACAGGTGGATGGATATTTGCTGCTTCAACACCATAAGAAAAGCCTTCCTGTAAATGGCTCATCCTCGATAGGCTCTCTTGTGAATTGTTTTGACCAGAATTTCACCTGGCACTCTGAAGGTGCACTGTTGCCATATGCAACCATACATGAGCCAAATGGTATTCCTTTCATGAATGGCATTTGGCCCATTTTCTTCTTTTGTGAGAAACTTGATGACTGAAAGATGCTCCAATTTCAGAAAATCCATATTTTGATACAGGTGTCTTCCTTCTTTCTGTTACAGCAGCACAACCTAGAGAAACATAGTGGGATGAAAACTAGGATGATTTAAGTTGAGTTGTGAAGAAACATCATTGAAATATAGCTGTGGGAAGTACTTTAAGTAGATAATTTATTGAATGCCCCTCATAAAAGGTTCAGTACACTTTTGTAGTACCAACTTTATCAAAATGGCAGCTGTTTCTGGCAAAAACTTGGATGTATTACCCACTGATTATTATTATGTGGAAAGTAAAATATTTTCTTTTTTATACCAGTTTTAATGGAATCAGTCAAGTTCTACTATTATTCTTCTTCTCTTTTTCCAAATTTTTTTTTTTTTTTTTTTTGAGTAGAGTTTTATACAGATTTTGAAATCCTTAAAATTGAGTGCTGCACTGAAAAGAATTAAACATCTATGCAATACTGTTATAAATGATCTTGATACATGTCCTTGAAAACTCAAGACATGTATATGTCTGTCTTTTCCTAAGTATGGGCTTGCATCTCTTGTATGTTTTCTTTGGACATCCCAAGCAATTATGATCTTGATTCCATGCTTAAAAGGCTTATTTGAGATATATATATATATATATTAAATGTTATTTAAAGTCAAAGTAACAGTTGATGGAAAAATAAATGAATGAACAAGAACTTAACTGTAACTGTACATTGTTACAGTTGAAAATGTCCATCAATAGTCTTAACAGACCATTGATGGACATTTTTTCCCTGAGGTTTTCTTTAGAAGGCACTATTTTTAGGTCACCTGGCAGAAATTTAATATCTTTGTACATAGAAGATTGATTTATTGCATTACTGAATGCTGGTAATTGATAAATTTTATGACATTTACTGAATACTTCTTCATTAATATCTGGATATTTATCTGAAAGTGTATATTGAGATTTTTTTGCTGCCATTATTTGTAGGTTGAATATTGTCTTTTTCTAAATGGTCTTCTGCCTCACTGCCAGAGGATTTTTCTTTCTCACTATCATCTTTAGGGATAAAAGGGTTTACATATTCATGAAAATCATCAGAAGGAAATAAAACAACACTACTGGATTTTTTCTAAGACATTTTTGCAATTAACTTTTCTAACAAAATTTCTAACTTATGATAATAATAGATAGTGAAATTGATGATATACTACTAACTGGGGAAGGAGAGAGAGAGAGAGAGAGAGAGAGAGAGAGAGAGAGAGAGAGAGAGAGTTATAAGCAAAATGTGAACATTCCATTGTGTAAGTGATATGAAAATAATGCTTGCTCAGTTTTACTGATTTTTAATTCTTGGAGTTTGTTGCTGAATACAAGCCATTATATTCTTGGATAATAACTTTGCTGAAAATACAGTAAATCTCTTACACAATGTGTTGACTATGACATGCTGCCTCTATAAGCACATGAAATTAAAAATGCTAACCACACTATAAAAAAACTATTTTTTATTTCATTTTGAATTAACTGAGTTATAGTCATCTGGAGTAATCACAGGTTGGAGATGATGCACAAGCAGCATTAGAAATTTATGACTCCAAAGTGAAGCATAGTGAAGGATTATCATAAATTTTATGAGCCATAGTATTCTAGAGTTAAACTCCAAAGCAATACATATAGTTACTGAAGTTGCCAAGCTCATAAAATGAACTGTGAGTTTGGTAACTATATGAAAAAGTGCTTGCTTTACTGTGAAATAGAAATAAAAAAAAATATTGAAGGTAATTTTGTATTTTATTCCACTTATTGCATGGAATAGAAGAAATTAAAACTTTGCTGTGTTTTATAGTGGCAGTGGAAATGCTGACAAAAGTTTATTTAGTTGAAGAATTCTGAAGTTCTTACTTGAGGTTCAAATGACTTATTCATGTTTGACATACTCAGCAGTTTGATGATGATGGTAAAGAAAATCTGCTCTCTGTCACTCTGCTTAATTTTGAAGTATTTAACTGATGGCAAATACTGTCAGACTGGGGCCGTTACATTATTGGGTTCTGTATGAAACTTGTCCATTATTTTTTGAGGGTTTACTGTATTAATACATAAATTAACAATAAATTATATCAACTTTATCATTTTTCCCAATGCGTGTGTGGTTTATTAAAATTATATTTAAAAAAAGTGATACTCATGATACAGAAATTTTTACTTTTGTAGTAGGCATATTCTTGTTTTATTTTTTGATATTGGTAAGTTGGATCAGCATATGTTTTGTTGGTTCCTAGGAAGTTTTAGTTCCAATTCGATAAGGCCCCTCACCCCACTTGAGTTTTCATTCTTAAAGAAATCTATATACATAAATTAAAGCATATTTTAGATGTTTGGCCTTATTGAAAAATAGGAGTCAAAACAATGCAGGATTTTCAGTGCATATTTTCTTTGTCCCAGGGGACATTTTAATTTGATTCTGTACTGTCCCTCACTTTTCCCTTATAGAATCATTGCTGTAAATCTGTAACAGCAGCAATTCTTACCTATTTTAAAAATTCTGGACTTATTTAGAATATTCTTATGGATGTCTGTATCAAGTTTTATATCAATAAGTTAAACCATTTATCCTGTGTATCCCCTCTAAAATGATCTGCTATACAGATCTTGCCTCATAGATATCTATCATGTGGTGAAGTTTTGGTAAATGTTTCAGTACAGTAGAGAAGTCTATCTCCAATATATTTGATAATTGAATATGCCTTAAATGTAAGACATATGTTTTGCCTAGCTCATTATTTTATAAAAATGGTATAATTTTTAATTTTAATTTTTGTACTGTGAAATAAAATAATTTATTTTTATAAGAAATAAATAAAAAAAAATATTTCTCATTTCACAAGAAACAAATGTTTTAGTTTATGGATATATTATTATATATTTGTATTATATATTATATTTGTCATATTCACAACAGACTTGCCTTTTCTTCAAATTGCCCACACACCAAAGGCTGTAAGTAAATTATACTAACACCATATCCATTTTTCATATACACCGATTAGCCAAAACATTATGACCAGCGAGTCATTATGCAAATCGAAGCAACTGCGGTGCAGGTCAGGACACGGTATAAAAAACACCCGATGCTGAGCTCCGTTAATCAGTGTTACTTTTGTTCTTCAGATGGGAAAAGCAGTGGACTTAAGTGAGTTTGACAAAGGCCAGATGACTGGGTCAGAGTATATCTGAAACAGCACAGCCAGTGGGGTGCTCATGGTCAGTCATGGCTAGTACCTACCGAACGTGGTCCGAGGAAGGAGAACCCACAAACCGCCGGTGAGGTGTTGGACGACCACGGCTCATCAATGCTTGGGGGGCTCTCCCGGATGGTACGTCGCAGCAGAAGGGTGATTGTGGCGCAACTCACCAGAATTGGAATTCTGGTGATGGGAATAATGTATCACAACGCACAGTACATCGAATCCTGCTGAAAATGGGGCTGCTCCGAGTGCCCATGCTAACCATGGTCCATCGGCAACAGCACCTACAATGGTCTTGCGAGCATCGAAACTGGACCTTGAGTGATTGGAAGAAGGTCGTCTGGTCCGTTGAAATCCGGGTACGTGTGCATCGTTTACCTGGGGAAGTGATGGTGCCTGGCTACACCATGGGATGAAAACAAGCCGGTGGAGGTGGTGTCATGCTTTGGGTGATATTCTGCTGGGATACCCTCGGTCCAGTCATGGGATGAAAACAAGCCGGTGGAGGTGGTGTCATGCTTTGGGTGATGTTCTGCTGGGATACCCTCGGTCCAGTCATCCATGTGCTGGGCACTCTGATATCTACCACCTACCTAAACATCATTGCTAACCAGGTACACCCTTTCATGGCAACAGTCTTCCCCTCTGGCGGTGCCATCTTTCAGCAGGATAATGTGCCATGCCACACTGCCCGGATTGTTCGAGACTGGTTCGCGGAACATGAGGAAGACTTCCAGGTATTGCCCTGGCCTCCAAATTCTCCAGCCATCAATCCCATTGAGCATTTGTGATTTGTGTTGGAACAGCAACTTCGATCTGCAGCATCTCAACCACGGACATTACAAGAGTTAAAGAATCTGCTGGTTATGTGTTGGTACCAGATACCACAAGACACATTTAGAAATCTTGTGGTGTTTGTGCCTCACCGGGTACGAACTGTTTTGGCTGTACCTGGAGGACTAATATCATATATTGGGTAGGTGGTCATAATGTGTTGGCTCATCGGTGTACATGGATGAAGGTACTTATTTTAAAGCCCCCTTAGCCCATGTTTCTGAAAATGGGGATAAAACTACTTTGCCTGTAATTCAAAATGCAAAGATAAAATTTTTTATTTTTAAATATCTTTGTAAATGTATTTTTTGTTCAGAGAATAAATTCCATTACTTTTGCCCAACAATTTGTCTTGCTTAGTACAATCAGTACTAAGCAAGACAAATTTTGGTATTCGTAGTCGCATGTGAAAATATAACATCAAGTTGTCTATGGGTGAATACTTTGTTGCAGAAAACTACTATCACCTTCTATATAATTATATTAAAAAAAAAAAAAAAAAAAAAACCTAAGTAAATTATTTATGAACTGAGTTATAAAAAAATTTCTTTGAACTGAATGGTCAGCTTAACTAAGTCAGAGTTTCAATAAAATGGGATCGTATATTCTCTGTATATCTAGTTAAGAGCAGAAACTCAATTACTTTTTCTAGATGACTGACATCCCGTGCTGATGTATACATATCAGGAAATGCCCCCCCTCTCCTGTGGTTCCAGCAAAGCTCTAATGGCCTCTATTAATTGAAGTAGTTTGACAGTGCCTGGTGGATCACAACTGACATCAGAAGCAGCCCCAGGTCTATCAGTGCCCTGTGCGAGATTTTTTGGTGCATCCTCTCCGACTTGAAATTTACAGCAAATCTGTAAACTTTTCGGGCATTTTGCAACCCCTAAATTTTGGTCCCCTTTTCAGGGGAACCGCCCGATCATGTCTTAAGCCAGCCCTGACTGCCATATGCACTTCCTTGAGTTTTAATATGTATTTATGGTACACTAGAATATCATATGCTTTAGGAATTAAGCATCTGATACTCTAAAAATATTGAAAATTAAATTTTATTTTATGATCTAGTATAATGTGTGCAGATACGCTTATACAGTTTTTAGTATTTTAATTTTATGTTGAATTTGGCATATTTTGTCAGTTTTATCATATTTACAGTTTTAAATTTTTTGAGTCTATTCTATTTTAAATTATCTACATAACCTCATCTTTTGCATATTATTAATAGGAAGAAGAAAAAGAACCATATGGACCTGGATGCAAAGACTATTTTTGGCTTGTTTGTCGATTGGTTGATAGCTTAGATGAAGATACCCTACAAGAAAATTCCCAGGATCAGGTAATTTTAGTTATACATGTAACTACCTGTAATTACATGTAATTACTTGTTATACATGTAAAAGTCTAAGTTGCATTTTGAGTAACTTGTGTACTGTTTTGTAACTTTTAAATGCTATCTTCTTATCACTTGATTGTGTACTAAGTACAGCTCTTTGGCATGAAAAATATTCTGTCAAAATATTTTGGTTTAACCATATATTATTGTAGAATTTTGCTGAATCACACCCTTTTTAATTGAAGGTTAATGTCACATAATTCACTAGAACTGAGATTTTTATACAGCAGGCCCCCGTTATAACGCGGTTCGCTTTACGCTGATTCGCTATAATGCTGTTCTTATATTATAACCCGTATTTGACTATAACGCTGTCAAAACTCACTATAACGCTATTTTACTAGCATACAGATTGAATTTTTGGCAAATCCGTCTTCAGTCCAGTCTGTTTTGAGCCTTTTTTTTTTTTTTTTTTTGGCAAAAGGAGAAAATAGCCACCATGAAATTAACTACAGTAATTATTTTTATTTCTACTCTATGTACAAAATTGAAACTTTCAATATGCTCTATTTTCTTGGTGTGGATAGTTTCAAGGGAGAAATTCTTTTTTAGTACACAAGCTGAAAAAATTTACCATCCAGTGTCATATGTTGTTACGAAGTCTGCATTTTCTGTTCTGACCTGTAATAGAAAGATACTAAAAATAGATTTACTCCCTATCTCTTCTTTTGTTTTACTGTGGGAACTATAACTTGCGAAATGTTTTTCACACAATCAATCCCATGAGTGCTAAATGCGGTGCTGTTTCTTGTACAGTATTCTCTTGTCTTCTGAACTCCTCTGACCTTGTGGTCACGCGAAGTACATAAAATTTGTTTGTTTTACTGTTTTGGAAATTCCATAAACATTCTCCATGACTTACACCATCATTTATTACAGTATTTTCTTGCAATAAACAACCATTTGATTTTACTGCACGGTAAAATCGAACTTTTCAGATAAATAAAACATTTGTCACCGTCTTCAGCTCACTTGCCAGAGGAATTCTAGATATCATTCAGTGCATACAGTGTTAGACATACAGACAGTTTACTGTACTCGAACATCGTATCACAATCAGTGCAACGCAGTTACATTTGCAGAGAGTTATGGCGGATAAGAATGAAAAAGCAACAATGTCTGGACGCGGTGCAAAGATTGGAAAGGTAAAAAAAAACATTGAGTTTGAAAATTAAATTAGACGTTTTGAAGAGAATTGATTCCGGTCAAAGACAAGTGGATGTGTGCAATAATTTAGGACTGGCAGGTTCAACTGTAAGAACAATCATAAAAAATAAAGAATCAATTTTAGCAGCTGGAAAAACAGCTGTTCCCCTGCAGGCAACTAAATTGACCAGGGCTAGGCCGGCTATTATGATTGAAATGGAGAAACTTCTACATAATTTTATTGAAGACAACATTCAACGTAGAATTCCGTTAAGTTCAATTATTATTAAAGAAAAAGCGAAGAGCCTATACGAAGATTTAAAGGAAGCTCACCCCGAAAAAAACGTGGAACCATTTAACGCTAGTAAGGGCTGGTTTGATAGATTTAGAAAGCGCTATAACCTGCACAACATAGCAATACAGGGAGAAGCTGCAAGTGCAGATCAACAAGGAGCCGAAACTTTCAAAAAAGAATTTGTTAAAATTATTGAAGAGGGATGTTATACTGCTCAACAAGTTTTTAACATAGATGAAACAGGTCTTTTTTGGAAATGAATGCCTAAAAGAAGTTTCATATCGAAAGAAGAAAAAAACATGCCAGGCTTCAAAGCGGCGAAGGATCGGTTAACTTTGTTGTTGGGTGGTAACGCTGCGGGGGATTTTAAATTAAAACCCCTTTTAGTTTACCATTCCGAAAATCCAAGGGCTCTTAAAGGTTTAGCTAAATCAAACCTACCTGTCATCTGGAAGGCTAATAAAAAAGCTTGGGTAACCAGACCGCTTTTCATTGATTGGTATGCTGAGTTCTTCTGTCCTGCAGTGGAAAAATATTGTGCAAAAAATAACATTGGTTATAAAGCTATTCTAATCATGGACAATGCGCCAGGACACCCAAGTAAAGAGAGCTTAGAAGACTTGAACAATCACATAAAAGTTTTTTACATGCCTCCAAACACTACGTCTCTGATCCAACCAATGGACCAAGGAGTAACTTCCACATTTAAAGCGTACTACATAAGGAACACCTTTTCCCAAGCTATTAAAGCCATCAACACTGAAAATGTACCGAGTTTAAAGGAGTTTTGGAAATCCTATAACATTAAAACCGCCATCTACAACATTTCAAGTGCCTGGGATGAAGTGACTCAGAAAACCATGAATGGAGTGTGGAGGAAAGTTTGGAAAAATTGCATAAAGCATTCCCAGGAACCTGATGATTCCGTTGAAAATGTTAAAACACAAATTGTTGAGCTCGGAAAAGAAGCAGGATTACACGAAATTAACGAAGACATCGTACAAGAGATGATCGACAACGACAGGGATGGCCTCTCTAATGAAGAACTAATGGAAATTATAAAAGAACAAGAGCTTGCTATTGAGGGAGATGACGATCAAGATACTATAGATGAAGAACCGATGAAGTTGCTGACTGCAAAAGGACTTAGTGAAGCTTTTGAACACTTTGAAAAAATGTGTGATTATTTCCGGGAGAACGACCCTGACATGGAACGAAGTGCCAAGGTAATAAGAAATTTGAAGAAAGAAATGAATCCCTACATGTTGTTGTACAATGAGAGGAAGAAGGCCAAAGCACAACCCAAAATCGACTCATTTTTCAGTCCAAAGATACGAAAACTCGAGAGCACAGGGCCATCGAATTAATAAATTCATGATTTTCGTTAGTTAATTACCTCGTAATTATATGTGTATATAATGTAGAATATTTTATATGTACAAAATTTTGAATATTAAATATTTTTAATCGACATTGGTGCATATTTTCACTACCATTTATTATTGATTAAAAAATATCCTATGGAATAGACCTCAACTCACAAATACATATGTTACCTTATGGGAATATGGCGCTCGCTTAGCGCGGATTCACTTAGTGCTCTGTTTTCCCGGAACGAACTATCAGCGTTAAGCGGGGGTCACCTGTATTAACTACTGTAGTTTATTAAATATAGCACATAAAAATTATTAAATATTTGATTATCATATAGTTCAAGGGTGGCCAACTTAATTTGTGATGCGATCTACTTTTTTTCTTCAAAATGTGCTGCAATCTATCATCTCAAGAATTTCATTGCACAGGGTTAAAAAAAGTTAAGCAACACATATTGAAATATGTTGTTTATAAATTATAAAATTAAATACAATTAAGAATTTTTACTTTAAATTCATACGTATTTTAATTTATGTGAAGTTTGTGACTTCATGTCATCTTCCAAGCTTTCAAAATCGGCGATGTACTGTGATAAGGCCAAGTGTAAAGAATCTTCTCTATGCAAGTCAGTAAGAGTAGAGCGATTCTTCGTCTTTGTTTGTTTTAAATACGAAAAGGCTGATTCACACAGATATGTGGAACCAAAACAGGAATTTAAAAGTTCACTGCGTTTTTTACATTTGGGTACTTTTTTTGGCAAACATATTTCCAAAAGTCCTTTTTTGATGATCTGGATTTTAGGAAGATATCATTTTGCAATGTAATGATTTCAATTTTAAGTAATATTTTCTGCAGTTTGTTTCTTATCTAAGTCAACATTAAATATATTGAACAATGTCTTCTTTTTTTTTAAAATCACTGAATCTGGTTTCAAAATTATCCACAACTTTCTCAATTTCAGAAACACATTTCTCACTATTAAATTTAAAAACGGGATATTTTTTCAAATGACCTTGCATATTTGCAAAATGATCGAATTTTTTTTTTCTTTGAAAATCCTTAGTCATTGCCAAAAATTGATATCTATATGCAAAAATACTACTAATCATATCACCCAGATTTTTATTTTTTTCTTGTAATTCCAAATTAAGATCACTTAATTTATTGGTAAAATCTGCCAAAAAAAGCCAGATCACACAACCACTCCATATCTTGTAGTTGCTCATAATCATCATCCTTTGATCAACAGTTTTTTTAATGTCATTCCGCAAATTTCTAAATCTCAGTAGAAACTTGCTCCGGTTTATCCACCTCACATCTGTGTTTAATATCAGATCTGGTTGATTTTCATCGAGTTGCATTTTGAAAAGTCTCCTATGAAGAGATTGTCCTCTGGAATTCACGATTTTGAAAGATATATCCATAACACTTTAAATATTTAATCTTTTTCTGGCTAACACTTTTTTTTTTTTTTTTTTTTTGGTAGTTGTTGGCGCTTCGGCTTCTGTGGCCATAATGAACCTCCCAAAGTTTTTGCATTTTCTACTCTGAACCAAGCCCGAGGCGGGATTTGACCCGTGACCTTTGGGTTGTCAGGCAGGCACTTTACCCACCCGGCTAGTCTGGTCGGCCTAACACTTGTTGGTGGATGATACAGTGGTAACTTAAAAAATCTGGGAATTCATCATTCTTTTGGCACAATGTGATGAATCCGTTAAGATGCCCCGTCATTGCTTTAACTCCATCTGTTATTGATATGAGCTTAAATGGTGGTACTTTTATTTTTTCTAAGGTCACTATTAGGTGGAAAAGTTGAATTGCCTTTCTAAATTTCTTGTTTTAGGTATAACCACGGAAGCATTGCAAATCAAAAAACAACATTAAATTAACGTTCCAGTTATTAATATTAAGTAAGCTAAATAAGAATTTGACACATACACTATGCTCTCCACAACATAACTGTGGGAATTTTCACTAGACAAGCCTAGTGACTTCGCAGTGGCAAGAGTTGTCACATGGTTCAACGGATTTGTAATAAGCGTATGCAGTGGGATGCATAATAATAACATTTAGATTTTGACTAATCTATTTTTTATGCATATTTAAAATTTGTTGTGATCGACCGAAATTAAAGGCGTGAATGACTGGTAGATCGCAATCGACCTGTTGGCCACCCCTGATATGGGAGTTAGTTGGAAAGGATTGTTTTTTTTCACATTGGTAATGATTTAGGCATAACCTACCCTTGTTACATGTTAACTGGAGATTTATTAATTTATAGAAATAATTTACATGTGTTTTAGAGAATAATTGCAATTTCTATTGTACATTGCAGTTTCTATCTTGAAATTTTCATTGAAAAATACATATACATTTTATATACAGATACATATGCAGAGAGGAGTATCAATTTGCTGCACTAAGGAAGAAAGAAATTATGATGGTATTCTATTTACCTGTTATGGCTGGATAACTGGTTATAAGTTCTGCTAGATTAAGTTGTGGTTGATGTTGGCAGTATGATAACTAGCCAAGGTCATGTCGCCAATGGTTGGCTGGGATATGGGATGATGTCATCCTTTCTCCCCTAATTGCAGCAGTTCTTGCAGATATCTGCTTCATAAAGCCAGAAGGATCTACAAATGTCATTGGGTTGGTATGTCTGGTGTTGTTGATTCTCTTTCTTATTCTGATATTTGCAGGTTATAATTCTAATCCTGAGGCATCTCAATAGCTAATGTCTGATATTGGAGAATAGGGTAATGGGGGGGGGAGAAGATCAAGAGTTTTAGTTACTTCTGTAATTAGAATTGTCTGGTATTCTAGTCTGTAAATGAACTTATCATCTGTAAATGAACAAGTTTTGTAAGTAATTCTTATTAGCAAAAGTCTCAGTAACTTTACCAGCTGACCTGAACTAGAAAGTTGGAGTTAGCCCAAATTGAGTACATTAAAATCACCAAGGAAATTTATTTCATTGTTAGGAAAGTTAACTTGAATCCTCACATAGGTAACAATCTGGTTGACCTTTGAATTTCTTCAAACTGCCAGCTTCAACTACCTGTAGAGGCAACTTCTTCTAGTCTAGTAATTAATGACTTGCTGGCTAAAAGAAAACTTCTTACAATCAAGTCCAAACCTCTTCCTTTGTAATTCAAATTGATGATCCCTAAACATTTGATATTGCATATTGTGTAATGACTCAAGAACGTTTTAGGAGGCTTAGTTATTTTCACAAATGTTTGTTTTGTTAATTTAATTATTCTTTATGCAGTGAGGTAGACAAGGCAATATTTTATTGGGGAAAAGCATTCTGTATAAATTGATGAAATTTTTAGATATGTCATACATGTAAAAAGATATACAGTAAACCCCCGCTATTCGCGGTATCTGTATTTGCGGTTTCGCGTATTCGCGGTCGCTGATTTAAACCTAAAAAAATGTGAATTTTAAAGCGCCGTGAACATTTTCCTCCATGAAAAAAACATGGGTGTGGCTAAAATCATTTTGCCCAGTCCACAGAGGTACAGTCAGTCGTCGTATAACACGTGTTTACACTACACTAATTAGATCTTACACGATTTATAAATAGGGGAACGATATCTTATATAACACGAACTGAATTCGCATATGCACGATTCGCCTTTGTATTTTATTACTAATTATATGTTTATTTCCAGGGTTTGGCCTTGTAGGCCTACATGGGCTATTTTTTGTCTTTATGAGACAAAAAATGGCAAGAAATGGCAGTTGAACACGGAATCACCCCAACTGAACGCAACACGATAGGAATGAAGAGAAGATTCTGAAAATGTATTCATGTGTTTTATATCAGTGAAGGGGAAACACATTTCAGCATAATAACTTAAAAACCAACACAATTCCAGCTATCAGTATTATCGCAAATGCAATTAGATAGAGTTCACTACCAGTTTATAACAGATTCCACTAGCAGGAACGCAACTGGAAATTGTTTTTATTGTTTTATGGTAGTAACCCCCAGAAATGTAAAATGTGAGCTAGTGAGGTGTTAATAGAGTTGTCTCTGCCTTTATGGTGTTGTTTATTCAGTTTCTACACGCTCACAGCTTTATGTGTATCAAGTGTGCCTCCTCATTTTGTAATTGTGCTTTATTCTCTAAAAATGAGTAAAAATAACTTAAAAGGTGTAAAAAGGAAGTGTCCTGCGCTCAATGGATGGGGGGGGGTGATAAAATCGCGAGCGCTGATGTTTCAAGCTAATCCTTGTTCAGTATGTGTAATGCGCTTGTCATAGAAGGTTTCATCTCTTGCTTTTAATTGATACGTTTACAAAAGTGAAAAATCTACCATTTTGCAGTGTGTCGATGTAAACAGACTTTTTCGAGCGTGTTAAAGTTAAAAGAAAGTGACTTTATTGTGGACAAGTTCTTTTCTAATCCTACAAAAATATGGCCACGAATAAAAATGGAATTGTGAAAAGATCAAAGAAGGTGATGACATTAGCGAGTAAAACTGAATTGTTAGACAAAATTTCTAATGGTGAAAGTGTCTCCTCAGTGGCAAAACATTATAAAATCAATGAGTCAACGGTGTGATCAATCAAGAAATCGGAAGAAAAAATCCGCCGTAGTGTCCGTGAAAATGCGCTAATTGCATCAAAAATTTGCTCTATAACTCGTGATGTGAAATTAGAAAAAATGGAAAAGGCTTTAAATCTGTGGATAGAAGACCGAACTCAAAATAAAATTCCGTTAAGTTCACTTATCATTCGTGAAAAGGCAAAACACCTTTATCAACACTTTAGTGAAACTGGTGATAGCACTGGCGGGATAAGTTTTTTAGCCAGCAAAGGCTGGTTTGAAAGATTTAAAAATCGATATGGTTATTTTTTGCCCAGCAACCCATGTTCTTGATATGTTTTTGAAAGGTTTCTTTAAAATGTCTAATAAATATGTACAGTATTACATTTAATAAATTGTTTCTTATTTTCATTTCGATGCCTTATGCTTTTTTTTTTTTTTTTTTATGTACTTACTCTCTACGTTTGTCTATGTACATAGTCATATTATGTAGGTAAATACACATAATACGTACAGACAAAATTTTAGACTAATTTTTGTTATATATTTCATACTTTGGAACGGAACCCTTTTATTACCATGGGCGCCATAACTCAGTATTCGCGGAATTTCTCAGGAACGTAACCCCCGCGAATAGCGGGGGTTTACTGTACTCCATGAAATAACATAATCTGTGCAGTGTTCACAGCTGAAAACCCCATTACACATTCAAAAAAGTGTTTTTTGAAATAGATTTTTCATTGAAAATTCCAAAAATCTCTGTTATTTATCATACTAACAGGAAGAATGCAGAATCAAGTACAAAATGCAAGTAAGCCCTAAATTTTTAGTTTATTCCTGTTATAAAAAATGGGAGCTCCTTTCTGATGTGGCTTTTGTGAGTATGCTCATGTTGGAAAGCAGCTACCTCAACTAGAGCACAAAAGGGTGAGGACTAATGATGCATGGTAGCTTTAGCTAAATCATTTAGCTAAAGCAGCTGCATGTTCCTACTTGTTTACATCAGCAATAGAAATAACATAGACTATAATTATTTTTTGTATGGGGAGGGGGGGGGGGGATTGTATGCTCCCCACAAAGATTTTTTTTTTTTTTTTTGAAAATAAAATTGTATATTCTTTCTTCAGTATGCATCTCCTAACAGCATTTTACAGAAATTTATCGGTCGGCAGCTGCATTATTCTTGTTGTTGTTTTCGTTTTTTAGGAGCATTAGCAGCTAAGGCCATATTGCTCCGGGATATGCAGTGGTCATTCCCTGACCTTTCCGCATTTTGCCGTATTTGGTGGTGACGGGCTCGAACCCCGGTCTAATCAAGAAGCATGTGCTACGCACTGCTGCTCCTTCCCACCTGGCTACGGAGGCGCCTGCAGCTGCATTATAAATTGCAAAAAAAATGTTAAACAGAAAACTCCATATTACCCACTGAATAATAATAAAAAAAAAAAGCTGTACATTACTCACATAGAATTGTTTTTCGAAAATCATATTGCTACAGTACCTGTCTTGAAAGTGTATTTGATATTGTAAGAAAACTTGAAGAAAATTTCTATTGGAAGCTGTCTTTGCAGTATAAACTCCAAAAAGGTGGTGCCAAATCAAAATGTTTACATCGGTTGTTAACTTACGTGCAAAATAAAAAAAGAGTGCATTCTACTCATGAGGGTCAATTTTTTAAAAACTGTATTGTTATAAAACCTTTGTTTGGCACATATTTGACTTAATAGCAAAATTTCAGAGAAAGTTTTCTATTTGAAGCTATGTTATAAACTTCCAGAAACCAAAAATTAACTGGAGTTAATGCACTTCTAAAAAAAAAAAATAACTACTGTAATTATTTATAAGGGGTGTCAGTTTGAAAATTAGATAGTATTATTAATCAGGAGGAAAAAAAATTAATAAATCACCATAAATGCCAATGCACTAATGGGTTTTTAAAATTTGGATCTCCTAGACCTATGGCCTATGAATATTTTTTATATGGCTCATGTGAAAAGTGAACTAAAACAGCATTTTAAATCTTGTTAATTATTTTAAGAACCATGTACATTCGGTACTAAAATAAGTGGAAATAAATGAATTTAAAAGACTGTGGCACTCTTGCAATGAATATGTAAGAGCTTTGAAGTTACAAAGCCACGTTGTTGTCATGAATTCTGTTTCTTTTATCTATTTTTTATATCGAATATGCGCATGCCTGACCAGAAACGTCTGTATATATGAGGTGCTATCAAAATGTTTCCGGACTCCAATTATGGTGCACTTTCCTCTTGACCTTGGTGGCTACGCAAAAGTCTATGTTTAGAATGTTAAACATAGACTTTTGAAAAATTTGTTTGTAAAATGTTGCACACAAATTTTTCTTGAATCGCTGAGTGCAGCCAGCAAAACAAATCCAACTCTGAATATGGCCCCTGTATACGGGGAAAAAGGCTGGACATCACTGTCCTAAACCCTAGCACACCTCCCAAGTTTCTTGGGAGACTATCTGAAGGTTAAAGCTGTACCCTCAAATTGTAAGGAATGTTGGATCTCACTGTGATACTCATCTTAACTTCAAAATACTTGACTCATACTGCATGATTTGAAGATGGATAATAAGTTATATTATTTTTATTCAGTATACTTATAGTTAGATGATATGCCCTACATTTTGTCATCAGCATTATCAAATCAACCAACATGTCCCAGCTCTCCATTCTTTCAATCTTCCCCCTCCCCCTCATAGTTGTCATATCCAATTTTTCTCCTATTCTAAATACTTCTCTGCTTCTAATCCTATCTGTCCATGCAACTTTCTCAAACCCCTCCTCTTCATCTACACCTTGAAAACTTTAATTCTTTTAATACCTTTTTTTTCCATTAGGCTCGTCTCTCAGCCCAGTAAAGTATGCAGCTCTGGGCATTTCTCCTGTAAATATCTTTCATCCTCTCAAATGCTCCCTTACCTATTGTGGTTCTTGTTCTAAGTTCCTGATTACTTCTCCCATTGCATGTTAACAGATTGCCAAGATATCTTTATTTACCCACTTGTAATATCTTATCCATTTTAATAAGCTATTTCATCCCTTTACATCCTGAATTCTTACCTTGAATATATTTATGTGATTATATATATATATATATATTTATTTTTTGGTATTAAATTACTGATTTTTATATTGTGTAAATAAATAAATATGCTTATTATGGCAAAAGGATATCCGTACTTCCTAAAGGGAAGTACCATAACTTTGTAAAAAAAATGGCAGTTTAAATATTGCTTACATTATTTTAAAACTCTGGAAACTAACCTTTTTGTTTGCCTGATTTACAGAAATCACTGTTAGACTTGGAAAGTTTGGTTCGATATCTTTCTGAAGCTATAATGAAGCGTGATTATCGTGAAACTAGACATAATACTGTTGAAGATGATGGCCTTCGAGGATTATTAACTCTTGCAACTGTAGCTATGAAGCATAATCCTCCATTCAAATTTTCCAAGGAAGGACAGGTATTATAAAATGCTCTCATTTTTGTCTCACCTTCTGTTCCATTTTGTCTAAATATCACCCTAGTGTGAATATATTTAAATTGTAAATATTTTAAATTAGGCATTCATTATTATATATAGTAAATGTGTAATGATATGTGTACTGTATTTGCAGTGGTGCATTATACCTTTGTGGGCCCAAGGCAAAATGGAATTTGAGGCCCCCTTAACCTTAAATACTGATGCCAAAAGAACTCAGAAAGCTGAACTTTGTTCAACTCTTTTCTTCTGTCACTCAATATTTAATGTTCTTGCACTCATTTTTTATGTTTCTTACGCTCATTCATTTAGGTTTCTTACCCTCACTAAATTTAAAAACTGCCGAGTATTCCACTGCACCTCAGTTCTGGTTGTTAAGATCGTAACTACCTTCTTCCTGCTACTGTACTGCTGCCTTATGCATAAGGGTGCCAGTGGTACCGGTTACATAGAAGGCAGGCTTTATTTTTTTTTTTCAACTAACTCAACTATTTAAGGAAGAACTAAGTATAAAATTTCAACAATTTCGGCAAAACCATTTGGGGGGGGGGGTTCAAATTAATCTTTGAGTAAAGTTCATTGGCATGTAGAAAGTTCATTTTCCGATGAAAATCACTTAAAATATTAGTAAAAAACAGCAGTGAGTTTTTGAAACTGATTTTGGGGGCCTCCTCTGATCAGGGCACCTAGGCAGATGTCTTTTTTGCCCTTTGTGTATTTCAAAAGGGTATTTTTTTATATCAGATTTCCAAAAGGCATTTCAGAATTTGTTATGATCTTGCTAGATGTTGTTTTTTACTTTTAAGTTTATAAAAAATGGAGAGGAAGAGGAAACCATTTTGTGGAGCCACGTTATTTAATCATGAGCTTTATGATATTTTCTATTGCAGAAACTTTATGTTGAAGTTTTCAGCTTTCAACAAGATGAGTTTCTGTGTCACAAATGATTGTGAAGAAAAAGAAAATATCTATGAAAATTCTTGATCTGGCATAAACTAATGAAAATATTGAAAAGATGAATGAACTTATTCATATCGTGGGAAGAGGGACTATCAGAATGATAGCAGAACCAAACTTTCTGGACAGTGTCATCAAAATATCCATGTGGTGACGTTATCCAAAAGGTGTGATTCTGCTTGAATTTTGTCAAAAAGGTTGAGTAAACCTGTGCATTCATGCCACACTATCACAAGTTGTTTGCTTGCACCATCATCCTTTCGAGGCTGAAGGGTTAAGATTTTATGAACACCTTCTTTATCCTCCTCAGTTGAAGAGGCCCATGAACTTCAGTACATTTTTGCAAAGTAAACAGTGATTTTTTAATATCAGTTTAACAATGATTAATTTCGAGAAAGTAGAATCAAATAGAATGATGGCTGACTTAGGGTTAAGTTAGACATCGTTCTAAAATTGATTAAAATTTAACAAACACCCTCTTTATAAAAAGGCATTCAACAGACAATTATCTGGCCAAAATTTGTGCTGGAATGTTGCTGTGCATCACAGCAACATTCTAGCTCACACTGCATTATCGGCAATGCACATCCAATTCTTAAAGGGCTTCTCTCATTTAAATAACTAATGCTGAGATGGCCTAATTTAAAATATCATTTTTTTTATTTTTTCCATATTAAAGATGTTCTGTAACAAAAACCTGATCTTTGTTGTTAAATTGATAGAGATAAAATCACTCTGTACTTTTGAAAATATACTCAGCTTCTTTAGCCTCTTCAATTTGGAATAAGGTTGGATGACATCTGCCATCTAAACTTCTATGATGTCCCGTTGAACACTTCTGTGCTGATACTCTCCATTGTTGAATTAACTATGCAAATAATTTACATAAATTCCTCACACTTGTAGACAAAATCAATGATTCAATGCACAACGGAATCGGAGGCCCATGGACCCCCCCCCAAACCCAACCCCAAAATGCATTGAATCACACCCAAATCTTTGAGTGAGAGAAAACAATATGTCCATTCTTTAAAAACAAGGCTTATAAATATTCAACATCTGAATCAGCCCTAAACACAGAAATACAAACATTAAGAAACAGATATCAAACTAGAGGTTGCCACCTGCCTATTATAAACGAAATAAGGTTACAAGCAAAAAATGGATTACGTAATGCCACACCAGTCATTAATAATAATGACATAAAAAAAATTTATTCCTTAACTGTATATTGAACAATGGTACAAACAACTAAATAGTATTTTCAAAGACACACAATTCAAAATCATAGCAAAACCCACAAAGAAACTACATGCAGCCCTTAATAATCTCTCAGTTCAGTCCTCTACCACATTCCAAATGAATGATTTAGTCTACAGTGTATCTTGCAAGGATTGCAAATCTTCATACCAGGGATTGTGTACACTCAGTACGAGAATGAAGTAACATTCAATGTCCATCCTTTTGTGTCGCTCTTTTGCTTTGGAACTTGCATTCCATGCGATCAGTGAGGGTCACACCTTTCTATCAACAAAGCAGAAATACCAAATTATTAATTGCTGGGACACTTGAAATTAAATCACATCAAAATTCTGTCAATGTACGTCGTCCCTACCCCATCACAGATTCATTGTTCTTCTTGCACATGTGCCAAGACAGCAACTAATCTCCATGCTATAAATTCCATCACAAAACTCGCATTTACATTTTCTGTGATCATGAATCTAGTCAAAAAATTCTTTTAATTTTAAAGTGTTTAAATAATGGACTTATTGTTTAAATTGGTTTCAAAGTATTTAAATTGTTTTTAAAGAATGGACTTGTCTTCTCTCACTGAAAGATTTGGGTTGGTGATTATATATTTTGGGATTGGGTTTGTGGCCTCCAATTCCGTGGTGCATTGGATCATTGATTTTGTCTATAAGTGTAAGGAATCCTTGTAAATTGTTTGCATAGTTAATTCAACAACAGAGATTATCAGCACAGAAGTGTTCTACAGGACATCAAAGAGGTAATTAAAGGCATTGTATTGACTTTAATTACGTCTAGACATAGCCTCTTTATATACCTGTGAACAAACTAGGTTTACTGCTTAGTGCATCAATCTCATATTGTTCAGGTCTTCACAATGCATACCTATTGTGAGGAGACTCCAAAAATTGTCAAAACCTGCGTCTGGGCAGAGGCATACACTTTAAATAAAAAAAAAAAAACAGTATACTTTTCCATTAGAGCAGTGCTTTTTATTTGTAATAGTGTAATACCAAGAAAGTACCTCTTGCTTGGTATTACACTACTTGGTGAAGTGCCTCCACAATATGAGATCAGTGCACTAAGTAGAAAAGCCATAGCTAAGTACATAAAGAGACTATGCCCAAATGTACACTGTATTCAGGTAACCAGCCTGTCCTTAACTGATTTGCTGAATTAACTAAATGCTCTCCCTTTCCTCCTTAAAATACACTGTATGATGTCCACGGCACACTGCGGTGCCTCGTAGCCAGGTGGGCAGGAGCAGCAGCAGTGCGTAGCACACGTTTCTTGATTAGACCGGGGTTAGAGCCCGTGACTACCAAATATGGAGGATGCGGAAAGGTCAGGGAATGACCACCACATATCCCCGGAGCAATATGGCCTTAGTTGCTAATGCTCCTAAAAACCAAATAACAACAACAGCAGCACACTGCAGTGTGCCGTGGGCACCGGTATTCTTGCAGCTAGTAAGTTAGTGTAGTACACCCTGCTTTCCTGTTAAAATGTGTTTCCTGAGAGGTCATGTTGTTTTCGTCCTAAACCATATTTGCTCCAGTAAAATTATTTGTTATTGTAGTTACAATAGCATTTTAATTAAATATTACATAAATCAATGAAATATAGATGAGTAAAGAAAGATAGTTGTTTCTCTGTAAACTAAGTTATCTGCACTGGCAAGAATCAGTAAAAAAGATGAGTCCCTAAAAAAAAATGTGTGGATGAAACGAATGTAAAAGATTTGGGGGGAGGAGGGGGATAAAAAAACTTGAAGTATTTTGCACTCTGTTTGTTTCACAAAAAGGGTACTAATACAATTTACAAACCACGCTCATGACTTTTTATATGGCCTTAAGGTCACATTTGTGACCTTAAAAATTACATTTTAGAGAGATAAATAGCTTAGTTATGCAGCAAAAATTTAACCTTCCAAGATCTTGAAACAAATTACCCAAAACAATGTGTTATTGGGTTCACATTACAATATTTTAATGATACGATGGTGTCTCTGGAACTGATTAATATTGTAAAGTGGGGTACACTGTATTGTATAGCTACGCACATGGTTTGGAATGCAGTACTTATGAATGTTTAACATTCATTTTTTGCAATTAATGTTCATATTTTCGATTTTGTTGATACTTGATATTTGGGAAAAAAAAACTCATAAACCTGGGAACTCGTAAAGTGAGAACTGCCTGTATAAGTCAAAATTCATTTAATCAATCCAGGTCCAAAAATTTCTCGTGCAGCAGCTAAAAGTGCCCCACATATAGATTTATATTATACAAGAACAACAACTTTATATTAATGAACAGCATCCAACAGTCAATTCAACAGTCAATAATTTTAATCTGATTAGATGATGAAATATGCCATTTTTCAGCATAGTCCCTCCTCATTTTTTATAAAATTACTGATTTTATGTAAATGAATGTACTTATATATATATATTTTAAATGGAGCTCTTGAGGTACATACACATGTATACATTTTACTTGAGTTTTAAAATTAATTTACCAAACACATGTCCCAATCAGATTGAATTTGAGTGTTTCTACTGTAGTTTAATTTTAAAATTCTATTTTAAAAATAATTGTAGTTTTATGCACACCATAGTTTCCAAAAACTGAGGTCAAGACTCCCAGTGGGAGGTAATGTATAAAAAGTTTGTGAAATATGTAATGTATTCAAAAGAACATTCATTGTAAATAATAAATGAAAAAAAATCTATTTTACATTACTTAGGAATTTTTGCTTCAAGTATTTGATTGCCTGTTTGCACTACCCAGTCCAAGGGAGCGTTTCCTACCCAAGTGTAAATCACAGCCAGTCCGTTCAGCAGCATTTGATTTGTTAGTTGAATTAGTAAAAGGAAGTGAAGATAATTATCGTTTGCTTCATTCAAAACTTCTCAAGCAACATAGTACAGGTATGTTTATACAAATTACTTCTGTAAGGAAAAAAAAAAATTGACTGATTATTGATTGTTTTAATTTACTTATGCTTGTAGTAGCTGGCATCCATAAACTATAAAAATAAACTAATGTTGTTCCCATAGATTTAGTGTTCTTGTGCATTGAAGCATTCCCAGAAAAATATTTCAGTTCAAAAATAACACTAGAAAATATTCTGATTTTAGTTTTGTATTCTCTTTTAACTATTAAAAGACATATGTCTTTTCACAATAGCTACTGCCTAAGAGCAGGCAAGTACACATCCTCTTACAGTGTGTGTGTGTGTGTGTGAGTGAGTGAGTGAGTGAGTGAGTGAGTGAGTGAAAGAAAGATAGAGCATAAATATTTATGATGAAATATTATATTATGCTAACTGCAAAGCCATATTTTTGAAAAATGAAATAAAATCAATGTTACTGCAGTGATTATGACAAATAGATCTACTCTGTTTGGTCGTGTACAAATAGGTACCAAATTCAAAATTTGGATTATTATTTTAAGGACACTAAAGCTTGTGACTAATATATATATATAGTTGTATTTGTCTCTGTTAGTGTGTGTATGTTTTTGGAGGCTGATTTGCATATTGTGGAGGTCAAAAAACCTGGAATAACTCATTGGGGACTCCCACCCACTTACTACAGCCTTGATTGATGAAGGCTTTAGAAATTTCTCCATTCGTTGACACAATTCAAACTCACAAGTGGCAGATGGTGACAGATTGTGCTGTCATCATCATAAGCATTAGAAGTTATAAATGGCAAAGAAATGAAATTAGAAGAACTAAATTGATATGATATCAATTTAGTTCTTACCAGAGAGATTTTAACTTTCCAGATATTGATTCAAACTCATGGGTTGGCAGCTCACTCAGTAGCAGATAATTTTTCTGTACTTCCTAGATGACTGCTTTTTATTTCAACATGTCAGAGAGGCAACAGTAGATTGCAGTATTCTGGTTCAGAGTGATTTGGCATGTATTAAGAATCTTTAAGGAAAATACCATTAGGTGGCACTGATCAGAGCTTATCAATGTGGATTTATTCACAGAAATAACTAGGCCAAGGGTAAAGGAAGTGATTTTGATTTTTCAAACATTGACTGTAATGTGCCCACAGATTTTTCAAGGTTTATGTAAAAATGGATTCAAGATGTAGCTGATGACAGAGAACAAAAATACATGTGATAAAAATAATTATAAATTTTCAGGGAGGTACAAGAGTCATATAGTAAGTATAAACTAGTCTAATCAAGTCATTCAGAGGGTTAGGCATGATAAGGCAGATTATGAGAAGTCTGCCTCAGCATGCTTAAAGAAGATTATGAGAACACTTGATTTAAAGTACAAAGAAAAGTAGAAAGTAATTCTTTGCTTTTATTAACACTAGAAGGAAAAGGAAAAATTACATTAGTTTCCTGATATGAATGGCATAACAGTTGTACAATCTTGTACAGGTTGCTGACCAACTGAGTAAGTATTAAGCATTTACATTCACACATGAAGTTTTTAGAGATAAAGACCATTTTAGTAGACATCCGTCTAATACTGATTAGGAAGTAAATGCCTTTATAATAATTGAAAGGATGGTGGAAGAGAAATTTCTGCAACTAGAAGTGAACAAAACACTTGGAGCTGTTTGAATCTATCCAGTTATATTAAGAGATGCAGCAAAAAAAAAAAAAAAAAAAAATCAAACCCATAGCTGTAATAATGAGACTTTAGAATCAGAGGAGGTCCCTGCAGATTGGAGTTGTGTGAATGTGTTTCCTATTTCAAGGGTGGTTCAGAGATTGAAGTGGGTAACTATAGACTTTTAAGTTTAATCTCTGTGGCCAGGAAGATAATGGAGTAAGGAAATAATGCAGGATCATTTTGCTTAGGAGTGGAGCTATAAGACAATTACAGAATTGATTTACTAAAGGGAGATCCTGCATTCCCAATCTTATTAGCTACTTTGAGGTTATCACAGAGCAACTGGATGCAAGGACTGTTTTGACCTAATAATTGACAATATTATAATAAAGGGTGAACAAAGGGTGGGAGAGAAAATTGAACAAAGGGTGGGAGAGAAATTTCTGCAGCTAAAAGTGGATTATAAAGACAGTTAGAAAAAAGTTAAAATATTATAAGAATTTTATGGCAAATAAAACTGCCAAAGTGGAAAAGGGCTAAGAAAAATCTTGGAAGATTTTGTGAAAAAATGTAGACATTCATTAGGAAGCTGGGAAATGTTTTGCCATTTAGATATTTTAAAACACTTTGATAAAATGTTAAATATAGCAGCTGAAGACATCAATGAAGAAGAGGGGGGAAAAGTTTGAAAACAGAGAAAATTTTGGATATAATCTCTGTCTGGCATGGAGGATATGAAGTATGAAAAGGGTCTGGGTGTAGTTGGAATTAGCATTAGTAGAGGCACATGATGCAGGAAAGCAAGCTTTATAGCATCAGCCAAAAAAAAAAAAAAACCCCTCCCGTTTCACTAATCCATTTGTTCCAAACGTTTGTCTAGTTCTGCCTTAAATTTATTTAAGCTATGAACTTCCACAACAACAGATGGAAGTTTGTTCCAGCAATCAACCACCCGCTGGCTAAAGGCAAACTTCCGCACATCTATTCTACAACTGTCTTTCCTCAGTTTGTAATCTGAGCAAGAGGAAGTATCTCATCAGCATTTAGTCTGCTCAATCCATTCAAGGTCTTATACACCTCAATCAGATCGTTTGCAAGTGCTTATTCTCCATGTAGATGAGATTTTTTTTTTTTTCATTTCAAATGGCAGGAAACGTGCATAGGCATCATGGCAAAATCCAATCTTCCTTACATTTGAAGGGTACAGTTCTAACACAAAGAATTTGCAGACTAGCCACTAGATAATCAACCAGGCTAATCTGTTGGTAACTCTCTAGGAGTTTCCAACAGATTAGCCTTCCAACTTGTATAATCTCATTGGCTCTGCTCTGCCAGGGAGGAGCCTGAGTAGGTAGTGTGTATGCGGGTGGGGGGGGGGATTGTATAAGTAATCTAGGTTATAATACCTTTCGTATTTAGGGTTTTCATTAAAAAATAATAACAAATGACCTCACATTAATATACAGAAATTATTACTACTAGATTTGTTGAAGAAAGTGCAAATTTATTATAGCAACAGTCTTTAAATCTTCTTCTTCCATTTTGAGAATTGGTTGCTATAGTAGACTAAACCAGAAGGATGATTCTGACTTAGCATTAGGCATTTCTGCTGCCAAGATCATGGTGACCTATACAAAAAGAAATGATTCTGTTCTTTTCTTCAATAAGGAAGTACTTATTGCTGCATGGGTCACAAATTCCCATTGAAAATGTTCTTACAAATGCTGAGGTAGCAAATTTTATTGATTTGTACTGCATCATTTTCAAATTTTTTGTTAATAACTTTCCAAATGTCCAGTAACTCTTAGCTTTGCTAAAGATAAAGCAGTAGATGTTTTTCAACATCAATTAAATCAATTTCAAAACATCTATTGATTTTTGGCATTTTAATAATTCCTTATAGTAATGCTGAGGTTAGAGAATATTTAGCAGGTGATAAAAGATTTTCACTTTCTGTTGTTTGGAATCCTCTTGACATACATTTCTGATTAACAGTACCATTGTTGTAAACAAAACTTGGACTGCATTTTTGAAGAGGTGCAAAGTCTGTAACAATATCATTCTTGATGCAGTTATACTCAGTTGATGTCTAACAGATAATCAAAACAGAAAACTGTAGACAAAAAAATAACATATTGTGCTATTAAACAGTCCTATGGGTGTATGTTATCAATGAAATTTAATTTATAGTGTGGACTATGCAGTAACCACCTGTTTTTTCTCCCACTTACAGTTACTTAAAATTCCATGATCTGCTTTTTGAAAGTCAGAAGTTTGCAGCTGTATTCATAGGTAGAGATGTGTACTTGATCATTCAGTGTATCAACCATTGCTGAAAAGATTGAAGACCAAGGGTGATTAAAAAAAAAAATAGTTAATTTGCAATCAAGCAGACCAAGAAAAGTAGATTTGCATTAATTAAACATGTCGTGAACAGCTACAATACCCCCTTAAAGATTTTACTGCAAAATCTGACATTTAAGTTCCAGTTAAACTAGCCTGCCCTTATGTGCAAATGCTAACTATAGAAAGTTGCTTGGATTTTATTAGAGAACTGTAGCTTGCAAGCTCTTCATTGTCTGTGAGTACCAGATACTGTTTGGAGTCGTGAGTTCTTCATCGTTCACAAACTATTCTTCATTGTACCACAGTTTATGAAAAGTTTCCTGTTGTTCAGATTGGGGCTGTTTATAGTGCTGAAAATCCTAAATACTGTATTCTATATTGGCATTTTTGAAATCTTTGTGGTTCTTATTCTGCCAGTTTTATGGAATGGGTCTTCATCTTATAAAAAGATAATGTTCTATTCCAGTGTTGAGGAAAACAAGATTTCGCCATAGGGTTGAGCTGTATCACCAGTTCAGAGTGAGACAAGTATGTTCCTGTCTCAGCAGTGTAGATGGGGCCATACACTACACTACACTACTGAGATAGTGTAGTGTAAATGGCACCATACTGGTATCACTCTTATGTAGCATTCCAGCTCATCCCAGTTATAGAACCATTGAAAGAGAAATTCTGTCATGTTTGGCTGTTGTTGTGAGATGTTCAAAAGTCTTTCACAAGGAATTGGTACTCTCATTCAGAACAAAGATACATCACACTGTGCCAGTTTATTTAATAGTGATTTTTTTAAAATTAACATTATTGGTATGTGTGCGTGTGCACACGAATGCTTTTGAGAGGATTGAGGAAAATATTTTTAGTTATTAATTTGTATTATCCTATTTTTAGGAGAGCTTGAACCAAGTTTTTCAAAAAAAAGTAAGTATTTCTTATTTTTATAGTAAAATTCCATTTTAGTGTTATCAACATCACAAACTTTTATTTTTTCACATCACATCAGCTTTTTTTCATTTTTTTCCAGGTGACCTTGAACTAAACTTTTCCAAAAGAAGTAAGTTAATTTTTGTACTCGCTATTTTATATATAGTAATATCTTCCCTTTCCACCACTTTATTGCTTAAGCTTATTCTACAGTCTGTCCTCAACTTATAATGCTCTGTAACAAAATTTGCTAATTAACTGTCTGTGCTTTAGAGTTAAGCCATCATGCCACACTTAAAATGCTCAGCTGTCTGGCCATGCTGTTATATAAAATAGTTATTGTCTTGATTATTAGTATTATAGTGGCAAATGATGCAAAAGAACATAATCTACTCTCATGGATTATGTTGAGTAAGAAATTTATTATGTTTAATGATTGTTGACAAATCTGAGAATTTTTTCAGTTTTTAATGCTTTTACCATTTTAACATTCACCTCTTATTTTTGGGAGTAATTACCATTTTATACAGCATCAACCAAAGGGGAAAAAAATACCCACATTAATTGTCTTTCTCCTCTAATAATTTGTGTAATCCTTTAGTGCAGTGGTTTTCAACCGGGGTGCTGCGGCACCTTAGGGTGCTGCAACAACATTCCAGGGGTGCCATGTATTTTGGGTTTAAGTTACTTAAACTTATTTTTTTTTTAAATTTATATGTTTATTTCATTATAAAATCTTTTTACAGTATCTTTTTAATTTTGTGGTGATTTCTAATTGATGTTTACTGAGTACCTTATATAAAGAATAAAATTATATACTGTATATATATATATATAATTTGTATTATGAAATGTAATTTTTATAATTATATTATTGTAATAACTATCAAATAACATATACTTTTTAACACACACACACACACACACACACACACACACACACACACACACACACACACACACACACACACACACACACACACACACACACACACACACACACACAGAGTGAATTGGATCTAACAGGCAGAAAATTGAGTAGGGGTGCCACAAAACAAAATAAATTACTTAGGGGTGCTGTTATTAAAAAAGGGTTGAAAACCACTGCTTTAGTGTGTCAAATGCTTTGAGATGGAGATTTTTTTAAGGGACAAGTGGGAGTTTCCAGTATTGCTCAGTATCATTGAAGGTAAAGAAATAGATATTTTACTGATCAGTTCCAGTCAACTTCATTGTGAGAACCTACCAGACACTTACAAAGGAAAAAGAAAGAATTGACGTATAGTGGTCCTTGATCAAGGAATTGACCAGTGCACAAGGAAGCATGAAATATAACAAGTTATCCCAGTTTGTCCTTAGGATTTTAATAATTCCATAGAAATACTAAGAACATTCATCCAGGTGGTAGGGTGGGGGGAGAAACAAACTAAATTCAGATCTATATATGGTGCAGTTTTCGAAATGCTCTTGACAGTGAAGCTTGAACAGCAGTTGTAAAAAGATAATGCTTTATTCCGGTGTTGAGGAAAACAAGATTTCACCATAGGGGTGAGCTGGATCACCATTTCAGAATGAGACCAGTGTGTTCCTATTTCATTGTTATAAACAAACCTTTGACTCAACATTTCTTGTGATGCACAAAGTCTGCTACAGCATCCTTCCTCAAGCAGTCATACATCAGTTGTCTAAAAGATATCCACAGATATATTTTATCCGAATTCCAAGCACAAAATGAATTAGAATCTATAGTACTTCTGTGCATGGGTTTTGGGACTGAGAAGACAAAAGATACTTGTTAATCTTAGACTTGAATTTCTGTAGTTTGCAATTTTTTTGGAAAATACATGAGAAGGAAGGTTATTCCAGAAAACAGAAATAGAAGGCATACAGATGAAAAGTTAGTTCTGTAAGTTGGAAGTTGGACAGTGAATGGATGCTGACTGCTTGCAGAACTTGTTCCATGCTTAAACACGTTAGGTAAGAAAATGTTTAAAAGCATACTGTACTTGTAAACAATCTTTGACTGTATTTAAATAAAATATGTATTTTGCAAGTGAAATTTAATTTCTGCTGCAGTGTAGACTTTAAAAAACCTCCTGCTTTTTTCAAATAATTTATTTTCCTTCTATTTTTTGGGAAGAACTGCTTTTTGCATAAAACCCTTCTTGTGTTTTTCTAATTTGTTCAAATAAACCTCTGCCTGTAAATAACTAATCTCCAGCTTTCAAAAGTCAAAGTTGACAGCTACAAATTTCCTTCTCTTTTGTTTTTCCCATCATCTTCCCAAATTTTTCTTTGGCATCTCTTGTTCATTAATATCTTAAGCTCTCTTGCAGTTTTCTTCTTTATATTTCAATATGGATTTCATAGGTCTATTCACCAGAAATTTTTCACAATACCTTTTCTGTTCCCTGATTGCATCTTTAACTTCTTGGGTCCACCATGAGCATCTGAATTTCCTTTCTTTACATGCCTTTTCTTTACATACTTCTCATAAAGCTTCCACTAAATTTTTTTTTCATTCTTCATAGATCTACTCTCATGGATTATGTTGGGTAAGAAATTTATTATGTTTAATGATTGTTAATAAATCTGAGATTTTTTTCAGTTTTTAATGCTTTTACCATTTTAACATTCACCTCTTATTTTTGGGAGTAATTACCATTTTAAATTTCCTCAAAAACAAGATAATTATCACTTCCAGTCTGTATATTCTTCTTTCACCTTTTCTGTAATGATATACTCTATTATGATTTTCCTATTTCTGTTTGCTCCTTCACAGGAATTTGTGGATATCTTTATGCCAAAATACTGTGTTTATTATTTAGAATGCATGGCTTGCATAAAATTCTAGTATACTTTTTTTACCATTATTATTAGATTTGCTTTTTTGTCCAAAATTTCCTAAATTAATTCTGAAAATTTGGTTATCATTTCCTACCGTGCTATTTAAAAATATGACCAATAATATTCTTTCATTGTCATTAATGCTTACTTCTGTTTCAAAGTATTAAGGAACTCTTTGTTTTCATCTGTTTTTGCATCTTCATCCCGTCTGTATGCAAAGATAGATTTCATTACCCAATTCTCCTTCTTGATGTTACAGGAACGTTATCATATGACGTTACAGGAACTCCCCAGCCAATTTAACTTTTTCCCAGAATAGTTCTAAAAGCTATTGCTACACTTTCCCTGCACTGTATCTTGCTTGTGAAGTAAATTGTTATATTATTTGTTGTTTTGATATTAGTAAAAGTATAAAATGATGCAAGAAAGCAAGCTTATACAGCATCAGCCAAAAAAAAATCCCATTTCACTTATCCATTCCCTCCAATAGTTTTTCTGGTCCTTCCTTGAGTTCACATAAACTATGCACTTCCGCACCAAACAGATGCAACCTTTTTCCAGCAAACAACCATCTATTGGCTGAAGTAAAACTTCCGGACATCTATTCTGCAACTATCCTTCCTCAATTTGAATTTATGTCCCCTCATGTGGATAGTCTGAGCAAGAGGAAGAATCCCCTGAGCACTGAGTTTGCTCAAGCCATTCAGAGCCTTAAACATCTCAATCAGGGCACCTTTGTGGTGCTTAGTCTCCACATGCTGCAGTTTGCAAAACTAATGCCTTTCTTGGTAAGAGCACCCCTTTGTTCCTCTCACCACTTTCATTGCCCTTCTCTGTACCATTCCAGCAGCTCTACTCTTTCTTAAAATGAGACCTTGAGACCTGTATGCAATACTCAAGATTGGCCTTACCATTACCTTATACAATGAGATAATCACCTCCTTATCCCTGCTAGAAATATTCCTGTACAGTATTGACAAAACCCCATCAGCTGTGCCCTGGCAGTCCGTCTGCACTGTTTAGAGAACTTCATATCTGATTGCATAATTACTACCAGGTTCTTTTAATTTTCCACTACCCCAAGTTTGGTACCACACAGTTAGGTACATTACTCTAGGATTACTACTGTCCATATGCAGTACCTTGCATTTGTTTTAATGTTAAACTTTAGTTGCCCCGCAATCCAGTTCTTTTGTGACTGTATCATAGTATCCACTCAAATTGGTCGGACAAGATCTCTCCTTCACAAACTCATGCTGTGACTGAAGTGTAACTGCACTCCAGGCTAGATGGTCCTGCATCATTTCTTTGACCAATGACTCCGTTATTGTCCCTGGAACAGAAGGTAAGCTAACAGATCTGTAATTGCTCATGTCATCATTTGATCCCACTTTGTGAATTGATGATATATTTGCACATATCCAATTAACTGGGACCTCCCCAAATCCAAAGATACTCTCATAATTATGGTTAAGAGTTTGCTTAACCCCTTTGCTGCTTTCCTTAGTTTTGTATTTGTCCTCGTGTTTTCTGTGATAGCTGCTATTCTGATATCATATTGATTTAGTTCTTTTGCTAACTTTTTCGTTTCCTTTTAAGCTTTTAATATGGATAGCAGCTTAAGAGATGTGGGGTCTTTTCCTGATTACATATCATTCTCAGACCCTATGATAATCTTTATATATCTTAAATCTGTTTCTTAACAATTATCAGTAAGTTGTAAAATTAAATTTTATTATTATGGAATCAAAGGAAATTTTTACTAAAAAAATATATATTCATTTGAAAAGAACATGCTAAATATCAACTGGCATATAAACTAAAAATGCTGCCACTAAAGTATGGATACTGCTTAGCAAAACAGAAACCAGGCTGAAGGTGCTGAAGCAAGATCATCCACCATTATAGATATTATTGTTTAATATACAACTTGTAACAGCCCATGAAGGATGGTATTTCTTTCTCTTCGATCTTCTTTGGGAAGATCGAAGAGAAAGAAATTTGTTAGTACAAAATATCTCCCTTCTCTTTGATCTTTGGTGGCACCCTTCATGAGATAATAGTACATGCATATTTACAGGTGACCTTCAGAAGTAACATTCAATGTTAACTGATAATCAATAAAAATCTTAAACCTTTTCTATCTTTCTAAATATAGTTGAACTTTTACTAGAATATTAGAAAACAAGCCTTGTGCGTTGGGTTGCATATCATCCAAGTTTCTTGCAACGACTGACTGACTAACTGGTTAAAATAAACTTATTAAAATAAATAAATGATATATACATAAGATAAAAGCATTAAAAGGTAAAGCTTAAATCATTTTACTAGAATAGTTTTTTTTTTTATGGTTTTCATCCAGAAATCGCACACTGGAACCTGCCAGGTTCCAGTGTGCAACTGTCTTTGCAAATTATTTGGCTTTTTTTCTTGAAGAATAGCTTGATACCGGACAAGTGCAAATGCTGTTTGTTTTAAATTTCAGGTCTTATTTTTCTTCTCTTAGTAGTTCAATAAACATCTACAGTCTTATGGCAGTTGTTTTTGAATGATTTATTGTTTTCACAGAGTAAATACAATAGCATGCAAAACTCAATATTCTCTCCAGATGGCCAGTGTGCTGCAAGAAAGCAAGGCATAGTAATTTGATATAAATTTTGAAATAAACCTGAAAATGGAAGTAACTAATAATATTGAATATATATGTTTTTTTTTTTATTAATATTTATATACAGATAAGTAGAAATATATACATACACATGTTTTAAATTTTGTGCACTTAACAGTCTCTTTGAAACGAAAATAAAAAGTGATTGATATTTTTGTTTTGTCGAAAAAAATTTTTTTGCAGTTTTCAGTACAATTAATTTTTTTTGTGTATTTTTAAAATAAAAGGTGTAAAACACGTAGCATGTTTTTAAAATTAAAAACATTTTTATTAAAAGTTAAAATGTACTGCAAACCATTAAGAGAAATGAAATTTTGGCACTGCTTTTGCAGAATTAAAAAAATAATAATAAATAAATAAATAAAATAAAAATAAATAAATAAATACATTTTCCATAAGTTAAAGAGATAATTGGGCCCCACCACCCAATTAAACTGAACTTATTGAATGCCCTATGCCTATTTAATTAAAACTTAATTATCATTAAGATTTCACTTCCATAAATTTTCTATATTCCAAATTATATGCTGCTTGACAAAATTACAGAACACATAGAAAACATGGTGTAACTCATGCAGCTTGCAATGAAGGGCTACAAAATATTTCATATAGTAGTTTACCATAGAATAATGATCAAATGAGGAGACAATGAGAAACTTCGGACAAGTATAAAGGACATTTATAGAGGTCGTATAAGAATTACCAAAAAGGTCAGACTACAGAAGTCAATACAAGATGCTTGAAAATATGGTTGCATGACCATATTTTCAAGTGGCACCTCCGTAGCCAGGTGGGCAGGAGCAGCAGCAGTGTGTAGCACGTGCTTCTTGATTAGACTGGGGTTCGAGCCCATGACCACCAAATATGGAGGATGCGGAAAGGTCAGGGAATGACCACCGCGTATCCCCGGAGCAATATGGCCTTGCTAATGCTCCTAAAAACCAAATAACAACAACAACAACAACCATATTTTCAAGCATCTTGTATTGACTTTAAAATATGGTCGCATGACCATATTTTCAAGCTGCCAACACCCATTATAGTGAACGATCCCTCCAACGGCTAAATAGACCTTACAGCAGTGAACCATGTGCGATATAAAGGTGTCTATAAGATTTGGTGGCAACAAATCCCATTCTTCCACCAGCACTTGGCTGGTGGAAGAATGGGATTTGGAAGAATGGGAGTTGGCTGTCGGCGTGCAATGCAATGTCCAAGGGTGTTCCCATACATGTTCAATCAGATTTAAGTCTGTTGATTGTGCTGCCTGCCACAGTCTTTGGATACCTTCAGTTTCAAGATATTCCTCCACCACTCTGTGTGCAGTGCCGTTGTCGCGTCCATAACCCTAAAAAGTTGCACATAGGTTTCGAGAATCTGATCTTGCTACTTTTGCTTTACACACTTATAGTGCCCCTATCAAAAACGTGAAGAGGGATGCATCTGTTGATAATTATTCTGTCCCCACACGAATACACTGCTCTATCGTAAGCATCCCTTTCTGACATTGGAGGAACTGCATTCCTCATTTTCTTCAGATGAACCTTTTGTCAGGACTCCAAGTCACATGTTCACTGTACCAGTTTCGACAAGCTCTGCAGTGGTTTGGGGTTAATGGGATACAACCCACTGGCTTCCTTGTGTAGAATCGAGTTGAATAGAGCCTTCTTAATACAGGTTGGAAATGTTTTCACCTGTGGTCCCAGCAACCTCAAGAGACAGTTGATGACAGGACGTCGTAGGGTTCTGTTTTTCTGTTAGTGCCAGATAGTGTCTGTTCTCGTTGATGCAGCCCTTGGGCAACCTTGGCCAGCTCTTCTTGTAATGTTTCCTGTCTCCTGAAACTGCTTCCATAGTCCCAAGATGGTACTGCTTGATACATTAAGTCAACGTGCTACCCTTTGGACGATGGGCTTAGTTTCCAACCACATGTGAACAGTTTGGCAAACAAAACTAAAGCCTTCACTGAAGCCATCATCAGGATCTCCCGTTCGGACTGGGAACTCACCAAAAGAACCCTATCTCTCTGCAATAAAGCTGTGTTCTTGCCATTTGCCTCCTAAGCTGTTGGGGTCTGGTTCCATAGGTCACTAACAGTAAAATCCGGGCCAGCTCCTTTTCGTGCAAAGAACCATGCTATTTGCGACACATTGAGTACCAAGAACAACCTCAACCCAATGCATTGCAGGTTTTATCCAGGGCCCTTCCCCTGGACCTATATATAGCTTATAGAAGCTGCATCTACAAGCACAAAAAAGGCCTACCAACTTCACTCCTTGGAATAGACTGCAATCCTGCTACAAATATCAAACAGGAAAAAGTAAACCCATGGAATAAACTCCTCTCCCTTTGGCAGGTTAGATAGGATGAAAGTCCCACTGGAGAGGTCACCAGACTTTATCCCGGATGTGACCATTGCCACGAATAAGCTGCATTGTAATTGATTCTACCTATCAATGAGCACCTCCTACATCCTAACAGGATATGGCGCTATTAAAGCGAAACAGTTCCAATTCGGACTGGCAACAAATCCTCATTGCTCCTGGCCTCGCAATGTGGGCAGCTGAACGTTGTGAGGGGACCTCCCAGTGATGCTGCTGGTCTTCCAGATTAGCATCACTGGGATCCAGCACCCCATACCGTTGTTACAGGGCTACATCATTGGAATCCGGCATGTGCAGCCGGGTTCCAATGATGCGCCACGACCCGGGGAAACTTGGAAAGGGGGATCCTGGTGGTTAAGGGGCCCAGCCTTGATACACCACTTTGGCCCCTGCTTTGACAAAACAGGTGGTTCTGGACCTGTGCAGCCATGCGCTGTGATCCGTGGCAACTCGGAAAGGGGGATCCTGTGGTTGAGGAGCCCAGCCTTGATACACCACTTCGGCCCCTGCTTTGACAAGATGGGTGGTCCTGGACCTGCCCAACTGGGATCAATCGGCAGGTGGTTCTTACTGCTAGAGTCAACTGTGTTCCAATAAGTCTCCCTCCCTTTAGTCCTGGGACTGGATCAAGGCTTATTGGAAATGTGCGTATGGTGCTCCTAAGCGAACTAGGCATTGCATTCGTGTACGCAGTACCTGCTAGTTCACAAGTGGGCATCCCCTCATAGGGCTCCATGGTGGGTGAGATACTTAGGGCATCAGAAATTTTTATCTTACTCATATGGGTAATTTAAATTCTATTTCTTCTGGGCCCCCAACTAGACCCTTACCGAACTAAATTACCTGTTAAAAGAATATCAATGTGGAACGATGGGAATCTCGTGCCTACCTGAGTTCTCATCCTAACGTTCAGCACCCCCATGGCCTCCACGTTCCATAAAGGCAGACTATTTTAAACTGCCCAGTGAGAATTTATATTCCGAACCCACTGAGGTGTTTTAAATGCCAAAAGTACGGCCACTCTCAAACAGCTTGTCATGGTACCCCTGCCTATGCTCACTGTGGTGCTAAAGACCATGAGAGCAAGGAATGTTTAGCTTCTAAGCCAAAACTTCCAAGGAGAACACCCTGCATACTCTCGAGCATGCCAGCGGTGGAAGGATGAACAGGAAATTCAAAAACTAAAAACAGAGCTAAATATCTCCTATCACGAGGCCAGAAAATGCATCCAACCAATAAATAGTTCCAAGCTGTCATACGCCGAGAAAGCTTCTGGGAAAAGCACCATCGGTACTCAAGACTGATATGATTATTCCACTAAGGGAGTCATTTACCCCCATATCGCGCTATTTGTTAAGTTCCCAAAAGCCCACCCAAAAATTGCAGTCAGCCGCCACTCCTATTATACCTCTTAGTGCTCCACCACTTCCAAAACACAGTGCTAAAGAAACTCCGAAGAAAGGGGAACAGCCACCTACAATCCAAGAGACAGTGGATGTAGAAGATAAGGAGGTACAGGACGAATCTGTTCTGGAACTCTTTGCGAAAGAAGATGTGGATACTGGCCAATGTCCAGTCTTTCTAAAGAGAGATAAACCCAGGACAGAAAACGAAGCTCTCAGCCCTTCAAAAGCCACCAGACTGACCCAATAAATCTAAATAATGTAATCTAAATACATTTAAATTTCTACGATGGAATATCTGTGGATTCCGTAGAAATAGAGACATCAAGGCTCTTCTGAGTAAGCATGAGCCAACTTGCTTTTGCTTACAGGAGACGTATATAAAAGCAAATGAGAACCCTTACTTACATAACTGCTCGGTTATTCGTAGAGACAGAGCTGGGTATGGACCTGCCCATGGAGGAGTCGCTATCCTTGTGGGTAACCACACCCCCTTTCAAGCTATGCCACTTACCACTAACCTAGAGGCTGTAGCAGTTCACCTTGCAATAGGGTTCCTTTTAACTGTCTGCTCCATCTATTTGCCACCTGGGAACAACATCCCCCAGGCAGACCTTGTTGATCTCATTAAGCAATTGTCACCCCCTTATCTATTATTAGGGGATTTCATTGGACTCTGTGGAATAGTTCTGACATCAATAAAAGAGGTCGGATTATTGAGCGATTGCTTGAAAACAATGATCTGGCCTGTCTAAATGTGGGATCTAATACCTTTTTCCACATGGCTACTCGTGCATTTACTCCATTGATCTTTCTATCTGCTCTGCGACCCTCCTGCATCTGAGTACATGGGAGGTTGAAGAAAACCGTTATGGTAGTGATCACTTCCCCGTGTTATCCACCATTTCTAATGAGCGACAATGTCACCGGTTGAGGATACTATGTTGGAAGACCGATCATGCTGACTAGAATGCCTTTCATCATCTGGCAACATTCAATACCCCTGCAGGAGTCAATTAATGAGTCAGTAAAGCACATCACAGAAAGTATGGTCCAGGCAGCAGCAGTTCCAATCCCAAGGACATCATCCCACTTTCCATGTTTTCCAAAACCATGGAATTCTGGTGGAGTGGAGAATGCACAGCAGCCAGGAAGGCTCAAAACAAAGCATGGGGAATATTTTGTCGTTACCCCACTACAGATAATTTTAATAGTCTTCTAATGCGTACGTGCCAAAGCACGGTACATCAGGTGTCAGAGCCAAAACAAATCTTGGATCCGATTTTTATCTTCCCTCACACATTCTGCCATTCCCAAAGCCATCTGGGACATCTGGGAAATGAAAGGCAAATACACCTCACATTCTTCATCGGTCCTGGAACATAATGGATGTACAATTGCAGATCTAACTGCAATTGCAAATACTCTTGGGGAGACACTTGCTAAAGTGTCTTCACAAACATCGTACCCCCCCTTCAGAGTTCCTTGTGCTCAAACAAAGATCAGAAAACATCACCTAAAGCTGTCCTCTAACAATTGCGAGGCATATGATCAGCCCTTTACACAGTGGAAGCTGGAAGCAGCACACTCACTATCCAAGGCGATTTCTGTTGGGCCAGACGACATCCATTATGAGACGATTAAACACCTTTCATTAGAGAGACATTTCCAGACTCATGGCATATGGTAACTGTCCTTCCCTTTCTGAATCCAGGAAAGGATCCAAAAATACCAAAAAAATTACCGTCCTATTGCTCTGACGAGCTACTTCTGCAAGATCCTGGAAAGAATGGTCAATACTTGCCTTTTGTAGTATTAGAAGCTAACTACCTCCTTTACAGGATACCATTTGGCTTCCTAAGGAACAGGTCAACTCTTGACCATTTAATCCGCTTGGAAACATACTATATGTGATGCTTTCCTGAAATGTAAGCACCAGGTGTCGATTTTCTTTGATATGGAAAAAGCGTATGACACGCCTTGGAGATATGGAATTTTAAAATACATATATAACTTTGATCCTAGGGGACATATTGCCCTCTTTATTAAAAAATTCCTTGCAGACTGGTCTTTCCAAGTTCGTGTAGGATCCACCCTCTACCAGCCATTTTTCCAGGAAGAGGAAGTTCCACTAGGATCAGTTTTAGTGTTACTCTTTTTGCTATCAAAGTTGCAAACAACTTCCTCCAAGTGAAAACAGCACCCTCTTTGTAGACAACTTTAGCATCTTTTTGCAGTATGCAATATTGATGGTCATTGAAAGACAATTGCAGCAAGCCATTTACCATGTCAACACTTGGACAGTGACTAATGGTTTTAGGTTCTTGCCACAGAAGACCGTCTGTATACACTTTTGTTGCAAATGGAACCTTCACCCTGAACCAGAACTTAAACTTGGACAAGACATCATTCCAATAGCACCCGAAACACCACCACTTTGCTTATTGGAGGCTTGAAGTGGTGAAACCCATGTTTAGTCTCTAGAGCAAAGTTTCCGGCATCCCCCCCCCCCTCCCCCCATACTTCTCCTTCAACCCATGCACGGTACTAAGTACTATAGGTTTTGATACCTTTCGTGTTTGGGGTTTTCATAAAAAAAAAAAAAAAAAAAAAGAAACAAAATTCTTGGGACTCATTTTCGATAAGAACTTGACATTTTTACCATATATCCGTCAACTGTGGACAAAGTGTACGAGAGGGTTGAACCTGCTACGTGCTGTCTCCTCCGATAAATGGGGAGGAGACTGCTCCACTTTACTCAGCCTCTATCGTGCGCTTGTCCGATCTAAACTAGACTGGGTTCAAGTGTATGCATTGGCTAGAAACAATGTACTTAGGTGGCTGGACCCAGTTCACCACCAAGCCATCCATATTGCTACTGGAGCATTTAGAACATCCCCTGTCTAGAGTTTATATGTTGAAACAACTGAACCACCACTGTCATTCCGACAAAAGCAATTGTTTTTAAAATATACCTTTAAATTAAAATCCCTGCCAGACAACCCTATGTGGGCATCCGTTTTCTAGCCACAATGGGAAAACTTATATAATACTTGTCAGACTGCCAACTGCCCTTTTGTTATCTGTGTCCAAGAGCTGCTCAGAGAGCCCCACATCATGGTAGACAATGTTACCCAGTCACGAAGGCAACCACTTCCACCCTGGCATGCTCGTTTATCATCATGGAACTTCCCCATTAAAAATTGTGGTAAGTCCATAACTCCATCTTCTGTCTACCAAAACTCTACACTGCCCACCGAGCCAAATATTCCGACTTCTTGCCTGTCTTCACTGATGGCTCCAAGTCGGAGTTGTCTGTTGGATCTGCTGCTATCTTTCCAGGTCATTCTATATCTGGAAAGATTCCCCAAGAATGCAGCATATATACAGCTGAGTTGTATTATATAGAGTTAGCCCTGCACCCCATTAAAACCCATAGGTATCAAAGGTGTATGGTGTACACTGGCTCTCTAAGTCCTGCAGGCTTTTTGGGGTTGAGGTATAATCCTCATCTATTTGTGACTCGGATTCAGCAGACGCTACACTCTGTGTTCTTTCTACATTCGTTTCTGCTGGATACCAAGCCACATTGGTATCGGGGGAAATGAACTGGCAGATGCTGTGGCGAGATCACCAGAACCCCTCAACACTTTTTGCCTGTTAGTCCCCTATACAGACTACAGGCAGCTAATACATGCTAAATTACTCTCGCAGTGGCAACGATCTTGGCATGAGTAAGTCACAGACAAGCTCTATCAGATAAAGTCTGTAATCTGACACTGGCAGTCTAGTCTGTGCAGGAACTGCAGACAGGAAGTTGTTCTAGTGCGCCTCCGCATAGGAGAAGTCATCTTACACATGCATTTCTGCTGAGGGCAGATGACTGTCCTGTGTGTGAGATCTGTGGCACCATTTTAAGTATTCATCATATTTTAACCGAGTGTCCACGTTTTAGACACTAACGTGATTTATATTTTACAGCCTTTAGTCATCTGACTAAAGCCTTATACACTCAGTCAGATTATATCTGACAGTCACCATGTGTCTGCTGTTTTTAGCTATTTAAAATCAGTAAACGTTTTTACTCATATTTAAAATTTATCTTTTATTGTTATTTCTTTGTTGATATATGTTTTATACCTTTTATATCTATGTTATTATATATCTTGACGTGTAAAGTGTGTTTAGTGTCAATCGGCATTGTTTTCATTGTGGGTGAATCAGTTCGCTGGGAAATGCTAGAGATTTAAAAGTGTATGGATATTGTATGTGTGTAGTGTCATGTACCGTTGTTCATCTGGTTGTTTAGCCACTGGACCCCTACTGAGGCCCAACGTTGCCCCACTTTCGCCCGTGGAGGCAGACCAGGAAACACCAGTAGACTAAGATTTACTCTGGCAGGTCCTGCCAACTAATTTCCTGAGATTTCAGCAACTAGGACCTAAAAAAAAAAAAAGAGAGAGAGAGAGAGAGAGAGAGAGAGAGAGAGAGAAAAAAAATTTTTTTTTTTTTGGTAAATTCGATGAGGAATAACGCTAAATTTTTGAAAGGCCAAGTGTATGGGCGAAAAACATAATTTGGAGATGATTAAATCAATTCCATTGTGTATTCGCTTGCGTATGTGCAGGTGGGGAGACTGAAATCTGGGAGGAAAAGACAGAAATATGGAGTCGAGAGAGGAGGCGACCCCCAAGTCACAGTGGGGCATGCCCGTGCCCCACCAGAAGGGAAAGTGAGAAAGGGGGGGAGACAATAAGGGTGTCTCCCCCCCCCCCCCCGGGATAGGGGTATTAAAGATGGAGGCTAGGGCGCCCTCTTCAAGTCTCCAAATGGCATTTTGCAGCTGTTGTCTCTTTTCTTCAGTGTCGAGTCGATTTCAGTCCAGTCGCTCATGGGGTAAGCCCCATCCTTGTGTTTTTCACTTTCTTGTCTCAGGGTTTTTCTCTGTAGTAACTCCATTGGATGGTATTTTATGGTCTTCTACAGTTTAACTTGTGGTGGTCTTTCGTCAGACACAATTTATGGTAATTAGCAGTTTTCTCCCCTCGAAGAGATCCTGTGCATATTGAGAAAGTGCTCTGTATTCCTCTTCTGTGTCAGTGAAGTGGGATTCCAGTCCTTTTGGAATCTCAGTGGCATCCTTTGTGATCCGGATGCCACTGAGATCTTTGTATTCTGGCCAGTCGTAGACCAAGTGTGTCAAGTTCTCGACTTCCCCCACATGTGCAGTTGGGATCCTCAACAAGGCTGAACCCGAGCAGCTTCTCCTTAAAGGGGCCATGACCAGTAAGCAGCAAAGTCAAGTGCTGCCCTGGAAAGTACCAGGCCGGTTGCTTGAGGTATATTTTGCTGAAGTTAGGGAAGAATTTTCGTGTGATTTCTCCTTTTGTTGTATCGGTCCATCTTTGTTGCCACTCCCGGAGTAGGTAGGCCTGTAATCGAACTTTTTCTGTTTTTTGTACACTCACTGGGTCACTTATGAAATCCTGGAAGGTGGCAGCGAACCCCTCCCCCTGGCATGCAAGAAGAGCAAGCCAGCTTTTACAGCCTCCAAATCGAGGGGGAACACTTCAGCAAGCACCCGCAATGCTGGTGTGCTTACTGTTCTGCATACTTGTGTAGTTGTTAATAAAATGGTCCTTTGTATCATATCCAGAGTTCTCCTATTGACTGCAAGCGTCGTTTTGCTGTACCACGTTGCCGCAGCATAAGTTATCGCACGGATGAGGGTTGCCTTATAATACAACATTAGTGTTGTTTTTTTTTAATCCCATCTTTTCTCGTAACCCTCGCCACCAGTGCCGAGTATCTTCGTCCTTATATATTGTAGGTGAGGTTGAAAGGATAAGTTTTTGTCTAGGATAACTCCTAGATATTTCATTTGGTTGGCAATGTTAATGGTCACACCTATTTTAATTTGGGGTGGATGCTGTATTTGCAAGGTTCCTTTTAGTAGAATAGATATGGTTTTTGTTGGTGAAATTTTTAACTGGTGTCTTGTAGCCCAGTGTTGTAGTTTCTGTAGAGCTTGCTCTGCAGTGGTTTCCAGTTGGGCTCTTGAGTCAGCCTCAATGGTAAGAATAAGATCATCTGCAAAGGCCTGGGTCCCGACCAGTCCCAGGTCCAGGTTGAGGAGCACGTCGAGGACCACATTCCAAAGGAGTGGCCCCAAGACAGACACCTGCGAGTAGCCCCTACGTACAGATATTGTGACTTTTTGGTAGTTGGCATTTATTTCTACTTCGTGCAAGATAGGTAGTCCTCCATTACCTTGTATAGGTTGATAGGGACTGCAGCCTCCCCTAGTCTGCCCAGGATGCTCGTCTACCATAGTCAGTCGAACGTCCTGGCAAAATCAATTGAAATGACTAGTAGGTATTTTTTTCTGCATTCCTGTGCCTTCCGAAGCAGGTTTCCAAGTGCATCCACTGTGGAGGAACCCAGCTTAAATCCGAACTGATTCCTAGCTGCCAGATTTGCCCTCTCATAGTGGTTTTTGATTTGCTTGTGCAGCAGTTTCTCATATAGTTCGCTGACCTATCGCACTGCTCTCAATGAGAGCAGTGCGATAGGTCTATATGGCTCTGGGCAGTCCGGTTTTTTCTTATTTTTTTAAGTATTAATTTGGTGTTTGCCATTTTCCATGCTGTGGGGGAATTTGCCTGTTTCCAGGCATCTGTTGTATAGAGTAAGTACGGTGCAAATTCTGCAGTTTTCTTTAAGATCTCTGGTTCAATCATATCCAGTCCTGGGCATTTGCTATTTCTGACCTTGGTGGCGGCCTCACTGAGCTCCTCAAGGGTAAAGGGGGGGTTCGATTGCCGAGGTGATATAGTTTTTGTTGTCCTTTGCAAATTTCGTGATATTCTTGCATGGTTAGTATTTCTGGTTCCTTGAAGATTTTTTTCAGTATGTTGCCCATCAACTGCTCCCAGGTGGTTGTTAGGTTTCCCTCCGGCTTCCTGGTAGTACTAATGACCTTGCTCCTGGGGAGCTTATTGGTTATCACCTTGTAGACTATGCCCCAGGGGTCAGTGTTTCCAGAAGTAGACACTAGGCACTCCCAGGAACGCTTCTTACTTTTTTTTTAATGGTGTCTGTGTAATGGTTCCTAGCTTCTCTGTAATGTTGTCTCAGGACCTCCGCCTCATCTTCGGGCCAGGTTCTGCGAGCTCTCTGGAAGTCTTTTTTGCATCTGTCGTCATAGTACAGCAATTTCTGGTGTCCACCAGGGTACTGCGCCAGCTTTTGTGTTTTTTTCTTTGTATCGCTCAATCACTGATATTCAGTAATAATTTTGTAGTTTCCCTCAGAAGGTCATCAGGCCGCTCCAGGGGTTTATGTTTTCCGGATTGTGTCTAATTGCCATGGTTGAGCAACTCTCTATACAGTGTCCAGTCTGCATTTGCGACTGCATATCTCTTTTGTGGTTGGTTTGTTTGAGTTATTCTTGTTAGTTGTCTTTCAACTGAAAAGGTTATTGCCCGGTGGTCTGAGTCCATGCTTCCTCCACCCTCCAGTCAGTCACATGTCAGGCCATACTCCTGGTGGCCTGACATGTGACTCATGTCAATTGTGGCCTCCCAGAGGGTGCTCAAAAAGATTGGCAGATGGTGGGGTCGATTTAGTACAGTTAGATGGGATCCTGCAAGGTAGCCTTCTAAGAGTTGTTCATTTCGAGTTCCTCGCCTGTCTGGGGTGATGCTGTGCCATGCCGGGAAGCGGCTGTTGATGTCAGCTCCAATGATGACTCTTTGATTTGGTAGGGTATCCTGTAGGTATTGGAGGTAGTCAATTGCAAAGTCTATATCTTGTCCCGGTCTGCAATAGAGTGCCACGACATATAGGGATCCTAATGCTGTGCCAAGTTGTGCACAAGCAGCCCATGGAGTACACAGCTGTGTGATTTTAGTTGTGCTGGTGTTGGTGTTTCTTACCAGAATGGCAGCCCATGGGGTGTCGTCTTCCATGTGGATCACCTTTTAATTGTGTGGATACCCTGCGACCTGCTGGACCTGCTGTAGATGTGTATACGGTTTCTGGACTATAATGACATCCACGTTTTTGTCTTCGGCTTTGGTCCGTATTTGGTCAGCCACTGCTCTGGCCCATTGTGCATTAATTTGGATTATTTTCAGCATATTTGTGTTATAATTCTTAATTCTTGTTCCCATAGTTGATCCTGCTTTGGTATAAGGTCTTGGTTCGTTGGTGTGTTGGGCATTTCGGGCCCGTAAGTGAGTGCTTGTGGTCTAATTTCATAGTCTTGCAGTTAACGCAGGTGGGTTCCTTAACTTTGTGGGGGCAAGCATTAAAATTATGGCCCTTTTCAGAGCAGTGGCCACATTTTGGGGTGGTTTGTCATGTGGCAAAAACTTGCAGTAACGGTAGCATTTTGGTATGATTACTCGTTCGTGATAGCGACAGCTTCCCCATTCAATGAAAACCCTTGTTTGGTCTTTCAGGACCTTCCAGGCCTCCGGGGTAAGCTCAACTACCCAATTTTTATTTATTCCATTTCTCGCTTGTATGAAGTATTTGGGTATTACTGTTTCTTGTGGGTTCTTCCCTGGGATTTTACTCTGTAAGTTAAGTTCCTGTGGTACAGCTCAGACGCTAGTTGGTTAGGTGTGACATCCTTGCCCACGTCATAGATTATTATAGCCAGACTTTTACTTTTTGGTGGCCCAGGGCAGCAATCTTGGGGTTTCCAGTTATCTCTTGCATCGCTCGCTTTGACTTGGTTTCGATCACGAGTTCTGATCTTGGTGGCGGCCTCACTGAGCACCTCAAGAGTAAATAAAGGGGGTTTCAATTGCCGAGGTGATATAGTTTGTGTTGTCCTTGCAAATTTCCCGATATTCTTGCATGGTTAGTATTTCTGGTTCCTTGAAGATTTTGTCCAGTATGTTGCCCATCAACAGTTTGCATATTCCTCTTATTCTTGTTTGCCAGAAATCGTCCTTCATAGTGCTTATTAGTTTGTTCTTGATTTCGTCACTTGTACCAATTTCCTTGGTGTTTTTCGGTCTTAGTATTACAAGGTTAGGTGTTGGGAGTAGTGTTTTTTTTTTTTTCTGGTTGTTCCTTGGCTGGTGTATTTATTACAGTTGGTGGGTTCCTCAGCGCATTTGCGTAGGTAGGGGCGCGCTGTTGCATTTGTGTGCTCCTACACTCTAGGCCTTTAGTTTGGCCATGTTTCTTTCTGCCTTGCTGTTAACCTTGTGGAGGACTGTTTCTAGTTTAGTCCAGATTCCCACAATTTCGCCTCTGAGGGGGGCTGCTGTGATTCTGTTCGTTGACTCTTTTAATTTGTTTTTGAGCTCTACCCAAAGGACCAGTACCTGGTCCAACACAGTGCCTTCTGGCAGCCTGGGGTCAATATTTGGGGATTCAGGCTGTTTGCTTGCTTGCTTCTTCGTTGTTTTCTGTTCGGATGGCCTTGAGATCTTGTCTCCCTAGGTTTGCCTTGAGATCTTGTCTCCCTTCCCAACTTCCGGGCAGCGTATTTCTTGTACTTCTTTTTGGGCGTTGGCTGCAGTGCGTCGTTGCCGTCTCCACTTTGCTCTGTTATTTGCAATTCGTTGTTTTGATCTTGTTTGTGATGTCCTCTTGTTAGTTTTTCTTCATCCATAGTTTGTTCTGTGATTTTCTGATTTGAATTGCTCATTTTGTCCCAGTTGGTGTCTGACTTCGGATCCTCGAAGCTGTTGCAGATTAGCGAGTTCAGGACCCTTCTGTTGGGAATAGCCTGTGAGATGATAGCACCTTTAAGTCCGTGGCGCAATTTGTTGCCTGGCAATGTTCAGTTCAAGTTTTTAACTTTCCCCCGTTACAATTAAATGCAAGAGAGTGAAACTAGTCTTTGAGAGATCTGACTAATTTTTGTTTGGGTTTTCTATGAAGAAGATTATGATGGTGAACACAGTTTTTACACTAGTGGTGTAGTTACAATGATTCGATCCATCCATGAGTGTCTATGGCAGATGGGAGGGATAATAGAATCATTGTTCCTTGCATTTAAGTCCACAATAACGTTGCAATTTTAGGGCAGAAGCACTGTCCAATGTTATTCTGATTGGGACACCTCAGTCAAGTGCAAATACTCTGTATAGTGCCTTCAGATGGACATTTGTAATTAGTGAAATTCAGCAGTCAAGGTCACAACTGAAGGAATAGATGTCTTTACTTACTAATCCCTGCACCAGAGGGGAATGCTACATATTCCGTTATCACACAAGCCTCTCAAGTCAAGTGCAGGGTATTTGCGTGGCAATCACAGTATAATTGGTGTCTCTCTATAGCCCTGCTGTCAGCCGCATGGTGACCAGTACAGTCTGGCAACAAAGGATATAGATGGAAAATGTAAATAACCTGCAAAGTTCTCAGTAAATAAGCAAAAGTTTCTCACCCTGAGATCTAATGTAGTAGTTCTTCTAATGAGTAAACTTTTCATAAACTAGTAGGCACTTAACCGCATATTAATGAACAAAATCCAGAAGCGCGGGAAACGTGCGTCCACACTGGACGACGGCCATACTGGAAAAACTATATATCTTGACATGGTGGCCTAACTAATTAGGTTACTGAATGCTTAATTTTTTTTTATATATAACCTGGTTTTGGTGCCTTATAGCCTTAGTTGCTAATGCACCAATAAAACCCAAACCAAACTAATCATTGCTCCTGGGGAAGAGGAATCCTGGAACCACATCCTATTGTCCTGCCCCAACTATGAAGAACAATGGACAACACTTAAAAATAAGGTTCAGAACATCTCAGAAGTCAGTCCTAAAGCCTTAATTGAAAATGAGACTAACTATCAAGCCCTTCAAATCTTCACCAATGATGTCTTCAGCATAAGAATGCAGATATTTCACCACACTGGATAATTCAATAAGCTCTTGCTGAGCTGTTCCCTGTGTCACCTACCAGTCATCCTGGACTTGAATTCTTTTGATCTCTGAGGTTTTTCGGAGATGTCAGCCATTGGTGTTTTTTATTATTATCATTATTTATTATTATTGTTTTATTTATTCTATGATTAATTAATTATTTTATTTATTAATTTATTTATCATTAATTAATTATTGTATTTATTAATTTATATATCATTAATTAATTAATTTATTTTTATTTTATTATTATTATTATTTGCATTTATTGTAAACAAATTCTCTTGATAAAATTGTATTGTATTGTATTATTATTATTATTTATTTATTATTTTCTCTCTGCCGATCATCCTGAGTATGGGGTTGCTGGCACCCACTGGTATTGTACCACCTCCAAGATGCAGGATTTAAACGCACTACTGAGGTGCAGATAGTAGATTATGTCTAGCTCCATGTATCTTGGGATGGGCGATTCAGGCAGCAGTTGCTCAGGTGTTAGCCGCTCACACTTCAGACAGAGACAATTTGGGGAGATGGACCCAGGTCCTGGAACCACTGCAAACAGGCCACATACATAAATGCCATGAGTGTGCACATGTACATTTATTTTAATTTAGAGTCTTTGAGAGTTTTGTTGCATTTTACAATTTTGTAAGAGAAGCTCCATTTTCTGCTGGAGTTTCTTACACAGGTTCGAATGATTGTAAATAGAGAGTGTTTATGTATTTTTGTATTTATGTAAATAAATAAAAAAATAATAATAATAATACCCTGGCCTATGACTGCCCAGCTTCAAGTCGTCCACCTGCCCACCATTCTCAAAGAATCATCTAAACGATGATGACTTCCTGAGAACTGGAGATGACTATCCCACTGAGCAAGCCAGAAAATGGGAAATTATGTGGTTGCAACCCATGTTTTTATATGCATGAATAATTTGCATAATGTGCGACTCTCTAAGGGGATAGATCAATTTCTATTGGATACTTGGAATTTGAATGCCAGGATGCCTATTGCATCAAATATTTGCATTTGGTCACATTGTTCACAATGAAATATTCATGAAAAACATATTGCTCTGTTATTTTGTTGTGTTTGAGTATTATACAAAATGGTTTTTAGCCATTGCATATTCATGTTAATTATCTTACAGATAATTCTATATGTAGTGTTAAAATTCAACAATTCTCATTGAAATTTGAACATGTACTAATATATTAAATAAAAGGTGCAGATTTGTGGTTAGTGTAGTTTGCAATAATGAATTCTGAACTTACGAAGCTCAGAATTCACTATTGTACAACTATTTTATACTTGGTAATTCTGATTTTTAGGCTATTTGTTACTTCCTTTTATAATGATTCTTTTGTTTTCTGCCAGTTGCTGTTATTTTTGTAACATTTGCATTTATTTAATATATATATATATTTTTTTAACAAGAGTCTCACAGTCCATATCCATGGGATTATTGGCCTCATGAAGATGGCCGATCAGATTGTGGCTACGTTGGTCTTACAAACCTAGGTGCCACATGCTATATGGCATCCTGCATGCAACACCTCTACATGATGCCCCAAGCAAGGACTTCAATTCTCTCTGCCAAGGTATGGTAATGTTAGTTGCATAGACAGGTAACTCTTTTATTTATTTCTTTAAATTTACTTTTTTAATTATTTATTTAATGAATGTATTTTTAATATGAGAAATGTTATGAAACTTATTATTCATCAGTGATGTTAAGTATGCTAATCCTAGAATGGTAATTTACATAAATTAAATATATAGTTCACAATGCAGTTCTTCCTGTTTCTTCATAGAACAGTTCCTCCCCTTTCTTCCTCTAGCAGTGCTATTTTCCATTGGTTATGATTTACAAATCAGTCAGTAATGTGCTATGCCTATTGCGTGTATCAGTACCTTTAGTGGTGAGATTTTAAAATTTGTGTTGAAGCTTAACAAGGAACTATGGCAGCAGCAGCAGTAACAACAGTATAAAATCCAAAGATTGAGCCTAGCCCTGAGGTTAGCTATGGAAAATACACTGAGAGTCAAAGTTCCACTTCAGATTTTACCGTGAATGAGCCAGAATTGTCTGATTGAGTTTATGCCAATTCCTACAATGCTGGAATGCCATATACATTCAGAGAACATAATGGAAAAAAAAACTCTGCACGGTGTTAATTTTTTATGCTAATTTTTAAGCTAATGATAATGCTGATTAATTCAGTAATAACATATAACATGTACATTGCATATTTTCTAAATAAAAGTTTGTTTTGTGACATCTTTTATTGAACAGTATTAATTCACATGAAATTTATATATCTGTACCATTTTTTTTTTTTTACCATTAAATGTTAATATGGTTATCATAACCAGTCTAGAGATAAGTGTATAATGAAACATGACCAATTAATTGCCAAAGCAGAATTATATAATAAAGCTTGAATAATTTCAAGTTGAAGGGTCATTGGAATTATTTTATAATAAAAAAGAAACAAAGTATTTTATATACTAATATCTGTTTATTTGCAAAGACATGGGTTTTGGAGTATGTATAAATTTTTTAAGCCTTTTTAAACTGTCCAGAAAACCACGGAAATTAGACATATATACTAAAACTGTGAAGTAGCAATGTATGTATTTTCTAAAGTTCTTATTAATTCAAATCTTATCCTAAATATATTTAGTTAAAATCGAACCTGAACAAGTAATTTATTATAGTAATATATTAAATTTTATATTGTAATAATAATATATATAACAATTTATTTTCTGACTCTGAAGTCACTGATGAAGTGAAAGTCACATACCATCTGATTTCTATCTGTTATAATTTCAACTGGAAATAAACATATTTAGATCTCACATTAGATCACATATTTAGATCTCCCTGGATATTAGATCTCATATTAGGACCTATGCTTTGATATGTGCAGATCCTAATAAAGGTCCAAATCCATTGCTGAATTCTGTTCTCACCATCTTCAAACAAGTATGATCATCAATACAATGTAGTCGGTGCTACGTTTGACCGATTTTCCAAGAAGAGCAGAAAAGTAGACACTAACAGAGACAACATGGCTGGAAGTCTGGAGATGAGTTATATATAGTGTGTGGAATGATTGCTAAGATAAGTTGTCATCAGTCAGCAGTGGCCAGTTTACTGAAGGTCTTCCTTTGTTTTTTAAACTTATATTACAGGCACTCTGCAGCTAATTAATGTTTACACCATACAGGGAATTTTGAAGAGAATGAAATTTGACAGAGCTCTCCCCCATATGCCATTTACTTTGGAAGCAAACTGGGGGTGGGGGGTAGACTGCATGGTACCAAGAGCAAAAAGAGTAGATGCCAGATAGATGGAGGAAGGAAGATCATATGGTCTGATGAATGTGATGGGGAGTTTAGTCCTGGCCAGCAACAGATATCATTTCAGTTTAGTATTTGTGGGAAGAACTGGCTTGGGAACTTTGTGGACATATCCTATATCTCTGTAACAATTTCATGATCTATGTTTACTACTTGATACAGTATTCCTCCTGACACCTTTAAAATATAGTAGATTTTATGCAATATTCATCAGAACAATAATCCAGGAGAAAGGTATCCCAATAAGTTTTTAAAACGTAGCACTGATGAAGTTACCTACTAGTTACAATATGGTGATCTGGTTTTTGAACATCCAATTTATCAACTTTTGATGTTATGAACAAAAATTTTGGACACTGGAATTCAATTTACAACTCATATCTCAATCTTGAAAACTTTTCTGTGACGTCATAAAGCATCACGTTTTGAAAGAAAATGGATAAAAATGAAATATTCTCAGCTTTTACATGCTGTGTTTGAATATTTAAAAATTTATCATAAACTGTACCTGCAGTTAACTAGAGCACACTATTTAAAATATATTTGCAGTAAAATGTAAGCCAAGCACACATAAAGAAAGTGCAGCTTACCAATAGTATATTTAGATAAAGGTGATTTTAAAATAATTTAATTAATTCATTGCCTGGAGTTTGTGGGGTGGATCCTGTTTGCTGTTTTCTCTGAAGTCATTTCTTCTTGACAGTGATGAATAAGCGGCATTTTGACTTGTAGTAGGAGCTAAGGAGTTAACAAATTGTAAGCATGAAATAGGAAAGTGTTTCACCCATGTTTGTTTATTTCTATTTAAATTATAATGTGATGATCATTTTCAATACACAACTCCAAAGCCATTGTGCTAAACTGCAGTGCTATAGTGATATATTTTTTTCTAAGCATTAACATTATTTTCTACTTATATAATTCATTAATTCATAAGTAAACCTCCTGAAATGCAGTCCACCTGTATTGTGCATTGCATTAGATATTATTCTTTTAAAATATTATTGTTAAAAAATTTAAATTTTTTTGTTAGGAACATATACATAAATCTTGTGGTTGTTCCTGTTGTCATGCACTTTTTGAACACATCCTCTCATTCTACCATTATATCTATAGGAAAATTGTTCATGACTTGAACTTTCTGAACTACTTGTCAGTTACTTGTGGCATTTGTGAATTGGGAGGTTACTGTATTGAAGTGATATTATTCTTCTTTTCTGCTAGGCTATTTTCACTTACTTCTATAGAAGTAAGAATAGTGATCAAACCTTTACAATTTTTTATTATAAAAAAATGTAGAAGTTTAATCTTTTCTACAAAATAATCATAATACATCATAAGTATTATTTTTAATGAATGTTTAATTATGTTTTGTTCAGCAGATAAATTCAGAGAGTAAACATGAAAATACTTTAAAAGAGCTTCAAAGAATGTTTGCTTATCTTCTGGTAAGTGAAAAGAAGATGAAATATATATTAATATAAACTAATTTTATTATTATTTTTTGTTTTTCATTATATTATATTAATTTCTGTTTTACAGAATAGTGTATTTCTGCTTCTTAATAGTGAATTTACAAGGAATAAAATTTCTCACATTGCCTTTATGTCTATTGAAATATAAATATTTCATTTACATGTCAGTGGATGATATTGTTTTGCAAATTTGAATGAATATTTTGACAGCGACTAAAGTTGCTTTTAGAATATTTAACGACATACATGATATTTTCTCAAAACTAAAAGTATATATATATATATTTTTTTTTTTATTAATGAGAAATTCATTTGAATCTTAAAATTGTGTTCTCAACATAAAGCTAAACCAGAATTTATGAATAAGAACATCCTTAGAATGATAGTCTGGTCTTAAGTTTGATTACCCCCCCCCTCCCCAGTATTATCTATGTGGTGCAAGGAAGCAACAGACTTTTGTACTCAGGCAAAAGGCGCCTCCGTCTGCTGGGAAGGAGCAGCAGTGCGTAGCACACTCTTCTTGATTAGACCGGGGTTCGAGCCCGTCACCACCAAATACGGAAGATGCGGAAAGGTCAGGAAATGACCTCCGCATATCCCGAAGCAAAATGGCATTAGTTGCTAATGCTCCTAAAAACCAAACAACAAACAAACCTCAGGCAAAAAAAAAAGTAGATAAAAAAATACAAATTGTGTGCTTCCTTCCTCATGAAGGTAATTTCCAAGAAATTCAGTCATCCCAGAATATTTTCAAACTGTCAGCCTCAGCTACCTTGAAAGCAACTTGTTCCAGTAATCAACAGCTCGCTAACTAAAAGAAAACTTCCTACAACTAATCCAAACCTCTTCCTCTGTAATAAGAATTTATGGCCCCTAGTTTGGAATTCTTTATAACAGTGAATATTCCACCTTCATTCATTCATTTTATTATCCTCTCTCAGAGCTTTTAAACCTCAGTCAGATCACCTCCAAGGTTGCCCCTTTTCTGATCTTACAATGCAAGCTGCCCTTCTTTTGACCCTTTCAAGAAGTTTAGTGTCTTCAGATGAGGTCTTCATACTTGACACAGTCTTACAATTTTGTACAAGGCAATTGTAAGACTACGGGATATTGTTTGAAAAATCATTAATAGGACACCATAGGCTTTCATCGCCACCTGTTTACACTACTCAGAAAATTTCATATCTGCCCATGTCATAACTCTCATATTCCTTTCTTCCTCCACTGTTTCTAATATGACCCAACAAAGTGTATAAGTTGTTTTGGCATTGCTATTTCCCAATTGTAAGACCTCGCATATTTTTTCATTAAAACATAGCTATGAAAATCAGAAAAAATAGTGGTCCAAGAACTGATCTTTGGGGGATCAGTTCTTGGACCGCTTCTTCTGATCACCCCACTTCTGATGTTACACCAATCTGAAGAATTTCCATTAATCACAACCTTCTACCCTGCAATCCATCTTAGAATCTTACCAGTAATTCCATGTTCCAGCTAATACAGTGACCTCTCATTGGTGACTGAATTAAATGCTTTGCTAAAATCCAAATAAACTGTGTCAAAATAACCAATAAATTAGTTAAACATGATTTTCCCTTACCATAACCAAGTTGTGTTCCTTCAGAATGCCATTTCTATTAAAATGTCTCTGGATTGCACTCTTAACCGTTGCCTCTAAGATTTTTTTCTACCACTGAATCAGACTAAACTGGTCTGTAGTTACTGACTTCACTCTTAGAACTGCTTTTACGTATTGGTGATATGGGTTCAAACAAAACCTCCTCAATTAAAGTGCAAAGTAGGACAAAAGCCCTCTTTTAATTAAGGTTAGTTAAAGTTAAACATGAAAACAGCCTCCATTTTTTTCTGTTTTCAGACTTTTTCACGTTTATAAAAATATTAAAGAGGGGGTCTTTAGAAATAGAAAAAAAAAAAAAAAAAAAAAAAACTAAATTTTTAGTTGTTTTTTTTTTCTCTTACTTTTTTTCACTGCTACTTTTTTTTTTTTGCTTCAGTAGTATTTATTTATTGTAATATTATATTAACTTTTTTAATATAATAATATAAGTTTTAGATTTTTAGATGACTCATTAAAGAAATAGAACCATACTTTATCATTTGTAAATATGTTGTTAATAATCTTAATATAACTTCTTTAAACTTTAGGAAAGTGAGAGAAAAGCTTATAACCCTCGAAGTTTTTGCAAAGTGTATACCATGGATCATCAGCCACTAAATACTGGAGAACAGAAAGACATGGCAGAGTTTTTTACTGACCTTATCAGTAAACTTGAGGAAATGACGCCACAGCTGGTACGAATAATATAAATATGTATTTATATATAATTTGTCCTTTTAATTTCTATTTATATTTACTCAAAACTTTCTTTTTCAGAAAGAACTTGTCAAAAAACTTTTCTGTGGTGTCATTTCCAACAATGTGGTTTCTTTGGTAAGTTTTTTACTTTTTTATTGCTAAATATGTTACTTTATCTGAATGGATTTGTAAAATAATAATGTAGACCTTATGTCAGAAATTACGAAAAAAAAAACGATAAGTTTTTGCTTATTATTTACATAATTGTTATTTTATATTGTACTTAATACGTTGTCTTATAGTTCTAATTACGATGATTATTTTTATTTTAATTTGTATAAACAGTTTTTGTAGATATACATAATACTTTATAAAACCGTTATTTCATTCGAATATTGCAGGCATTGTTTTTGTATATAGTGATAGGGAATTCAAATTTTTAATTGAGGTAGTTAGGTAGCTCTAACGTATAATTATAGAAACAGTAATACGCTTCACTGTTTCTATTAGATAGCGTAGTATTGACATTTAATTTAATTTAATTTAATTTATTGATCTTATTAATTTAAAATATCATGCCCCAAACTAGACCAGCAAAGCAACGGGCACAAAGTGGCAGGAGTGCTGTGACTTGGGGGAGAACTGAGGGGGGCGATTCTCCAACGCATCACAGGCTAAAAAAATGTGCAACTTGTGAAATGTTTGCCGAACTATCTGAAACGGAACATGATATTGCCATGGGGGATGTCTTTGTGTGTGCGCGATGTAAGGAAATCAGGCGACAACTCAGCGTTGTTATGGGCCTATATGAGAGTTTGAAGGACAGGGTGGATGCCCTCGAAAGATCTAAATTGAGGGGCCCATCAGGCTCTCAGCTGCCCACATCAACGCCAGAGCTTGCACTTGGTCATCACGCAACACAGCGGCAACTCCCAAGGCAGATTGCGCTGGTCCCAAAGGAACTGGTAGTTGTTGGTGACTCTATTGTCAGGGAAACGGGAAATATCCTTTGTAGAAAGGATAGATGGAACAGGACCAGGGTATGTCTGCCAGGGGCAAAGGTTGATGACGTTGTAGAGCAGATATCATCTTTTAAGGGCACAAAAGGTGATATAGTTGTACACATTGGCACTAATGATATTAAGAGTAGGAGACCGGCAGAATTACTTAACAAGTACAGGTCACTGATGAAAAAAAGCCGTGAATTAGGGTTGAATTTGAAAGTGTCTGCAATTCTGCCCAGACACGATAGGAGGGAGTATATGATGAGAGCCTTGTCGATCAATTCGGCCCTGGAAAGATTGTGCAAGGCTCAAGGGGTAGAATTTTTTCAGCCTGGACTGTACTTGTTAACAGGAGAGATTGCTTCTACAGGGATGGGATACACTTAAATAGAAAGGGTGCAAGAATATTTGCTGATGCTATCGAGGCAGTGTTAGGTGGGTCGGAAAACTGATAGCTTGGGGGGATACAAGGACTAATAGTTTAACAGTAGCTGTAGGCAGAGGTGAAGGTGATTCTTGCACAATTTCTATTAGAATAAGTAGCGACCTGGAGCGAGGGGTGTTGGGGGTTTCAGGGACTAATGTCAGTCATCGTGAAACAGGTGGGTATATGGGATGTGTTAGAGTGGCTGGGAATAGGAATAGGTGCATGTATACTTGCATGTATACCAATGCTAGAAGTATAGTAAATAAATTTGATGAATTTGAAGTGCTGGTCAAGACATCAAAGGTGGATATTGTTGGGATATCAGAGACGTGGTGTCACACAGATATAAGGAATGCCGAACTGGAATTTGGGGAGTACAATGTGTACAGAAAGGATAGGCAGAATAGGAAGGGAGGAGGTATTATGCTGTTAATAAAGAAAAACATAAAATCAAAAGAAGTGCATCCAGTTGATATAGATGAACAGTGCACTGTTGAGTCAGTTTGGTGTGACATAAGCACTGCGAAAGCAAAAATTAGAGTAGGAGTGTGCTATAGGCCTAATGACTCGAATGAGTACAATGAACAATTGTACAGAGAAATAGAGTGGGCTAGTAGATCAGAATGTCTTATAATGGGGGATTTTAACTTCCCAGATATTGACTGGAACTTGTGGGTTGGGCACTCACACACTAGTTTGAATTTTGTGGATTTATTGGATGATTGTTTTCTGCAGCAGCAAGTTCGAGAAGCAACCAGAGAAAGTAATACTCTTGATCTGGTTATCAGCAGTGATCATTCATGTATTAGGAATTTGCAGATAAAAGAACCACTAGGTGGCAGTGATCACAGTGTACGGACGTGGGATTTACTTAAAGATTTAATTACCATCAGGGGTAAAGGAAAGGGTTTTTGCTTCCGTAAAGGCGAGTACAGTGGTCTCCGACAGTTTTTAAATTCTGTACAGTGGGATCAACTGACGATGTTACCAACAGTAAATTCTAAGTGGGAAGCATTCCAGGAATTAATCGTGGAAGCTACTAAAAGTTTCATACCTATTAAGAAATATTGTTCAAGGTTTAGGCCTAAATGGTTGTCAAATGAATTAATTAGACTCGTAACAGAGAAGAAAAATGCATGGGATGTATATAAATTATCAAGCGAATCTAAGTTAATCTGTAATCTAATATAAGTTAATCTGTAATCAGGTCACAAAGGAGGTTCGGCAGGCGAAGGCAGATTACGAGAAATCCTTGGCAAAAGATTCTAAGAAAAACAGCAAGGATTTCTTTACTTATATAAACTCTAAAAGGAAGGGGATGAATCTGATTGGTCCACTTGACATCGATGGTTCGACTGTTGATGATCCTGCTCAGATAGCAAACAAACTGAATGAGTATTTTGCATCTACATTCACACGTGAGGAATTATTAAGGTTTGAAAATGGCAGAAGGTGATCAAATTGTAGCAGGGTGCTTAATGATCTTGTAATAACTGAGAGCAAAGTGGAAGAGAAATTGTTGAAGTTAAACGTAAGAAAAGCACCTGGGGTGGATGGGATCTATCCAGTTATATTAAAGGAGGCGGCAAAGCAACTAAGCAAACCCTTAGCCATAATTATGAGAGCATCCTTGGACTCAGGGGAGGTTCCCACGGACTGGAGATGTGCAAATATATCCCCAATTCACAAAGGGGGATCGAAGGATGACAGGAGTAATTACAGACCAGTTAGTTTAACTTCTGTTCCAGGAAAAATAATGGAGTCGCTGGTTAAAGATGCATTGCAGGATCATCTAGACAAGACTGCAGCAATAATTCAGACACAGCATGGGTTTGTTAAGGGAAAGTCTTGTCTGACAAATTTGATAGGATATTATGATGTGGTTACAAAGGAACTGGATGCAAAAAATAATTTTATATCATATATTTGGATTTCAGGAAAGCTTTTGACACTGTTGTGCATGGAAGACTATTGTACAAATTGGAGCAGAATGGTATTAAGGGTAAGTTGCTATAATGGATAAAAGGATGGTTAAGTGCGAGAAGACAGAGAGTGGTAATCAATGGGTGCTGCTCTTCTTGGACTAATGTTATTAGTGGTGTCCCACAGGGTTCGGTGTTAGGTCCACTGTTGTTTTGTATATTTATCAATGATATTGATGAAGGTATATCAGGCTTAATGTCGAAGTTTGCAGATGATACAAAGGTTGGCAGGGTTGTTAATGACAGTAATGGCAGTGTGCTACTGCAACAGGATCTAGATAATTTGGGCAGTTGGGCTAAGAAGTGGCAACTGAAGTTTAACCTTGACAAATGCAAAGTACTGCATACGGGTAGAAGTAACCCCAGAGAAACGTACCAACTGTGTGGTACTACACTTAAGGTGATAGAAAATGAAAAAGACCTGGGAGTAATTGTGCAGGCAGATATGAAGTTTTCTGAGCAATGCAGACAGGCTGCCAGGGTAGGTCATGGGGTTTTGTCAATGATATATAGGAATTTTGCTAGCAGGGAAAAGGAGGTGATTATCCCTCTGTATAAGACAATGGTCAGGCCACGCCTTGAGTACTGCGTACAGGTCTGGAGGCCTCATTTTAGGAAGGATGTAGATTTACTTGAGCGTGTACAGAGAAGGGCAACAAGATTGTTGAGGGGAATGAAGGGAACCTCTTACCAAGAGAGGCTTAAGTTCTGCAAATTGCAGTGGCTGGAGACTAGGTACCTGCACGGTGATCTGATTGAGGTATATAAGGCCTTGAATGGGTTGAGCATGCTGAATTCTGATGGGATCCTTCCACTTGTTCAGATTATGAATCTAAGGGGGCATAAATTCAAATTAAGAAAAGACAGATGTAGAATAGATGTGTGGAAATTTGCCTTTAGCCAGCGGGTGGTTAATTGCAGGAACAAACTTCCATCTGTCGTTGTGGAAGTTGATAGGTTGAGTAAATTTAAGGAGGAACTGGACAGGAATTTGGAGGGAATGGTGTGATTTTTTTTTTTTTTTTTTTTTGGCTGATGCTGCATAAGCTCATACATTTGCTTTCTTGCATCACATGCCACTACTACTACTACGACTAGTCAAATGTAGATTACAGAACTTTTTTAACACATTTTAAAAAAATTATATTTCAATATACAAATAATTTATAAGATCATTACTATTGCATTTCCTTTAGGTTAAGCTGCTGATTAATATTAGTTTCTTTAAAATATTGTTTTTGGTATATGGTTTGAATTAATTTGAAGAAAAATACTATTGAAGAAAAAATCGTCAAGAGAAGGGTACAAAAAAATAAATTTTTATCATAAACACACATGCAAACAAACATTCAATACACATACACCCATTCATTGATTCAGACTGTGAAATACTTTGAATTGATTGAATGTGTAAGAAATTTTGAAAACATTCATTACTGGTATCTATTCATGCTTTGATATTATGGAAGATGTGCATACTTGCTGCTCATGTGTAGAGTGGTTGTTGCATTCAGCATCCGGCAAGGAGTCCTTATGAAAGAGAATTTTCGGATATGATTGACTTGTATATCTAGGCATTATAATAGGCAATCATTAATGGAGTTAACTTAGGTTCTGTCACAGGTGGTGGTTTGAAGATTAGTGATACAGTCTATACCATATAATATTAATTTGGACAGAGGCTGTCACACTCATACCACCTTTGAAGCTGTAATAGATGAGATGGACATTTATGTATGTTTTATTTTTATCATGAAAATGTTTTTGGTTTTTATACATGTCAATGTATGGGCAATTTTTCATTGTATAGTCTCTCTGCAATAAAAATTATCATTATTACTTGAATTATAGGTTTTGTATAGTGAACTCATTGCCATTATATTACTTTGTTTGCTGTGTTAAAACATACTCTTTCGTTGAGTAAAAAATTAGAATTTAAGTTACTAAAACTCAAGTCAATATTTGAGTAAAGGCTTCATGCATGTGAAAGTTGGTGCATACACAAATGAGGCTTTTTTCGAAATTACGTACATTACTTTTGTTTTTTTTTTTTTAATGAAAGCTACAGTGGTGCTCAAAAAATTGCATTACCTCATTTTTTAGGTTGTTTATCCTTATACTGGCAGCTAATCTTTTAGAAATAGCTGAAAAAAAAAAACATAAATAAATAATAACAATACACATATGAAACTCTTAATTGAAAAATTTACTTTTATGCCTTATGGGTAAACATAAAATGAAATAAGTACTTTTCTCCAAAATAACAGCATGTTACTTATGGTTCATATAGTAAAAATTCTATGAAGGAAGCAATTTTTCATTACTTTGCTCATACTAGGATGACAGGCACTATATGTGTAAGACCACATTTGGAATACTGTGTTCAAGTTTGGAGACCTCATCTGAAAAAAAAAGACATTGAGCTTCTTGAAAGGTTCCAGAGACAGGCAACATGAATGGTGAGATTGGCAGAAGGATGATGTATAAGGAAACACTGATTATGTGGGCAACAGAACTTGGCAACCAAGCACCTCAGAGGTGACCTGAGTGAAGTCTATAAGGGTCTGAGAAAGATTAGTAAAATGAATGAAGGTGAAATTCTCACTGTTATAAAGAATTCCAGAACTATGGGTCATAAATTCAAATTACAGGGTTTGAGGTTTATAGGAAGCTTTCTTTTAGGCAGAGAGTCATTGATTTCTGGAACAAGTTGCCCTTGCAGGTAGTTGAATAAATTCAAACAGTTTGAATAAATTCAAAAGTCAACTGGAAAGTTATCCTTGTGAAGAGGGAAGCATATAATTTGTATTTTCTTATCTAGTTGGTGTTTTTTTTTTTTTTTTTTTTTTGGCCAGTGCAGCAAAAGCCTGTGATACAAAGTTCAAGAGATCTGAATTTTCACATTTGTAGTAATGAGGTCCCCGAAAAGTGTCAAAATTTTACTGTTATTTATTATTATTATTTTATTTATTTTTTTGGTACATACTGTATATCTAAGAATAATAATAAATAATAATAATATCAAAAATAAATTAGTAAAATAAAATAAAAACAAAAGCCTTGTCTAACAATACAGTAATAGGAATAACATATTTTTTAAAGATTTTATTTTATTTGTAAGATAAACTAAGAAAAAAGCAATTACAGAAATGAAAATATTGCACAGTATATATTTTGATATATACAATATTTTAGTATCACAGTAAAAAAAATTACAATCTTAATATAAAAGTAGACATGCAAACCATTAACTTTTTAATAAATGAATCTAATTTAAAGAATCCAATGTTGTTTGTACAGTTTTTGTCCTATATCTATTTTTTAAATGCAGCACAGACATTATCTAATGCAATAGTTGTTTCTTTATTAACATTACTGTAGGCCAACACATTCTCTATTATGTTCAGTGAATTTTGGGCATCTTTTTTAGATTGCAGTTCTTCACTTTTGCCATCACTGGTAACAAAAACATCATTTTGTTTGGTGCTCAATAGCTCTTCTGGTGTTGGCATAGATGATGAAGTTGCAGTGGTAGCAACTTCATCATCTACCTTCACAAACTTCTCAAATTCGCTAACAAAATCCACATGCTCCTTCAAATTCCTACATTCCTCAATGTTGCTATTGCATACATCTGCTGGACCATGTTTTTCGTGATATTTTCTCCAAAGCCACTCTTTCTGAAACAGTTGATTACACTTGATACAATACTGTCCAAAACAATAACAAAATTATGGATAGCGTCCAAGACATTCCAATTTGGCAGCAAATTGTTCCCTCCTATGTGGCAGATCAAGTACCTGTATGCTCTCTTGAGGTTATAAATAATGCCTTGATCCAGTGGTTGCATTAAACTGGTGGTATTCGGGGATAAAAACAACAGCTGTATATTTGTCAACTTAGTGTCTCAGCAGAATGTGCTGTACAACGATCTAGAATCAAGTGTTCCTTTTTTCTGAAGCCATTCTTCTGTCCACTTTTGATAACCAAGACTGAAAAATTTTGACTGTAAACCAAGCATTTCTATTGGCTTCATAAACACAGGGAAGTTGGTTAACTGCTTTAAAACATCTTGTCTTGGAAAACTTACGAATCACAAATGGGTGTAGTTTTGTACTGCCTGAATCTGAATTGCAGCATAACAGAAGTCTGTTTACTAAAATTTCACCATGACAAAACTCTCCTCGAACAGCAAATGTTTTGTTTGGCAGAAAATTATAAAATAAACCTGTCTCGTCAAGGTGAAAAATGTCCTTTGCCTCATATTTTTCAAGAATGTGCTGTACAGAACACACCAGTCTGTAGCCTTTTCTTTGTCAACTAATCCAGACTCACTGCAAACATTTCACAAAACCAAGTTATTCCTGTCTTTAAATCTTTGGAGCCAACCACTGCTGCATTTGAAGTCACTAATTCCATGTTGCTGAGCTAGATAATTTGCCTTTTCTTACAAAATCAGACCTGATATTTGAAAATTATATGCACACATTTGCTGGTACCACTCAAAAAGTTTTGTTTCAAGCTCCTTGTGTTTTCAACCAGAAATTCGTTTCATGTTTTTCATTACTGCTCCAGTGTCACGTACTTCTTCAAGTCTTTTTCTGTTTTTCAGTATTGTATATAAAGTAGGTGAAGGGATGTTGTATTCTTTTGCAATGTCTGTTTTGCTTCTTTCTATCCTATCAGCATCTTGTATAATTTTTAGTTTAATTTCCAGGCTAATTCTGTCCGTTTACGTTTTGTCACCATAACACTGCTAGATAAGATTTAATATAGAAAAATTTTAATTAATTTAATAGCACAAGTTCCAAAAAAGACATCAGCTCGAGATAAAATGGTACAAAAAATAAATCACCCCCCCCCCCCCCCCCCCCCAGTTTATTTATGAAAACCCCAAACACGAGAGGTATTGGAACCTATAGTACTTAGTACCGTGCATGGTTTGGAGATTGAGAAGATGAAAGAAGATATTTGTTGACATTAGACTTGAACTTCTGTACACTTTAATTTTCAAAAAATGCGTATGAAGGAAGGTTGTTTCAGAAAGTGGCAGTTGAATGAATAAATGAGGAAGATGAAAAGTTGGTTTTGTGAGTTTGAAGTTGGACAGTAAATGGACATTGGCTGGTGGCAGCACGTGTTTGGACTGTTTTTAAAGAGAGAGAGCGGGAATTATAAAAGCCAATTCAGAAGAACTGTGCCCATGGAGGTATCTGTAAAAAAGGCATGCAGCAGAAACAGAATTTCTATGAGACAGAGAGTGAAGAGACTCTGTTAGAGATGAGTCATTAATTAACCTAACTGTGCCTTTTGAATGGAATGTAGAGGAATGGAGATTAGAAGTCAGGATAATCCCCAAAAGAGATATATCATCTTGCCTAGAAATTGGAGTGTCACCAAAGATAAGCATAGGAGCAGAAGAATCCTTTTTGCAAGATATAAGACAGGACTGAGTTTTAGAAGGATTGAATTCAACTAAGTTGTCTTTACCCCACTGGAGAATGACCTGGAGATAGGCATTTAAGGAATTCGTAGCGGATATTCGAAAAGTTGAAGCTGATTGAGCAGGGCGAGTTTCTGAAACTGGAAAGTGGAATACAATCTGCTGTTGTCAGCAAAACTATGGATACAATTTTCGGTCAAGGGAAGAAGGTCATTAATATACAAGAGGAAAAGAGTGGGGGAAAGAACTGAACCATGGGGGACACCAGCATTAGTGGAGAAGTTAGTAGACAGATAGCCATCTACCATCACCCTCAGTGAGCAGTCAGAGAGAATACTGGATAACCAATTACAAAAAACAGTTGGCAAACCATAAGATGGAAGCTTGTTTAGAAGACTTTTGTGCCAAACACGATCAAAAGCCTTTGAGATGTCAAGAGCAACTGCTTGTGTTTCACTGAACTTTTCCATTGAATTTGTCCATAGATGGGTAACATAAGCCAGAATATTAAAAGTGGATCGACACTGATAAAATCCATACTGGCAATCATTGATGAGATGGAAGGTTTCTAGATAGTTTAATAAGAGTTTGTGGTTAATTAATTTCTCCATTACTTTAAAAAGATTAGAAGTAAATGGAATGGGACGATAATTGGATGGGAATGATTTGTCACCCTTTTTAGGAACTGGCTGGATATGAGCAAATTTCCAAGTAGAAGGAAAAACACCTGTGGAATAAGAAATTGAAAAAAGTTGGCAAAGTGCAGGAGTAAGTTCAGGAGCACAGGTTTTGAGAACAAGTGGTGAAATACCATCAGGACCTGGAGCTTTCTTAGCATCAAGATTCCTCAAAATCCTTCTGACTTCCTTTTGACAGAAGACCACAAGTTGCATTAAATGGAGTGTGTTGGTAATGGTGAGAGGTGTTTATTAATACAAGAGTTGGAAGAAAAATGGGATGCTAGCAGGTCAGCCTTATCCTTGGCTGAAGTGACAATAAAACTATCTGGTTTTGATAGGGGGGGGGGGAGCAGAGATGGGAAACAGCCTTATCCTTGGCTGAAGTGACAATAAAACTATCTGGTTTTGATAGGGGGGGGGGGAGCAGAGATGGGCAAAAGTTGTGGCCAATAGCTTTGGCAAGAACTACAATGCTCGGCTACCATTGGGGCAAGAAGAAAGTTTTCTACTCTTAGCCTGTTCAAAATCTGGTTTGAACTGATTCATAATTGCTTTACAATTGTTGCAAACTTTGGTGTAGGCAAAAATTGAAACTAAAGAATCGGAAACAAGCCAATTACAATATGCAACATTCTTCTGTTGAACAAGCTTAGCACATTTATTGGGAAAAAAAAGTTTATATAAAGGACGAGATTTTAAAGTGGAGTTTGGAATAAAGGATTCCATTCCTACAAGAATAATTTCACTGACATGGTCTAAGCCAAGAGTGGCCAACTTAATTTGTAATGCAATCTACTTTTTTTATTTAAAATGTGCCGCGATCTACCATCTCAAGAATTTCATTGCATATGGTTCAACACATATTGAAAATTGTTGTTTATAAATTTTAAAATTAAAAAGTATTCAGAATTCTTAATTTAATTTAATTTAAATATTTATTAAATAAAAATTTAAATATATTTAAATTTTTAATTTATGTGAAGTTTGCATCTTCATGTCATCTGCCAAGCTTTCTAAATCGTGAATATATTGTGATAAGGCCGACAGTAAAGAATTTTCTGAATGCAAGTCCTTAAGATTAGAGCGATTCTTCGTCTTTGTTTCAAATATGAAAAGGCCAATTCATATAGATATGTGGATCCAAATTAGGAATTTAAAAGTTCACTGCATTTTGTTTTTACATTTGGGTGCTTCTCTCGGCAAATACAGTCAGTCCTCATATAACACGTGTTTACACTACACGAATTCGATCATACACGATTTATAAATAGAGGAACGATATCTTATATAACACGAACCGAATTCGCTTATGCACGATTCGCCTTTGTGTTTACAAGAAATGGCTGTCGAACGCGGAATCACCCCAACCGAACGCAACACGATAGGAATGAAGAAGATTCTGAAAATGAATTTATGTGTTTTATATCAGTGAAGGGGAAACACATTTCACCATAATAACGTAAAAACCAACACAATTCCAGCTATCGGTATAATCGCAAATGCAATTAGATGGAGTTTACTACCAGTTTATAACAGATTCCACTAGCAGAAACGAAACTGGAAATTCTTTTTATTGTTTTATGGTAGTAACCCCCATAAATGTGCTTTAGTAATAATAGTGTATCTGTTAATAGTGTATCTCGGCCTTTACGGTGTTGTTTATTCAGTTGCTATAACTGCGCAGCTTTGTTTATATGTATTAAGCGTGCCTCCTCGTTTTGTAATTGCGCTTTATTCCCTAAAAATTAGTAAAATACTTAAAAGGTGTGAAAAGGAAGCGTCCCGGCGAAGACACTGCAGATTCAGAGAGAGCAAAAAAAAAAAAGCAATATCGATAAACAGAGGCGGACTGGGTCAAAAATTCTTACCCGAGAAAATTTATAGTGGCCTCATACTACGGTTTATGGCCAAAATCACACCGGCCTCTGGTAAGGCTTACGGCCAGTCCGCCTCTGTTGATAGAGAAAAAAATATGAAATTGTGAAACGCTTTGAGCGAAATGAAAGACCATGTGATATTGCACGTGCTACAGACCTAAATGAGGCAACGCCGAGAATTACAAAGAATGCAGAGAAAATAAAAACAACTTTCATAGCGGGAACAACTCAAAATGTAATTAAAATCCATTAGATTAAGACACAAAGAATTGGAAGAGATGGAACGGCTGTCATCTGTTTGAATAGAAAATCAAACAAAAAACAAGTTTGCTTACGATAGAAGCAAAAGCGTTAGCAATATTTTATTACGTAATAGTCGTAATTAAATACTTAAGCATTTTATTACGACTTACGTATTATAATTTATACTTATGTATTATAAAATACGTAAGTATTTTATTACAACTATTTCATTTAATATAATAAATTTTTTACGAATAAAATACGTATTTTATTCATAAAAATACTTTTTTAGTATTAAAAATACTAAAAATACTTTATTATAAAGTATTTTTAGTATTTTTAATAGTATTTTTATTTTTTATAATAAATAATAAAAAATATTTATTTTTTATTATTTATTATATTATAATAAAAAATATATTATATTTTTATTACGTATTTTAATCGTTATAAAATACTTACGTATTTTATAACGATTAAAATACGTAATAAAAATATAATCGTTATAAAATACGTAAGTATTTTATAACGATTAAAATTACCTGATTATTTATTGTGTTTGGTAATGTTTTGGTTCCAAATGTGTGTTCAATCTTGGGTGGTCGGCACCTAACCCCACTTTTCCCATAGGGCCTGTTGTTTATATTGCACGATTTTGCATTGCTCGAGGGTTTCTAGGAACACAACTATCATGCTAAACGAGAACAGACTGTATTTCCAAAAGTGTTTTTCTGGTGATCTGTATTTGAGGACGATATTATTTTGCAATGTAATAATTTCCTTTTCAAGTAATATTTTCTCCATGTGATATTTTCTCAATCTTGTAGGATTCCATTCCTACAAGAATAATTTCACTGATGTGATCTAAGCCAGGAGTGGCCAACGTAATTTGTAATGCAATCTACTTTTTTTATTCAAAATGTGTCGCGATCTACCATCTCAAGAATTTCATTGCATATGGTTAAAAGAGTTAATCAACACATATTGAAAATGCTCAGTGATTTTTTCCTGCAATTTGTTTCCTATCTAAGTCAATATTAAACGGATAAAAATGTATTGAACAATGACTTCAATTGTTTTTAAATCACCGAATCTGGTTTCAAAATCATCCACAACTTTCTCAATTTCAGAAACATATTTCTCACTATTAAATTTAAAAACAGGATTTCACATGTAAGTATTGCTTGGTACACCCAGGATCCTGAGCTGGATATTATCATTCTTCTCTTCCTTGGTGATTTCTTTCTCTCTCTCTCTCTCTCTCTCTCTCTCTCTCTCTCTCTCTCTCTCTCTCTCTCTCTCAGGGTAACTCAGAAATGTTTTTTTTTTGGCCGGATTTTGACATGAACCTCAGGCTTCCTTGCACCATATGGCTAATAATAAAAATAATAAATAATATTTTTGCAAATGATCTTGCCTACTTGCAAAATGTTAGAATTTTTTTTCTTTGAGATCCTTAGCCATTGCCAAAAATTGATATTTATATGCAGCAATATTACTAATCATTTCACCCACATTTTTATTTTTTCGAAATTCAGATCACTTTAATTTTCTGGTAAAATCTGACAAAAAAGCCAGATCACATCGTGTATCTTCTAGCTGCTGATAATCATCTCCCCTTTGATGAGCAATTTTTTTTTTATTTCATTCAGCAAATTTCGAAATCTCTGTAGAAACTTACTCCAACTCAGCCACCTCACGTAGTAGTAGTAGTAGTAATAGTAGTGGCATTATGCTCAAGCAAAGCTACATCCTTCCTAAAATGAGGCCTCCAGATCTGTACACAGTACTCAAGGAGTGACCTGACCGTTGCCTTATATAGAGGGACAATCACCTCCTTTTCCCTGCTAGCAAAATTCCTGTATATCATTGACAAAACCCCATGACCTGCCCTGGCAGCCTGTCTGCATTGCTCAGAAAACTTCATATCTGACTGCACAATTACCCCAAGGCCTTTCATTTTCTACACAGTTGGTACATTTCTGTGGAATTACTTCTACCCATATGCAGTACTTTGCATTTGTCATTGTTAAACTTCAGTTGCCACTTTTCAGCTCATCTGCCCAAATTGTCTACATCCTGTTGCAATAGCACACTGCCATTACTGTCATTAACAACCCTGCCCACCTTTGTATCATCTGCAAACTTGGACACTAAGCCTGATATACCTTCATCAATATCATTGATAAATATACAAAACAACAGTGGGCCCAACACTGAACCCTGTGGGACTCTACTAATAACATTAGTCCACGAAGAGCAGCACCCATTGATTACCACCCTCTGTCTTCTCCCACTCAACCATCCTTTTATCCATTGTAGCAACTTACCCTTAATACCATTCTGCTCCAATTTGTACAATAGTCTTCCATGCAACAGTGTCAAAAGCTTTCCTGAAATCCAAATATATGATATCAAAATTAATTTTTTTGCATCCAGTTACTTTGTAACCACATCATAATATCCTATCAAATTTTTCAGACAAGACAAACAAACCCTTAACAAACCCATGCTGTGTCTGAATTATTGCTGCAGTCTTGTCTAGATAATCCCGCAATGCATCTTTAACCAGTGACTCCATTATTTTACCAGGAACAGAAGTTAAACTAACTGGTCTGTAATTACTCGTGTCACCCTTCGATTCCCCTTTATGAATTGGGGATACATTTGCACATCTCCATGTGGGGATCTCCTCTGAATCCAAGTATGCTCTCATAATTATGGCTAAGGGTTTGCTTACTTCCTTTGCCACCTCCTTTAATATAACTGGATAGATCCCATCCACCCCAGATGCCTTTCTTATGTTTAACTTCAACAATTTCTCCTCCACTTTGCTCTCAGTTATTACAAAATCATTAAGCACCCTGCTACAATTTGATAACCTTCCATTTTGAAACCTTAATAAGTCTTCATGGTTGAATGTAGATGCAAAATACTCATTCAGTTTGTTTGCTATCTGAGCAGGATCATCAACAGTCGAACCATCGATATCAAGTGGACTAATCAGATTTATCCCCTTCCTTTTAGTGTTTATATAAGTAAAGAAATCCTTGCTGTTTTTCTTAGCATCCTTTGCCAAAGATTTCTCGTAATCTGCCTTCGCCTGCCTAACATCTTTTTTAACTTGATTACAGATTAGCTTATATCTGCCATAGGTTTCTGTGTCACCTGATAATTTATATGCATCCCATGCAATTTTCTTCTCTGTCACGAGTCTCATTAGTTCATTTGACAGCCATTTTACCATAAACCTTAACAGTATTTCTTAATAGGTATGAAACTTTTAGTAGCTTCCACGATTAATTCCTCGAATGCTTCCCACTTAGAATTTGCTGTTGTTAACATCATCAGTTGATCCCACTGTGCCGAATTTAAAAACTGTCTGAGACCTGTAGTCACCTTTACAAAGCAAAAACCCTTTCCTTTACCTCTGATGGTAATTATATCTTTAAGTAAATCTCACATCAGTACACTGTGATCAGTGCCACCTAGTGGTTCCTTTATCTGCAAATTCTTAATACACGAATGATCACTGCTGATTACCAGATCAAGAATATTACTCTCTCTGGTTGCCTCTCGAACATGCTGCTGCTGCAGAAAACAATCATCCAACAAATCCACAAAAGTCTTACTAGTATGCGAGTGACCAACCCACAAGTTCCAGTCAATATCTGGGAAGTTAAAATCCCCCATTATAAGACATTCTGATTTAGTAGCCCACTCTATACAATTGTTCATTGTACTCATTCGAGTCATTAGACCTATAACACACTCCTACTCTTATTTTTGCATTTGCAGTGTTTATGTCACACCAGACTGACTCAACAGTGCAATGTTCATCTATATCAACTGGATTGCACTTCTTTTGATTTTCTGTTTTTCTTAATTAACAGCATAACACCTCCACCCTTCCTATCCTGTCTATTCTTTCTGTATGCTTTGTACTCCCCAAATTCCAAATTCTGCATTCCTATTATCTGTGTGACACCACGTCTCTGCCATCCCAACAATATCTACCTTTGATGTCTTGACCAACACTTCAAATTCATCAAATTTATTTACTATACTTCTAGCATTGGTGTATATGCAAGTATACATGCATCTATTGTTATTCTTAGTTACCCTAACATAACCCATATACCCCCCCCCTGTTTCATGGTGACTGCCATCAGTCCCTGAAACCCCCTCTTACCCCTCGCTGGGGTGCTGGGGGTTTCAGGGACCGATGGCAGTTACTGCTTATTCTAATAGAATTACTGGAAGAATCACCTTCACCTCTGCGCCTACTTTAACCTTTTAGTCTGTGAATCCCCCTAAGCTAGCAGTTTTCAGACCCATATAACACTGTCTCGATAGCATCAGCAAATATACTTGCACCCTTTCTATTTAAGTGTATCCCATCCCTGTAGAAGCAGTGTCTCCTCTCAAGCAGAGACCAGTCTGAAAAAAATTCTACCCTTTGCACCTTGCACATTCCCTCCAGGGCTGAATTGATTGACAAGGCTCTCATCATGTACTCCCTTCTATCATGTCTGGGCAGAATTGCAGACACTTTCAAATTTAACCCTAACTCATGCCTTTTTTGCAACATTGAGGGCATATATCATCTTTTAAGGGCCTTTGTGCCCTTAAAAGATGATATATGCTTCACAACATCATCAACGTTTGCCCCTGGCAGACATACCCTGGTCCTATTCCATCAACCTTTTTAACACAATATAATCCCCGTCTCCCTGACAATAGGGTCACCAACAATAACTAGTTTTTTTGGGATCAGCGCATTCTGCCTTGGAGATTGCCGCACTGTGTTGCCTGTGTGTAATATCAGATCTGGTTCATTTTCATCGAGTTGCATTTTGAAATATCTCCTTTGAAGAGATTGTCTTCTGATGGAATTCAGGATTTCAAAAGCTATGACCATAACATTTTTAGTATTTAATCTTTTTCTGGCTAAAACTTTGTGGATGATACAGTGGTAACTCAAAAAAATCTGAGAATTCGTCATCCTTTTGGCACAATGCGATGAATCCGTTAAGATGCCCCGACATTGCTTTAGATCCATCTGTTGTTATTGACACAAGCATAAATGGTGGTAATTTAATTTTTTCAATAAAATTTTTAAATGCTTTAAATATATCAAGACCTCTGGTTCTTTCTTTTAACGAAACCATATCCAACAATTCTTCTCTAGTGGCAGAATCATCAAAAACCATACGAATGAAAACGAGCAATTGAGCTGTATCACTGATGTCTGTAGATTCATCTAGTTGTAAAGAAAAGGATGTGCAATTAGCCAATTGAGCATGCAATTGTTTGCTCACATTTTTACTCACTTTTTTGATGCATTGCATCACAGTATTTCGAGATAATTGCAGATATTCTGGAGCACTTTTAAGCATTGCAAATCAAACAGCAACATTTTTCTTTTATCATTACAAAAAAGTATTCTAGTTCTCACTCGATGAAAATGATACATTTTACTCTTTTTCGTAGTATTCATTTTAAATCGTAGGGTATTAAATTAACGTATAAGTACTGTCCAGTTATTAATATTAAGTAAGCTAAATAAGAATTCGACACATACACTTCTCTCCACAACCTAGCTGCATTAATTTTCACTAGACAAGCCTAGCCATGACAAGAGTAGTAACGTGGTTCAACGGATTTGTAAGAAACATATGCATTGCAGTGCATAATAATAATAACATTTAGATTTTGACTAATCTATTTTTTATATATATTTAAAATTCGTCATGATCTGATCAACCAAAATTAAACCCGCGATCGACTTGTTGGCCACCCCTGATCTAAGCAAACATTGACATCAGAAGTTTTGAAACAGTAATTCGACCAAGAAAAAGAAGAAAAGAAATCTGACATGTCATCCCATTTTGCATTCTTGTAATGCCAAACAACTCGAGGTTGGGAATAGTCATGAGATAAAGGCTCCACTGGAGAAGAGACAATCACCAAGTTGTGATCTGAGGTGCCTAAAGGACCACTCACTTCCGCCGTGTACTTAGAAATGTTGTTTGTGAGAAAAAGTTCGAGTGTGTTGGCTGTATGGTTAGGATTGTCCAGTATTCTGGTAAGTAAATGAACAATCTGTGCAAGGTCATTAGTAATTGCAAAAGCCTCAACATCTCGACCAGCTGGGTCTGTGGGACTAGCGAACAGAAACCAATTGTGAACATTAAAATCACCAAGGAAAATTACCTCACTGTTAGGAAAGTTGGACTGGGGAAAGCCCAGTTGCAAAGAGTTCCAAATGATTTGTGGTGTTGGGAGAATGGTAGAGATAACAGATGAATTTTACAGAATGAGGTAGAGAGATTTTAAGCTAGAGAAGATCGAAAAGAGGAGATTTCAAAAGTCTCTGACAGGAAATATCGGAACGGACACTTGCACATGTACCACCTTTGAGGTGAAAGGATTTTTACAGTATATGATTTGGGCAACTGAGATATAATTGCTGTATACTGTAGCAAAAGACTTTGAACAGGGATAACAATTGCAACTGACCTTATTCCCATGGAGAGTGAGGGTGTGCATGTAAACAACTTAGAAAAACTTTTTATTCTTTTGTTAATTTAGCAACTCGTCCTTCACGTTTTGGCTATCATAAACTGCTTTTGTTTACACAGCACTAATTTCTAACAAGTCAGTGCCAACCTTTGGGAAGTAGGGAGCCTTGTGGCCAGAGACAATAATAGGGACAATAATTGGACAGCTCTGCCAAGATTTGTATTGAACATACAAAATGACAATATTTATTTCTCACTGGGTGAAAAAGAACTTTATAATACATAATTAACCAAATTTTGTAATAAATAAATATATTTACATAGAAAAGCTTATTCTTTTGCAGGGGAATGTCCTTCATAGAAATGAGTACTTTGTATAAAACAAGTTTGTATTAACAAGATTTTACTGTATTACTATTACTATATATCCAAAAAACACAAAATGCACACTAATATTTTCTTTCCACTCCTTGCTTTGGTGACTGTTGTTGCATCGTTGTGGCATCAAATGGATAAGGTTCTGAATATATTCCTTGTACCAAACACGATTAATGTCTTCTTCGGCTTAAATGTTTTGGGGGTTTTTTTTGCATTATTGAAACACTCGTTTTGTTCCAACAATTTTTCAATTGGATTGGCAGGTCTGGACTGTTCCCAGGCCATGTTATTGTGTGAATTGCTTTAGCCTTCAACCATTTTTGTGCCTGTGACAGTAAAGACAGCAAAATAAATTACATTTATTTGAGCAAGAGTGGAACATTTGTGAGGTGATCTGATTGAGGTGGATAAGGCCTTGAATGGTTTGAGAAAGCTCAGTGCCGATGGGATTCTTCCTCTTGCTCAGATTACTCACCTGAGGAGACATAAATTCAAATTGAAGAAAGAAATACAGAATAGATGTGCAGAAATTTGCCTTTAGCCAGCAGGCGGTTGATAGTTGGAACAAACTTCTATCTGTTGTGGTGGAGGTCGACAACTTAAATAAGTTCAAGGCAGAACTGGACAAGCATTTGGAGTGAATGGTTGGGTGAACTGATGGTATATAAGCTTGCTTTCTTGCATCATATGCCTCTACTAATGCTGATGCTAATTTCATAAATTTAAAACTTTTGATAATTTTACGAAGTAGCACTTTAAAGTTTTGCTTCTATGACATGGAGCAGTAGAGTCATCCTGAAAAATGAAATTGCCAATATATCTATAGTGAATGCTAATTTTTTGTTCTCAGCATTCTCTGCACCCTTCACAAATTCGAGACGACCAACTCTTCTATGTGAAATACATTTGAGATGCAGAATACCCCTTATCATTTGAGTAGCAGAATGTTTCTCTGTGGCGACGATGCTACTAATCCCAGTGAAAAAGGAATATATATATACTGTAGCAGTACTTGCTTTTACTGCTGTATCCTTCTTACATCCTGTTTTGAGATCTGTTTCAGAAACACATATGGACCAGAAATCTGTCATTCTCTGCAGAGGATATCTTCCTTTATTTCTGTTTATATTGTCACTGTCTGATAATTTTCATAATAACATGTCGCTGTTGACTGATTAAAATGAATCCTTTTAGGTATTTCATGCATAGAACATCCTTCTGCATTCAACTCTGCAACAACACAAGAACCTTACATTGTATTAATTGTAAAAACTTAGCCATTGCAATAGTACATATTACTGGTCTCGTGGCATATGCACTATATTTATACTGCTACTAGGGTGATGCAATCATGTGTGGCACATGGCATCAACTAAGGGAGCTTTCTAGAGAAAACACATATGTTATATTTCCAAATTTCATAGAAATTCAATGAAATTTGCAAGTGATTCAATTTTTTTTGAGACCATTCTATAATATATCAGCATGACATAGGTAATAGTGGCATTAAATACAATTAAACACATTTACTCTGAATGAACTAGAATTATCATCAAAGAAAACAAAGCAGTAATGATATAAGTTCATCCAGTTGAATTTTGCTTGATCTTATTTAATTCCACTATTACCTAATGTATAATTTATAGATTATAATTTTAGTAATATTAAATTCTTATTTTTACTCAATTGCAAAGAGTGTGATTACAGACCACTAACTATATAATATTAGTTTAAATACACCATAGTTTACCCATAAGTTTAACTACATGAGTAGTGTAAAGGCATCATTTGATTTCATCTCATATTGTGGCTACCACAACGAGATACCAGGTATTGCACTACTTCGAATATACAATGCTTCTCTAATAGAGGAGACTACTGTTATTTATTCTCAGTGGGCACCACCACCACCCAGACGGCACTGTTTTGGAGCTTGTTGGCTCACTCATTGGTGGGGGGGCAGTTAACTTTGCAAATGTGATAGCATGTTTACATTACCAGGGTACTTGCCCACCCATCGATGAGTGAGCCGACAAGCTCCAAAATGGTGCCTTCTGGGTGGTGGTGCCGCCCACTGAGAATAAATAACAGTAGTCTCCTCTATTAGAGAAGCATTGTTTATTCGAAGTAGCGCAATACCTGGTATCTCGTGAAGGTAGCCACAATATGAGATAAAATGAAACGATGCCTTTACACTACTTATGTAGTTAAACGTATGGGTATTTACACCAATATCATATAGTTAAATTCAACCCTTAATATTATGCCTTGTGCATTTAGTCTTCAAAACACCACTATAACTTAAGTTGTAAGGCCACGTTACACTGTAACTTGTATAGAATCAATATTCAAAAGGCAATTATTATTGGAAGTGCAAGGCCATTTCTGTTCAAATACAAAGCTCTCCTCTTTAAACTGATGTAACATCCTCAGCAATATTGTTCTGCAGAAATCCAACATCTTCCTTATTGCACAATTGCCTTTTAACTTTTTTTTTTTTGCTGATCTTGCTCATCATATACCTGGTGTGCATGAACTCTAATTCTATTTGAATGTAAATTACTTCAGAATGACTACAGAGCTTCAGGTTTATCAGTAATAATATATTAATCTAGTAAACAAAGAGATATTTAAACATTTTCTAAACCACCTGCTTTATTTAATAATGTATATTTATACATTTATTTTAAAAAATTAAATTTATTTATTTCTATATATATATATATATATATATATATTTGCATGTATGTATATGTGTAGGACTGTCCACATATAAGCCGCACACTGGAAGAATTTTATACACTTCGTTGTCAGGTAGCTGACATGAGGAATCTATATGTAAGTACTGTTTAATGTGTTGTATGCATGTGTTATGTTGACAACTGAATATATATTAATTAAATTATGTTATTAAATGTATTATTGTTAACCCTATATTTGTCAAGTTTTAAAATAAAGATAAAATACTTTTCACTGCAAGAACCAGTTCATTCTAAGTGAACTAACTCTTCCCTGCTTGATTTATATAGCACATGACAAATGAAGGTGTTCATGGTCCAATGGAGTTATCTGAGAGAGAGAGAGAGAGAGAGAGAGAGAGAGAGAGAGAGAGAGAGAGAGAGAGAGAGAGAGAGAGAGAGAGACTTTATTGCAACCTTAGATTGTAACTGGATAAAAGGTTAAATAGTGTTGCACTTTCCCTTCATGGCTAAAAGGCCAGGGGTTGGTCCCTCTACTTTGGGAAGGTCTCTGGTTGGGTTGCACTGAAATTGCAGTGATATTATTGGAGGAGTGGAGGCTTTTTTCAAAATACTGCTGAAATGCACATTCCCCTCTCTAATTCAAATTTTTTTGTCCCCAAAAATACAGCCAAATCAGTCCTACAAAACAATTTGCAGACAAGATACACTGATACCTCATTCAGGGACTTAGCACTACAATCACCAAATCATTATCAAAAGCAATGATATTTTATTACTTTTCATCTTTAATTATTTATGGAACATTCTGTATTATAAATAAGCTGTTTGTTATGTCCGTTTGTCTGCTAAATTCCTTGAGTGGTGAAAACATCACCACTCAAGGAATTTAGAAAATGTGATGTCATTTGGATGCTCAGCATTTTCAGGCGATGTGTGAAAATAACAGCTGGATTGTATAATAGCAAGAAAAAGGTATAAGAAAAATATGAAAAATTCACATATCGAAGACATGATGTTGATAGCAGTCACGATATAGTGATTATAAATATAAGAGTAGTTTAAAAGAATTGAGAGAGCAAAGAGATAAATGAAATGTGGAAAGGATGAGCAGTGTGAATGAGGAAAATTTTTCATGGAAGATCGAAGAGAGAGATTGTGAGGTAAGGTCAAAAGTGAAGACATCAGTAAAATTGAAATAAGGAATAGGTTAGTGAGAACAATGACGAATTAATAGAATATGTACAATATGATGAAAAAATAATGGAACTGGTTGACAGAAGATGGAAAGATGTGAATATATCAGAAGAAAAGAGAAACATAAAGAGTTTAATTATAGGTTGAGAAGATAAACAGATGAAGCAAGTGAGGAATGGCTAGGTGAGCAATGTAGGTAAATGGAGAGTATAATAACAAAAAAAAAAGGAGAATGATATAGTTTTAACCTTTGAAAAGGTGAAATTTTGAAATAGCAGAGTGCAGTTGATGGGAATTATTTTGTGATTAATTTATAGGGATCTGGTGTAAAATCTGTAGTGAAATTGTTGGCATTCAATTTCTGAACTTTGAGCTATACTTTTGATTTCATTGAAAATAAACTAGTAGCATCTGCTTACAGACAGGGATGTATATAATAACTAGTGAAAAATCCCTATTGTGTGCTCAAAATCTGATGCTTGTTCATGTGATCTCTAAGAGTGGTTGGAACACATCTTGTCATGACAGAAGTGCGACCATTAACGGAAGTTTCAGGAAACTTTATTCATTCCTTGAGTTATAAAAAAATTCATATTATTACTATAACAGCAACAAACCCACGAAGAATCTCACCGACACCCTGATTTTGATTCCACTTTTCTTATTAAAAAAATCCTGTATATAAACTATTGGCACATTATTAGACCCGTTACTAATGCATGCAGTCATCAGAAGTGACATCTTTTAGAAGTCATGGGCAGTAGTTATTTTTATTGTAGGCAATATGTTCAGTACCAAATGTTTGGTTGCTAGAGTCAATATATAGTTTTATAGTCCTGTCCATAGCAGTGTCATCTGTGGAATTGAAAATCCGTGGGGAATTATCTTCTGGTTTCATATATTTCTCTAATTAGCTAAAAGGAATTACAGAAATTAAGATTATACCTATGGACATAATCTTTCAAAATGATTTTAAATATACAAATACAACTTGATAAATCCAGAAGTATTGGAATTAGCCTTTGCCAGATTACAATTTTTTGATAATCAAACCCTATAGTGTATTGACTCACTGGTTATCCTAATCACAGTTGACAGCTTACTTAAAATTTAATAAATAAAAAAGTGTAATGCTTTGGAAAGTTTTCCAAGATGAGTGAAACAAGATTATCAAGCCTGCAACCAATAATTGCATCATGCATCAAAGTTGACAAGGTGATTTCACTTCACCCTGTCAACTTTGTAAATACAGTCAATTCTGGTTATTTGGGACACATCGGGACCAGTACATTTTGGCCCGATTAACTGGCTGCCCCAATTATCCAAAGTTTCATGATACAGTGGACCTCTGCTGCTTTACAATTGTTTCCCTGTACAATCAAATCACATTACAATGGACTCACCATAGTAAAGTACCGTTCGCTATACAATGTGTAGTAAGCACAGGTCATTGTGATCCTAATTAGCGAAAATAGGAGGAATATTATCCCTAGGCTATCAAAGTAAAGATATATATTAAGCACAAATTTACCGTTTATTACCTTACCAATTAAAAAATTAATGATACGTGATAATCGGAATAATTAATACATACTGTAATATGTACATACTACTTAGTTGACATTTGTAGGTGGGGGTTAAAATTTAAAACAGTAAAAAGATAAGCAACCAATAACAAAGAACACGCCACACACAAATTACAAGTAACATGATACGTGCAAGTGAGAACGGAGTAAAGAGTTACGAAGCTTTAAAAATAGGAATGAAGAGAAGATTCTGAAAATTAATTTTTTTTATATGATTGAAGATTCCATGGAAGTTTAAACATATTTCACCATAATAATCCACAGAATTCCAGCTGTTTGTATTATCACAAATTTATTAAAATCAAGTTTACTATCCGTTTATGATGGATAGTAAACTAACAGAAAAAGTCCAATAAACAGGTGACTGCTAATTGTTTTTATTGTTTTATGGTTGTGACCTCCAGAAATCCGACTGAACCACCTGGTATGGTTGGAGACAATCGTATGGTAATCTCCAGTGCTGCGGTCTCCTGCCCCAATTAAACGGCATGTTGTCCCAATTAAGCGAAGTAAACCCTGGCTATTTTCTTGATTGGTTCTGTTTTTTAAGATTTGCCCCAAATAAACGGCTGCTCCGATTAACCGGTGGTCCAAATAACCAGAATCCACTGTACATTATAAGATTTAAATTTACTAAAAAAATTAATAAAAACTGCCCACTTTTCATATATATTTATATGACATTCTTTACATCACAGTTTGACTGACATAAAATGTGCCTTTGAGAGCTATAGCAAAGTTTCCAATGTAGAATATATATAAAATATAGAAATGTGAAGTGCAAGACTCTTCTAGAAGTACTAATCCATACACTAGGTGCACTTCCCATTTCTCGAGTAATCTGTAAATTTATTGTGTGTGTGTGTGTGTGTGTGTGTGTGTGTGTGTGTGTGTGTGTGTGTGTGTGTGTGTGTGTGTGTGAGAGAGAGAGAGAGAGAGAGAGAGAGAGAGAGAAAATTTCCAAAAAATGCTGCATTTTTGAGGTTTTACTTTTTATGTATACAGGGTGTCTCAAAAATATTGGTACAAACGTTTAGTGGAGGTAGGTAACATCTAAAGAAATCTGAATCGCATAGGAACCAATAACCGGAAACATCACGGGAAAGTGACGTTTCCGGTTATGGGTTCCGGTTATAGCAGAGGCACAAGAAGCAGAAAAAATGACACAAAACAGTAATTAGTGGCAACCATTTATTTGACATAATATTAACAATGGAGTACAAGTTGGATGCATTTCATGGTGTTACAACAGATGCTTGAAGGTTCCACCATGAGACGCGATGCATGTGTGACACCGATGCAGCATGGATTGGCGGACATGGTCGAACACACCTGGAGTTTCTTTGACAGTAGCAGCAGCGCAGACGAGTCTCGCCACAAGATCCATTTCCGTCTCCACAGGCGATTCATACACGATAGATTTGAAGCCCCCCCCCACAGAAAGAAATCAAGGCTCGATAAATCAGGTGAGCGTGGGGGCCAGGCAAAGGGATCCATCGATGCTCAAAATGCCTGTTCAAATGGTCACGAACACACCTTCCATAATGGGCAGGTGCCCCGTCATGTTGAAACCAAATGTTGCGTCTCACATTTGCTGGAACATCGTCAAGCAACCCTGATAGAACTTGTTCAAGAAAGATCCGATATTTAGCGGAGTTCATGCGGGATGGTAACAGGTATGGGCCGACTAAGCAGTCACTGACCATATCTGCCCACACATTTATTGCGAAGTGATGTTGTGCTGCATGGGGGTGCACACTGTATGGGCCCTCTGCTAATCCATACACTAGGTGCATGTCTGCCAAATCACATTTCATATATCGATTTATGCTCTTTGTGCGGCGACTGCTGCTTGAATGAGTAAACCAGAAATTTTCCCTCTCGCAAACTGATGAACAGCGCTGTGTACCGACTTACGGTGACGTTTCCGGTTATGGGTTCCTATGCGAGTCACATTCCTTTAGATGTTATCTACCCTCACCTAAACGTACCAATATTTTTGAGACATCCTGTATACTTTGATGCCATGACATTGCTTTCTTACTGAGAACTTTAGTAAGTAAGGAATTACAGTTGTAGGATAGATGTGTGGAAGTTTGCCTTTAACAAGTGGATAGTTGTTTGGAGGAACAGACTTCCATCTTTTGTTCTGGAAGTTGATAGCCTAAATAAATTTAAGGCTGAGCTGGACAGGTATTTGGAATGAACAGAGGGGTGAAATGGGAGGGTTTTTTTCCTGCATCGTATGCCTCTACTAATGCTAACTTAATAACTAGTACATTTTGACAAACATTAAAAACAAGTTTCTGGATGTTTGAGGAGAGATGCTGTGTGATCTATTCTCTTCTCCTGAAAGCCAATCTTTAATAATAGGACAACAGAATATTATAGCTTATGCTAACTTGAAATTATTAATGCTTTTTTTTAAACTTTATATAGAAGTTTGAAATGAACAGTAACTTTCTCTCTTATAGTATATTGTTGCCAACTTTGCTTGTGTCTAACCCAGAAAAGTGTGTTGATATTATTAAAATTCATTCTGATCTTAGGTGTGTAAGGTTTTAGTTTGTCTTCAGAATAATCTATCCTGTTTTAACTTATAGTGCTGTGTTGTTATGCTCCATTCCTTAATTTGCTTATATACTTCAAGGTTCGCTTTTCATTTCTGTCTTTTTTTCTCTTTTTATGTTCTATAAGATGCAAATTTTTGGGTCCATCATAGCTAAAGGTAAAGGATGTTAGAGAAGTTAGTAAATAAAATATATTTAAATATTTCAAGAACGATGAAATATGCATAATTTGACAAAAAAAATCCATATTTATTGTGTTTCTTAAACACAATAAATTTGCATTGTATTGTTCTTATCAGTATTTATCTATAATTTTTTACAGAACTTGAGAGAGAGTCAGTTACTGAACAAGTCAATATCCTTCTAATTTTATCAAAAAAGGTCAGGTAAGCCAGTTATAAATTATGAAAAGGAATGTGATAAGTTACATTATAATGTTTAATTAAAAAAGAAAAAAAAAAAAATACAGAATGATATTGACATGTTCAGCACCAAATCGCTTGAAGTGAAAAAAAAAAAAAAAAACAGAAAAGGTATATGAATTAAAAGAAACTAGGTAGAGATTTTATTACTTTAATTATGTTTTTTTAAAATAGAAGTGAAATACATTAAGCTTTGTCTGGTGGAAAGCAGTAGCACAGTTTTGTAAAGCAGTTTAATTATTTTATTTCAGTTTTTACAGCTATTATACAGGATGCACTACTTAGATAGAGAATCCACAACATTGTTTAGATTCCAAAAAAAAATGCTGACAACACAGAAAATATGCTGAAAGTGTTCACTACCAATATCCAAACACATCTGGATTTGGATATTGGCAGTTCACTTCAATATTCTGTAAATCTTGCATTGTCAAAATTTTCACAAGAAATGATGCAGAGGAGTTAAACTCAGTGAATTGGACAGCCACGTTGATTTGTAGATCATACTTCAGATTTTCTTGAAGTACGATCTGCAGCCACATTCAGCAACTCTTATTAGTTTATACTAATTCATGTAGTTTGAGGTATATTTAGTGTATTTTCTGCATATTTACAAGAATCTATCAAGAAGATTCAAAAAAATTTATGGATTTTACCAGGAGATGTATGCCCTGTATTATTACTGTAAAACTTTGTTGCCTTTATGAAATTTTTTTCCCATCCCAAGATGGGTACTGCTACCAAGTGCATGGAATATGTTGGTTGTGTCTAGTTACTATTATTAATATTACTGTTGGTTGACGAACTCTCTGACTATCCTACATGTATTCAGGATCATGGCTGTCTGGAGTTCCATGTAAGCGTTCTCTGGGAGGTCCATTGTGCTAGTTTCTTATGGAGGCTCTTTGGCACCATGCCGGTGGTTGACACAGTGGTTGGGATGGTCATTATTTGTTCCATATACCACATTTCTTTGACTTCCTGTCTTAGGAGGTCTGTGTACTTCCTAATCTTTTCCTCGTAGGTTTTCTGGAGGTTGCTGGTTTTGGGCACCTCTATGTCGATCATGTAGGTAGCCATTTCCTTCTTGTCGAAGGGTTACATCTGGTCTGTTGTACACACTTTCTGTCTTCTCCATTATTATGGCACCTTTCCAGTATGGTTTGTGAGGAGACACATGGCCTGTGGGTCATACTTGTAATATGGTATATGTTCTTTGATCAGCTGGTATTTTTGCACTAGCTTCTGATGAATTATCATGGCTACCTGGTCGTGTCTTTAAGCGTACTCCATTTGGGTGATCAACCTGCATTCTGAAGTGATGCGCTGGATTGTTTATTGATCCAGGTGGCATTGTTGACATGACATGTCATCTATCACTCTGGTGGCCTTGGTTTGTATTTCTTGTAGTTTCTGGCTACAGGAGTCCTTTAGTTTCATAGAAGAGCCTCCTGCTCATCAGCCATGCATTGATTGCCATCTTGATGGAGGTCACTGTAGTTGTCTACCATTGAGTGCCTTCTTCACACATCTTTCTGTCTTTGTTTGTTCTGTCTGTATGAGATGGGGGGGGGTTTCCTTGTTGAGGTTGAACAGTATGTGCTGTTTGTCTTTCTTATGGCTTGGTAGATTGCCACTCTATTTTCCTGGAAGTAATCCTGCAAGTAATTACTTAATCATCTGCTTCTCTTATTCATTGAGGTCAGTCAAACCCCCCTCCATCCTTCTTTTCAGGCCATAGTCAGCAGGTAGTGTTGGTGGCTCTTGGTCATCATTATCCTGGTCAATCTCATAAACTCCTCCAGCTCAATGTTGTTCAAATCAGTGATTTCAAAGTAGTATATTAGTACTGGGACTGCACATGTTTATGTCTCTGACCATGTTCCCGCCATTCAGCTTCGATTTTAGCAGGTTCTTCAGTCTCTGCTGGTATTTCTCAGTGGGGGGGGATGAGCTTGCTTTATCCTCAGATATTTGTAGGTCCCCTCCCCCCCTCTGGCATGGCTTCAATCTCTTCACTGGATTTCAGCCTGATAGTTTTGACCTGCTGCATTTCCCTGGTGCAATCCATGGGGCTTGCATTTGTCTAGGCCAAATTGCATCCTCAGTGCTGAACTCTTCTGTGACCCGGAATAGCAGTTGGAGTTGATTCTTGGTTGCAGCATATAGTTTGATGTCTTCCATGATGTACATTAGTTGAGAAAAGGTGTACCTGTTCTTCCTCACTTTTTTTAAGGTATATCTGCACTTGCTGTTAATGAACATGTTCGACTGTGGTTGAGTTCTAGACAGAACCATAGTGGGCTCAGGGCGTCTCCCTGGAAGATTCCTCTTCTGATGGGGGATTGGATTGGTCTGATTGTGATGTTCTTGACCTTAATGGTTGTCCTCCATTTTCTCATGGTTGCTTCTAGCAAGAGTGTCAATATCAAGCAACTTTGTACATCTTCAGTGTCTCTATCGGCCAGCTATGTGGCACAAAATCAAAGGCCTTGCGGTAGTGAATGTAGACCGTGATTGCTGCATGATTGCTGTGTCAATCTTCAATTGCCCACTGCATCCTTTACTCATCTGCTTATATCGTCTTAGTTGTGCAACTTCTCAGGACCTTGTACATTATCCAGAGACAGATGGTCAGCCTGTACTTTGCTGGTTTTGTGGTGTCTTTGTCCTTATCCTTCAGATAAGTGATTCCTTGAATTAGAGACTCTGGGATTGTGTCAGGGTGGACTGCTCCCCTATGTGTCTCTGTATACAAGTGAACATCTACCAGTAGTTGTGGATTTTATATATTCCTGGGGTTCATCCCTTGTTGGACTTGCACTTCTTCCTCCTGAGTCTCCCAATCTGTAATACTTGTATGTCCGTGGTTTTTCTTCCATTATAGATCTGTCCTTTGGTCATAGCCATCAGTCTAACTTTGCTGTTCCACAGGTTGTCCCAGAACTCCTCAAGTGCTTTCTGGCTTGGGGTCTGTTACCTTCCTTCCTTCCTTCCTTCCTTCTGTCTGATTTTCCTGTAGAAGGCTCTGTTTTTCATTAAATATCCAGTTGTCTGCTTTTCTCTGGGCATTCTCCCTGGATTGGCAAAGTCGTTTGCTGGGTGCAAGGAGTTCTGCTTGGGGGTGTCAAGGTATTCTTTGATCCATTGATTTTCATCAATGTCAGCAATTCTTGTGGGGGGGGGGGAGTTTCAGATGCATTATCCTAGAAGAGAATAATTTTAAAAGAGAATTCTTTTAAAGGGCACAAGTCTTCAATTCTCAATGGAGTTCATTGCAAAAGCAGTATTCAATGACAGCTGCTGTCATCCAAGCTTTCTTGTGAGACCATCATATAACTGTCTAATGCTACTTAGAATAAACCTTTAGTGATCATGGGTTTTCAGAGTAATAAACCACGAGAGAATTTATTTTATAATCTCCAAATACATTCCATCCTAACAGCAGTGTAAGGCAATCCTTGGAGGCTTTAAAACCGAGAGCCGTCTTCTTTTCTCTTGCACAGAGACAAACATTCTGCTTGGCATGCACTTCCAGAATAACTCCATTTCATCCATATTGAACAATTCCTGAGGCAAATAACTATGGTCTTCAATTGCTGTTCGGAGTTGTGATGGAAAATTCTTGGCAGCAACTGAATCAGCTGCTGCAGTCTCACCTGTTAGCTTAGAGTTATGGAGTCCATATTGCCCCTTAAAACATTCAAACCACCGGCACTTGCAACAAAGGTTTGCACTTTCAGATTGATCCCAATTGCATTCAAGTCCTCAAACAAATTTTCTGCCTTGGCTTGGATAATACTGGATAATATAGCAATAGCACCATTGAATTTGATGTTCAATCCATTGAGACAACATCCTTTCTAATTTCTCCATAAGTGGTGGCCTTATCTGTGTGATCTTAAGATGTAAATAATTCATTAGTAGAATAAGAATTTTTCTCTGAGATTTAAAATTCAGTTTGGAAGGGGAGAAAATTGTTTCTCCCACTTTTGACATACTTTCCTGCTTAAGATTTTCAAATATTTTATGTATATAAAATCTTTCTGACACTGTTTGCCTTAAATGTGACCAGTGAAGCATTGATGTTGTTTAGCATGCTAATGCACTGTTTCAGTATATTTTATTCATTTCTGAAACAGATAGTTCTGGGAATAACTTCAACAAATAAAATCAAACATCCAAGAGATTAATTGACTTTTGAATCACCATTGAAAAAGTAGTTTGCCAACAGACCCGGAGAACAATTAAGTATTCTAGTATATAGATTTTATATAAGAAAATTGTCGACATGGCAAGCTGGGTTTTTCTAGTATATAATAAAAATATATAAATGTTATTACTAAAAGCAACATTTCCTTTTCTGTAATGGCACACAAGTAGCATACAAGAAGTGACAATTGTTGGCTGAAAGACAGCAGCTTTAATTACTTCCCCAGCCTGCTGTTGAAATATTAGTTTTAATAATAATGCAGTATTTGACATTGCTTACATTGTGATAATTGTTGATTATGAATAGTGAATTGGCTAGTTAAAATTACTCTGATTGTAGTTACCCCCCCCCACTCATTCTACTTTTGCATTTTATTGGTATTTATTAATATTTTTTTTTTTTTTTTTGTAGGAGTCTCTTGATGAATTAACAGTAAAAGATACACTTGAAGGTGATAATATGTACACTTGTTCTCACTGTGGGAAAAAAGTCAGAGCAGAGAAAAGGTATAATTTAACATCTATTGGATAGTAGAGTTTATGGATTACTTTACTTGCTGTTGCTGTCTTACTAAAACGTTGAAAGGTGCTGTCTTACTAAAACGTACACAATCAGTAGTTTATTAGCTTTTGAAACCTCCCCTCAATTAGTTTAGTAAATGAACCCAGAGAATCGAGAAATTGTTTTGTAATGTTTGTTAGTGACTAAATTAATTCATTTATAATATAGTACTTACAGATGTATGTGATGCATAATATTGTAAAGATGGGATAAAGAGACTAGTTTTTTATACCACTGAAAGGAATACATGAAAGGGCTGAGATGTTTAAAATGATAGAAATACTAAAGTATGATGTGGGAATTTGTGGATAAAAAAGGATTATTGATACTTAATAAAACAGTTGCAGGATTCTCAGTCAAAATCATTTTTGCATTATAATACATAAGTTATAATTTCATGGAGCACAGTTCCTTTATGGATTCAGATGTATAACTGAGTTCAAAAAGAAACTTATATTTGAATCTTTAAGTCAGAGAAATTATCGAAAGCAATAATAGAATAATTGATCAGACGGAAATTTTTGGCGGTTAATTGATTTCTCCATTACTTTAGAAAGCGTAGAAGTAATTGCAATGGGACGATAATTGGATGGGAGGGATTTGTCACCCTTTTTAGGAACTGACTGGATATGAGCAAATTTCCAAGCAGAAGGAAAAACACCTTTGGTATAAGAAAGTGAAAAAAGGCGGCAAAGAATAGGAGTAAGTTCAGGAGCACAGTTTTGAGAACAAGTGGAGAAATACCATCGGGACCTGGAGCTTTCTTAGTATCAAGATTCGTCAAAATCCTTCTGACATCCTTTTGACGGAAGACCACAGGAGGTATTGAATGGAGCATGTTGGGAATGGTGGGAGGTGTTTTACCAAGATCATTAATACATGATCTTGGTAAAACAGGTCCTTGAGGTTGTCACAGACATTCTCTCAGACATGCCAGACAAACTGTACTTGCTACCTCGGAATCTAAAACGCTGATGGAACTGATATTAAGGTGACACTCAAGTCAAGTGGACCCAATTTCGGCAAAGTCCGGATGGTTTGCGACAGACAAATCCTCTTCTTTCACCTTCACAATGGTGATACTGTTAGTAATCCTGGGTATAACCTCCATGCACAATTACATGGTGGGTGACCAGCCAGGTGGGAACCAACGTAAGCAGGGGTCGAGGTGTGTCCCCCACATCACATTCCACATTCACAGGCCGGCCGCTAGTTAGTACACCGGACTGAACCTATTGGTAACTCTCTAGGAGGCTTCCGGATCAGCTAGTGTTGGGATTATTTGTTAACTCACAGCTGCCAGCTCTCTATATTTTCAGCAGAGAATCTGTTTTTAGACTTGATTTGACCCCTTTTCTGGCTCACCATTCATACTACAATTGGTACCATAGGGTTTCTCAGTCTTTTCACAAAAGATACTTCAAAGTGCATTAAAATCAGAATTTTTTAGTTAGCCATTTAAAACATAATAGAAATAAAGAAAAAAAAAACAAACTTTAATATCACTGTTTTCATTTTCAGTGCAATATAGTCCCTGGCATGATATATCCCTCTCAGTAGAAAGCAATAAAACTTACCGAAAGAAAGGTTTAATGAAAACTAATATAATTAATGATTTATTTTCAAAGGAAATAAATTCACATTTTCATCCCCTAACTCTAAATGAGCTAGGGGCTGAAAACACCCCAATAGAGTCTAGAAATATGAGCCAAAATCCCATCCTCCCCTGTCAGTAAATTAACCTTCCTTTTCAAGCACAATTACAAAAGACCAATGAGACAAATGCAGAGACAATTCACATTGAACTTAAATATAGGTTGTGGTTGTAAAACTTTGCCTTTGAGGAGTTTTAATCATGCCATGTAAAAAAAGAAAGAAGTGTTAGTACAAGTATACACATTCTATTGTAAAGGTTTGCATGCTGATACAACCCAGCAAATTGGTAATTTCAATCATAATTGCAAAAGACAAGAGAGACAAATGCAGAGACAATGCATGTTGAGCTTAAAAACAGGTTGGGGCTATAAAACTTTGCCATAAAGTGTTTTTTATATTTATATATCATTATATTATATTTTTTCATATCATTATGTCTCATAGATTTAATGAGATTAAAGTAAAATAAAATAAATAAATAATGTATAATGAGAATAAAATACAATTAAATATAAAGTTAAAAATGCTAAAAAATCACTAAAAACCATTAACACAGTAGCTTTCGGCAGCAGCAGCAGCCATCTTCATTAGCAATAATGGTTACAGGTTATCCGACAATTTATATAACACGTACATCTCGCAATTTATATAACACATACTCAGTTTGAGAAGGTGTACTATAGCCCCAGCAGCTAATGCTGATGGAACAAAGGAAAACCTCCATAACCCATGCATGCGCATGCACGCACACACAGTTTGAGAGAGAGAGGATAATAGTAAACATACTTATAGAAAAAAAAAAATAAATACTTTTCAATTGGAGGATTTAAAAAAAAAAAGCAATTCACAAGGCATGGAAATCTTTTTAATTTCTGTGATAACAAATATTGCTGAGTTTTGTTTTTGCTGCCATAACAGTCATTCAGCTTGATATGCACTATACATTAAAACAAGAGTACTGTTGTTTGTTATATATAATTGTGAGTATCAATATTTTGGATCTTATTTGCTGTTTAATACTTGTAATCTGTGCAAAAAAAGGGGGGGGGGGAGATGAAACCTCTCTTTTTTGCATTTTATTGCTCATTCAGTAATCTTATTGATGCTAATAACATGGTGCTAAACCACTTTGGTCATAATGGATTTGTGCCAACTGTTGAGCAGTTTGATATTATTTTAGAGCAGCTAAGAGAGAGGGGGGGTGGCTTCAGGTTCAGTGTTAGTAATACAAGAAACAGTAAGCCAACTACATTAGCACCATGCTGTTCCACTTGGAACCAGCCAATCAACCCATGAAGCTGGTAGAAAAACACTAATAATATATGATATTATTTTAAATTCTAGGCTCTTATTATTTAGAAAATGCCTTTAGTGCAGTTCATCATCCAAAACAAAGTACAGTAGACTTTTGATTTTTTGGGATAGATGGTAAAAAAAAAAAAAGCCTGGATAATTGATTTCCCGGTTAATCCAAAAATACACTGTCTCTGACATGCGTAAGAGATGCATTCCAGGATATCTTACATAAGTCGTGTTTTACCTAACTCGAGAAAGACTAATAAAATATTGCTACCATATCCCTGATATGCGAAAATTACAAAAACCATATAATATCCTCAGAAGAATGAAGAAAATAGCTATATTTTTTTTAATTAGTTCAATTAAAAACTTTATCTGGGGACAGCAGTGAAGTAGCGAGTGATACATAAGAAAAGGAAACATAAAAGGAAGAAAAAATGCATGTTATTGTACTGTAAAAACTGATTTGTATTTCATAGCTCTGGTTATTTGCCACTGACAAATCTGAATTCCGCATGATACTTGTTAATGTTTGGCCATTTTCATACATCGTTATTATTTTAATTTTCTGATCCAACTTGATCGCTTTCCTTTTCTTGATAGATTTACTAGTTATTGGTTTGGTTGGGTTTTTTTTTTTTTTAGGAGCATTAGCAACTAAGACCATATTGCTCCAGGGATATGCGGTGGTCATTTCCTGACTTTTCTGCATCCTCTGTATTTGGTGGTCATGGGCTCAAACACCAGTCTAATCAAGAAGCGTGTGTGCTACGCACTGCAGCTCCTGCCCACCTGGCTATGGAGGTGCCAGATTTACTAATATTACCACTGTCACTTATTCTCTTAGTCGGCACCATAATAATAGTCAAAATTAAATTTTCTGAAAAGAACTTCACAGGGTTAAGACAAAAACTCACTATTATCACCCCACTTGAGCTCACATTTTACTAAAGCTCTTTTCTGGAGGTCACTGCCATAAAACGATAAAAACGATTTGCACTTTCTGGGTTATTGGGCTTTTCTCTTAATGCAGTCTGTTATAAACGGGGTAATAAACTCGATCATGTTGCATTTGCAATAATACCAATAGCTGGAATTCAGTGGGTTTTTACGTTATTATGGTGAAATGTGTGTCCCCTTCACTGAAATTTTCAGTCATATAAAAAAATATATATAAATAACGTAACTTAATTTCGAAGCTACGTAAGTCGCTTCGAAATTACGAATTAATAATTGAAAAATGTTTAGCAACCTACGTAAAAAGTATGCGATAGATTAAACACGATAAAATTTACCACGCGCTACCCACATGTCCAGTATGATGCTTCCCTTTATTTTTTACGATGTCAGTTTTAAATCTAATAGATTCCCTTTATTTTTTGCGATGTCACGTATAGTTTGGTCACCAACATAATGGTTCCTTAGAGATTTAACAGATGCACTGTTTTCAAGCTTTTGAATAATTTCAAGTTTTTGTTTAATTAAAAGCACAACTCTTGCGTTTGTCCATCACATTCACGATTTCTAAACAGAAAAAAATCGTTACTATAAAAAAAAATTTGTGCGACAGAACACAACAATTGATGCGATGCACTAAAACAAACTAAACAATTGGTTTCTTTTTTTGAGCGGCGGATGTGAAAACAGCGAGGGTTGCAAAATAATAGGGGCACTAATCTCTAATGATGACTTATAACGCTGCTTCTTGTTGCTTATTTACAACTTGCAAAACATCTGTTTATAGCTATTCTACTTATTACTTGAATTTTATGATTTCTGGTTGTGTTTTTTTTTTTTTTTTTATTTGGAGTCTTTAAGGATCCCAGTAAATCGAGTCTGCTGCATTTTTAAATAAACGGAATGACTTAGAGAAATAAAAGGTATAATATATTTTTAATCATTATGAGATTTAATATATCCATTTTTTATAGGTATTTGTATATTCAGATTAAAATTCAACAATGACAAATTTTGAATTGTAATAATTAATTTTTTTGACACTTTTAAGCAATCTTTTTTATAGGTACCCAAAGTGATAATGTCAGTGTACAGGCTGAAAACAAGAAAAATCCAGGATCATTGAATGCCTTCATAAGAAAGAGCTAGCACTGAAAGTCATATATTAGGATATGATGAATGCATCAGGTGATGATTCCTTGTCATATGCAAAAAGTAATGAGTTGGGGGTCTGAATTCCATCACAGCAAGGCACCTCCATAGCCAGGTGGGAAGGAGCAGCAGTGCGTAGCACACGCTTCTTGATTAGACCGGGGTTCGATCCCGTCAACACCAAATACGGAGGATGCGGAAAGGTCAGGGAATGACCACCGCATCTTCCTGGAGCAATATGGCCTTAGTTGCTAATGCTCCTAAAAAAACAAAAATAACAAACAAACAACAACAAACTTTCAGTGGAACATCAGAACAGGGATAGCTTTAAAGATGATACCCAGAAGGAATTTAACTGTTATTACAACCAAAATTATCAATCAGATTTGTGCAATGATAATGAAGACAACAGATTTACTACTGTATAGCCACTACATCTTAAGTTGTCACAAGAATGAGTGCAACACATTCAGTAATTTTCTAAACAATGAAATTTCTGCACATAGGTTTCCATTCTTTTGACATATAAGGCACACTTTCAGTAGAACATCTTCAATGTTTTGAAGCAGATCTTGAGAATTTTATGGTTAGATATGACAGTGAATGCAGACTTCCAGCCAAATGGAAAAGGATCCATTTGGTAATGGAAGTATCCTTTGTGTCTCACTCCAGAGGCTCATGTGCATTCCTTCATAAATACACTGGTGTGCAAAACTTAAGGACCAGTTAGGTCTTCACCTGTAGCTTCTCATAGGAGTGGCCTGGATATGGTAAAAGCATATCAAAGGAACCTTGTGAGGTACGGAAATGATGAAGGAAACAGAAACAAAACAATACAGAGGGACTTTATTCAAAAATGGCAACATAGCACTGGTTGCCATGATACAGATGCACCACTGGCAAAGATGGAACAAAGGGAAGAGGTTGCCCTCAGTAGGAGATAGGGAAACCCTAATGTCGATGCAGGCTTCATATAGGCTAATCGCTTTTTATTTAATAACATTTAACTTAATGGAATTGTGCGTTGGATATTACTTAAATAAAATTACTTAGAAGTCTCTCCATTTTAATTATAATAGCTGGCCTAGCCATAACTAATTTAGTTGCTTGCAGTGGAATAACTGTCTTTCCCGCTGCTAAAATTAATTCTTTATTTTTTATAATTGTTCTTACAGTTAAACTTGCCAGTCCTAAATTATTTCACACATCCACTTGTCATTGAACAGAATCAATTCGCTTCAAAACATATAATTTAATTTTCAAATTCAGTCTTTTTCTTACCTTATTAGGCTTTGTACCGCATCCAGACATTGTTGCTTTTTAATTCTTATTCGCCATTATTCATCTTCAAAAATGTAACTGCATTGCATTAATTATTATACAATGTTCGAGTAAACTATCCATTACCTAACACTGTACTGAGTGATGACTAGACTTCGGTTAATGCATTTTTTTTTTTTTTTTTTATGTAAATCCCAAACACGAGAAGTATTAGAACCTATTGTACTTAGTACAGTACCGTGCTTGGGTTGGAGTTTGAGAAGACGAAAGAAGATATTTGTTGACATTGGACTTGAACTTCTGTAGATTGTAATTTTCAGGAAATACGTATGAAGGAAGGTTGTTCCAGAAAACGGCAGTTGAATGGATAAACGAGGAACATGAAAAGTTAGTTCTGTGAGTTTGAAGTTCGATAAAAATGGATGTTGGCTGGTGCTGGCACATGTTCGGACTGTTTTGAAAGAGAGAGCGGGAATTATAGAAGCCAATTCAGAAGAATAGTGCCCATTGAAGTATCTGTAGAAGAGGCACACAGCAGAAACGGTACGTCTATAAGACAGCGAGTGGAGAGCCTTTGTTAAAGATGAATCATTAATTAGCCTAACTGCCCTCTTCTGAATGGAATCAAGAAGCCTGACAGAGGTTTTGGGGACCCCACCCTAGATGTGGGAACATTATTCCATGGCAGGGTGGATTTGCGATTTATACAGAGTGAGCAGCTGTTTGGAAGAAAAGTAACGCCAAGAGCGAAAGAGAAAATCAAGTTTTTTAGAGGAAGCAATATTTGTAATGTGCTTGTGCCAAGAGAGATTAGAAGTCACGGTAATCCTCAAAAGGGATATATCATTTTGCCTAGAAACCGGAGTGTCGCTAAAGATAAGCATAGAAGCAGAAGAATCCTTTTTTGCGAGATATAAGACAAGACTGAGTTTTAGAAGGGTTGAAATCAACTAAGTTGTCTTTGCCCCACTGGAGAATTACTTGAAGATCGGCATTTAACGAATTGGTAGCAGATTTTCGAGAAGTTGAAGCTGATTGAGCAGGACAAGGTTTCTCAAAATGGAAAGTGGAATGCAATGTGCTATCATCGGCAAAACTATGGATAGGATTTCCAGTCACTGGAAGAAGGTCATTAATATACAAGAAGAAAAGAGTGGGAGGAAACAACTGAACCTTGGGCAACACCAGCATTAATGGATAAGTTAGAAGACAGAGAGCCATCTACCATCACCCTCAGTGAACGATCAGAGAGAAAACTGGATAACCAATTACTAAAAACAGTTGGCAAACCATAAGATGGAAGCTTGTTTAGAAGACCTTTATGCCAAACATGATCGAAAGCCTTTGAGATGTCGAGAGCAACTACTTGTGTTTCACCGAACCTTTCCATTGAATTATCCATAAATGGGTAACATAAGCCAGAATATTGCCAGTGGATCGACACTGACGGAATCCATACTGGCGATCGTTGATCAGACAGAGGGTTTCTAGGTAGTTTAAGAGTTGGCGGTTAATTGATTTCTCCATTACTTTAGAAAGAGTAGAAGTAATTGCAATGGGACGATAATTGGATTGGAGGGATTTGTCACCCTTTTTAGGAATTGGCTGGATATGAGGAAATTTCCAAACAGAAGGAAAAACACCTTTCGAATAAGAAAGTGAAAAAAGGCAGCAAAGAATAGGAGTAAGTTCAGGAGCACAGGTTTTGAGAACAAGTGGAGAAATACTATCGGGACCTGGAGCTTTCTTAGCATCAAGATTTGTCAAAATCCTTGTGACATCCTTTTGACGGAAGACCACAGGAGGCATTGAATGGAGCATGTTGGGAATGGTGGGAGGTATTTCACCAAGATCATTAATATATGAGTTGGAAGAAAAATGGGATGCTAACAGGTCAGCTTTATCCTTGGCTGAAGTGACAACAGAACCATCTGGTTTGGACAGAGGTGGGAGCAGAGATGGGCAAAAGTTGCGGCCAATAGCTTTGGCAAGAGACCAGAATGCTCGGCTACGATTAGGGCAAGAAGCAAGTTTTCTACTCTTAGCCTGTTCAAACTCTAGTTTCGACTGATTAATAACTGCTTTAGAATTGTTGAGAGCTTTGGTGTACACATAAAATGAAACTGAAGATTTAGAACCAAGCCAATTACGATATGCAACATTCTTCTCTTGAACAGCCTTAGCACATTTATTGGAAAACCAAGGTTTAGATAAAGGACGAGATTTGAAAGTGGAGTGTGGGATAAAGGATTCCATTCCTGCAAGAATAATTTCACTGACATGGTCTGAGCAAACGTTGACATCAGAAGTTTTGAAACTGTAATCCGACCAAGGAAAAGAAGTCTCGCAGGTCATCCATTTTGCATTCTTGTAATGCCAAACAACACGAGTTTGGGAATAGCCATGAGATAAAGGTTCCATTGGAGAAGAGACAATCACCAAGTTGTGATCTGAAGTGCCTGAAGGACTTCTCACTTCGACCGTGTACTTAGAAGGGTTGTTTGTGAGAAAAAGATCAAGCGTATTGGCTGTATGATTAGGGTTGTTCAGTATTCTTGTAGGTAAATGAACAATCTGTGAAGGTCATTAGTAATTGCAAAAGCCTCAGCATCTCGACCAGCTGGGTCGGTGTGACTAGAAAACGGAAGCCAGCTGGAGTTGTGAACATTAAATTCACTAAGGAAAATTACGTCACTGTTAGAAAAGTTGGACTGGAGAAAGTCAAGTTGCAAAGAGAGGAAGTCAAAGAGCTCCAAATGAATGGTGGAGTTGGGAGAACGGTAGAGACAACATGAATTTGACACAATGAGGTAGAGAGATTTTAAGCCAGAGAAGATTAAAGAGAGGAGATTCCAAATTGCCAAGTCTCTGACAAGGAATATCAGAACGGACATATGCACAAGTACCACCTTTGAGATGAAAGGAATCATACAGGGAATAATTTGGCAGATTGCAAGTGGAAATGGACATTGTTGAGATTAGAATCGAGACCACGTATATATTTGTGAAATGAATTAGGGAGTGCTTGGAACGTTTAGATCTTTTCACAAATAAGCTTGCTCTATTAGTTTGACAATTCATGGTGTATTCAATGGTAAGAAAAAGTGGGTGGGACATGATGTACAAAGTGATGAAATTTTTGGATATGGCATACACATGGTGAGAATATACCCAGATCCTTGACATAACATGGCCTCGGCTATGCACCCCCATACATACTACTCGGACTCCCTCCAGTCACTATCTGGCAGAGTAGAGGTAGCAAGATTATACACTAGCTGATCCAGAAGCCTCCTAGAGAGTTAACAATAGGTTCGAGTTTAAATACCAGTGTACTAACTAGCGGCTGACCAGCGAATTCTGTTTTAGAGCTGTAAGCAATATTAATGTAAGGAATATTGAATCTTGCCACGATGTTCATCATAACCTAAAAAGTCATCAATCATACTGCATGATGGAGGAGATGGGGAAGGGTTGTCCGGAACTTAGCTCTAGAGACTAAACATGGGTTCCACCGCTTCAAGCCTCCAATAAGCAAGGTGGTGGTATAGCACCGGTTGATAAGAGTCATCCACTACCTAGTACTGCCTGCCTATGTTACCAGGCAGTACTAGGTAGTACTGCCTGGTAACATAGAGAAGCGGCGTTCCTCCATGTGGTGTGGGTGCCACACCTCGAACCCTGTTTACGTTGGTTCACACCTGGGTGGTCACCCACCATGTACTTGTGCATGGAGGTTATACCCAGGATTACTAATAATCCCACCATCGTGAAGGTGCAAGCAGAGGATTCGGCTGTCACAGCCCGTCCGGACTTTGTCGAAATTGGGTTCACTTGACTTGAGTGTCATCCGAATATCAGTTCCATCAGCGTTTTAGACTCCCTGGTAGCAAGTACAGCTTGTCTGGCATATCTGAGAGAATGTCTGTGACAACCTCAAGGACCTCATATAATGCAAATATTACACTGGTATTTAAAAAACTTAAGGACCAGTCGGGTTTTCACCTGTAGCTTCTCATAGGAGTGGCCTGGATATGGGAAAACTATACCAAAGGAACCTCGTGAGGTATAGAAATGCTGAAGGAAACAACACCGACATAACAACAGAAACAAAATGGTACAGAGGGACTTTATTCAAAATTGGCAACATAACACTAGCTGCCATGATACAAATGCATCACTGGCAAAGATGGAACAAAGGGAAGAGGTGGTCCTGTGACAGATATGGCCACCCCTAATGTCGACGTAGGCTTTTCACTGCCTGTTCATACTTAGAACAATGTTGTTAAGTTCTTGCAGTAACATCGTCCATTCCTCTGTCAGCGCCATCTTCAGCTGGTGAATGTGGACGTCCCGCTAGGCATCTCCCCAGAACGTCCCATATGTGTTCGATGGGATTTAGATCGGTTGGGGGAAACAGGCAGACCAATCCGTATGAACAATGTCTTCACTTTCCAAAAGCCTATCAACAGCTACAGTGCAATGGGGTGTGGCGTTATTACCCATAAACACAAACTTGGGGCAAATGGCACCTTGGAACAGACTCATATGGGGAAGGATTACCTCAGTACAGTAGCATGCACCAGTTATGGTACCGCCTTCCAGTATCTGAAGTTGTGTACATCCATCCAAGATAATGTCTCCCCAGATGACAACATCTCGATTGCCACATCCATCCCTTTCAGTGATGTTTGTGGGGTGATACCATGTGCCAACCTCTCGACACATTAGCTGATGTCCAGAATTACTGCTCAGACTGAATCTACTCTCTTCAGTAAAGAGTACCTTATCCCATTGCACTGCCTTTTAGTCCTTGTGTTCGATGCACCACTGTAAATGGTGTCTCCGATGGGCAAGTGTTAATGGGACACAGCGTACTGGCCATCGGGCAAACAGTCCACCTTTGTGGAGTAGCCTAGTCACAGCAAACCGTGATATCCTGCATCCTGTGCAGCTTGTTTGCAGTGGATCCCACTGTCTGTGTCGGCCTCTCTTGGCCTGTAAGAGTATATAGCGGTCATCATTAGGCATTGTTTTTTGTGGACGACCACCACTGTCCTTCAAACAGCTGTACCTGTCGTTCTGAAGGCCAACCACACACCTGAGATGATGCTATGGACGATGCCGAACTCTGCAGTCACACTCCTCGCACTTTGAACTTCCTCAAGCTTCCCAATTGTTCAACCCAGGGTAAAGTCATCGAGATGTTGTCTACTGGCCATTTTGTTGTCTGTAGCACTGTGTGAAACCAATCAAAAGTTTCTGTGCTGGTTATGGTAATTTAGATTTGAATGTGTTTGATGACAGCTTGGTTATTGTTTATTATCCAATTAGATGTAAGATTGTTAAAAATAGTTTTAAGTAGTATGAAAAATTGTTTAGCTGGAAGGTAGCAGCCAGTATTTTTGGAGCTGGTAATGAATCTGAAGCCTACAGGTTGTTTATGGAATTTGGCAATCATATAGAGCAGGTGTGGCTAACAAGTCGATCGCGGCTGTAATTTCGGTTGATCACAGGTAATTTTAAATATATATATATAAAATAGATTAATCAAAATCTAAATGTTATTATTATATGCCCCACTGCATACGCTTATTAAAATCCATTGAACCATGTGACTACTCTTGTTGCCGTGCAGCTGCTAGGCTTGTCTAATGAAAATTCGCAGTTACATTGTGGAGAGCGTAGTGTAAGCATTGAATTCTTGTTTAGTTTACTTAATATTAATAATTGGACAGTACTTGTACGTTAATTTAATACCCTTTGATTTAAAATGAATACTACGAAAAATCTTAAAAAGTATCAATTTCATCAAAGAGTAAAACATGTCATTTAATGATAAAAGAAATGTTGTTTGAATTGGAATGCTTCTGTGGCTATAACCAAAAAAGGAAATTGAGAAAGGCACTTCAATGCACTCCATGGTAAATACCAATAGGATTTTCCGCCTAATAGTGACCTTAGAAAAAAATATATTAAAGGAACTTAAATCCAGATTATTCGCACAACAAAATCTATTCAGGACACCGAATTTACACTCTAAAGCAGTAAATGTAGCATCATTTAAAGTGAGTCATCTTCTTGCAAAAAATGCAAACTATTTTCTGATGGTCAATTCATCAAAAAAGCATTTTTAGAAATAACAGATTCCCTTTTTAAAAATTTTAAGAACAAAAATGAAATTAAAAGTGCCCTTCAAGATCTGCAATTATCTTGAAATATTGTGATGCGACCCATCGAAAAAAATGAGTAAAAATGTGAGCGAACAATTGCGTGCTCATATTCCTAATCGTGTGTCCTTTTCCTTACAACTGGATGAATCTACAGACGTCAGAGATACAGCTCAGTTGCTCATTATTGTTCGTATGGTTTTTGATGATTCTGCCCTTAGAGAAGAACTGCTGGGCATGGTTTTGTTAAACCCATGATATATTTAACGCATTCAAAAATTTTATTGAAAAAATTAAATTACCACTTTTTAAGCTCATATCAATAACAATAGATGGAACTAAAGCAATGAGGGTATCTTAATGGATTCATCGCCCAGAATTTTAGAGTTCCCACTGTATCATCCACCAACAAGTGTTAGCCAGAAAAAGATTAAATACTAAAAGTGTTATGGACATAGCTTTCAAAATCATGAATTCCATCAGAGGACAATCTCTTCAAAGGAGACTTTTCAAAATGCATCACACACAGATGTGAGGTGGCTGAGTCAGAGTAAGTTTCTACAGAGGTTTCGAAAATTGCTGAATGAAATTAAAAAAATTGTTGATCAAATGGGAGATTAGCATTAGTGGAGGCATATGATGCAAGAAAGCAAGCTTATTCAGCATCAGCCAAAAAAAAAAAAAAAAACACAACCACTACTCCCGTTTCACTCCTCCGCTCGTTTGAAATACCTGTCAAGCTGAGCCTTAAATTTCTTTAGGCTATCAACTTCAACAAAAAGTGATGGAAGTCCATTCCACAAACCAACTGCCTGCTGGCTAAAGGCAAATTTCCGCACATCTATCCGACATCCGTCCTTCCTCAATTTGAATTTATGCCCTCTCAGGCGATTATTCTGAGCAAGAGGAAGAATCCCATCGGCATTGAGCATGCTCAAGCCATTCAAAGCCTTATACACCTCTATCAGATCACCTCCCCGATGCCTAGTCTCCAGACTCTGTAATTTGCAAAACTTAAGCCTTTCTTCATAAGAGCAACCCTTTGTTCCATTCACTAATCTTGTTGCCCTTCTCTATACTCGTTCCAGCAGCTCTACATCATTCTTGAAATAAGGCCTCCAGACCTGTATACAGTACTCAAGGTGTGGCCTGACCAATGCCTTATACAAGGGAATAATCACATCCCTATCCCTGCTAGAAAATTTCCTGTATATCATTGACAAGACACCATGAGCTACTCTTGCAGCTCGTCTGCACTGCTCAGTGAACTTCATATCTGCCTGCACAATTACCCCCAGGTCCTTTTCATTCTCTACCACTGTCAGCGTAGTACCACAGAGTTGATACGTTGATCTGGGGTTACTGTTTCCCATATGTAGCACTTTACATTTGTCAATGTTAAACTTCATTTGCCACCTCTCAGCCCATCTGCTCAACCTTTCCAGATCCTGTTGCAGCAGCATAACATCAGTAGTGTCCTTAACAACCCTGCCAACTTTTGTATCGTCTGCAAACTTGGACATTAAGCTTGATATACCATCATCAGTATCATTTATAAATACAGAAAACAATGGACCCAACACTGAACCATGAGGAACTCCACTAATAACATTAGTCCACGATGAGCACTGTCCATTGATTACCACTCTCTGTCTTCTCCCACTCAACCACCCCTTTATCCATAGCAGCAATTTGCCTCCAATGTCACACTGCTCCAATTTGTGTAGCAGTCTTCCATGCGCAACAGTATCAAAAGCCTTTCAAAGATCCAAATATATAATATCAAAGTTATTCCCTGCATCCAGTTCTTTTGTGACTACATCATAGTATCCAATCAAATTGGTCAGACAAGACCTGCCCTTAACAAAACCATGCTGTGTCTGAGCTATAACTGAATTCTTGTCTAGATGATCCTGCAGTGCTTCTTTAACCAGTGCCTCCATTAATTTTCCTGGAACCGAAGTTAAACTAACAGGTCTATAATTACTTGTGTCAGCCTTTGATCCTCCTTTGTGATTGGGGTTACATTTGCATATCTCCAGTCTATGGGTACCTCCCCTGAGTCCAAAGAAGCTCTCATAATTATGGCTAGGGGTTTGCTTACTTCCTTTGCTGCCTCCTTTAATATAACTGGATTGATCCCGTCCAACCCGGGTGCCTTTTTTATGTTTATCCTCAACAATTTCTCCTCCACTTTCCTCTCAGTTATTAGAAAATCATCTAGCTCACTGCCAATGTTTACTTCACCTACAACATTCTCCTTCCTGAATAACTCCTCATGTGTGAATGTAGATGCAAAATATTCATTTAGTTTGTTAGCCACCTGAGCAGGATCCTCAACTGTTGAACCATCAACATCCAGTGGACCAATCTGATTCATCCCTTTCCTTCTTGAGTTTAAATAGGTAAAGAACTCTTTTCTGTTTTTCTTTGCATCCTTTGCCAAGGATTTCTCATAATCTGCCTTTGCCTGCCTAATCTCCTTTGTGACTTGGTTACAGACCAACTTATATCTATCATAGGCTTCCATGTCACCCATTAATTTGTATGTATCCCATGCATTTTTCTTCTCTGCCATATGTCTCATTAGTTCATTTGACAACCATTTAGGCCTGAACCTTGAACAATATTTCTCAGTTGGTATGTAAAGCCTGGTAGCTTCCAAGATTAGTTCCTTGAATGCTTCCCATTTTGAAATTGCTTTTGGTAATGACATCAGTTGGTCCCACTGTATAGAATTTAAATACTGTCTCAGACCATCATAGTCGCCTTTACGAAAGCAAAAACCCTTTCCTTTACCTCTGATGGTAGTTACCTCCTTGAGTAAATCCCACTTCAGCACACTGTGATCACTGCCACCTAGTGGTTCCTTTATCTGCAGATTCTTAATGCAAGAAGAATCACTACTGATAATCAGATCAAGAGTATTACTCCCTCTAATTGCCTCCCGAACATGCTGGTGTAGAAAACAATCATCCAATAAATCCACAAAAGTCTTGCTAGTGTGTGAGTGACCAACCCACAAATTCCAGTCAATATCTGGGAAATTAAAATCCCCCATTATAAGACTCTCTGATTTACTGGCCCATTCTATTTCCTTGTACAGTATCTTATTATATTCATCAGAGTCATTAGGCCTATAGCACACTCCTACTCTCAATTTTGATTTACCTATGCTTATGTCACACCAAACTGACTCGACACTGCCCTGTCCATCGATGTCGACTGGCTTCACTTCCTTGGATTTTATGTGTTCTTAACTAATAGCATAACCCTTCCTCCCTTCCTATCCTGTCTATCCTTTCTGTAGACATTGTACTCCCCAAATTCCAGTTCTGCATTCCTTATATCTGTGTGACACCACGTCTCTGATATCCCAACAATATCTGCCTTTGAAGTTTTGAGCAATACCTCAAATTCATCAAATTTATTTACTAAACTCCTAGCATTGGTGTACACGCAAGTATACATGCACCTGTTTTTATTCTTAGCTACCCTAACACAACCCATGTGTTTACTTGTACCACAATGACTTCCAGCAGTCTCTGAAATATCCTGCATTTTGTTTTTCAGGCTTCTGCTCATTCCAATAGAAGCAGTGCAAGAATCTCTTTCACCTCTGCCAGTGGCGACTGTTAATCTATTAGTCTTTGTCTCCCCCCAAGCTTGCAGTTTTCCGACCCACCTAACATTGCCTCGATAGCATCAGCAAATATTCTTGCACCCTTTCTATTTAAATGTATCCCATCCCTGTAGAAACAATCTCTCCTGTTAACAAGTACAGTCCAGGCTGAAAAAAATTCTACCCCTTGAGCCTTGCACAATCTTTCCAGGGCGAATTGATCGACAAGGCTCTCATCATATACTCCCTCCTATCGTGTCTGGACAGAATTGCAGACACTTTCAAATTCAACCCTACTTCATGTTTTTTTTTCAACAGTGACCTGTACCTGTTAAGTAATTCCGCTGGTCTCCTACTCTTAATATCATTAGTGCCAACGTGTACAACTATATCACCTTTTGTGCCCTTAAAAGATGATATCCACTCTACAACGTCATCAACCTTTGCCCCTGGCAGACATACCTTGGTCCTGTTCCACCTATCCTTTTTACAAAGCATGTTCCCCGTTTCCCTGACAATAGAGTCACCAACAACTACTAGTTCCTGTGGGATCAGCACATTCTGCCTTGGGGGCTGCCTCTATGTTGCAAGATGACCAAGTACAAGCTCTGGCATTGATGTGGGCAGCTGAGAGCTTGATGGGCCCCTGAATTTATTTCCTTCGAGGGCATCCACCCTGTCCTTCAAGGTCTCATATAGGCCCATTACAACGATGAGTTGTCGCCTAATTTCCTTGCTCTCCTTGCATCGTGCACACACAAAGACAGTATCATGTCCCGTACCCGATTGCTCCTCAAACATCAAGCAAACAGTGCATCTTAAAAGGCTGTGATTCAGAGGGCAACTGCCCCCCCCCCCCCCTCAGTTCTCCCCTGAGCCAAAGCACTCCCATTAGCTTGACATCCCTTTTGCTTTGCTGCTCTGGTCTGAGTCATGATTTCGATTTAATGTCAGTAAAATTACAATTCAAAACAAAATTAAAACCTTAAACTTGTATCCTAACACAGTTATAACGCTATATTTATTTTTCAGTATTGAGTGTTATATACGAGTTCCCTTTATATAACTTCCGTATCAAGTTATGTATTAATGATTTGTTACGTTTGTACTCTAAGTCGTTATATATATATAGTTAAAAGTCCAGTTTAATTGACAATAAAGTTTAACAAGATTAATAGATTTACTGATTAATTGACAATATTATATTATGCACTATACTATACAAGCTAATGCTATCAAATTCCGGATATGCTGTATCGTGTTACAATGGCGGTAATTACGAATGGTAGTTATACGGACTCTTAAGTATTGATTAACTTCCAAATCTTGCTGTCTCAATTTAGAATAAACTAAGGATCCTCACGAGTTCTATAACTACTTACAGATAATAATTTGATATAACAATTGGTTAATAAATCGGCTAAATACGGTTAAAAACCTCTCGTTCAAAGGAGCTGCAATTTGTAACACGTGGATTTGATACCGCTACCGATACTAAGTAATACCCACAAAATCTCTATCAAGTTAAACTTTAAACTAAGTATTGTAACTAGGAATATAAAAGTACTCTAGAAAATAAGTAAATATGCCAATTTAAGCTAATAAAACAGAAAATAAATCAAAAAAAAAACTTCTCTTCTCCAGGCGCTGCAAAATAGTAGAGTTCAAGAGTAGCCTGCGGCCGCACAGGCTACTCTTGAACCCAAAAAAGAGATGATTATTAGTAGCTACAAAATATGGAGTGGTTGTGTGATTTGCCTTTTTTGGCAGATCTTACCAGTAAATTAAGTGATCTGAATTTGGAATTACAAGAAAAAAAATAAAAACGTGGGACATGATTAGTAGTATTTCTGCATGTAAATATCAATTTTTGGCAAAGGCTAAGGATCTAAAAAAAAAATGATTCTATCATTTTGCAAATATGCAAGATCATTTGCAAAAATATCCTGTTTTTGAATATAATAGTGAGAGATATGTTTCTGAAATTGAGAAAGTTGTGGGTGATTTTGAAACCAGATTCAGCAATTTTAAAACAATTGAAACATTGTTCAATATATTTCTTATCCAGAATTTGCAGAAAAATTGGCGAGATTTTTCACACGGAGAAAATATTACTTGAAAATGAAATTAATACATTACAAAACGATATCTTCCTAAAAGACAGGTCATCAGAAAAAGACTTTTGTAAATGTTTTCCGAGAAAAGTACCGAAATTTCAAAAAATGCAGTGAACTTTTAAATTCCTGTTTTGGTTCTACATATCTATGCGGATCGGCCTTTTCGTATTTGAAACAAACATAGACGAATTGCTCTACTCTTATGGACTTGCATACAGAAGAGTTTTTACGGTTGGCCTTATCACAGTATATCACCGATTTTGAAAGCATGGCAGATGACATTAAGACACAAACTTCACATAAATTAAAAAAAGGTATGAATTTAAAACAAGAATTCTGAATTGCATTTAATTTTAAAATTTATAAACAACAATTTTCAATATGTGTTGATTAACTCTTTTAACCATATGCAATGAAATTCTTGAGATGGTAGATCGCGGCACATTTTGAATAAAAAAACGTAGATCACATCACAAATTAAATTGGCCACCCCTGATATAGATTAAGGGTTGAGTTCTGTAATTTAATGTATAGTTTTTTATTTGAAGCTATTAGCTTTTTAACTGGTAGTAGGATAAAGATGGCAGGAAGTGAAAATGGAATTATTTTCTATTTCATTTTAAGTTGATTATAGTAAAATTGCTTTCAAAAAATGACAAAGTTGTTGGAAGCTTTATCTACTGGGGGATGATAAAATTGTCTTGTAATTCTTTTATGTTTTTTAAGATTACAGTATGGTGTGTAAAGGTTATTGTGCAGTTTTTTGTAGGCATTTGAGAGATAGCTTTTACTATGTCATCAATATTTACTTCAGCTGACATCAGATTCTGCATATTTGCCTTACCTGTATTGGACTTTTATCTAAATATGTCCCCCGTATCTAATGACAGCTTTACCACTTTTTATTTTATTTGTATTGTATTTCACCTTATTATTAATTTTACTTTACAGTTCATTCACCTCGTATTGGCTTTGTAATTCAGCCCATAACTTTCTTAATTCATCATAGCTTTTAGGATATTAACATTCTTTCACCTTTTACGTATCTACTATACTTCTTTTTCTACTTTCCTAACCCTTCTAGGCACTGGCACTTTGTGTAATTTTCACCTCCATTTATGCATACTTTATCTAATATATCTATTCATACATACTTATATGGAAGGTGTCCACAAATGATTACCCTGATTTTGTTACTATTGGGAGGTTAACAAAATTTAAACAAATTTTATGCTAATATTAAAAGTTTTTATCAATACGTAAGGACTTTGAAGAACTTCAACATGAGTGCCTCTTGTGGCATGCAGAATATCAAGACGATATTCAATCTCTCTCCATACATTTTATAACATCTGTGATATGATGCATTCAACTGCACACGTAATCTGCTCTCGTAAAGTTTCGGTGTCTGGAACAGCTGTCACATACACCAAGTCTTTAATATATTCCCAAAGAAAGAATTCCAATGGGTTTATGTCTGGTGACCTTGGGGTCACAAAATCGGTCCATCCCTGCCCATCCAACGGTTTGGAAATGTCTTATCCAAAGTGTCACGAACAACTTGAGCCCAATGAGCGGGTGCTCCATCCATCTTAAAGATAACAATAGGCTGCCTTTGTTCCAATTGGGGTATAACATAATTAATGAGTATGTCTAAAAAGACGTTTTCACTAATTGTGTTTTCGTTGAAGAAGAAAGGTCCAATAATGTAATCATGTAATAGGGTGCACCACCCACACATTGATTTTGTGACTGTTACGAATATGCTTTCTTACCACGTGTGGATTTGCTGATTCACAAATACTTACATTGTGTCTATTGACTACACCGCTAACATGAAATGAGGCCTCATCCAAAAAACAGATTATCCTCGTCAATTTTATTCAATATGAAGTTAGCAAATTCCTCACATTTACAATGATCATTTGGTTTCAACTGTTGAAGTATCTGACCATTGTAGGCATAGACCCCCCCAGGGGCTCACATCTAGTGAGTATGGGCTTGGTATCATCATTCTTCTCTTTCTTGGTGATTCCTTTCTACTTCTCTCTCTCTCTCTCTCTCTCTCATATAGGGATTTTTTTTTTTTTTGGCCAGTGCAGCATAAGCCTCAGACTTCCTTGCACCATATGGCTAACAATTCGGAAACAGATGGTCTGCCAGTGCTTTTTCCTTTCTCAACTGACCCAGTTGCCAAAAACTTTTCCATGCACAATTTAATAAGCTTTACGTCTGGAGGATTTCTACTGTACTGAGTTTTCTCTTGTACAGACAGCATTTTGAATGAATAGACGCGACAGTGCTGCTAGCACCAACAGCAGGCCGACCGGGCTAGACGAGTGGGTAAAGTACCTGCCCGGCAGCCCAAAGGTTGCGGGTTCGATTCCCGCCTCGGGCTTGGATCAAAGTACTGCAAAAACCTTGGGAGGTGCAATATGGCCACAGAAGCCGATGCGCCAACAACTACCAAATCAAAAAAAAAAAAAAAAAAAAAAACCAACAGCAGTAAACTTAACTCACTGGACTTAAAATTCTAAAATTGTATTGATAAAAACTTTTAATATTACCTTACAATTTGGTTAAATTTTGTTAACCTCCCAATAGTAATAAAATGTTTGTAACAAAATTTAATCAGGGTAATCAATTGTGGACCCTGTATACTTCTGCATCCTTTAATGCTGCTTTGTGCTTTTAGGTGCATCTGTCATTATTAATTTTTCAATCTGACTTATTAATTTTTCATCAACTGAAACCTTTTTTCATCCACTGTAACTTTTATTTTAAAATTACATTTAATATTTATATATAAAGAAAAAAAGGTAGAGAGAGAGTAACAGAAAGGAGATAATATGCATAATAAGAAATAAGTAATTACATGATTGACAGAATAAGGATGTTGCCACCCAACTTACAAAACCGGCAATTTAGAATATAATTTAAATCCAATTCAAATAAATATATTTTAAAATTTAAAATATAAAAGCAATTGTATAACAATTTAGTGGCACCCCTTAGTAAGGTACCAGGTCCGAGAAACGTGAAATATCACCAAAGGGAATATCTTCCCTCCCTGTTACGATTAATGGTTAGGTTTATGTTAAATTTTTGCTCTACAGTTTTGCCATACTACTGGCATTTGTATTAATTTTTTATATATAATTTCAGTAATATATATATTACTGAAACACATACATGCTCTACATCTGATTTTAAAGAATGAAATGCTAAACAAGTTCTGTGACAGTAAATGATAATATGTGCTTATACACCTGTTTTTTTTTTTTTTTTTTTCTCTCTCTTCTTCCTCCTAGGGCTTGTATCAAGAAACTACCTCGAATTTTATGCTTCAACACCATGCGCTATACCTTTAATATGGTAACTATGACAAAGGAAAAAGTCAATACTCATTTTTCATTTCCTCTCAGATTAGACATGTCTAGTTATATGGAAACAAACCTCATGCCAAGCCAACATACAGGTAAAATTTTCTTTATTCCTGTATTTACTAATATCATTTCACATTTAATAGCTAGTTTTTATGGTATATTAGAATTGTGTTGATGGCTTTTAACAAATTCCATATGGCTGTAATGTGTTTTATGAAGTCCTGTTGTAATGTACAGGCAACCCTTAACACGTACTTATTCATTTTTTTTTTACCATGTAAGTAATTCCGTTTTGTACGTAAGGCTAACTTAGGTCTTTTGGATACAAAATACATGTATAGTACAATACACTGAGGTTATAACCCCCCCAACGAACTTCATCATGTACAGCATTTTATGATTTGTAACCAAGTTAAATTAGGCTGAAAAACATAGAATGAATAATAATACAGAGTACAGTATTTATTCAAAACTGATTTAATCTAAACATGATACGTAATTTAATTTAACCTAAGATCAAATCACTTTACGATAGACCAGATGACCTTTGAATTTCCCCAAACTGTCGGCTTCTACCACCCATGAAGGCAACTTATTCCAGTAATTTATAGCTCGCTGGCTAAAATAAAACTTCCTGCAGACCAATCTAAACATTTCCCCCCGTAACTTGAATTTATGTCCCCTACTTCTAGCATCATTTATAATTTTGAAAATTTCGTCCTCAATCAAATCTCCTCTACGGTGTCTAGTTTCCGAACTCTGCAACCCACATATTCGAAGTCTTTCTTCATAAGGACGCCCTTTTGCCGATCTCGCCAGGCGAGTTACCTGTCTTTGCACCCTTTCAAGAAGCTCGATGTCTTTCTGTAGGTGCGGTCTCCATGCTTGAACAGTATTCCAAGTGTGATCTAACAAAAGCCTTATATAATGGGATTATCACGTCCTTATCTCTACTTGCAAAAGTTCGATAGGACACCATGGGCCTTCCTTGCAACCTGTTTACAATGCTCAGAGAATTTCATGTCTGACCGTATCATAACACCCAAGTCCCTTTCCTCCAGTACTGGGTTTAGTTGAATTCCACCAAGTGAATAAGTTATTTTGGGATTACTGTCTTAATGGCAGCTATACTTTAATCCAACAAAGTGTAATACCTTACACTTTGTTGGATTAAAGTATAGCTGCCATTTTTCTGACCATTCCTGAAGTCTATCTAGGTCTCTCTGAAGAAGCTCAGCTTGACAGTGATCATTAACTACTCTACCGATTTTAACATCATCTGCAAATTTAGACATCACGCCCTCTATCCCTTCATCGATGTCGTTTATGAAAATTAAAAACAACAGTGGTTCTAATACTGATCCTTGGGGAACCCCCACTTCTTACATCAATCCAATCTGAGGAATAGCCATTTATCACAACCTTCTGCCTCCTGCCCTGAAGCCATCCTGCTATCCATCTAAGGATTTTCCCAGTGATTCCAGCTTATAAAGCAATCACTCATGTGGGACTGAGTCAAAAGCTTTGCTGAAATCTAAATAAACAATGTCAAAATTATTCCCTAAATCCAGCTCGTGAGTGACCCTTTCAAAATAGCGAACCAGATTTTTAAACATGATTTTCCCTTCACAAAACCATGCTGAGTATCCTTGAGAATTTCAATTCGATCCAAATGGTCCTGAATTCCACCCTTCATCATTTCCTCCATGATTTTCCCTACCACTGAAGTCAGACTGATAGGTCGATAATTTCCCACTTCACTTTTAGAGCCGCCTTTACGTATGGGAGATACATTGGCACTTTTCCAATCCAAGGGAATCTCCCCAGAGTCTAGTGATGCTCGCATAATTAGCCTCAATGTTCAATGCACTCACTTGCCGTCTCTCTTAAGATTATAGGGTATATTCCATCAACTCCAGGAGCCTTGCTGGCTTGTAGGCTCGAAAGTTTTTTCATTAAATAATCTTGCGAAATTTCAATATCATTAATTATATATTTTTCAACTTCGCTCCCACAATTTCCCATTGCCACAAAAGGTTTTTCATTTTAAATATCGATGCAAAACAACTGTTGAGTTCATCTGTAGCAGCAGCTGGTGTATTTAATATTATCCCCTTTCCCTTACGTAAAGGTCCGATCTGGTTTGTCGTGCTCTTCTTGGCATTTATATATGTGAAGAATTCCTTTTTCCCCCCCTCTTCACTCTGTTTGCTAGTGATTTCTCATAAACTACCTTTGCCTGTCGAACCTTTTCTGTGGCTCTATTACAGATCATCTTCTAACTGTTATAGGCTTCAGTACTCTTCATTGCTCTGTTACCTTTCCATGCCACCTTTTTCTTCTCAAGTAATGTGGCAACTTCACTATTCATCCAACTGGGAACCCTCCTCGTGGAGTAATTTTTTTAATGGTAAATACGCATTCAAGGCTTCTGTGATTAATGTTTTAAAAGCATACCACAGTTCAAATGTATTCATTCTGTGTGCGATATCTACCCAGTTAATAGAGGCCTTAAGGCATCGAATTTCCTTTTCTGAAATTAAAACCTATTCCTTTGCCTTTTACTGCTGCTACCTCTCTCATCATCATCATCCACTGTAGAACTCCGTGATCACTTCCTGCTACTGGTTCCTCTACTGTCAGCCCTGTTATGTCATCTGATTCGTGGTTGATGATGAGGTCTAGGATATTCTTTTCTCTAGTACTTTCCCTGACATGTTGATACAAATAACAGTCATCTAGTTGATTTAAACATTTTGTTCCCCATGTCGAGTTTCCTTCCGATTTACTCCAATCAATTAGAGGCAAATTGAAATCACCCATAATAAGACATTGACGCTTACTTGCCCATTCCATTTGCATGGAGAGGCTTTCGTCATAATCTTCACAATCACCTGGTCTGTAGATTACTCCTACTCACATTATACCTTTGTTTCCAACTATCTCACACCATACAGATTCTGTACTAGCACGTGAAATGTCTGAATCCGGGAAAGCTATCATCGCACTCAGGCTGCTTCTGATAAGAAGCATTATCCCACCACCCCTTCTATCTACCCTGTCCTTCCTTCATTATACAAGCCATAATGAAACTCACCATCCCCAATTTCCGGGTGGCACGACGTCTCCGTAAGCCCTATTATGTCCGCATTACTTGTTTTAACCAGCAGTTCGAATTCGCTCATTTTATTGACGATACTTCTAACATTATATATAAACAATTAAGACTTACTGTTCTTGTATATTTAACAACCCTAACACAACCCTTGAAGTTTTTTAAGCTCTCTTCCCTGGCATTAGCTACCTGCTCATTTGAAACATTTCTGCACCCAGAACATCTAGATAATATGTCCAGTTGGGGTAACAGACAAGAACTCTTGAGGTATGTGCAAGAGTTACTTTGACCAATATTATCAGATAAATGCGTGTCAGATAAACCCACATCCCCCCCTAACTAGCAGTTTCCCTGAACCTTTAAGGTATCCTCAATAATACTGGCAAAAACGTTTGCACCACCTTTGTTTAAGTGTATCCCATCTCTACAAAACAAATTCCTTCTACCTACAAGGGCCAAGCTGATAGAAATTTTCCCCCCTAAAGCCTTTCAGAGTCCTTCAGGTCTTGAGTTAATCCACAAGGCTTTTAACATATAATCCCTCCTATTGTGTCTGGGCAGAATTGCAGACACACAGACATCGTGGCCTGGTTCGCGGCATCTCCTCAGCATGGTCCTGTATTTTTCCAACAATTCGTCAGATCGTGTACATTTAATGTCGTTAGTCCCCACATGAATAATAATATTCTCTTTATCCCCCTTAAAATCTGACAATCTGTTGGTGACATCATTAATAGTTGCTCCCGACAGACATACCCTGGTTCTACTCCACCTATCCTTATTACAAAAAATATTCCCCGTTTCCCTGACAATGGAGTCTCCTAATAAAATGGTGTCTTTTTTAACCAGAGTAGTTTGCACTTGGTTTTTCTGTTTTGAAGCCTGAATCGGGTGTGCATCACTTGGTAGATTGTTGGAGTCTTTAGTCCCTGACGAGCTCCCAGATGCATTATTCTCGAGGGAAAGCACCCATTTTTTTCAGGGACTCAAGGATCTATGTGGTTTCTTCTGATTTTTGGGTTAAACAGCACGCATCCTCAGATCATTCTTCTCATTCAACAGCATCACAATTAGCCTTTCACCGTTAACAAAAAACATACTTTTTATTCAACATGGCCAAAATACTTGTGTACAACTTAATGGTATGAGACTATTAATTGCAGAAACTCTCAAAATTAAATTACATGAGAATTCTATTAATTTGCCAGCCATATCTAATCTCCGATTCGTGGTCTTTTGCACACATGCATGAAGACTAATAATCTCTATTTAAGATTCGTGCTCACACATACTCGGTAATTTTCATTCCTGTGATCACGACATACGGTCAAAAAATGTTGTCAGCTTCAAGAAGGAAAATTGTTTTTTAAAATTAATGTTAAACTTGTTTTAATTATTTTTTAATTGCGTTCAATTGATTTTTTAATTGTTTTCAATTTGTTTTTTTACTGTAATCATTTTGCATTAATGTTTTATTCATTTTAATTTCTGGAGAGTATCATATGGAAGTATTCTACGTACCATATTGAGGTAAACTTCTCTTATTCTTTTACAAATATTGAGTAGAACGTATTGAGCATCATAGCTCTGGTTTATACTACATAATTATCCTACAAACTGTAAAGAAATAATTTCAAAAACCACTCCAGTAAACGTGTGTAAAGATTTTGGCAGGTAAAAAAGTTACAACTTTTTAATCTTCAATCAACAAAACAGTTAACATGGAATCGATATTTTGGTACTACTCCTGTAACTCACCACTGATGAGGTAATTCAGTGATTAAGGTCCTTATGGTTGTGTTTCCCAGAGTATAGAAATTGTTATTGTCATGTCATGTTTTTTAAAATTGCATTCTACAAAGATTAAAACCAAAACTTTACTAATGTATTTTCTATACTGTTATCTTTTTTTCGGTTCTCCCACCCAGACTTCCATAAATCATGCATCTTTTATGGAAAGTTTATTTTTCTTCTGGATATGTTTATTTTTTAAACATGAATTGTGTTAAGTTTTTCAATTGCAGACTTAACCAAATTTATTGATATGTGATCATAGCCCACTAATGGTGATTTCAAACGTCTATCAAGAATTCTTGTTATTACTTGCCTAGTTGGCACCTCCGGGTGGGAAGGAGCAGCAGTGTGCAGCACACGCTTCTTGATTAGACCAGGATTCGAGCCAGTCACCACCAAATATGGAGGATGCGGAAAGGTCAAGGAATGACCACCGCATATCCCGGAGCAATATGGCCTTAGTTGCTAATGCTCCTAAAAACCAAATAACAAACAACAACAACTTGCCTAGTTTTTTTTTTTTTTTTTTGAAATTGGTGTAATTTAATTTTCCTGTTTGTTCTTAAAAAAAATATTGGGAATGTGAACTTACCTGTGTATTGATTTATTTTCTGTGCATATTATTTTCTTACAATGCATTGGATATCGAATGCCCACTTCATAATAAAAAATTGTTTTGTATGTCAAAAAATATTAATTTATGTTTTACTTTTCAAGATGCTCTTTTCTTTTTAAATGTCTTACAAAGAATTCTTAACAGTATTAGTTTTGTGGCTGTAAAAAGATAGCATTACTATTGGATTACTTCAAATACAAGCAGTGCCCCTCGACGTGGGCACCTGTACGTGGTGAGGGGACCTCCCAGTGACGCTGCTGGACTTCCAGACTAGCATCACTGGGATCCAACGCCCACAGCCCAGGTTCCAGGCTTACATCAATGGAATCCGGCGTGTTTGCCGTGCGCTGCGACCCGTGGAAATTCGGAAAGGGGGATCCTGATGGTTGAGGGGCCCAGCTTCAATACACCACTTTGGCCCCTGCTTCGACAAGACGGGTGGTCCTGGAAGGCCCGGCTAGGATCAATCGGCTAGTAGGCTCGCCTGCGAGGGTCAACCGTGTCAATGCCACGCCCCTACCCTCATGGTCCGAGGGACAGAATTCAGGCTGGCGGCGGTGCGGGTATAGTGTCTGGGTAGCCCTGGCGTCCCACTCCCGAGCGCATTTATTGCATGCCGGGTAGTGGGCGTCCCTTTGGGCTCCGTGGTGGGTGTGGAGCCCGGGCACTGAACAACTTAAAAATTTCCATGAATCCTGATAAACTTATTTCTTCAGGGGCCCTAACCCGGTCCCTATCTGAAAATATAGACACGAACAGCACTATTGCGTCAAAGAGGCAGCGGACTGAACTACCATCAGGGCCTATCCCACGGTTTTTAATCATGCACTCCACCAATGAAAAACCGATTGGTAAAATGTCACCTTTCTTTATACAGAAAGGGTTAGATGGGTTAGTTGGTTCACCCAAATCAGTTAAGAGGCTCCGTTCTGGAGATCTCTTGATTGAAACTAAAAATGACAGGCAGTCGGAACATCTACTCTGAGTAACATCGATCGGAGGAATCCCTGTAACCGTTACACCACACAGAACACTAAATTCATCGAGAGGTGTCATTTCAGAGTGGGACCTTCTCGACGTTACCGAGGAGGAAATCTGCTCGGAATTGAAGTCCCAGGGAGTTATTGCTGTCAAAAGAATTAGTGCACGTAGGGATGGGAAACTGGTTAAAACCAGAAATATTATCCTGACATTCAATTCACCTAAATCTCCTGATGAGATAAAAGCTGGATACATTAACTGCCCCGTGCGTCCATATGTTCCGAACCCTTTACGGTGTTTCAAATGCCAGAAATATGGACACTCGCAAATGGCCTGCCGTGGTACCCTTGCATGCGCTCGATGTGGTGCAAAGGACCACGAAACAACTGGATGTTCAGCTACAAAAGCCGTATGTATTAACTGCAATGGAGAACACCCTGCATATTCAAGAGCTTGCCAGCGGTGGAAGGAAGAAAAGGAAATACAACGGCTAAAGGTCGAACTTAACATCTCATACCAAGAGGCCAGGAAAGCAGTTAAACCAGTAAGTAGCGGCAAAGCAACATACGCCGAAAAGGTATCTAATAAATGCTTGATTGCCACCCAAACGGATATGACTGTGCCGCCAAAAGAGTCATTCACGCCCATCGCCCGCTATCTATTAAGTTCAGTAAAACCAGCACAGAAATCTCAGTCAGCTGCCACTCCAATATCGGTACCTCCCAGTGCTCAAGCACTATCAAAAGCGAGCTCTAAAGCAACAGTACAAAAAAATCAAGAGCCCATGCCAGGACAAGAAAAAATGGATGTCGAAACGAAGGAGGTACATGACGATTCAGTCTTGGAACTCTTTACGGAGGAAGAGATGGACACAGGACAGCGCCCTTTCTTCCCCAAAAAAGACAAATCCAAGACTGATAAAAGTAAGCCCTCAGCACCTCGGAAGCCGCCTGATGGACCCACCAAGCCAAAATAATGGCTAAAATTCTACAGTGGAACTGTCGTGGATTCCGACGAAACATTAGTGACATCAAGGCACTTCTGCAAAAGTACAAGCCATCGTGCTTTTGTGTACAGGAAACCTATTTAAAGGCGAATGATGACCCCGCCATACGTAACATTACGGTCATTCGTAAGGACAGAATTGGGGACGATCCTGCCCATGGAGGAGTTGCAATCCTCGTGAGCAACCAGATTCCCTTTCAGCCTTTGCAACTTACAACCAACGTAGAGGCTGTAGCAATTCGCCTTAAAGTGGGGTTTTTATTAACTGTTTGCTCTGTTTATTTACCACCTGGTATTGACATCCTCCAGAAAGACCAGAATGATCTCGTCATGCAATTGCCTCCCCCTTTATTATTTCTTGGGGACTGTAATGGACATAACACTCTGTGGGGTAGTACTAACATTAACGGAAGGGGACGAGTCATAGAGCGTATGCTCAATGACAATGACCTCTCCCTTCTCAATGTGGGAACACACACTTTCTTCCACATGCCTACCCGTACTTTTTCTGCCATTGATCTTTCTATCTGTTCCCCTTCCCTCCTTCCTTCAGCTATATGGGAGGTGGAAGAAAACCCATATGGAAGTGATCACTTCCCCGTGATCACCACCTTAACTAGCGGTAGACCGTGTCAGCCATTTAGTTTACCGCGGTGGAAGATTGATCAGGCTGACTGGAATGCCTTTCAACATCTGGCAAATCTTGACCTCGCTACAGTCAGTCGGGAACATATCAATGATGCAGTCACGTACGTTACAGAAAGTATTGTCCAATCAGCTGCAATTGCAATCCCAAAAACATCCAGCCGGTTTCCACTATTTCCTAAACCTTGGTGGAATTCTGAGTGCACAACAGCAAAAAAGGCACAAAACAAAGCCTGGGAGATATTCCGTCGATATCCCACGACTGATAATCTAATATCATTTAAACATGCACGTGCAAAAGCACGTTATATCCAACGTCAGAGCCAAAGGAAATCTTGGATCCGTTTTACATCATCCATAACCCAGACTGCCAACTCAAAAGTAGTCTGGGACAAGATCCGGAAAATGAAGGGCAAATACCCACCGTGCCCTTCGGTGATTCTCGAGCACAATGGATGTCTAATTGCAGACCGAACTGCAGTTGTAAATACTCTGGGTGAAACATTTGCGAAAATATCTGCAACAACATCATTCCCTCCAGAGTTCTTGGCCTTGAAAGAAAAACGTGAGAAACATCCATTAAACTTCTCTTCAAAAGGGCTCGAACCATATAACAAGCCCTTTACACAGGAAGAGTTAAATGCAGCACTCTTTCTTACGCATGCAAGTGCTGTCAGGCCCGATGACATCCACTACGAAATGATAAAACATCTGTCTCCACAGTCTAAAAATCACTTATTAATTTTATTTAACAGAATTTTTCTTGATAAACAATTTCCGGATTCCTGGCGGAAAGCAATCGTTCTTGCCTTCCCAAAACCAGGAAAGGATCCTAGATATCCAAGTAACTATCGTCCTATTGCTCTGACAAGCTGTTTGTGCAAGGTCCTGGAAAGAATGGTTAATGCCCGCCTTGTGTGGTATTTGGAAACAAATGACCTGCTTTCCAGGACTCAGTGCGGCTTCCGAAGAGACAGAACCACTTTGGATCATTTAATCCGACTTGAAACATACATTCGTGACTCTTTTATTAAATCCGAGCATCTGGTAGCAGTTTTCTTTGATATTGAAAAAGCGTACGACACAGCCTGGCATTTTGGAATATTAAAAGACCTCTACAACTTTGGTCTTAGGGGTAACCTTCCTCTCTTTATCAAAAACTTCCTTTCGAATCGTCATTTTCAAGTTCGTTTAGGATCTACACTCTCTCGAGAGTTCTGTCAGGAAGAGGGAGTCCCACAAGGGTCTGTTCTAAGTGTCACGCTTTTTGCAATCAAAATAAACTCTATCACGGAACAACTTCCGCCCACAATAAGCAATGCCCTCTATGTTGACGACTTTACTATATTTTGTCACTCATGCAATATGAGGGTCATTGAAAGGCAACTGCAGAAAGCCATTGACCACCTTACATCTTGGTCATTGGCTAATGGTTTCAGATTTTCATCACAGAAGACCGTTTGTGTACACTTCTGTCGCAAACGTAATCTTCATCCTGAACCGGATTTAAGGCTTGAGCAAAACAACATCCCAGTCATAGCAGAAGTCAAATTCCTTGGACTTATCTTCGACAAAAAGCTGACATTTGTTCAACATATTCGTCAGCTTAGGACAAGGTGTGTTAAAGGGCTTCACATCCTTCGTGCCCTTTCGTCAACATCATGGGGCGCAGATCACTCTACTCTTCTTCATCTTTACTGAGCCCTTGTCCGTTCTAAACTCGATTATGGGTCCCAGGTATATGGATCTGCTAGAGATAGTGCACTTCGGTGGTTAAATCCAGTTCGCCATCAGGCCATTCGGATAGCCACAGGAGCATTTCGCACATCTCCAGTCCAAAGCCTTTACGTCGAAGCAAATGAACCATCCCTATCTTTTCGACGTAAGCAGTTGTCTTTACATTACACCTTTAAATTGAAAGCCCTCCCTGATCATCCCACATGGGCATCAGTTTTTGAGCCACATTGGGAAAATCTCTATAACACCCGTCGGACTGCCAACAGACCTTTTGGTATTCGGATGCAAGGGCTATTAAATGAACTAAACATGACGGTAAACAAAGTTGCCCAGTCACCAAGGCAACTCCTTCCACCCTGGTATGCACATTTGCCAATGTGTGACTTCTCCCTCAAGATCATGGAGAAGGCTAATACACTGGCGGCCGTCTATCAGCAACTCTTTGCATCACATAGAGAGCAGTACTCTGACTTTGTGCCAGTCTACACAGATGGCTCAAAGTCAGAATCTTATGTGGGATCTGCTGTTGTATTTCCTCAGAAGACATTATCATTCAAGATCCCACGAGAAGCTAGCATTTCTACTGCATAGTTGCATGCAATTGAAATAGCCCTTGAGTTCATTATAAATAGCGATTACCAAAGGTACATGATTTACTGTGATTCATTGAGCGTGTTACAGGCTCTAGTGTCGATGAGGTACAACTCTCATCCGGTCCTGTCCCGGATCCGGCAGATGCTTTGTTCTACCTTTGAATCAGAATTTGACATTCGCTTCTGCTGGATCCCAAGCCACATTGGGATCCGGGGAAATGAATTAGCTGATACCGCTGCCAAATCAGCCATTTCCCTGTCAGTCCCCTATACAGACTACACGCAAATAATACGATGTAAATTATATTCCCAATGGCAAGGTTCTTGGCACGGACAGACCGCGAATAAACTACAGCGTATTAAGCCTGTAATCATGCAGTGGCAGTCCAGTCTACGCAGGGTCCGAAAAGAGGAAGTTGTTCTTGCTCGGCTCCGCATAGGTCATAGCCATCTAACACACTCCTTTTTGCTGGGGGCGGATGGCCCACCTATGTGTGAGACGTGTAACGTCCTGTTAACTGTTTCTCACGTTTTTATTGAATGTCCTGTTTTTAGACCATCTTTTTCTAGAAGTTTTAGTAATCTGGCTGAACCCTTTACACTCGGTCAGATTTTAGGTGACAGAGACAACATGTCTGATGTTTTTAATTTTTTACAGTCGATCAATTTATATACAAAGATTTAAGTTTATATTTTATACCTTTTATATAACCTTTAACCACTGTATCATTTTTACCTTTTTGACACGGTAGCCTGTTCTAAGGCTGACCAATATTTTTGTATTAGTTTTATTTTTTGATTTGGCGCATTATGGCCATAGCTGCCAATGCGCCATTAAAAACCAAACCAAACCTTTTGACTTGGCGCATTATAGCCTTAGATGCTAATGCGCCATAAAACCCTAAAACAAACAAACAAACAAACAAACAAACAAGCAGTGCAAAAAGCATTACATGATAATTCAAAATATTGGATTTTTTTTTTTTTTTTTTTTAATGCCAAAAAATTTTTTTTATTTAAAGACTTCTAGTGCAGTTTTCTTAAAAGACAAAAGGTTACTGTTTTATGTGTTCTGTACAAAGACAGTCAGGGAAGAAACGTGTCATATTTCAAGTACATTATATATTTATAATGCATTATAGGCACCTCCGTAGCCAGGTGGGAAGGAGCAGCAGTAGTGTGTAGCACACACTTCTTGATTAGACCGGGGTTCAAGCCCGTCACCACCAAATACGGAGGATGCGGAAAGGTCAGGGAATAACCACCGCATATTCTCGAAGCAATATGGCCTTAGTTGCTAATGCTCCTAAAAACCAAATAACAACAACATAGTGCATTACTTTTAATAAAGGTTTATCTTTTAATGTCTTTCAGTGTTTGTTTTTGTGAATAATGTTAATTAATCATTTTGGATTTTAAATATTATATGGCAGGCATGATTTAACACATTCACTTCTTCTTTTTAGATAGATTTTGCCATTTCATTAATTTTATATTATTATTTCTCATTTTATTTTATTTTTGGCATTTTTGAAGAATGTGAAAGTGAAATTTCTCTATATTTTTAAGCTAGTTTTATCAGGATTTGTATAATAGAAATTTACTTAATGAAGTAAATTTCTATTATACATATCCTGATATGTATAATAGAATTATACATACTGATTAGTAGATTATGGCTCATTGTTCATGCTTGTTTGTGTACTGTGGAAACAAGATTTTCTGATTGAATTTTTTTCCCTTCCAGCTCAAGATAATCAAGAAAAAAAAAAAGATGAGGAAGATGAAAGCTATGAATATGATTTAATAGGTGTTACTGTCCATACTGGTACTGCTGATGGAGGCCACTATTATAGTTTCATTAGAGAAAGGCACACTCCTGGCAAAGATAAATGGTTAGAAGCTAGTTGTTAGTTTTAATTATTTACTTCACAGCATTAATTCTATGTGTGTGTACCTACTGACTGATTCTTCATGCTGATTATTATTATTAACTTACAAGGGGTGGTCAAAAGGTTCTGAGAACAGGATATATAAAATGTATCAATAAATTATAGGATTGATAATTTTATAGCGTAATTTCTTATAAAATAATGTGAAAAAATTGTATGCCTGTGTCTTATGGAATTTCTGATTTTTTTTTTTTTTTTTTGGTAGGTTGAAGAAGCATGAATATCCAACAAATTGATTATCGTCCGGCAATCAAATTTTTGACCAAAGACGACAGAAATGCTAAAGAAATATGTGAAAGAATGATCAGAGTGTTTAGGGAAGTATTACTATCACTCAGTTATGTCACTGTCGCAAGATGGTTGCCAGAGTTCAAAAGTGGATGGAAATCAGTTGGTTGAGGGTGATCCAAGGTCTAGGCAGCCATCTGAAGCATGAATTCTGAAGCAGTTGCCATCAGTGTAGAAAAAAACTTACAAAACAGGAAAAGTAAAATGTTAAGTACTGGAAAAAGTAGTTAACATTTCCTGCAAGAATGTTATCAATAATACATGAGCATTTGGGCCTTCCCATAGTTTATACAAGATGGGTTCCTGGAAACCTTCCCAGTCATGGCAAATAGAGAGTGGCATGATCAAAAGAGAATTTAGAATTAATTCTTGATAATCTGGTTAGTTTTATTCCATTTAGTGATTGGTGATGAAATCTGGCTACATTTTTATTATCCTGAATCCAAATTAGAAAGCGAATTAGTGAAAGCACAGGTGATCTCCAACCCCAGAAAAGTTTCAAACTCAACTATAGGTTGGAAAGTGTTGGCCTCACTTTTCTAGAACACAAAAAGATTTTTGTTAATTGATTACTTGCACCTAAAACCAAAATAACAGGGGAATGTTATGCTAAAGTTATAAGCTGCAATTCAGGGTGAAAAGATGCGGAAAGAAGTTGAATTATTGGATTTTGCTTCTCCGCGACACTGCACCATTGCAAAATCTCAGGTCTCGTGTTTAAAGATGATGAAGAGCTAAAAGAACTGTAGAAGCCCTGGTTCTACAGGCTTCTAACAACAACACTTCAGGCCAGCCTGAAGTGTTGTTATTGGTTTTTTTTTTTTGAAGGATTAAACTTCGCAGATTAAATACAGTAACTATACTAGATTGGGGGGGGGACACAGAACTTTGAGCCTATATCTTTTATACTCCATTCTCAGAGCTTTTTGACCACCCCTTATAAATTAAAACCAATTTATCATCAGAGCATTGTGTTACTTGATTTCAAAAGGAAAGCAAAACTACAATTATTCATTGTTTTCAAGATATCCATCTCAGATGCCTGCTGTATATTTGATATTGTTATTGACTAGGGTCAATTTTATAATTTTCTTATTGATTGCTATAATTGGATTTTATTGGTGTAAGGTTGTTCTTATTGATACTTGAAAAAGAATAAACAAACATATTTCAGACCACTTGTAGTTGCTGCAGAGGATGCTGAATTTCAGGTTCAAGTTACAGTAAATGGCACTTATTTATTTTCTCCCATCGTGCTGGAGAACAATAATAGAAATAATTCAGAAATGAAATGATACCGTTTGCGAAAGTAAGCCATTAATCTAAAAATCCCTGATCAACTATTTTTTAATCTAGGAAAAAAAAAAAAAAAAAAAAAACACTTAAATTTGTCCAAATATGCATAAAGAAAATTTCATACAGTTCTGTTTAATTGGTACAGAAACAGTCTTTTTTTTTTTTTTTTTTTTCCAAATACTCATTATACTTTATTTTCAGTTGTGGCTGCAAATAAGTTTATTAAAGTCACGCAATTACTTACACTTCAGTTAAAAGTGTGTGTAAATAGACCAATAGAATTTTGTTTATTAAAAGCCGCATTTACAGTATTGAAGCACACTGTCGAGTAAAAAAAAAAATATGTTGGTATTTGTAAGTATTTTTAGAAATCATTGCACGGCACAGAACTCAATGTTCCATGCCTCTTTTGAGACATTAGGATGTGTCCCACAGTGCAGTAATTAAGGTGTGTTTTGTGCTCATAGAAAGATATGACGTTGGCTTGATTCTATTGGCTGGTTGTCTTCAAAATGGAAATTATTTGAGATGGTAAGCACAGGATGTGAAGTAACAATTTTGAATAATGATGGGCACTTACTCTATTGAAACCACAGTGGGTGGCTTGTGATACGAATGACATGCCTTTGCATGGATGTTTGTTGGCTGACCTTCAATGGTTAATCTGACGGTGAAAGTTCTAGCCCCTGGTTACATACCTATGGGTTGCCTGATGAATGAATGGCTCTGATCGTGCTTTGGTTAGTGTACAATGCAAGTAGCACTTCTTTTGGACAAGTGAGTGGATGCTGTCTTATGACATTTTAGATAGAAGATCATAAGTTGTCTGTGGCTGGGGAATAACTTGTACAGTGGTATGTGACATATCAACTGATGAGCCAACTATGAAATTGATCTTGTGGTAGCGTGCAGCGTTTAGTGATGCAACTTGAATTGGGATTTATGATCCATGACTCTTGAAGCACACCTGTCACCTCTTGGTGGCTGGGTTTGTGTCGGAGAAACTGGGATGCCTGTGGAGGATTAGACCACCATGACAAGCTTGTTGCATGTGATGCTTACAATTAAATAGCGAATTGTTGCCTTTCATCTTGAAGATGTTGGCTCGGACTGATCTGCTGCTGTGCTGTGTATTCCTTAGTAGTTAAAGAAAGGATGCTACATCCCCTGTTCATTCCATTACTGCATGCACTTGTAAATGTATTACATTCCATTTCCTGATCAGTGCTATTCTTGTTTGGGCTTCAACATTGCTATGTGATGGGTGCATCAGCAGCATATGTTGTTGTAGTTACAAAGTTCTTTTACCGTGATTGTGATTTTATGTTGTGAATACAAAGTCGACTTTCTGTAGTGAGGTGCGACAGTTAAATATTTGCCTTTGAGAAATACTTATTCTCTAATCAAGACAAGCAGACTCATACTCATCTCTACTGCGAAATAACTGTTTCATTGATATATGAACTAATTAACTGACTCCTCCCACAGTTTACTCCAACTGGTTTACCATTGCAGCAATACATTTCCTTTCTTGACTGATTGGATTATCTGGGTTGAAGGCCATTCTCATGAAGTTAGTGGAGATATACCCTCTTTAAGCAGTAGTACAATCCTCAGATTCTATTTTCTTCTTATTTCTCCCTATAGCTGCTCTGGTGAACCAGAAGCCAGCTCCATAAATGGTTGGATGGTCAGTGAATAAATGCGAACTGATTGTTGTATATGTTTGGACTGGTTTGGAAGAGAGTGGACAAAAATTGCATATGCCAATTCAGAGCAGTGCCCATGTAAGAGGGTGAGTAGTTGTAGAAGAAAAATAATGCTGAGAGCAAAAAGGAAATCCAGTTTTTTGATGCAAGGGAAGTAATATATGTGATGTGCTCATGCCAAGAGAAATTTGAAGTTAGGGTAATCCCTAGTAGAGATATGTGATCTTGTCTATAAATCTGATTGTCATCAAACATAAGAATTAAGAGAAGCATGAGCAGAAGCATCCTTTGTGTGAGATATGACAGGACTGAGTTTTAAAAGGATTAAAATTAAATAAGTTATCTTTTCCCCATTGGAGAATTACCTGGAAATCAGCATTTAAGAATATTTGAGAAGTTTACTTAAGATTTTATTCTACTAAGCGATTACTCAAATTTATTTAGTTTAATTTAATAAAATATTTTAATAGCACATAAAGAAATGTTGAAGGTGAACAAGTGTATTATGTTGTAAGTGCAGTGTAAATTAGATATTCAGCTTTGTTTATGTTGCATCGTAAACACTGCAAAATAAAAAAAATAAAAAAAATTGAAAAATCAATGTTAACTTACTGACATACTGACAAAATGTGAAAGTAATCCCCCTCCCCCCAAAAAAAGAGGAAGGAGGTCTTCCTTGAAAGCCTTATAATAGGAGTTTACTGTATATATATGCATTTTGATGGTGGACATGTGTTCATAATAACTTTTGTTTCTGCTCTCCACAAATTTTAAATATGATTGCATTTTGCCATTTTAATGATATACTTCCATCTTTTCTTTTTTAGGTTCCTGTTCAATGATGCTGAAGTGAAGCCCTTTGATCCAGCTCACATTGCAGCAGAGTGTTTTGGTGGTGAAATGACTGTATGTTCATCATGATTTCAAATAGTTTTAATTAAACTGTAATTACAAAATTATTAATTTCAGTTTCAAATAATAGAATCTTTGGTTTATTTTTTTCAGAGTAAAACATATGATTCAGTAACTGACAAATTCATGGATTTTTCCTTTGAAAAGGTAAATATATTTTACTCTATACAGAACTAACAATGAAAATAATTACTCTTGTAATTATTCAGAATATGGTTATTATATTACTAAAAATCTGTATACTGGGTGGTCAGTTTTTAGATACACTGACCTGAGTGAGTAGCACTTCCTTTAGTCTTCAGAACAATCTCAGTCACAAGGGCATAGACTTTGTGAGGTGCTGAAAGCATTCCACTGGGATCAGCAACTACAGTTTAATACTTCTAATGTAAGCTAATACATCGGGGAACAGAAATCCTGGGGTTGCCTATAAGCGAGGTGGAGAGGAGCTAAAAGTGGTTCAAGATAAAAAAAGACTTGGGTGTTATGATACAGTTTGACATGAAAATTTACATGCAGTGTAAATTAGATGTTCTTTCAGTGTATGTTTTTTCCTAAAGCATTATTCAGAAAATCCACAAAAAAATGTGCATACCATTTGTGTGTGTGCATCGATTAATATTGTGTTTGATTTGATAATGTTCTTTTATATATATATATATATATATTATCATATGCAAGTATGCACAGTTTTTTTTTTTTTTTTTTTAGACCAACAGTGCCTATATGCTGTTCTATGAACGTGTGAATCCAAAGGACTTAAATGCTTCCATTCCTGGGCAGACTGTTCAACCAGTTATTGAAGTAAATACAGATCAGGTGCCACCATTTGAATTATCACAGGAATTAGCTGAGGTAGGTTTTAAAAAAAAAAAAAAAAAAAAAAAAAAAGGAAGATTTTGGGGTGGGTGGGTGGGTGGGAGCTGCAGTAAAAGGTAATACAAACTGTCTTAGATTCAGGGAAGGTGGAGTGAAGAATAGCCACATTGTCACTCTTGCCAGCAATAAAAACATATCGATAAACATAACAAGAATCAGTTATATTATCTGTGGTATGCTTTATCGCGTTACTTGTAAAAACATATCCTCATGTTAAACTTTAGTGAGACTGTATAGCTATTTTTTTTTTTTTTACAATGTTATCAAGTTTCAAATGGACCTGAGAAACCAAGTAACCATGAAGTTGCACAATCTTATAATGTTTCTCACCTCAACACAGTGGTCCTGTTTTGGTGGTGAACCCCTTGAAGAACCCATACAGAGATTACTTTTAGGTCTGATTTTGTTAAGCTCAGACCAGTAAGAAGATTTGCTTAGGTTTTACACCATAACCCATGGTAAACAGAATTATGGTGGAAACAACTGGTTTATTTCCTTTCTTTTCTTCAACTTGCTTTTTTTACTCAATGTTTGAATCATACTTCCTTTTCTTTAAATGATGAGAGGCCTCAAGCCTGGTCCCTGCTCCCACTATCTAGGCATCTAGAATGTAGGTGACATTATCTCTAATACAAACCAGATCTGGCTTCCTAAGGTTGTGAAATGCGGCTCCACAAGAGTCCTCCATCCTCTCTGAGTCAGCCAATTGTTGATGATGTTAACAACCGCATTATGATGACTTACCCACTGATCATAGGACCTATGACAGCGGAGCACAACATGGGCTAGGGATTCTGCCGCTAAGCAGCCTCCCCTACAATATCGATCCAAAGATCACCCTCTTGATGTTCTGGAGAGGGTTGGCAGAGCGTTGGCAGAACGGGTCCTTACCAACTCAATGAACTCGTGTCCAGTCAGGAACTGGGTCCCATCCCTAATCCAGCGATGCTGACCCAGGACAAGGGAGGACTCCTGTAGAGCACGACCGTCCACAGAAGCATACAGTAGAGATTTCCAGCGGTTTTTAATGGCAGTTTTGTTTTTAATCTGCATATTTCCATCGCTGCAAAGTTGAATGACTTTGTTTATCTCTCTACGGAATTGGGGCTTATTTACTAACTCTCTTATAATAGCTGACTTAGAATAGACAAATTTCTCCAACCTATTTTTCTTCAGGATGGGGACACTGCATCGAAATGAAGTTAGACCCAGTCCACCATCCTGAAGAGAAGCATAGAAGTATGGATTGGGAACATCCTTTGGGAGATTCAGCCACTATCTCACGACGAATCATATCTTTTTATTGAGGGAGTTGTCTCCCCCAGCAGTAAGTCTTACCAGTACTAAATGATGGAAGTACTGGGGAATTAGATATGTTTTCAAAATAAACAACTGCTGCTGTGGCTTAAGGGGGCTTTTTTTAAGCCGACCCAACTCCAACTCGAGATCTGCGTATACTTTTGTGAGACCAGTGGCCGAAAACTCCACTCCTAAATACTTCCACTTGTCTAGCATAGATTTTGCAGATAAGACCAAATGGATGGCTTCCTCCTGCTCAAAGACCCAATTAATAAGTCTTTTGCCGGGTCTTTGAGCACTGCAGAAGACTTAGTAATTGGGTCTCCAAGAAGAAACTGACTGGGATCTATCTTTATCTTCATTTCTTTCCTGGAGGCTGTCAGGCAGGGAGAGAGTCCAGGACTTCTTGGTGTTAATCTCCAGCCCCCTTTTATTCAGAAAAGATTTAACTCTGTCTAGTAGATTCTGCAGACCACCCTTAGTTGCTGCAACCACTATGAGATCATCAGCGAAAGCCAGTGCATTTACAACCTTTCCCTCTAACCTAAACCCATGTTTTAGGGAGGTCTCCCAACAAGAGGTCTATAACCATATTAAATAACAAGGAGGATAAAGCATCTCCCTGTCTAACACCTCTTGTTGGGGCAACACACTGGCTCCCCCCAGCGAACCTCATAGTGGTTGCTGCACCTCTGTAACGATTACATAAATAGTTAGCAAAATGGACAGGGAGGCCATGCCTATAAATGGCTTTAATAATGGCCGAGTGGACCACAGAATTGAAGGCCTTCAAGAGATCTATAGAAGCAACCTGTAGATGTTTCAGCTTTGAGTGTGATTCTTCAAAGATTGCAGAAGAAACATGCTCTCAGCTGTCTCATCTACAGTTATGAAAGCCTTTCGTCAATAATAACAACTTTGTTTAATCTATTCACAATTATTTTATGATACGCCCTTAATATTACTGATGTTATTGTAATAGGATGAAATTCACTTGGTAACATAAGTTGTACACTCTTAGGAATATAAATTGTAGTTGCTTCATTTAGACATTTTGGTATTTTATCCAAATATAACATAATATGAAACAAATCCCTAATGACATCAACAGCAATCTTCCTCATTAGTAGGGAAGTAATACTGTCCGGTCCAGAAGACTTATTTAAAGGAGGAATACTAGCTCTGACTTCATCAAAAGATATTGGATTATATAGTTCATCAGTAATATTTCTATCTGGAATAGGATCAGTATCATACCTAAACATAGCCTGTGCTACCTCTCTGGGAAATTTAGTGGGGCAAAACAGTAACTTCCAAAAGGAAAAAAAATCTTTATGAGGAATATTCCAATTTGCATTTGAAGAGTCATCAAGAATCTGTAAGGCACAGTGCCTTCTATTTTTATAATATAATTGTTGCATCTTACCATACTCCCTCTTTCTTTTCTTTTTCTTACTCATTGTTTCTTCATTTTTCTTACATTTTTCTTTTTCCTTGTGGAATGATGGATGGTGATGTTGGAACCTGCTAATGTAGTTCTGATAAATTTGTCTAACTCTTCAAGATCAAGTGTCCCATCTATAGTCTCAGCAACATATGTTTTTAGCAAACGATGATTATATGTTTCTGCCGGTAACACTCCAAGTGACATTATCATGGCATCCCACAAACTAGCTTTAAGATCAACCTCTAAAGTCTCATATACTTCTTCTTCTTCTTCCTGCAGTATATCAACCAATTTTGTGGGAGATGGAAATACAGATCAGGTGTTGCCATTTGAATTATCACAGGAATTAGCTGAGGTAGATTTTAAAAAAAAAATGGAAGATTTTGTGGTGGGGGTAGCTGCGGTAAATGATAATACAAAGTGAAATTCAGGGAAGATGGAGTGAAAAATTGCCACATTGTCACTCTTGCCAGCAATAAAAACATATCGATAAACATTACAAGAATCAGTTATATTATATCTGGTATGCTTTATCAGGTTACTTGTAAAAACATATCCTCATGTTAAACTGTTGTGAGACTGTACAGCTATAACAAGTATTAGATTAATAAGTTCTGAGTATACCATTCATAACAACATTATCTTTATGAGTTTATAGTTAAATTGTTTCTTAATTTGCTATAAAATGAAACATTTCTGTGTGAAAATGAAAACAGAAATTTGTTCATTGTCCAAGGCTTGCAATTTTAAATTTAGATAACCAAAAATAACAAACTTTAGTTGAGTTTACAGCCCATATGTTATGCTCTAATTTTAAGATCTTCATCAGTAGTAAAACATTTAAAGGTTGTAACAAAATACATTATTCCATGATGTGTTCCTGTATACCTGAACACAAGTAGATCAGCTAGGTATTCCATCCTGGATAAATTGACTGAATGGATAAGTAGTTCTTCAGTTACTTCAGATACTTAAATCCTACACATATTAAACTACACTTGGTATCTCTCATGTGAAATAAATTCACAACTGGGTTGTCAGCTATTTATACCATTGGGGTACCTACCTACTTAGTGATGAGAGGCCAAATAGTATAATATGTCTGGATAATGGCACCATTGAGAATAAGTAACAGTATTCTTCTCTACTTGGGAAGTGTTACTTATTTGAGGAATAATGAACAACTCACTGTGAAGGAATTCACGATATATGTTTTAATTCCTTCACAATATATGTAGTGTCTATATGCACTAAACCAACCTAAGTTGATTTAGTGCATATAGAAATGTCTTGTGTAACTGCAGTCTGAGGCTTTTTAGCCTTAAATCCTACACAGAGGAAAAAGTAGGTAAAAACGAAATGGCAATATAATTGTGGATATAATATTCTTTGGTTATTTGGTCCTTTATATTCACAAATGCAAAAATAAGATAAAAATATAAAAAATGGCACGTAGTAAAAATGCATGCTATAACACACACAATTTCATATGTCAGAGATAGTAGTAGTATAGGCATGTGATGCAAGAAAAGCAAGCTTATGTAGCATTAGCCAAAAAAAAAAAAAAAATATATTTCACACATCCATTTCCTCTAAACTTTTGTCCAGCTCCTCCTTAAATTTATTTAAGCTATCAGCTTCCACAACGATAGATGGAACTTTGTTCCAGCAATCAACTATGTACTGGCTGAAGGCAAATTTCCACATACTTATTCTATAACTATCTTTCCTCAATTTGAATTTATGCCCCCCCCCCTCAGGTTCGTAATCTGAGCAAGAGGAAGAATCCCATCAGAATTGAGCCTGCTCAACCCATTCAAGGCCTTATCCAACTCAATCAGATCACCTCATAGGTGCCTAATCTCCAGACGCTGCAATCTGAAACATCTGGAGATTAGGCACCTGTGAGGAAAAGGTAAGTAAAAAACGAAATGGCAATAAAATTGTGAATATAATATTCTTTGGTTATTTGGTCCTTTATGCAAAAATAAGATAAAAATATAAATAAAAATGTATTTTTATTTTTATATAAAATAAATAAAAATATAAAAAATGGCATATAGTAAAAATACATGAACTTACACCTTTCTTGGTAAAAACACCCCTTCTTTCCCCTCACCGATTTTGTTGCCCTTCTCTGTAATCACTCAAACAACTCTACATCCTAAAATGAGGCCTCCAGACCTGTATACAGTACTCAAGGCTTGACCATTTCCTTATACAAAGGGATAATCACCTCCTTTTCTCTACTAGCAAAATTCCTGTGTATCATTGACAATATCCCATGACCTGCTCTCGCAGCATGTCTGCACTGCTCAGAAAATTTCATATTTGTCTTCGCAATTACTCCCAGGTCTTTTTCATTTTCTACCACCCTAAGTGTTGCCATTTGAATTATCACAGGAATTAGCTGAGGTAGATTTAAAAAAAAAAATGGAAGATTTTGTGGTGGGAAATAACCCCAGAGAAATGTACCACACATTAGGTACATTTCTCTGGGGTTATTTCTACCCATATTCAGTACTTTGCATATGGGAAGAAGGAACCTTTATAGCTTTTATGGAACATAGGTTCCATAAAAGCTATAAAGTGACAATAGTTACCCCACTTTTAAAATTATTTTTATCAATATATATTTTGTTATGATAAAATGTTAAAACACAAAGGTTATTAAATAAAGTTTATTCAAATAAAACATACATGAGCAACATTGTTTAATTTTTGATGGCTAATTTTTCAGCCAGAGGAAGGAGAGGGAGGAATCTTTGTGTACTAGGACAATTATTTTAACCTGGCAGTAGTGGCAGATAACCTGACAAGTCCTTGAAAACATTGTACCCGAATAATGTAACAATCAATGGGCTTTTCATACCGATTAAGAATTATTGTTCAAGCTTTAGGCCTAAATGGGATGTCAGATGAACTGATGAGGCTTGTGAAGAAAAATGCATGGGATGCATATAAATTATCAGGTGACACAGAAGCCTAAGCCAGATATAAACTGGTATGTAATCAAGTCACAAAGGAGGTTAGGCAAGCGCAGGCAGAGTATGAGAAATCTTTGGCAAAGGATGCTAAGAAAAACAGCAAGGACGTCTTTACATATATAAACTCTAGAAGAAAGGGGATGAATCAGATTGATCCACTTGATATCGATGGTTCCACTGTTGATGATCCTGCTCATATAGCTGATAATCTAAATGCGTATTTTGCATCTGCATTTGCCCATAAGGAGTTATTAAGGGAGGAAAATGCTGGAAGTCTGTCAAACTAACACAGTGCTTAATGATTTTGAAATAACTAAGAGCAAAATGGAGAAGAAATTGTTTAAAAGTTAAACATAAGAAAGGCACCTGGGTGGATGGGATCTATCCAGTTATATTAAAGGAGGTGGTAAAGGAAGTAAGCAAACCCTTAGCTATAATTATGAGAGCATCCTTGGACTCAGGGGAACTCCCCACAGACTGGAGATGTGCAAATGTATCAAAAATTCACAAAGGTTGAACTAACAGTGACATAAGTAATTACAGATCTGTTAGTTTAACCTGTTCTGGGGAAAATAATGGAGTCACTGGTTAAAGATGCATTGCAGGATCATCTAGACATGACCACAGTAATAATTCAGGCACAGCATGGGTTTGTTAGGGGAAAGTCGTGTCTGACAAATCTGATTGGATACTATGATGTGGTTACAAAGAGAACTGGATGCAAAAAATAATTTTGATATCATATACTTGGATTTCAGGAAAGCTTTTGATACTGTTATGTATGGAAGTACAAATTGGAGCAGTATGGTAGTAAGGGTAAGTAGCTATAATGGAAAAAAAGGGTGGTTGAGTCGGAGAAGACAGAGAGTGGCAATCAATGGATGCTGCTCTTCGTGGACTAATGTTATTAGTGGAGTCCCCCATGGTTCGGTGTTGGGCCCACTTTTGTTTTGTATATTTATCAGTGATATTGATGAAGGTATATTAGGCTTGATGTCCAAATTTTCAGATGATACAAAGGTTGCAGGGTTGTTATTGACAGTAATGGCAGGGTTCTACTGCAACAGGATCTAGAAAATTTGAGCAGATGGGCTGAGAGTGGCAACTGAATTTACCATTGACAAATGCAAAGTACTGCATATGGATAGAAGTAACTCCAGAGAAATGTAATTGCATACAGATATGAATTTTTCTTAGCAATGCAGACAAGCTGCCAGAGCAGGTCATAGAGTATTGTCAATGATATACAGGAATTTTGTTAGTAGGGGAAAGAAGGTTTTGATTATCCCTTTGTATAAGGCAATGGTCAGGCCACACCTTGAGTACTGCATACTGGGGGTGGAGGTCTCATTTTGGGACGGCTGTAGAGTTGCTTGAGCATGTACAGAGAAGGGCAACAAGATTGGTGAGGAGAACGAAAGGGTCCTCTTACTAAAAAAGGCTTAAGTTATGGAAATTGCAGCATCTGAGAAGTGATCTAATCGAGTTGTATAAGGTGTTGAATGAGTTGAGCACACTGAATTCTGATGGGATTCTTCCGCTTGCTCCGATTATGATCCTCAGGGGGCATAAATTCAAAATTGAGGAAAGACAGTTGCAGAAAATTGCTTTTAGCCAGCAGATTCTTAATTGCTGGAACCAACTTCCATCTGTCGTGGAAGTTGATAGCTTAAATAAATTCAAAGAGGTACTGTACAAACTTTTAGAGGGAATGAATGTGTGAAATTGTTTTTTTTTTTTTTTTTTGTTGATGTTACATAAGCTCATGTTTGCTTTCTTGCATCACATGCCTCTATTACTATTAATGATTAAAAATCTGGAATTTTTCTCGACTTTGCTAAATATAGTCAAATTTTTACTGCAGTAGTTTCTGAAATGATTTTTTTTTTTTATATATATATATGTTTTTATAAAACAGCAATTGTGTACAAAAACCTGCTAGGTCTTTGCAGCTATTTGGCTTTTTACTTGAAGAGTAGTGTGATACCAGATATGTGCCAACACTGTTTGCTTAAAATGTCAGGTTACTTGTTTTTCTTCCCCCACTATTTCAATAAACATCTACAGTCTTACCTTAGTTGATTTTGAATGATATATTATTGTTTCCACAGAGTGAAGAATTTTTTTTTTATCATGTTATCATATAACACGAAACTCGGTATCCTCTGTAGATGCCCACTACACTACAGGAAGCAAGATATGTAGTTTCAGATTTCATTTGTTATGAAGCTCGGAAAATTTGAAATAAAACTAACTAATAGTATCAAATATGCATAATGTTTTTTTTTTTATTTTTTAATATATATATATTATTTATGCATATAACAAGCAGAAATATATACAGATATGCACGTTTTAAATTTTGTACACCTAATGCTCTTTTAAAGTGGAAAAATGGAAGAGAATAAGAGATCAATGTTTCTGTTTTATATTGAAACCATATTTTTTGTAGTTTTAAGCATAATTACTGTTTTTAATTAATTATTTTGTTTATGTATGTATGTATGTATGTATATATATATATATATGTGTGTGTGTGTGTCACAAATGAAAGTAAAATAAAAATAAATATAGATGGAGAAGTTATTAAACACAAAATGCCAAGCCTAGTTGAAGAAAAAAGAGAAAACGAATGTTAAGAACCTATAAAAAAAAAAAAAAAAAAAAAAAAAAAATCATTAAGTACAATTAAATCTGAATTAATGCCGAATTAACAGTCTAATCATATGTACAAAAGCTGAAAGAAAAAGAGGGGAGGGTAATAGAGATAAAAATTATAAAATAAAAATTAAAGAATTAAAAATTTTAAAATTATAAAAATATTAAAAATTGGTACATAGATCAGGTATTTCATCAGGGGGCTACACCTGATCATGTACCAAACACTGTGTTTCTATGCAAACTCATGCTGATGGAGAAGCTATTGAAATGAAATAGATAAAAAAAAAAAAAAAAAAAAAAATTAATTTTTTTAATCTCAAGAAACATGAGTGAGGTAGCCCCAACGCAGTGTATTTAGATTAATAGATTAAGTAACGTAGTGTATTTAGAAATAAATTGAGTCGATAGTATGTGAGAACGCATACGCAGTGTGTTTAGTTTAATAAATTGAGTAGAAAGTATGTAAGAACGTAAGTTTAAATCGAAAGTATGTAAGTTAAATAATAATAAATAACAAGGTAGCGGTATAGAAAAAGGAAGCAATGCAAGGTAGGGGAGGGAAAAGAAGTTAAAAATATATAGGTGAAGATAGTGAGAATAAGAAAAGTGAGAATGTCCGAATCACCCTCGTATTACACTAATAGTTCAACGGACGGAAAAACGAAGAGCAGAAAGTAGAAAGATGTAAAGAGAAGGAAAAGAGTTTAAAGGCTACTAGGCAAGCCGGGTGTGTAAGTACCCAACCTCATAGAGAGGGCCTTGGCAGTGAGAGTGTTAGTAGTAGTGGAAATTAATACCGCTAGCTTGTAGTGTATATTTTGAGTGATAGATACATGAAATATAATAAAAAATATGAAAAGGAGAAAAATTAAATACCTTTGATATTTGGCAGAAACAAGTTGAGTGAATATAATTAAGAAATGAAGATACAAATATGCGATCCTGATTAATAAGAATGGAATGAAAACAGAGGGAAAACTATGACAACGATGGTGGAGTTGCTCAGAAGAGAAGAACTATTGGGAGCCCTCTGTGGTCAAAATAAAATAGAGAAAATAAGATTGGACATAAGTAATTACTGATATTAAATTACGAACAATGAAAAGAAAACTTAGGAAGTGAAAGAACACTAACATCGTGTTCTTTCACGAAGATGTTAAAATTAAAATACTTGCCATTATCAATGACAACGTTCTTCGTGATTATTATGAGAATTTATTTATGTGCACTTATAAATCTTTATATCCCTACGGCCTAAACAATAGATTTTTTAACAAAACTCTTTTAAGCAATGGTTGTTTAAACACCAGCCACTGCATTTACAATTTATTCCATCTTAGTCATTTCTTCAATAACAATACGCGTAGATACAAACGTGGAAATAAATCAAATCGTCATCATAGGCATATTCGGCACAATTTTCGTAATATTATTAGCTCCTGGGACAATACCATTCTTGATGTACACATTTCTCTTTAATATCAAAAACTCTATACTAAAAGCCTTAACTCTATTTATTAGCAATTTTAAGTGTAAAAATATTCAACTTAAGCATATTATTTTAGATATCTTTCTCTTTAGACTAGGTCGCATTACTACATACAGTAATGAATACTGTACTATTAAATTTATTCATAGTTGGTTCGATAAAATTCCTTGGTATTATTTACTTAATAATCGTAATAATTTTCTCCCATTTTATAATAATTTCAAGTTCAAGATTCATCACTGCTTCAACTATGAATCTCCTATTGGGCTTAAAATTTGTAATTATAAAACTTTAGCTACTAATTTAGGCAACTTACAAGCTTTAGATCTTCCATGTCATTGTGATGATCCCATATATGCTCATAATAAACATATTATTACTCATCATAAACATATTATTACTGGTAACCTGGACATTATTAACAACATTCCACTAAAGTCTGCTATGGAAAAAGGTTTTAAATTCAGACCCGTCCATAAGGCCAACCTCAATAATATATATAAAGATATTTATCTGAATATCTTGAACTTTTGCAACAAGTTAGCATATAAATATACAATACCCCATGAAGCTTTTTATAATTGGATAAATGTTACATATCAAGATATTAAAAAAATTATTTCTAAAACTTACTATCTTTACAATAATTCACATATCAAGTACTTTAACCTGAAAAAAGCCATCTCAGATTTACAACAAAAATTTATTATCACTCCAGTAGATAAGGCTTCTAATAACTTTGCTATCTTTTGCAAGCAATTTTATTACACCACCCTCAAAAAGGAAGTAGAAAGTAGTTCCACCTTTTTACGCTGTAATCTCGGCATTAATACAATCATCAAAAAAATTATAGCCTTGCATAAAAAATTGCATACCAAAATTCGCAGTTCTACTTTGCCTTTCTTGTTTATGATAGCCAAATTCCATAAACATCCAGTTGGCTTCAGATTCATCACTAGTGCCAAAAAAAGTGGCTGTTATCATCCAGGTAAGCAATTTTTTAAATTGTTAACTACCATTCTTATTAATATCCCTTCCACTTGGATCATTAACAATAACCACAGTATCATTAAAATTTTTAATTCCAATACCTATTCCAGCATATTTAGTATTGAAACATATGACTTCAACTTATTTACCTCCTTACCACATCACTTGATTGTTAATGTACTTCATCAATTGTTCCTCAAATACAAAAACGTTATACCAACAGATGAGGTTACTTGGAATAACTACATCAACCTCTGTATTCTAAACAATTATATTTACGATGGTAAATACGCTTATAAACAATCCATAGGAGTTCCCATGGGTTCACAAATTTCTAGCATAGTATCTAATTTATTTCTTCATTATTACGAACATCTATATATTCATAACAACCCGAACCTTAATTTTTATGCATTCCGCTATGTTGATGACATTCTTATTCTCAACATTCATCTTGAAAATATTGCTAAATCCATATATCCCACTGAACTCACTCTCAATAAAGAAAACTTTGGCAACCGACATGCAAATTTTCTTGATTTAAGTATTACTCTAAATAGTCCTCCTCTTCGTCATAATTTGGAACTATTCGACAAAAGAAGCGAATTTAATTTTAATATTATCTATTTAACAAATTGGAACTCGAAAATTTCGATTAAGGTTCATAAAAATATAATCTACACACAAATTATCCATTTAGCTAATATTAGTAGCAATTAATCACTTTTCGCTGGTGCTTAATTGCTACTAATATTAGCTAAACTTCGCAATAATGACATTCCTATTAATTTCTTAAATTTTGTTATAAAAAATCTCTCTGATTTCATTAAAGAAAAATTCGGTTTCACCATGTTCCACCTTGATTAGGGTTAATTCGATACCTGTATAGTTGTACATTTGAATGGTGGTATTTCCACTGCTTGGAAAGTGATCACACATAATGACTTCTATTATGACTTCTATTAGAACGATGTTCGTGTTCTTTCACTTCCTAAGTTTTCTTTTCATTTTTCATAATTTAATATCAGTAATTACTTATGTCCAATCTTATTTTCTCTATTTTATTTTGACCACAGAGGGCTCCCATAGTTCTTCTCTTCTGAGCAACTCCACCATCGTCATAGTTTTCCCTCTGTTTTCATTCCATTCTTATTAATCAGGATCGCATATTTGTATCTTCATTTCTTAATTATATTCACTCAACTTGTTTCTGCCAAATATCATAGGTATTTAATTTTTCTCCTTTTCATATTTTTTATTATATTTCATGTATCTATCACTCAAAATATACACTACAAGCTAGCGGTATTAATTTCCACTACTACTAACACTCTCACAGCCAAGGCCCTCTCTATGAGGTTCGGTACTTACACACCCGGCTTGCCTAGTAGCCTTTAAACCCTTTTCCTTCTCTTTACATCTTTCTACTTTCTGCTCTTCATTTTTCTGTCCGTTGAACTATTAGTGTAATACGAGGGTGATTCGGACATTCTCACTTTTCTTATTCTCACTATCTTTGTCTCTATATTTTTAACTTCTTTTCCCTCCCCTACCTTGCATTGCTTCCATTTTCTATACCGCTACCTTGTTATTTATTATTATTTAACTTACATAATTTCGATTTAAACTTACGTTCTTACATACTTTCTACTCAATTTATTAAACTAAACACACTGCGTTTGCATTCTTACATACTATCAACTCAATTTATTTCTAAATACACTATGTTACTTAATTTATTAATCTAAATACACTGTGTTGAGGCTACCTCACTCGTGTTTCTGGAGATTAAAAAAATTAAAAAATATTTTTTTTTTTTTTTTTTTTTATCTATTTCATTTCAATAGCTTCTCCATCAGCATGAGTTTGCATAGAAACAGTGTTTGGTACATGATCAGGTGAAATCCCCTGATGAAATACCTGATCTATGTACCAATTTTTAATTTTTAATATTTTTATCTCTATTACCCTCCCCTCTTTTTCTTTCAGCTTTTGTACATATGATTAGCCTGTTAATTCGGCATTAATTCAGATTTAATATTACTTAATGATTTTTTTTTTTTTTTTTTTTATAGGTTCTTAACATTCTTTTTCTCGTTTTTCTTCAACTAGACTCGGCATTTTGTGTTTAATAACTTCTCCATCTATATTTATTTTTATTTTATTTTACTTTCATTTGTGACACTTATTTATATACATGTATCCTGTTTTGCTGCTGGGTGCATTCAGGTACACGTACTGTTTTTTCTATATATATATATATATTTTTTTTTTTTTTTCACTTCATTTTTTCCTTCCACTTCTTCGTTTTCATATTTCATATATATATATATATATATATATATATATATATATTTTTTTTTTTTTTTTTTTTTGAAAGTAAAAGGTGTAAAACATAACATGTTTTAAAATTTTAATTTTTATGAAAACTTAAAAAGTACTTTTGGAACTGGTATCTTTCTGAGGGGGTACCGTGAAATTATATAGGGGTTTTTCGGCTACTGTTTATGTTTTATTTTGGGTTATTTATGTTAATTTTCGCTCTACAGTTTTTGCCATACTACTGGCTTACGTTTTATTTTATTTTAAAATATTGGATATATATATATAGAGTCTCTCTCATATAATTTTAAGTCTCTCTCTCTCTCTTCACAAGCCACACCATATTCATGAGTCTTATATAACAATACTGATTAAAAGTATGAATTTCTTTTTTTTTTTCATACAATTTGTATGGAAAAAAAGAAATAATAATTTGCCAGATTTCTGTTGGCCCAATATTACTTAAATTTAAAGTGGCTTAATGAATATTTTTAAAAGGCCCAAATATAAAATTATTTGAAAATTTGTCGACTGGGAGTCCCTCTGGTACATGGGAACAGAAGAGCATACATGGTGAAGACCTAAAAATGTCAATTAAGGTCCATATATAATAAGCAAATGTACCAAAAAATGTCAATTAAGTTTTTACCCTCACTCTCATTGTTTACAGTGCAGGTAGTAAGAATATGTATATATGAGAACTGTATATAAATTTTTACACACAAAATATATGTATCGTATCAAAATATACAATATATGTTCATTGACAACCATAAATTGAAATGATGCTAATGAGAAACAGTATAACATGGTAGTATGGGTTTTGTATGTGTTTATTTTTCAAGTGACTGCACATTTATTTGCATGTCACTTAAAACACATGTTGTAAGATGAAGTGGTGCAAAAAGACAGCTGTAATGACAAATATACACACATGTATATATTTGTCATTATTCAGTTGTTTACATAATAATGGATTGTTTATTTAAATGTGAATACTGTGATGCACATCGGAAAGATATCTACAAATATAGAGACTGTTGAGACTGTACATAAAGATTACATAGCCAAGTTAATTATATAAGTCTTCAGTAATTTAAAATGGCTAAGCTTGAATTTTGTCCACTGTTATAAACAGACAAATTTTCAAAATTGCATTTCTGATCAATCTTTCCAACACCAACACTAGTATCCAGTAATTGATTTAAATATTAATTTTAGCAAATATCTGAAAGTCACCATTGACATAAGATTTATAATAATATTATAATATGATTATGCAATATGATTATGCCTAGTTTTTATTCATATTGTATTAAGTTAATTTTTTGATTGTTTTAATTTGAATATTTCTAGTGGATTTGGCTGGACAACATGCAGTTTCTCCAAGATAAAAGCCTCTTTGAACATACTTATTTCAAGTAGGTTTATTTTATTTTTTTCATTCTTTGTTAAAATTCAGGGTGATTTTTGTAGATTTCACATGGCTGGATTCAAATATGGCAACTATATTGCTATAACACTCACCAATTTTAAGGAAGAAGGGATTAAAATCAAAAAATAAGTTTCTAGTAAAAAAAAAAAAAAAAGAAGATTATATATATTTTAAGAAAATGGAATTCTAAAGGTCTCTTCAAAATAAAATAATAATAATAATAATAATAATAATAATAAGCAGAGGCCGGATAGAACCTTGTGGAGAGTCACAGACCACCTGAATCAGCACATAATACCACATTACCTCTACAGCAATGTTGCAACACTTGAGGCCATCCACACAGTTGTGTATTGTGCTGCAGTAGTAGCCACGAGGATTAACGGAAGAGAAGCGAGAGACCAGCAGCAGAAGAACCACAAAAACAGAAGGAACCACCAGCTTGGGAAAGAAGACTTCAGCAGAAGCTAGAAGAATTAAGAGTCAAGATAGGCCAATTGACCCAGTACCAATGGGCCAATAGGAGTAAGAAATTAATTGGAAAAGTGAAGAGCATCCTTAAGAGAGACAGCATCCACAGCAGACATGAGACAAAAAATGAGAATAGGAGAGTACTTGGAGTGCAAGGAAGCAGAACCTCCTTGCACTCAGCAAGAGACTACGCTGATACAAAAAGAGATCCCAGAGGAAAATAAACAACTGAATCTTCGATGAGGACCAAAGTGGCTTCTACAGGAATCTCAGAGAACGCGGGAAAGAACAGAACAGACTACCCGAGAAGACGATTGAGGAGTTCCTGGGAAACGTATGGGGCAGCGAAGTAAGACATAACAGCCAAGCCACCTGGATAGAACTAGAACGCAAGAAAACCAAGGACGTACAAGAAATGAGAGGGTGGGAGATTTGGGAAGGAGAAGTGAAACAGATGGTCAAGAACTCTCACGGCTGGCGAACTTCAGGAATAGATAACATCCACAACTACTGGTACAAGAAGCTCACTTGCACACACACAAGCATCTGGCAGAGCAGTTTACTCGAATGATAAGGCACCCAGAAACAATCTCAAAGTTTCTCACTCAAAGAATCACATATCTGAAGCCTAAAGATGAAGATACAAGAAACCCGGAAAAATATAGGCCAATCACCTGGCTCCCAACAATGTACAAGATCCTGACCAGCTGCATAACCAGGAAGATATCAGACCACTTAGAAAGCCAGAACATAATGGCCGAACACCAGAAAGGATGAAAGCGGCTGAGCAAAGGATGCAAGGAGCAATTAACCATATATGCCGCGGTCGAAAACATCACAACCAGGCCAATCCCCATCAGGAGAGGAATCTTTCGGGGTGCCCTGAGCCCCGAGCTCATTGTGGTTCTGTCTAGCACTTAAACCGCATCCACCATGCTCAACTGTAGCAAGTACAGAACCTCATAGAATCTCTCTCTCTCTTCACAAGCCACACCATATTCATGAGTCTTATATAACAATACTGATTAAAAGTATGAATTTCTTTTTTTTTTCATACAATTTGTATGGCAACCAATAGAAGGAAGGAAGAACCTGTACACCCTCACCCACCTGATGTACATGGATGACATCAAGCTCTATGCGGGAACCAAGAAGCAGCTCCAGCAACTATTCCAGATTACCAAAGAATTCAGCAATGATATTAGGATGGAATTTGGTCTAGACAAATGCAAGACCCATGGATTGCACCAGGGAAAATTAGTCAACTGAAACTACCAGGTGCAGATTGGTAAAGAGATCGAAGCCACGGCAGAGGGAGATGCCTACAAATACTTGGATGATGAAGGCTCGGCAGTTACAGCATAAGGAATTTAAGGCCTGCCCGACTGAAAAATACCATCAGAGACTCAGAAGCCTGCTGAAAGCAAAGCTGAACAGAGGGAACACAGTTAAAGCCATAAACGCCTATGAAGTCCCAGTGCTAACATACTCCTTCGAGGTCATAGATGGGACTAACACCGAGTTGGAGGATATCATGAGAAAGACAAAGACAATGATGACCAAGAGCCGCCTACACCACCCGAAATCTGCTTTGGAGAGACTGACAATTGCCCGGGAAGGAGGAGGAGGAAGGGGCTTGATACACCTCATTGAGCAACAGAAGACAGTGATAGTTAACCTGAAGGATTACTTCCAGAAACACACAGCAGCACTCCACCGAGCCACAAGGAAGATAAAGTAAAGTAAAAGTAAAGTGCAGCCATTATCAACCCACTGCAGGATGGAAGCCTCCTCAACAATTCATGTTGAGGGAAATGGACCATAATCTGTTACGCTGGTCCAGTGCGGGTTAGCAGATCGACCGTATTCAGCAGTCAGGGGCTTGAACCCCGGTCTACTCAAAGAGCGTGTGCTACTGCATTCCTGCTCCTGCCCACTCGGCTGCAGCAGCGCCTAAGGAAGATAGCAAGCGGTATACCCCATTCAACCTAAGTAAGGAGTCCCCACCAACCAAGAGGTACAGACGAAGCTAAAAAGATGGGCAGAGAAGATACTCCATGGCATACATTACAATGATCTCCATCAAGATCACATAGATAAAATTGCTTCCAATGCATGGCTCATGAGCAGGATGCTCTTCCCTGACTGAAGGATTCATGTTCGCCATCCAAGACCAGGTAATAAGCACCAGAAACTATAGAAAATATATCGCCAAGGAACCCGGAATGTCCGATGACACATGTCAACAATGCCACCTGGCCTCAGAAATGATCTAACACATCACCGCGGAGTGCAAGGTGATCACCCAGACTGAGTACACTCATAGACACGACCAGGTAGTCAGTATAATATATCAGAAGCTAGCAATGAAACACCAGTTGATCGAATAAAGTGTACTGTACTACAAATACAAACCCCAGGCAGTACTAGAGACCCCCAACCCACAAGCTGTACTGGGACCGCGCCATAATAACGGATAGGACATTTCCACACAACAGACTGGACATAACCCTTGTGGATAAGAAGGAAAAGGCAATTGACATAGCAGTACCCAACACTAGCAACCTGCAGAAAACCCATGGGGAAAAATCAGGAAGTACACGAACCTAAGACAGGAGATAAAAGAGATGTGGCATATGCAACAAGTAATGACCATCCAATCATCGTGTCAACCACAGGTATGTTGCCAAAGACCCTACAGCCTAGCAGCAATAGGTCTCTCAGCAAACACCTACAAGGAACTCCAGAAAGTTGCAATCCTGAACACCTGTAGGATAGTCAGAGTTCCTCAACCAACAGTAACCAGTTATAACAACCACCACCACCCTGGGTACTTGGTATCTAATCTATACCCGTCATGGGGTGGAACCCCCAATCAGGGAGAAATAATATAAGAGCAATAATAATAATTATAACGTTAATAGACCCAATGTTCAATAGTTAGTACATTGGTTCTATTAACCTTGTTATTATTTTATTTAATTTTTATTATCATTTTTATTATTTTATTTAAGCTTTTCTTCATAAGAGCAACCCTTCATTCCATTCCCTAATCTTGTTGCCCTACTCTGTACTCGTTTCCCCACATCTACATCCTTCTTAAAACGAGGGCTCCTGACCTGTATACAGTACTCAAGGTGTGGCCTGACCATTGCCTAATAGAAGGGGATAATCACCTCCTTATCCCTGCTAGAAAAATTCCTGTATATCATTGACAAGACACCATGAGCTACTCTTGCAGACTGTCTACACTGCACAATTACCCACAGGTCCGTGTCATTCTCTACCACTGTCAGTGCTGTAACACACAATTGATACGTTACTCTGGAGTTATTGCTTCCCATATGTACTTTACATTTGTCAATGTTAAACTTCATTTGCCACCACTCAGTCCATCTGCTCAACTTTTCTAGATCCTGTTGCAGCAGTGTATTATCATTAGTGTCCTTAACCCTGCCAACCTTCGTATTGTCTCCAAACTTGGACATTAAGCCTGATATACCATCACCACTATCATTTATAAATACAGAAAACAACGATGGAACCAACACTGAACCCCGAGGAACTCCACGAAGAGTAATCTCCATTGCTTACCACTCTGTCTTCTCCAACTCAACCATTCCTTTATCCATAGCAGCAATTTGCCTCCAATGCCACACTGTTCCAGTTTGTGCAGCAGTCTTCCATGCGAAACTGTATCAAAAGCCTTTCTAAGATCCAAATATATGATATCAAATTTATTCCCTGCATCCAGTTCCTTTGTGACCACATCATAGTATCCAATCAAATTGGTCAGACAAGACTGCACCTTAACAAAACCAGCTGTGTCCGAACTATAACTGAAGTCTTGTCTAGATGATCCTGCAGTGCTTCTTTAACCAGTGCCTCCATTAATTTTCCTGGAACAGAAGTTAAACTAACAGTTCTATAATTACCTGTTCCTCCCTTTGATCCTCCTTTGTGAATTGGGTTCACATTTGACATCTCCAGTCCATGGGTACCTCCGGTGAGTCCGAGGAAGCTGTCATAATTATGGCTAAGGATTTGCTTACTTCCTTTGCTGCCTCCTTTAATATAACTGGATAGATCCCATTCATCCTGGGTGCCTTTTTTATGTTTGTCTTCAACAATTTCTCCTCCACTTTCCTCTCAGTTATTACAAAATCATTTAGCTCGCCGCCAGAGTTTAATTCACCTCTGGCATTCCCCTCCCTGAATAACTGCTCATGTGTGAATGTAGATGCAAAATACTCATTTAGTTTATTAGTCACCTGATCAGGATCATCAACAGTTGAACCATCAATATCCAGTGGACCAATCTGATTCAACCTTTTCCTTCTAGAGTTTACATAGAAAAAGAACTCTTTGCTGTTTTTCTTTGCATTCTTTGCCAAAGATTTCTCATAATCTGCCTTTGCCTGCCTAATCTCCTTTGTGGCTTGGTTACAGACCAGCTTATATGTATCATAGTTTTCCATGTCACCCATTAATTTATATGTATTTCATGCATATTTCTTCTCTGCCACATGTCTCATTAGTTCTTCTGACATCCATTTAGGCCTAAACCTTGAACTATATTTTTTATTTGGTATGTGAAGCTTAATAGCTTCCAAGATTAATTCTTTGAAAGTTTTTCATTTTGAATTTACTGTTGGTAACATCATCAGTTATTCCCACCATATAGAATTTAAATACTGTCTCAGACCTCCCTAGTTACCTTTACAAAAGCAAAAACCCTTCCCTTTACTCCTGATGGTAGTTACCTCTTTGAGTAAATCCCATTTGAGCACATTGTGATCACTGCCACATAGTGGTTCCTTTAGCTGCAGATTCGGTGCCTCCATAGCCAGGTGGGCAGGAGCAGCAGTGTGTAGCACATGCTTCTTGATTAGACCGCCGTTCGAGCCACCAAATACGGAGGATGCGGAAAGGTCAGGGAATGACCACCGCATATTCCCGGAGCAATATGGCCTTAGTTGCTAATGCTCCTAAAAACCAAACAACAACAACATCTGCAGATTCTTAATGCCTGAGAATCACTACTGATAATCAGATCAAGAATATTTCTCCCTTTAGTTGCTTCCCGAACATGCTGATGTAGAAAACAGTCATCCAATAAATTCACAAAAGCCTTGCTAGTCTGTGAGTAACCAACCCTCAAATTCCAGTCAATATCTGGGAAATTAAAAAGCCCCATTATAAGACTCTCTGCTTTACTGGACCATTCTATTTCTCTGTACAGTTTTTTATTATACTCAACAGCGTCAATAGGCCTATAACAATAGGAAAAATTATAATTGGTCCTTGACTTTCAGGAATGTCCATAAAGAATTTTAAAAATACATTTTAAATAACTTTTTAACTTTTTTTTTTTTTTTTTTGATTTGGTAGTTGTTGGCGCATCGGCTTCTGTGGCCATATTGCACCTCCCAAGGTTTTTGCAGTGCTTTGATCCAAGCCCGAGGCGGGAATCGAACCCGCGACCTTTGGGTTGCCGGGCAGGTACTTTACCCACTCGGCTAGCTCGGTCGGCTCTTTTTAACTGTATACCATGTAAAAGATAATGAAAATTAATTATGGAATTAAATGTTTATTCCATAAAACAGCAGTTCCAAAACTGTGCTGCAGAATATTTTAAATTTTCGACGGAAACACAGCAGTACTCAACATCTGTCAGACACCACACGAACTACTAGCTCGAGGTAGTTCACAGTTTCAACATTTCTTATTAAGTTGTTTGGACCTAACTGCTTAATAATGGGATGTGTTAGGTATTTCTTTTGGTCTAGGTGCGCCGTGAAAAAATTACTGAGACACTAAGGTGAACTGAGAAAGTTTGGGAGCCTCTGACATAAAATACACAATGATGAAATGACCGTTGCAGAAATATTTGAATAGTATTTACTTTCTCTTTTCATCTATCAATTTCTGATAGCCGACAACAATCTTCTCTGGACCCTGGTGAAATAAATATCGCAGACAATCTCAAACCTTTTGTTTGAGGTTCTCTGCGATATTTATCACATTCTTCAGTACAGCCAGGCCTCGCATAACATGAGTTAGATTAACACATTTTTCAGGTACCGCTATTTGAAAAAATTATACCACTTTTCACTTTACACAATGCAAACCTTTTGTTTGAGGTTCTCTGTGATATGAAAGATTTCATCTAGTTCTTTTACCGTTATCTCCTTCGCGGTAACATTTTCATCTGGCTCATTTAAAATTTTATATTTTTAAATGCAAGTCTGCATTGACTTTATTAGCGGGGGACAAACAAGTAACACGTCTTCTTCCGATGGTTGATGGAACACACTGAGGCGGGCAGCAGGCAAATGTTAGTTTATTGCCCGTCTGATCCACGGTAAGCTTTATGCGTGAATCCAATCTTTTTCAACTATCACACACAAAAAAAGATCGCATTAACTGGAAATTTGCATCGTGTAAAGTGAAAAGTGTTATAATTTTTTCAAATAGCGGTACCTGAAAAACGTGTTAATCAAACTCATGTTATGCGAGGCCTGGCTGTACTGAAGAATGTGATAAAATTCTGTAGCTATTTCAGAATTTTGATTGCTAAGAGTTTCATCATAAATTTTATGGCAGCATCTGCAGTTAAAAGATTTGCTTCTTTGGTGCATACCGCATCTTCTGCTAACTGTATTGGCATTAACGTAGGTATAGCCACAGATAATAAATGAAATTCATTCTCACAGAAATAAATGGTGACTCCGTAGCAGGAGCAGCAGCAGTGCATAGCACACGCTTCTTGATTACTCTGGGGTTCGAGCCCGTTACCAAATACGGAGGATGCAGAAAGGTCAGGGAATGACCACCGCATATCCCCGGAGCAATATAGCCTTAGTTGCTAATGCTCCTAAAAACCAAATAACAACATAACAACAACAGAAATAAATACTTGAATCTAAATCAGTTAAAAGTTTCTGCACACAATATCTGAACTTAAAAAAGTTTTCAAGCATGGACAATAAACTGTTCCAATGTGTCTTGGAATCTAATTGTATGACAATTTATTTGTCAAATTCTGCTGCAGTATACTTTTGTAAATATTTATCATTTTTGTTTGATGATTATAAAATCACATAAAGGTGAATTTATAACCTTTATGCAATTAAATTATAAACAATTATTTTTTTAATTAGTACTGAAAAACCAATATTTTTGTATCAATACCAGTATTTGAATACCGGAAAAAAATTACCGGGATCTCGGTATTGTAAGTCCTAATTATGGCTAAGCATTTGCTTATTTCCTTTGCCACCTCCTTTAATATAACTGGATAGATCCCATCCACCCCAGGTGCCTTTCTTATATTTAACTTCAACAATTTCTCCTCCACTTTGCTCTCAGTTATTACAAAATCATTAAGCTCCCTTTTAGAATTTAATAAGCATATGTCCCCCAGTTCCCTACAGAATTCCATGTGTGTGAATGTAGATGTAAAATACTCATTCAGTTTGTCAGCTATCTGAGCAGGATCAACAACAAGCGGCCCACTGATATCAGCTGGGCCAACTTGATTGATCCCCTTCCTTCTATATTTTATATAAGTAAAGAAGTCTTTGCATCCTTTGACAAAGATTTCTTTTAATCTTCCTTTGCTTGCGTAACCTCCTTAGTGACTTGTGTGCAAATTTTTTCTTTCAGCCAAAAGAGTAATTGATTGTTGGAAAAACTTGTATCTGGTGTTGGGGGAAATGCACAATCCAGTGGTCTTGGGCAGGCCTAGCATCCAATGCATATGTATTGGAAGAACTAACTCCTATGTGTGTGAAGTGTGTTGTTGTCATACGGCACCAGGGGTTCCCCCCATCTCAGTGTTGCTTTCATTGTGGGTGTACCAGTTGACTAGAAATGCCAGGGATTTAAAAGTCTATGAACATTGTATATGTGTAGTGTCACATGGGTATATTGATTAAATCTTAAATGCTATGTCAGACTTTTTATGGGTGCCAGTCCTTCTGATGCATGATATTTTCTCTCTCATATGCAATAGCTAACAAACAACTGATGATGTTACCAACAGCAAATTCATTTTCATCAAAATGAAAATATTTCCCAAATGAAATAACCCCTCAAGTCTCCATATCCAAATCCCATTGAGCTTGTATGGTATTCTCTAGGAATAGAAATTTTGTGTCTTATCCCATTCCTGGAATTTTAACTTAGGTGTACACTGCTCTTCTGGAGGAGTGTGCTTCAGTAGTGCAAGGACTCGTAAACATGCCCTTTAACACACAGAAAACTCAGTTTGAAAACCGCCTGACTTTCAGGAGTAACATACTTGAAGTTTGTAACTTCCTTAGTAGATAAACATTTTTTAGATAAGTTAACTAATTTTCATATTTCAGAATGGCTTACTTCCAAATATACTTTTCCCAGTTCAGAATGGTGCATTATCATACTATGTTTCATTCATCAACTTCAGTAATTGCTGGGGTATTGTTTATTGATTTGTCTTAATTTTTGGTATGGAAGTCCATTATGTTATATCATAACATAATGGATTTCCATACCAAAATTGTTGATTGGTATTTATCAATTATTTTGAAAACTATTACTCATCTGTAACTTTTGCAATCAAATTATGTAGAAATAGTACATATACCTTGTTCTGCCTAAATCATTGTAGTTGTCTGTAGTATGGGTGTGTGCACTGTTTTATACTGACATATATTTTAGGTTCTATGTATGTGGTGTTGTCAGTCTTTATGTATTGTTTCTTTCAGCAAATAATTGCAGATTACTTGTTATTTAACATTATTTGAAGTAAATAGTTCTTAAATCTGTGGCAATCAGTGTACAAGGACTGCTAAAAATAGAAGTGCAGGCACAGAATATTTGTTTATATGTAGAGATCTACATACAGATAAATACTTGATTTAAAAAAGATGAGGGAATGGTTGACCATAACTTCCCACAGTTAGATGTCATCTCCCATAAATTTATTTACACACTTTGAGGAGGGAGGGGATATTCTGAAATAGCAGTGCTTGATCTCCTGCAGTGATAATGGATTATTGAAAAATTTTATTGGAGTTCACATGTTGAATCTAGAAATCTTCAGTTGAAAAAACATTTTTGTTTTTTAAATTAAATTAAATGCAGTATTTAATTTAATTCTGTGGTTAGTGATCAAAGGATGAAGACGTTTTTGTATGTCATGCTATCATTTTCATGTTTTATATATACAGTAGACTCGATTTCCCAGTTAATCCAAAAATACAGAAGTCCCTGACACACGTAAGAGATACGTTCCGGGACTTCTTACTTCGTCGAGTTTTGCGTAACTCGGGAATGAATAGTAACATATTGGTACTATATTATTATTGACAAATCTGAATTCAGCACGATACTTGTTAATGTTTGACCATTTTAATATATTCTTATTAGTTTATTTATTTATTTTTTTCCCAAATTGATCACTTTCCTTTTGTTGGTAGATGTATTAGTACTGTTGCCACTTATTCTCTTAGTCGGCACCATGATAACGGTCAAAATGATATTTTCTCTAAAGAACTTCACAGGGTGAAGGCGAAAACTCACTATTATCATCCCGCGCGAGCTCCAATTTTACTAAAGCACATTTCTGGTGGTCAACGAAAAACAATAAAAACAATTTGCACTTTCCGTTTTATTGGGCATTTCTGTTAGCGCAATCTATTATACACAGGTAGTAAACTCGATCTTATTGCATTTGCAATAATACAGATAGCTGGAATTCTGCGGGTTTTTACGTTATTATAGTGAAGTGCGTGACCCCTTCACTGAAATCTTTAGTCATATAAAAAACAACCCTATGAATAATTGTAAGAATCTTCTCTTTTTTTCTTCCTATTTTTTTGCTTGTGCAATTTGTGCGTGCCGAGATCGTCGTTATTGATTGCCTATTATTATTATTATTTATTTATTTATTTTTGTTGTTTTAAATATTACAATCCTAAAAATAAAAAAAATTGTGAAAACAAATTTACATAAATCTGTAGTTGCATAAGTCGGGGACTTACTTTATCGAAAAATGTTCAGAAACCTACGTAAAAAATATGCCGATAGATAAAAAACTTATCACGTACTACTCATGTGTCCAATACGATGCTTCCCTTTATTTTTTACAATGTCGCGTATGGTTTATTCACCAACATTATAATGGTTCATTAGAGATTTAACAGATGCACCATTTTCAAGCTTTTGAATAATTTCAAGTCTTTGTTTAACTGAAAGCGCAACACTTTTGCGTTTATCCATCATTTTCACGATTTCCAAACAAAAAAAATATATATTTACTATAAAAAATTGACATCCCTAACATAAATAACTAAACAAAATTTGCCCTATTGCAGTGTGACGGAACACAACATTCGACGCAATGTACTAAAACAAACTAAACATTTGGTGTTTTTTTTTTTTTTTTTTTTTTAATAGTAGCGGGTGCGAATACAGCAGGGGTTGCAAGATAATAGGCACATTAATTCAATGACGACTTATAACGCCACTTCTTGTCGCTTATTTGCGACTTGCAAAATATCTGTTTTTACCTATTCTACTTATTACTTGAATTTTATGATTTCTCGTTGATTTTTTTTTTTTTTTTTCTTTTTTCGTTTTTTTTTTAAATTTTATTTGGAGTCTTGAAATGTCCCAGTTAATCCGATCCTGGTTAATCAAGAGTCTGCTGTATATATGTATTTGTATGAGTAATATGGAAAGAAAGTTAATAAATTGCATCAAGCTGTAACTAATACTTATGGGCCAATGCAGTTGGTAGAGCAATTATGCATTACAACCATAATGTGTATAAAATATTTTGTATAATATTGCAGATAATAATATAGAAGTTAATTCAAGCAGACAATACCAAGCCGGATTTAAAGAAACGCAAGGGATATAAATTTATAAAAAAAAATATATATTTATATATATATATATATATATATATATATACACACACAGGGTGATTCACTACCAGTGCGACAAACTTGCAGGAGGTGTAGGGGACACAATGACAAATCGGAATCACATAGCATTGTAAGGTCCGAAATGCCTTCGTCATGCGGAAGATCGCGTGAACAAAGAAGCAGAGAAAAAGAACAGAAATAGCAACTCGTTAGTGTAACAGAAATCATTTTAATGACAAGTTTTACACTGCAAAAAGCCATGCTAAAGGAGGTGTTCGAAAGTTCGACCAGAAGCAGTCACACAGGCTTCACAGCGCAGCCGCATGGAATCCCTAACGTTCTGGAAGATTCCTGGCATGTCTCGAATCTCCCCAGCAGCTACAGAGATGCAACCGACGAGGTCTTCAACTGAATCAACGGAGGTCTTGTACACCGATGTCTTCATTTGACCCCAGCAGAAGAAGTCCAGGCATGATAGGTCCCGGCGATCTAGCAGGCCAATGAACCGGACCACCGCGACCTATCCAATGCTGTCCTAATGTAACGTTTATTATTATTATTATTTATTATTATTATTAGCCATATGGTACAAGGAATCCTGAGGCTTATGCTGCACCGGCCAAAAAAAAAAAAAAAAAATTCCCCGAGTTACCCCCTGAGAGAGAGAGAGAGAGAGAGAGAGAGAGAGAGAGAGAGAGAGAGAGGTATAAAGGAATCACCAAGAAAGAGAAGAATGATGATATCCAGCTCAGGACCCTAGGTTTGCCAAGCCCATACTCACCAGATGTGAGCCCCCGGGTTTAGGTGTTGGCGGGCGTCGATGGTGTAATGTGGGGGAGCGCCATCATGCTGGAACCACATTCAGCGGCGCAACGAGTGAGGAACATGTGCTTCTTCAATAAGTTCGGGCAGGACTTGCTGTAGAAAGATCGAGTATGCCCTACCATCCAGACGAGGGGGCAGAAGGTACGGTCCAATGAGGTGGTCTCCTACGATGCCGGCCCAAACATTGACAGAGAAACGGCGTTGAGTTGCTCGTGTTCGCGTGCCATGGGGGGGGGTTCTCCAAAGCCCACAAATGGGCGTTATGTTGATTGAAGGTTCCCCTCTCTTGTGAAACTTGCCTCATCAGTAAACAATACGGATGCAGAAAATGCGCTGTCTGCCGCACTCTGTTGAAGAAACCAAGTAGCAAAAGTCCTCCAGAGTGGATAATCCGCAGGCTCCAATGATTGGACGCGTTGCAGATGGTATGAACTCATTTGGTTTGTTGACAGTATCCTCCATACAGTGGATTGGGAAATACCCAATCGTTGGCTATCGCTCGAGTACTTGTACTCGGATTGCCTTCTGCAAGATGTAGGACATTCTCCTCATTGTCTGGCGTCCCTATCGTTCGCTCTTGATTCATGGTACCTCTCGTGAAACAACCAGTCTCACGTAACCTTCTGTGCACACGTGCTAAAATCGTATGATGTGGAGCATGTCTGTGCAGGAAACATTCCTGGTACAAGCGCAGAGCGGCACGCCCGTTACAGTCTGCAGCTCCACATGCGAGGTGCGTGTGCCCGTCACCACCAAATACGGAGGATGCGGAAAGGTCAGGGAATGGCCAACGCATATTCCCGGAGCAATATGGCCTTAGTTGCTAATGCTCCTAAAAACCAAGTAACAACGAATAACAACAGCGAGGTGCATGTCGGCCAGTTCAACATTTGAATACTCGTCCATCCTACTGCCTCGGGAACCGGTTCGCAAATGCTGACTTCCAGCGGGATCGCTGTTCACGGGACCTCCCGTTCAACATCCTCTACCGCATGACGAAGGCATTTCGGACCCTGCAATGCTATGTGATTCCGATTTCTCTTTGTGCCACCTACACCTCCTGCAAGTTTGTCGCACTGGTAGTGAATCACCCTGTATATGTATATACATAAAACTTATCGTTGTCTACCCACAATCTAGATGACTTCAACTGGGGCTAACCACCCAGACTGAAGGCAAAAAACGACAAGGAGTTCTCTGTTTCTGTAATGATCAATATCTGCTAAGATATATAAAAATTCTGAGATTAAGTAATTTGAATCTAATATGATTTATATATATATATATATAGTAATATGATTTTTATATATATATATATATATAGTAATATGATTTTATATATAATAAAATATGATTTATATATATATATATATAAATCATATGTGGTGTTTTGATTTTTTCTTAAATTAAATTTTTTTTTCAGTTTTATGTGGCAGATTTGCGGCTATATTCCTCAAACTCTGAATAATTATAAGGATGTTACATTGTTATCAGCAAAACTAGGAACTTCCTTTGTTTTGGAAACATTGATACATGCCAAAGAAAAGGTATGAGTGCTTTTTCTTTCAAAGTTCAGTAAATAATTATTATATAAAGTTAAATGTTGTCTAACATAAACAATTGTAAAGTAATTACAGTATGAGTACCATGAATGGCTGCCTGCCATTTATGATAATTAAAACTTACAACATGCATGTTGTAAGCTTGTTTACCGTTCAGTACTACTACTAACTACAACAAACAAAGGTGGAACAGAACCAGTGTATGTCTGCCAGGGGCAAAGGTTGATTATATTGTAGAGCAGATATCTTTTAAGGAAACAGAGGGTGATATTGTTGTACACATTGGCACCAATGATATTAAGAGTAGGTGACAGGCAGAATTACTTAACAAGTACAGGTCAATGTTGAAAAAAAGCCACGAGTTAGGATTGAATTTGAAAGTGTCTGAAATTCTGCCCAGACACGATAGGAGGGAGTATATATGATGGGAGCCTTGTTGATCATTTTGGCCCCTGGAGAGATTGTGCAAGGCTCAATGTTTAGAATTTTTCTCAGCCTGGTCTGTGCTCGTTAACAGGAGAGACTGCTCCTACAGGGATGGGATACACTTAAATAGAAAGGGTGCAAGAATATTTTCTGATGCTATTGAGGCAGAGTTAGATGGGTCAGAAAACTGCTAGCTTGGGGGACTACACGGACTAACAGATTAACAGTAGCCACTGGCAGAGGTGAAAGTGATTCTTGAACTACTTCTATTTAAATGCAATTGAGCAGCAGCCTGGAAAGCAAGGCAATAAAGATTTCCAGGACTGCTGGGAGTCATAGTGGGACAAGTAAATACATGGGCTGTGTTAGGTAACTGAGTAGAAACAGGTGCATGTATACTTGCATGTACAACAATGCTAGGAATATAGTTAATAAATTTGATGAGCTTGAAATGCTAGTCAAGACATCAAAGGCAGATATTGTTGGGATATCAGAGACATGGTGTCACACAAACATAAGAAATGCAGAATTAGAATTTGGGGAGTACAATGTATACAGAAAGGATAAACAGGACAGGAAGAGAGGAGGGGTTATGCTGTTAGTTAAGAAACACATCAAATCTAAGGAATTGCATCCAATTGGCATTGGTGGACAATACAATGTTGAGTCTCTTTGGTTTGACATAAGCACTGGGAAAGGAAAAAAATGAGAGTAGGTGTGTGTGTTATAGGCCTAAGGAATCTGATGAGTATAGTGAGCAATTGTGCTGAGAAATAGAGTGGGCCAGTAAATCACAGTGTCTTATAATGGGGGAATTTTAATTTCCCAGAGACTGGCTGGAATTTGTGGGTTGGTCACTCGCACACTAGCGAGGCTTTTGTTGATTTATTGGATGATTGTTTTCTACTGCAGCATGTTCGTGAGGCAACTAGAGGGACTAATACTCTTGATCTGATTATCAGTAGTGATTTTTCATGCATTAAGAATCTGCAGAAAAAGGAACCACAAGGTGGCAGTGATCACAACATGTTGAAGTAGGATTTACTTGAAGAGGTAACTACCATCAGGGGTAAAGGGAAGAGTTTTGGCTTTCGAAAAGTGACTATGGAGGGCTGAGACAGTGTTTAAATTCTATATGGTGGGACTAACTGATGATGTTGCTAACGGCAAATTTAAAGTGGGAAGCATTCAAAGAATTAATCTTGGACACTACTAGGCTTTTCTTACCAATTAAGAAATATTGTTCAAGGTTTAGGCCTAAATTAATATCACATGAATTAATTAGACATGTGGCAGAGAAGAAAAATGCATGTGATACATATAAATTAAGAGGTGACACAGAAGCCTATGATAGATAGAAACTAGTCTGTAACCAAGTCACAAAGGAGGTTAGGCAGGCAAAGGCAGATTACGTGAAATCTTTGGCAAAGGATGCAAAGAAAAACAGCAAAGAGTTCTTTACTTGTGTAAACTCTAGGAGGAAGGGGTGAATCAGATTGGTCCACTTGATATTGATGATTCAACTGTTGAAGATCCTGCTCAGGTAGCTAACAAACTAAACGAATATTTTGCATCTACATTCACACATGAGGAGTTATTCAGGGAGGGGAATGCCAGAGGTGTATTAAACTCTGGCAGTAAGCTAGATAATCTTGTAATAACTAAGAGTAAAATGGATGAGAAATTGTTGAAAAAAAGGCACCTGGGGTGGATGGAATCTATCCAGTTATATTAAAGGAGGCAGCAAAGAAAGTAAGCAAACGCTTAGCCATAATTTTGAGAACTTTCATGGACTCAGGGGAGGTACCCATGGACTGGATATGTGCAAATGTGTCCCCAATCCACAAAGGAGGATCAAAGGGAGATATGGGTAATTACAAACCTGTAAGTTTAACTTCTGTTCCAGGGAAATTAATGGAGGCACTGGTTAAAGAAGCATTGTAGGATCATCTAGACAAGACTTCATTTATAGCTCGGACACAGCAAGGGTTTGTCAAATGGAAGGCTTGTCTGACCAGTTTGATTGGATACTATGATGTAGTCACAAAGGAACTGGATCCAAAGAATAATTTTGATATCATATATTTGGATCTTAGAAAAGCTTTTGATACTGTTGCACATGGAAGACTTCTGCACAAATTGGAGCAGTGTGGCATTGGAGGCAGATTGCTGCTTTGGATAAAGGGATGGTTGAATGGGAGAAGACAGAGAGTGGTAATTAATGGACACTGCTCTTTGTGGACTAAGGTTATTAGTGGAGTCCCCTCAGGGTTCGGTGTTGGGTCCATTGTTGTTTTCTATATTCATCAATGATATTGATGATAGTATATCAAGCTTAATGTCCAAGTTTGCAGACAATATGAAGGTTGACAGAGTTGTTAATGACACTAATGAAAGTATGCTGCTGCAACAGGATCTAGAAAAGTTGAGCAGAATGGGCTGAGAGGTGGCAAATGAAGTTTAACGTTGACAAATGTAAAGTACTGTATATGGGAAGCAGTAACCCCATAGTAACGTATCAATTGTGTGTTACTACACTGACAGTGGTAGAGATTGAAATGGACCTGTGGGTAATTGTGGAGGCAGATATGGTGTTTTCTGAGCAGTGCGGACAGTCTGCAAGAGTAGCTTATGGTGTCTTGTCAATGATATACAGGAATTTTTCTAGCAGGGATAAGGAGGTGATTATGCCGTTGTATAAGGCAATGGTCAGGCCACACCTTGAGTACTGTATACAGGTCTGGTGGCTTCATTTTAAGAAGGATGTAGAGCTATTGGAGGAGTACAGAGAAGGGCAGCAAGATTAGTGAATGGAACAAAGGATTGCTCTTATGAAGAAAGGCTTAAGTTTTGCAAATTACAGTGTCTGGAAACTAGGTACCTGTGAGGTGATCTGATTGAGTTGTATAAAGCCTTGAATAGTTTGAGCATGCTCAATGCATATGGGATTGTTTCTCTTGCTCAGAATAATCACCTGAGAAGGCATTAATTCAAATTGAGGAAAGACAGTTGTAGGATAGATGTGCGGAAATTTGCCTTTAGCCACCGGTTGGTTGATTGTCAGAACAAACTTCCATCTGATGTAGAAGTTCATAGCTTAAACAGATTGAAGGCAGAACTAGAGAAACATTTAGTGTGTGTGTGTGTGTGTGTGTGTGTGTGTGTGTGTGTGTGTGTGTGTGTGTGTGTGTGTGTGTGTGTGTGTGTGTGTGTGTGTGTCTGTCTGTCTGTCTGTCTGTCTGTCTGTCTGATGCTATATAAGCTTGCTTTCTTGCATCATGTGCCCTTGCTAATGTTAAATGTAGCTAATGATCAAAACTGTGCTGTTTCAGTTTGTGCATGCAAACGATATAGCTTATTTAAGACAAAAAGTTGTTTTCATTAGGTTTCTGTTTTTTAAATATTGTTATAAATTAGTAAAAAGTAGTACATTTTCTAATATATATTTTTTTAATTACTTATTATTTTATGTTTAAAAAGATATTGGAAAGGAAAACAAAACTTTTTATTGCAAACAAAAGAATGAAAGAGATATGGAAAAAGAAAAATTACATGGTTCAGTGTTAAAATACTTAAAGCCAAATGTGGATGAACCAACAACATTGACATTAGTCACTTTGAAATTCAATTTAGTTAGCCAGAATGAATTTGAAACTGAAACATCAAATGAGTATCACCAGCCCGAAGTTTGTTTAATGGATGTTCAAGAAATGGTTCCATGTGTGACAGTGAATCATTTGGTAATGAAGATAATTTAGTGGATAATTTTTCTGAAATGACAACAGAATTTAACATAGCAGATCCTTATTGTTGGCAAACTATTATTGATAACTGAACATTGGAAATTATAATTCAGAAAAAGTCCTGCAATGTTTCAAAATATGAAATTTCCTACAATTAGATAATTTTCTGTGTTACAATTTATGACAATTTTTACCAAATGGTAAAAAAAAAAAATTAGAAAGAAATTGGTTAGTATTCTCCCCAAAATCCAGTAGTGTCTTTTGCTTTTGCTGTAAACTGTTTGCTGCAAAAGAAACTAAGAGATAGTGTGGGATTTTCAAATTGGCAACATTTAATCTTGCATTTATAATGACACGAAATAAGCATGAACTTATTGATAAGTCCATACTTATTTCATATTAAGTCCATTCTTATATTAATAAGTCACTTCTAGAGACATGAAAACAAAACTGCTAATTCAATGTTAAATCGAGTTGTCTTTTCAGTTTATATGTTCTGTAGTAAGGCAGAATGACATTGTAAGCACAAGGACGAATTGGTTAAATTTTTTAATGGTGCTGGATACAGTGAAGCTTTCAATAAATACATTAGTGATGCAGAAGTAGAGGCAGAATTTCTGGCCTCACAGAGTTGAACCAAAACTTTGTCATTTTGATTATGAAGGTGAGTCTATTATGAACCCAAAAGAAATGTTTAGAGTTAAATTTTATCTAACAATTGTAGATACAGATTTAACTGCCATCCAAGAAAGGTTTCAAACTCTAAGTGAATGTAATAATTTGTTTTGATTTCTATGTAAATTTAGTGAAATGTCTGAAGACAAAATAAAAAGAGCTTGTTTTTTTTAAGTGCAAGTTTTTTTTATATTGTTTATATTTTTTACGTGTTTTGGGTTTCAATAAATATTAAATTTAAATCTGTGTCATTGTGTTCTTATTACTACTAAAAATGTTAGTTTTTGCCTTTTAAAGATGCAATTCTAAGGGATTGCCAAATATTTATGATACGCAGATGGTTAAGGAGCCAGAACCGACTGATTGAATAAGCAGGGTAAATCTCTCAGCCTTTCCCCATTAGAGTCCTTTTTAAAGGCTGAGAGATTTAAAAAGAACTCCATAAGCAGAATAAATCTCTCATAAACATACACTTTAATCTTTGAAATCTATTAAAAGTATTTTATTAAACAATGATTCCTCCCCCCCTAGAAATTTTTAAGGCTCGTAAAATTTCCCATCTATCTGATTTTAAAGTACCTTCTGATTACTTTCTAAAGCCTTCAGCCATCTGAAGCCTTTGTCATGCACTTTAACTGATATCTACATATTTATCTGTAAAAACTTCTTCTTAAAAATGTTCTTTCTAAAAACTATCTAATAAAGCTATTGAATGTTTTAGCCAAAACTTTTGTTTCTGTTATTCATTGTAAGTTGCAGTTCTTACTTTGAACATCTTTTGTTCCTTGGAGAATTTGATATTCACCCTTTGATCAGTTGTGATTTTAATCATGTGTATTTCTGGCAATTTACCTACTCCTCCTCTGTTTTTGGAAAGTGATGGATAGCTAGACGTTATTTACACAGATCGTTCCAGGGCTTTTGACTCTATTACATATATATATTTCATTGTGATATTGATTATAAGATTATGATATTTTAGCCCTTTGTTAACAATTTTGATATAAATGGCACATGTGGCCCTTTTTTTAGCAGTTGTAAGGATTTCACAATGATATGAAGAACAATATGTTCATAAAAATCAAGATTTAAGTGATGTGACATAATTTATTTTTCTTCATTTAAGAAAACACGTGATATTTGGAATTCATAAATTGTTTTTAATATATCTGATTTCAAATTTTTCAGCCAACCATAGCCCAGTGGATTGAATTGCTAACTAAACAGTTTAATGCAAGTCAGCCAGCATGTGAGGTATGTTTTTTATGTGCTAAATTGCAAACTGTATAATGAAATGAAATACATGGAGTAACTTGCACACAAAGCAAATATATTGTTTTTAATTTAAAAATTTATATGTAATAAATGACATTGTAAATAAAATAAGTGCATAGCTGCCAGCACTTCCTATTTAAAACTGAAAATCTTTTTCATTCAATTTGTCACTTTCTTCACCTTATTAGAGTTTCTCTGCATTTCTGCAAACTACTGTTTTCACTGTCTTTCTTTTCCCAACAAATAATAAAGCTGTATTAAAATCAGAATTTTTATAAAATATGATTTTTTTTTTTCTGAAGGTTTTCATTTCCATTTGAACATAATATAAAATTGTGTAACTTTTATTGCATTATAATAATATAAATTGATTTTTATTAAAAACTAATATAATTAAAGATTCAATTTCAAAGAAAATAAATTGTTTTCTCAGTCCTGACCCACATTTCTGATAGAGTCTAGAAATACGAGTCAAACCTCTCCTGTCAATAAATTAGTTGGCTACCTTCCTTGTCAATCACAGTTACAAAAGACCAATGAGAGACAAGTAGCAACAAAACAACATGAATGTTAAAAGAAATTGCCATGGTAAAACTTTAAATATATTATTAAAAAAAAAAAAAAAAAAATTAATGTAAGTTTACATGTTGTACCGTTAAAGTGATAATTTGTATGCTGATACAATCCAAAAGTATTACAACTTCATATATTTAATACAGTCATAGCAGAAACGGTAAAACTTGAATAAATTTGGTAATTTGTGGACATGGATTGTGTCAAACTGATTTTTATTGTGAATTCCAAAGACCAGAGCATTATTTCTGTATGGCTGCTAAAAGTCTGCTTACCTGAAACTCTGAATAGTGAGCAAGTTGAAAACTGAGTTTTCAGAAGCATCAAGTTGAAAATTATTTAAATTTAACTTCAATATAATTGTATTTGAAGAGCCAATTTGTCATCCGATACCACTGTTTGGAGAACAGTTTTTGAATGTTTCCTTCTTTTGAATCTATTTCCTTCAATATCAGAATAAATATTGAAGGAAATAGATATTTTTTTATGAGTTTTTGCCTAATTCAACAATTTTATTATGAAAAAAAAGAAAGAATTGATGTACAGTGGCCCTTGGTTGGGAAAATTGACAAGCACACAAGGAAGTATGAAATATAACAAGCTATTCCAAGTTATCCTTGGTATTTTAATAATTCCTCATAGCAGTGCTGAGTGACAGGAATATCGGACCAGATCTAAATAAAAATTCAGGTCTATTTTTGTTGAAGTTTTGGAAATGCTGTTGACAGCCAAGTCTGAACAGCAATGCCATTGTTATAAATAAAACTTTGACTCGTTTCTGAAGGGGTGCAAAGTCTAATACCGTATCTTTCTTGAAGCAATCATAATCAGTTGATGTCTAACAGATAATTCAAATATTAATCCACAGACAGAAAAATATCACGTAAATAAAATTTAAAATAATAGTATAGTATGCAGCCCTGTGGTTATCAGTGAAATTTAATTTCTGCTACAGTGTGGATTTTAAAAACCTCCAGCTCTTTCTGAAAAATATCCTGTTTTTCTTTCTACTATGAATACCTAATCACCATATTTTTGAAAGTTAGAAGTTGATAACTATATAAATGCATGTGCGCGCGCACACACACACACACACACACACTGGTGTTCAAAGAAAATGCATCACCCCTTAGAATTGTAATTGACATCCAAATAACGTAAGTATGTGGCAATATTTCTTACAGATTGCATCAGATAAGATTGACATGGGTAGGTGATGACATCTTATTGCATCAGCTGTTACTTTCAACTATATAACCACAGTCTGCAAGAGTTGCAGTCATTCCCTGCTTATGTAAGGATGGCGAGTTATGTTCAGTTGACGCCACGAAGAAAGAGTGCTATTGTTGCTTTACATGAGGACAGATGTTCTTCCCGTCATATTTCATATATTGTTTTTCAATCAGTAGACAGTAAGTAGATTTATTTCCAAACTAAGAATACTGGTTCTGCTGATAGGAAAAAAGCAACCAGATGCAAACGAGTCTCTATGCCAAAACAGGACTGCATTTTGAAGTGCTTTTGTCTTAAAAACCGTAAAGCTTTTTCGTCTGAGCTGAAAAGAGAATGGGAAGAACATACAGGAGTGGTAGCAAGTGCAGTAACAGTCAGAAGATGCCTCTTCAAAAATGGACTTGTAGCTCATCGTCCTAAGTAGAAGCTCATCCTCACACAAAAAATGAAAAGGGGCTGATTAATTTTGTGTAAGGAGCATCTCAAATGGACCCCCAAGCAGTGGAAGTCAGTTATTTTCTCGGATGAGAAGAAATTCAACCTGCATGGCTCTGATGGGAGACAAGCAATTTGCTGTAGACCTAGAGAAGAATGCCATCTCTACGGTGTCTAAAAGTGAAATTCTCTACAGCCAAATGATATGGGGCTGCATTTTGTATCGCACAGTGGGTCACCTACAGTTTATAAAAGGTTCAGTAAATGCCAATGGATAGCTGGCTATATTGGAAGGCAAATTGCTGCAAACCATTAGAGACCATTTCAACCTGCCAAGTAACTGCATCTTCCAGGACGACTCTACTCCTTGTCATCGGGCAAAAAGTGTAAGTAGGCACTTTTATAGTTACTTTAGCTTCATTTCTGCATTAGAGGTTCGACAATGAGTGAAATTATGCAGAAAAATATGGAATTTGCAAAATAGAAAAAGAATATCAGAACAGATTAATGCCATCAAAATAGAGATTGAATATTACATCAGTCTGTAAAACATATTTTGCACATATTTTTCAATACATTTATTCAAAAATATGTGCAAAACTTTCTTTGATATATTCTAGAAATCAAAATAAGAAGATAAAAAAGCCATATAAACAGTCCAATTCTAGTAATGGATCTATGGTTGTCAGTTTTTAAATTTGTTTGAATTTTAAAAATAAGCTTTGGAGTTTTGGGTTATTAAAAATAACAAAATAATAAGAATAGGTAGATTACCCAATATAAGTAAACATTTTACTAGGTGCATGTGAACTTATTCTTTTTTTATTTTTATTATTTTTAGAATATGTTCCAGAATATTTTGAAGATTCTTTTGAAACACCCTTAAATCAATTGGAACTCTTTTAGGTCACATAAAAAATTATCTAAGAGATAGGTCTTTCTGTTAACTACTTATTTAAATCAAAGTGATTATCTCTTCAGTTATATTTAATAAATTTTAATTTCAAAAGTAATTTAAAAGTTTGTTTTTGTAGTGGTTTTTAGATCACATGGCAGAAAACAACTGGTGGCCTATACAGATACTCATTAAATGTCCAAATCAAGTTGTGCGACAAGTAAGTAAAATTTTAATTTATTTATATTATAATGTTGAAGATGTGAAATTTAACTTTACAGTACCTCAATGTTTAACAAAATATTTTTACATGTTTTCATTATTATGTGGTTTTCTGTTAGGATTTTTTTTAATTTAACACGGGCTCTCTGTCATTATTTAGTTTTTGTGTGGTTGATTACTAGTTAATTTCTTGAGTGTTTTGTTCATTGATGTTAGTTGCTTGTTATTTGTGTGTGTCAAAAAACCTAACCTGACATAATTTCACCTATCTACTTACACTTTATCACGATTTAATATTCACAATAGTAGTGGGAAATGACACAAGGAAACAAACTTATACAGCATCAGCCAGAAAAAAAAAAAAAAAAAACCTACCCATATCAGATATCCATCCTCTCTCTCTAATAAGTTTGTTCCAATAACCAATCTCTTTGGCTGAAAGCAAATTTTCTCATATCTGTCCTGCAGCCATCCTTTTTCAATTTAAGTTTATATCCCCTTATGTCTGTTATCCAAGAAAGAATAAGGTTGCCATCAGTATATAGTTTACTCAATCCATTTAAAACTTTAGATGGATTGAGCTCGCCTCTCAGGTGCCTAATTTCCAAATAGTGAAGTTTGCACAAAATGTTTCTCTGAATAAGTCTCTCTCTAAAGTTTTGCTTTCTCTGCCTTGGTAAGAATATTCCATTTTGTACCCCTGATTAATTTTGTTTCTCTTTTCTACACCCATTCCAATGGGTCCACATCCTTCCTAAAACAAGGCTTCCAGTAGACCTGTATGCAGCACTCAACATGCAGCCTAACAACATTGCAGCCTGCTTGCACTAATTTATCTCTGAACTGTTTACTGCAATTGTCAACAGTAAGTACCACACTGTTGTTTTGTCTTGAAATTTCCAAAAATGACATTTCAGATTGAAATTACTATATTCATATAGAAGAATTGCTCAAAAATAAATAAGTTTTCATTGCTAGCGATGTCATAGCAGTCAGCTTTATCATGGTTATTTATTGTTTACTTATTACCATCACACACTATATTTTCAGATATTCATACTTCGTTGTGGAACTTATTTCTGCATGATACTGTCATAATATAATTTTTGATTCTTATGATTATCAGCTTTCATTGACATTGTCTTTTTTTTTTTTTTTTTTTTGAACATTTTTAGGATTACAACATTTTTGATTACTGCATATAAATAAAGAACTGCTGTGTTTTGGATATTTTCATGTATTATCATTACATTTTATACAAGTAAAAATTAAGCATTTAAAAGATTATAATTTTGTGAAGGGGTGCAACTGGTTTTTTTTTTCACAAATCATTAGTGCATAGTAGAAGGTGCAAAAAGTAACGGTGCCTCCGTAGCCAGGTGGGAAGGAGCAACAGTGCATAGCACATGCTTCTTGATTAGACCGGGGTTCGAGCCCGTCACCACCAAATACGGAGGATGCGGAAAGGTCAGGGAATGACCACCGCATATTCCCGGAGCAATATGGCCTTAGTTGCTAATGCTTCTAAAAACCAAACAACAAGCAAAAAGTAACCAGCATATCCTAGTACAAAATGAACAGCAAATAATAAAGGTGTTTCTGGGAACAAATGGAAAATCATCTTTCCCTCTACCCTACCCTACCCTACCCTACCCTACCCTACCCTACCCTACCCTACCCTACCTGTTTCCCAGATCCTGAGAATCTCAAAGTAAAAATATATAGCACTTAAAAAAATATATCATAAAATTATGGCTTGATATAATTTTCACCTTTTATATATTATTTCTTGTAATTACAGTATTGATTAACAGATTATTCCTTAAGAACTGTTGTTCCAAATCAATTTTAAATTCAAGGCCACATCAAATCAACCATTTAACTGAATGGACAATTATATTTTCTTTCATTCTCTGACTTCCTGTTACCCTTCTACAAGAATTTCAGTATTGTGTTTATAAAATCCATTTGAGTTTGAAGCAATGAATGATGACGTGGCTTCTTTTTGACAGTCTCAAAATCTTCATGTTCTTTTCCATCAAGATAGCGGGATTTTTTTTTTAAATCAAACCCAAAACATTAAAGGTATTAGAGCTTATACTACTTAATGCTATGCATGGATTTAGCTTTGAGAATACAAAAGATACTTGTTGGCATATTAGAATTGAATATTTGTAATTTTTTAAGAAAGACATATAAAGTTGTCTTGAGTCAAACAGTTAATGGATGTTGACTAGTTGAGGCACACATACCCAGGGGGCTCACATCTGGTGAGTATGGGCTTGGCACACTCAGGGTCCTGAGCTGGATGGATACAGATCATTAAACTGTATGCCTTCTTTTTAATAGAGTCAAGGAGCTTGACTAATATTTTGGGGGTGCCTCCGTAGCCAGGTGGGCAGGAGCAGCAGTGCATAGACCGGGGTTCGAGCCCGTGACCACCAAATACGGAGGATGCGAAAAGGTCGGAATGACCACCGCATATTCCCGGAGCAATATGGCCTTAGTTGCTAATGCTCCTAAAAACCAAATGGTAACAATAATAATAATGTTTCGGGAGCACGACACCAGATGTGGGAACAGTATTCCATGGTAGGATGGATTTGAGATTTTTATGGGGTGAGAAGTTCTATAGAAGAAAAGCAATGCTGAAAGCAAAAAAAGAAAACCCAGTTTTTTTTTATGCAATAGAGGTAATATTTGTAATGTGCTTATGTCAACCGAAATTATAATCCAGGATAAACCACACATTTTTCATCACCAGATGAAACAATTCAGGAGGATTACTTGAATTTAATGAGAATACAATAAGCTCAAATATTTATTCATTGGATGACAATATGTGGAACCCACTTTATAAGTTTTAGCACTTTTCCTACCTGTTGTAAGTTGTGATATATGGTTGAATGAGGTAAATTAACTTTATGAGAAAATTGATCAAGTGAATTATGGTAATGAGACCCTGATGATCTTCTGGAACCACTATTTGCTTTTCCTTGCACTTAAAGCTTTCTCACCTTTGTTTGTTATTTGGTTTTTAAGAGCATTAGCAACTAAAGCCATATTGCTCCGAGAATATGCGGTGGTCATTTCCTGATCTTTCCGTATTTGGTGGCGACGGGCTCGAACCCGGTCTAATCAAGAAGCGTGTGTTATACACTGCTGCTCCTTCCCACCTGGCTGCGGAGGCGCCTCTCACCTTTGTAATTCATGAGGTAAGAGAGACTGATGAATTGTGCTCTACACTGTTACTGTTGTTTGGTTTTTAGGAGCATTAGCAACTAAGGCCATATTGCTCCGGGAATATGCGGTGGTCATTCCCTGACCTTTCCGCATCCTCCATATTTGGTGGTGATTGGCTCGAACCCCGGTCTAATCAAGAAGCATGTGCTACGCACTGCTGCTCCTTCCCACCTGTCTATGGAGGCGCCAAACTCTACACAAATTATTATTAACTATATAGTATCAGTGTAAATACACCATAGTTAACCCATATATTTGAACTACGTATGTAGCATAGAGGGCATCGTTTTAATTGTATCTTATAATGTGGTTGCCTTCACAACGAGATAGCTACTATTGCATTACTTCAAATACTGATGATGAAGCCGCACAGCTTCGAAACGATCGTCTGGGTGGTGGTACCGCTGAAAATAAATAACAGTAGTCTTCTCTACTAGAGAAACGTTATTTATTTGAAGTAATGCAATAGTAGCTATCTCGTTGTGAAGGCAACCACATTATGAGATACAATTAAAACGATGCCCTCTACGCTAGATACGTAGTTCAAATATATGGGTTAACTGTGGTGTATTTACACCGATACTATATAGTTAATTATCAAAACCCATAAGGATTATGCCCCGTGCATTTAATTTTCCAAATACAAATTATTATATAAATATAAATAAATTTAGCGGTTATTTAGCTCATTTTTGTCATATTAAACTCCTACCATATTCATCTTTTCTTATTGCCAAATCAAATTTCTGCATTCTGATTTCACTGCAGTTTTTTTTTTGAAAGATATATGCTCAAACCAAATATGAATTTATTTTATTAGGTTCTTCAGTCTCAATTTTTTCCAGAAGTAAAATGAATAGGGTGTTGTAGAATTAGAATTTTGTATAATTGTTTTGCCATCAGGAATCATTTTCTCAATATCCTATAAATCTTTACTTGCATTGATTTATAGTTCACTGAGAAAAAATTTTAGATGAGTTAAGAAGTCTTCTGAATTAAGGTTATTATTATATCTATTTACCTGCATTGATTTAGTTCACTAACAATTCAATAACAATATTGAAGTCTTCTGAATATTAATAATCCTTGTTTCCCCTCTCTTCCTACAGCTTTTTCAGAGATTATGCATTCATGTCATTAATCAGTTGAAACCAGTGCATTCATCTATTTATTTGCAGCCATATTCTGATAGGTAAGATTATTTGTTAAATTTTGCAAAAAAAAAAGTTAATATTTCATCTTATATTTCTAAAAATAAATAAAATATTACATATTCTTCATGCAGCGGTTCCCGAACTGGTCAAATTATTCATTGTATGTATAGCAAATTGATGATTAATAAAGTTATTATATATTTATGTAAAAATAAGAATAAAGTTGAGTTGTTTTAAACATAAAACTTTGAATTTTCTTTTCAGAAAGCCCAGTGTGTACACACACACACACACACACACACACACACACACACACACACACACACACACACACACACACACACACACACACACACACACAGATATATATGTATGTGGGGTCTGCGAATCCTATATAAATGTATAGCGGTTCCCCGAACTCTTTTCATTTTTGAAGGGGTCCGTAGATCTCAGTACTTTGGGAATAACTGCTGTGATGTTATATGCAATTGAGAACTTTTTTCCTCCATTAAAAAAAAAAAAAAAAAAAAAAAGACAGTCTGACAATGTTTAATAGAAGCACGTATTTATTACTTACTTCACTAGGTTTTTAATATTACTGTTATGTAATTGAATTTTTTGTATTCATTACCAAATGGTGATAAGTAAGTAACCAATTTATTGCAGAGCTTAAACTTTTATCCATCTGTGTTAAAATGGAATTGTCTTTAAATAAAGGCCAAAGTGGATAAATATGGAGCTGGTCAGTTTAATACAGTAAAAAAAAAAATAATAAATAAAAAAAAAAGATGGGAAAATTGCATAGCAATGAAAAGTACTGAAGATTCTAAGAGCTATAAATTAATCTGTAATAGCACCACAGAAAAGGATAAGCTAGCAAAGGCTGATTACGACAAATTACTGATAAGAGAGTCAAAACATTTAGATGGGACCCTGATAAGATCCATAAGGCTCTGGAAGGGAATAGCAAAATGAATCATATCATTGATAGCAAAGTGAAATTTTCATAGGTATAAATGATTCCAGAACTAGGAGCTATAATTTCAAATTGTGTGGTAAGAGTTAAAAACCTATACAAGAGGGAACAGTTCATATTTTATTTTATTACTTTCATTTTTTATTTTATTTATTTAACTAATTGTCATTGAATTGTCAAGCATATTGCTCACTTTTGACATGGGTATTAAATCATCAAAATGTCTGCCAAAATAATTGCACCATATTACGAATGAATAGCAGTCTTGCTCATGTGCAAAATTTATTTTCTGTTTATATTTGGCCACCTTTCACAGAAGTTGTTTATCAGGTCATGTGAATGTAGAATTGCAATTATATAAATCCTATACTAAGATTAATTTTGCTATTAATGCTTTAATTAGCATTCGTAGAGGCATATGATGCAAGAAAGCAAGCTTATGCAGCATCAGCCAAAAAAAAAACAAACAAACAAAAAAAAAAAAAAAAAAAACTTCCACTTCACCCCTCCGTTCGTTTGAAATACCTGTCCAGCTGAGCATTAAATTTATTTAGGCTATTAACTTCCACAACAAGGGATGGAAGTCTGTTCCCCCAACCAACTACCCGCTGGCTAAAAGCAAATTTCCGCACATCTATCCTACATCTGTCTTTCCTCAATTTGAATTTATACCCTCTCAGGTGATTATTCTGAGCAAGAGGCAAAATCCCATCAGCATTGAGCATGCTCAAACCATTCAAGGCTTTCTACACCTCTATCAGATCACCTCACCAGTGCCTAGTCTCCAGACACTGTAATTTGCAAAACTTAAGCCTTTCTTCATAAGAGCAACCCTTTGTTCCATTCACTAATCTTGTTGCCCTTCTCTGTACTCGTTCCAACAGCTCTATATCCTTCTTGAAATGAGGCCTCCAGACCTCTATACAGTACTTAAGGTGTGGCCTGACCATTGCTCTATACAAGGGAATAATCACCTCCTTATCCCTGCTAGAAAAATTCCATGAGCTACTTTTGCTACTCGCTGCACTGCTCAGAGAACTTCATATCTGCCTGCACAATTACCCCCAAGTCCTTTTCATTCTCTACCACTGTCAGTGCAGTACCACAGAGTTGGTACGCTGCTCTGGGGTCGCTGTTTTCAATATGTAGTACTTTACATTTGTCAATGTTAAACTTCATTTGCCACATTCGAGGCCTAATGACTCGAATGAGTACAATGACCAGTTGTACAGAGAAATAGAGTGGGCCAGTAAATCAGAATGTCTTCTAATGGGGGATTTTAACTTCCCAGATATTGACTGGAACTTGTGAGTTGGTCACCCGCACACTAGTCAGACTTTTGTGGATTTATTGGATGATTGTTTTCTGTAGCAGCATGTTTGAGAGGCAACCAGAGAAAGTAATACTCTTGATCTGGTTATCAGCAGTGATCATTCATGTATTAGGAATTTGAAACTAAAATTTGAATTTGCTACTAAAAGTTTCATACCTATTAAGAAATACTATTCAAGGTTTAGGCCTAAATGGTTATCTAATGAGCTAATGAGACTCGTAACAGAGAAGAAAAATGCATGGGATGCATATAAATTGTCAAGTGACTCAGAAGCCTATGGCAGATATAAGCTAGTCTGTAATCAGGTCACAAAGGAGGTCAGGCAGGCGAAGGCAGATTACAAGAAATCCTTGGCAAAAGATGCTAAATAAAGCAGCAAGGATTTCTTTACTTATATAAACTCTAAAAGGAAGGGTATGAATCTGATTGGTCTACTTGACATCGATGGTTCGACTATTGATGATCCTGCTCAGATAGCAAACAAACTGAATGAGTATTTTGCATCTACATTCACACATGAAGAATTATTAAGGTTTGAAAATGGGAGAATGTTATCTAATTGTAGCAGGATACATAATGATTTTGTAATAACTGAAAGCAAAGTGGAGGAGAAATTGTTGAAGTTAAACATAAGAAAAGCACCTGGGGTGGATGGGATCTATCCAGTTATATTAAAGGAGGCGGCAAAGCAACTAAGCAAACCGTTAGCCATAATTATGAGAGCATCCTTGGACTCAGGGGAGGTTCCCACGGACTGGAGATGTGCAGATGTATCCCCAATTCACAAAGGGGGATCGAAGGGTGACACGAGTAATTACAGACCAGTTAGTTTAACTTCTGTTCCTGGTAAAATAATGGAGTCACTGGTTAAAGATGCATTGCAGGATCATCTAGACAAGACTGCAGAAATAATTCAGACACAGCATGGGTTTGTTAAGGGCAAGTCTTGTCTGACAAATTTGATAGGATGTTATGATGTGGTTACAAAGGAACTGGATGCAAAAAATAATGCGAATAATTTTGATATCATATATTTGGATTTCAGGAAAGCTTTTGACACTGTTGTGCATGGAAGACTATTGTACAAATTGGAGCAGAATGGAATTAAGGGCAAGTTGCTACAATGGATAAAAGGATGGTTAAGTGGGAGAAGACAGAGAGTGGTAATCAATGGGTGCTGCTCTTCGTGGATTAATGTTATTAGTGGAGTCCCACAGGGTTCAGTGTTAGGTCCACCGTTGTTTTGTATATTTATCAATGATATTGATGAAGGTATATCAGGCTTAATGTCGAAGTTTGCAGATGATACAAAGGTTGGCAGGGTTGTTAATGACAGTAATGGCAGTGTGCTACTGCAATAGGATCTAGATAATTTGGGCAGATGGGCTAAGAAGTGGCAACTGAAGTTTAATCTTCACAAATGCAAAGTACTGCATATGGGTGGAAGTAAAACCAGAGAAACATACCAACTGTGTGGTACTACCCTTAAGGTGGTATAAAATGAAAAAGACCTGAGAGTAATTGTGCAGTCAGATATGAAGTATTCTGAGCAATGCAGACAGGCTGCCAGGGTAGGTCATGGGGTTTTGTCAATGATATATAGGAATTTTGCTAGTAGGGAGAAGGAGGTGATTGTCTCTCTGTATAAGGCAATGGTCAGGTCAGGCCACACCTTCAGGTCCGAAGGCCTCATTTTAGGAAGGATGTAGATTTACGTGAGCGGGCACAGAGAAGGGCAACAAGATTGGTGAGGGGAATGAAGGGATCCTCTTACCAAGAGAGGCTTAAGTTCTGCAAATTGCAGTGGATGGAGACTAGGCACCTGCGCAGTGATCTGATTGAGGTGTATAAGGCCTTGAATGGGTTGAGCACGCTGAATTCTGATGGGATCCTTCCACTTGTTCAGATTACGAACCTAAGGGGGCATAAATTCAAATTAAGAAAAGACAGATGTAGAATAGATGTGCGGAAATTTGCCTTTAGCCAGCGGGTGGTTAATTGCTGGAACAAACTAACTTCCATCTTTTGTTGTGGAAGTTGACAGGTTAAATAAATTTAAAGAGGAACTGGACAGGCATTTGGAGGGAATGGTGTGTTTTTTTGTTTTTTTTTGGCTGATGCCGCATAAGCCCATACATTTGCTTTCTTGCATCACATGCCACTACTACTACATCTCAGTCCGTCTGCTCAACCTTTCGGGATCCTGTTGCAGCAGCATAACATCAGTAGTGTCCTTAAAAACCCTGCCAACTTTTGATTCGTCTGCAAACATGGATATTAAACTTGATATACCATCATCAATATACTATAAATACAGAAAACAATAATGGACCCAACACTGAGGGACTCCACTAATAACATTAGTCCACGATGAGCAGTGTCCATTGATTACCACTTTCTGTCTTCTCTCCCTCAACCGCCCCTTTATCCATAGCAGTAATTTGCCTCCAATGCCACACTGATGAAATTTGTGCAGCAGTCTTCCATGTGCAACAGTATCAAAAGCCTTTCTAAGATCCAAGTAAAGGTAAAGTGCAGCCATTATCAACCCACTGCAGGATGGAAGCCTCCTCAACAATTCATGGTGAGGGAAATGGACCATAATCTGCCACGCTGGTCCAGTGCGGGTTGGCAGATCGACCGTATTCAGCAGTCAGGGGCTTGAATCCCGGTCTACTCAAACAGCGCGTGCTACTGCACTCCCGCTCCTGACCACTCGGCTGGAGGCCTCCAAGTATATAATATCAAAGTAATTCCCTGCATTCAGTTCTTTTGTGACTGCATCGTTGTATCCAGTCAAATTGGTCAGGCAAGACTTCCCCTTAACAAAACCATGCTGTGTCTGAGCTATAACTGAAGTCTTGTCTAAATGATCCTGCAGTGCTTCTTTAACCAGTGCCTCCATTAATTTTCCTGGAACAGAAGTTAAGCTCACAGGTCTATAGTTACTTGTGTCAGCCTTTGATCCTCCTTTGTGAATTGGGGTCGCATTTGCACATTTCCAGTCTATGGGTACCTCCCCTGAGTCCAAGGAAGCTCTCATAATTATGGCTAAGGGTTTGCTTACTTCCTTTGCTGCCTCCTTTAATATAACTGGATAGATCCCATCCACCCCAGGTGCCTTTCTTGTGTTTATCTTCAACAGTTTCTCCTCCCCTTTACTCTCAGTTATTACAAAATTATCTAGCTGACTGCTAGAGTTGAATACACCTCTGGCATTCCCCTCGCTGAATAACTCCTCATATGTGAATGTCGATGCAAAATATTGATTTAGTTTGTTAGCTACCTGAGCAGGATCAACAACAGTTGAACCATTGATATCAAGTGGACCAATCGGATTCATCCCCTTGCTTCTAGAGTTTACATAAGTAAAGAACTCTTTGCTGTTTTTCTTTGCATCCTTTGCCAGAGGTTTCTCGTAATCTGCCTTCGCCGGCCTAACCTCCTTTGTAACTTGGTTACAGATCAACTTATATCTGTCATAGGCTTCTGTGTCACATGTTAATTTATATGTATCCCATGCATTTTTCTTCTCTGCCATATGTCTCATTAGTTCATCTGACATCCATTTTTGCCTAAACCTTGAACAATATTTTTTAGTTGGTATGTAAAGCCTAGTAGCCTCCAAGATTAGTTCCTTGAATGCTTCCCATTTTGAGTTTGCTGTTGGTAACATCATCAGTTGGTCCCACTGTATAGAATTTAAATACTGTCTCAGACCATCGTAGTCGCCTTTATGAAAGCAATAACCCTTTTCTTTACCCCTGATGATAATTACCTCTTTGAGTAAATCCCACTTCAGTACACTGTGATCACTGCGGCCTAGTGATCACGGTGTGCTGAAGTGGGATTTGCAGATACAGGAACCACTGCCACCTAGTGGTTCCTGTATCTGCAGATTCTTAATGCATGAAGAATCACTTCTGATAATCAAATCAAGAGTATTGCTCCCTCTAGTTGCCTCCCGAACATGCTGATGTAGAAAACAATCATCCAATAAATCCACAAAAGCCTTGCTAGTGTGTGAATGACCAACCTACAAATTCCAGTCAATGTCTGGGAAATTAAAATCCCCCATTATAAGACTCTGATTTACTGGCCCACTCTATTTCCCTGTACAGTTTCTTATTATACTCATCAGAGTCATTAGGCCTATAGCACTCTCAATTTTGATCTCCCAATGCTTATGTCACACCAAACTGACTCGACACTGCACTGTCCAGCGAGTCACACCAAACTGACTCGACACTGCACTGTCCAGCGATGTCGACTGGCTTCACTTCCTTGGATTTAATGTGTTTCTTAACTAATAGCATAATCCCTCCTCCCTTCCTATCCTGTCTATCCTTTCTGTAGACGTTGTACTCCCCAAATTTCAGTTCTGCATTCCTTATATCTGTGTGACACCACATATCTGATATCCCAACAATATCTGCCTTTGATGCTTTGAGGAATACCTCAAATTCATCAAATTTATTTACCAAACTCCTAGCATTGGTGTACATGCAAGTGTACGTGCACCTGCTGTTTTTCTTAGCTACCCTAACACAACCCATGTGTTTACTTGTACCGCACTGACTCCCAGCAGTCTCTGAAATATCCTATATCTTGTTTTCCAGGCTTCTGTTCATTCCAATAGAAGCAGTGCAAGAATCACTTTTACCTCTGCCAGTGGCTATTGTTAATCTATTAGTCCTTGTATCACCCCAAGCTAGCAGTTTTCCTGTTATACCTGTTATTATTTTACCTGTTATAGTTGATATCTATTATACATAACATTTTGACATAAGTGATAAAGATGATAGAAAACCTGGGCCCCAGGTGCCAAGCGATTTTGTGATCAAGTGTCTTTGCCATTGAATTTGTGCTCTCTTGAATAAGTAAAATAGTCTTCTTTATTTACGACATCGCACTAACAATCAATTAAATAAGCTTCAGTAAAGAAATCACTTTACTTGAACAGGAAGAAAAGTAACCTTCTTTCCTTTTTTCCCTTTTATTTGCATGTTACTACTAACCCATTACCGCTTGGTCACAAGGGTGGCACTGCTCCTGCCTCCACGTGGCGGGATCAAGGCTTTTTGGAAACATGGGTATGATGCTGCTGAGCGGACTTTGCGTCCCATTCATGTATGCAGTGCACGCTAGTTCATGAGCGGGCGTCCCCTCGTACAGCTTCCCTGGTGGTGAGGTACTTTTGGCATTTTTATTTTGAATTTACTCCCATGAGTAATTTAAATCCTATTTCTTCTGGGACCCCAACACTGCCTCTACCTAATTGATTGGACCGAATTGACACCAATTCGGTCAAAAGAGCCAGAACTGAGGATAAAACACCATCTATAACACCGCTTTTCCTAATTCTTCATTCCACCTGGGAACAGTCAGTCGGGAAGATGTCACCCTTCTTCATCCAGAAAGGATTGGAAATCCTTTCTGGATGAAGAAGGGTGACAGAGCATGCCTACTCTAGAGCATGCCAGTGGTGAGAGGACAATAAAGAAATTCAAAAAGCAAAACAGAGCTTGTTTTGCTTTTTGTTGGTTGTTCATATCCTATCAGGGGGCCAGAAAACGCATTCAACCAATAAATAGCGGGAAGCCTTCATACGCCCAGATGGTTTTTGCAAAGTGCACCATCAGTACACAAACTGAGATGACTGTACCACCAGAAGAGTCATTTACTCCGTTTGCATGGTATTTATTGGGTTCACAAGCCCACCCAAAAAACACGCTCAGCTGCCACTCCTATATCCATACCTCCTAATGTTCCACCACTACCAAAACTAAGTAGTAAAAAAAAGGTACAAATATTGTAAGAGCTACCTACAATACAAGAAACAATAAATGTCGAGGATAAGGATGTATTGGATGACCCAGCCCTGGAAATCTTTGCAGAAGAAGATATGGACACAGGCCAATGACCTGTCTTTCGAAAGAAAGATAAAGCCAGGACTGAGAAACTGAAGCCCTCAGCACTTCAGAAACCACCTGAAAAATTGAGGCTTTACTGGCCTACTTTTAATGTAATTAACCAATTTAACCACTTCAAGAACAATTTTCAGTTGTGGACGTAGTTTTGGCTACAAGAGCTTCACAATGTAGTGAGACGAAATTACATTCTTATTATGACATTTTACTAGGGAAATGAGGCCCTTTACTGATCCTATCATACTAGGAGCACTATCAGTGCAAATTTCAACACATGATTCCCAAGACAAACCCAAACTTTTAATATAAGAATCCATTTATTTGAATGTTTTCACCTTTGGTTGATTCTTTGAGCTCCTTGCAGCATAGGAACTGATCTATTATTTTGTTATCTACAAAACAAAATCTAATAGCCTAATCCAGAATGTAACTTTTATGTGGTCTGATCCAGAATTTAACCTGGCTTATTACACTAGTCTCTCCAGAAAATGATTTAGATGATGTTTGAAATTTAAAGTATTCCTAGAAAATCATCACATACAAACAATTTCTAGAAGTACCATAATTGTGTAACTTGAGAGGGTACCTGTTAGAAAAAGAAAAGGAAAAAAATTATGATTTCATGGCTAGTGGTAGGTGGTGTGACAAATTAAGAAAGCACTAGAGAATTGGGTATTTGTCTGTAAATGAGAAAAGACTTTAGTGCTTTGCTGATATAAAACCTTTTCAATGTAAAAATATAGTTAAAAGATTACTTTTAACTATATTTTATAACTTGGGTTCATGTCCAAGACAAGTTTAAAATGCCAATGAGAGTATTTGCGTATTTTGGAGCGTTTTACAAAAAAAAATGTGGGGTGATAAACCATGGGTCATCAAAATGGTTTTGCACCGGTTTGCAAAATCAGTATTTTGGAGAGTCTTACCAAAAAGATGTGGGGGTGATAAACCATGGTTCATCAAAATGAAGGTTTTGCACCAGGTTGCAAAATCAGTAAAGAGTGAATAATGCTCATGCCTTTTGTAAATTCCACTGTAAGGGACAAATTATTTATTGTGGATTGGAAAATCACAGAAACTACAGGCTTTCCTCAGTTCTTGTTCTCTACAAAGGCCCACAAGAAAGGCTAACTAGCTAAAGGTTTGGTAAACAGAAAATTTGCTTTATGGTTTCATTCTGAATTTGTTCCATCTGTAAAAAGATGACTAACAGAAATGAAAATTCCAGAAAAGGTTTGCTAATTCTTGATAATGGATCAGGTCATCAAGGTGTAGGTGAATTGCAAAGTAATGTTGGTTACATTTTACTGATGTTTCTTCCTCCTAACTACATACAGCTAATGCAGCCAATAAACTAAAATGTGATTCAGCCAATCAAATTACAGTACCCTAAAAATTTTCTTGTTCATGTACTGCAAACTGAAAGAAGATATCACAAATACTAACTTTAAAAGATGGACTGCTTTCTCTCACTGAAGACAGGGATGCTACATTTACCAAACTTATTGACACCTTACAGAAAAATTTAAGGCCAAAATCAGATAATTTTCTAAAATAATTTGAAACCAGAGGCAATGAAGTTGAGAATAACAAATAACTAATATTATTGTTGGCATGATAAATGGAATAATCCAAGAAGGTGAATTAAGTTTAGGAAAAGTTAGATAACAGTTAGATCTCATAACAGATGTTATCAGACTAATGGCAAAAATGCAAATGTTAAATGTCAGACTGATGGTGAATTTATATGTAGAGGATGAAAGGAACTGTTCAAACAAATTTGGAAGAATGAGGATGCTGTTTTATGTTTTTATACCTGTAAAATGGCTTCTTAAAATGACATACCAGCTCACCATAGCCTGCTTTGTGTTAGCTCTGTGAATGTACTTTGTAGAAGAGACTAAATGCAGAGTAAAATAAGGAAAAATCTGAGATTTCTTTATTATAAATTGAATTTAAAAAATTTATTATACTTGTGGATGACCACATACATTTAGAAGAATGCACAAATTATTGAATATGTGACCATTATTGTATTTTGTGATACACTTGATCTCAAACATGCACTGGGAATAACTCTGTACAATCACTCAGCTGTGGTCACACCTTGAATTATTTAATACATTCTAAATGATAAATATGTTAATAAAAAATTTATGTACAAAATGAGTTTTCACATCATCACCCAGCCAGTTTGAGCATGCTGCTATTCCAAACATTGTGAATGGCAGGCAAAGTCCATTGGATCTGCTTGTGTAACTTTTTGTAGCATATCTGCTAGAGGAATAATTATGTATTTAAGATGAACACTTAGAACTTATAAAAAATTGCAAAATTGACTGTGTTACATTTGATTTAGGACTGCAAAGGGTCAGTTCTGAAATATATAATAATGCAATCAAAATATTAAATATCATTTAAAAATGAAGTGTACATTAAATTGTACCTGGTAAACAAGTTTATTGGAGAACTCTAGAAGGCTGGCATATGCCAGCAATTGATGAAAGAAACTTAGCAGTGTACCACACACTGAATTAGCAGCATCTATCCAGAGTTCCTAATTCACACCTATCTAGGCTATCTTGGTATTTGTTTCTGTCAGGTACTGGGTAGGTATTGCTTATGCAAAGAGTGAAAATAATTTAGGCTATTGCAGTATATATATATATATAATGCTATTAGGTGAAGGAATTTTACTGAGAAAGCTAACTAGCTAAAAAAAGTTGAAAAAAGTTTATAAAGGAAACTTGGGATCTTAGATAAAGCAGAGTAATGCAAGTGGCAAAGTAATAAAGAGGGCGTGGGAATAAAGACTTAAGAGAGACTTCAGAAAATTACAGTTTAAAAAAAAAAAAAAGTCCTACCTGATAGAAAACTAGCTACAGAAGAAGAAACTAGCAGTGTGTGACATATTGAAAAAGGAACAGCTACCCACGGTTCCTAATTCAAACTTATCCAGCATACCCACCTACCCTGCAGACTTATTGCTTCACTCATGCAATGGAAGTAAGAAGAGCAAGGGAAAAAGGTCTCTCTCTATATTTATTACTTTTGTCTTTTTTAAGTAGTAACAATCCCCACTTGTTTTATCATAGAGAACTTAAGATTTTTAACATTACTATTATTTATTTATTTATTTTTTTTAAGCCTTATATTTCTAATGTGAATTAAGACTGTGTGTGTGGGGAGGGGGGAATAAACTACAAGTGTAAATTAAATTAAGAATTTGCTAGCAGAGTGAACAAACCCTGCGAGGTGTAAATAGAACTAAAATAGCATGATACATATTAACACAGCGAAGAAACTAGGTCGGTAGGGAGAAAATAAATTAAGAGTATAGGTGTTGCAGAAGAAATTCCCTACATGAAATATCACACACAATAATACTATAAGCCAACTGCAGCAACAAGACTAAAATTCCAAACAAATTAAGATAGGAGCAACCATTAAGTCCCCATCTCATTGAAAGGCTGCAAGACATCAATATTTGTAGTGTCACTGCATTTTGAATGCAAGACACATCAAATCAGTGAATCTACCAGCATGCAGATGCAAAAAATTTGCACAGCAATGGCTCTTATGCACTGAGAAAGTAATACTGCAGTAACTAAGAGACCCCACAGTGCAAAGCCAAACTGCCAGCAGAAAACAAATTTAAATAACAGAATATAAAGTGGTCTTTAGATAGCTGTATGAGCAGTATTTAATAATTGGCCCACTACTAATACAGTATACGAATGACAATTAAAAATAATAAGTTAAGAAAAATGAAGAGAAGGATATAAAAGCAAGAATAAATTACTAAAATAATTACATTGATATGTGTGTGTGTGTGTATATATATATATACACACACACACACACACACACACACACACTGGTGTTCAAAGAAAGCGGATCACCCCTTAAAATTGTAATTGTCATCCAAATAACGTATATGGCAATATTTCTTACAGATTGCATCAGAAAAGATTGACATGTAGGTGATGACGTAATATTGCATCAGCAGTTAATTCAGCTTTATAAGCACACTCTGCAAGAGTTGCAGTCATTCCTTGCTTTTGTCAGGTTGGCAAGTTACGTGCCATCCTGACACAAGCAGCCACAAAGTTGATGCCATGAAGAAAGAGTGCCATTGTTACTTTAAGTGAGGAAGGATGTTCTTCCCGTTATATTGTTTATAGAGTGTCTTGTAATCAGTCGAATGTGAGTAAATGTCTTTCCAAACTCAAGAATACTGGTTCTGCTGATAGGAAAAAAGGAACTGGACACAAAACTGGACTGCATTTTGAAGCGTTAATGCCTTAAAAACCTTAAAACTTCTTCATCTGAGCCGAAAAGAGAAAGGGAAGAACATACAGGAGTGGTAGTAACAGTCAGGAGATGCCTCTTCAAAAATGGACTTTTTAGCCCATCTTTCTAAGAAGAATTCTCTCCTCACACAAAAAATGAAAAACAGGCCCGATTAATTTGGTGAAGGAGCGTGTCAAATGGACTCCCGAGCAGTGGAAGTCAGTTATTTTCTCAGATGAGAAGAAATTCAACCTGCATGGCTCTGATGGGAGACAAATGTTCGCCATAGATGTGGTGAAGAATACCATCTAGATTGTATGATATCTACAGTGAAATTCCCTACCAGCCAAAGATATGGGGATGCATTTCTTATCACTGACTAGATCACCTGCAGTTTATAAAAGGTTCCGTAAATGCCAATGGATCCCTGGCTTTATTGGAAGGCAAACTGCTGTCAACAATTAGAGACCATTTCAACCTGCCAAGTAACTGCATCTTTCAGGACGACTCTGCTCCTTGTCATCGGGCAAAAAAAAAAGTGTAAATAGGCACTTCTGCAGTTAATTTAGCTTCATTTCTGCATTAGAAGTTTGACAGTAATGTGTTTACATTTGTTACAGTTGAAAAAATGGTTGGAAGAACGGCCATTACAACTGTTAGCTAGCCAGGAAAAAGACGACCTGAATCCTATAGAGAACTGTTGGCATTGTGTGGAATCTGCAGTTGCCAGAAAGAAACCAAAGACTCTTTGTGAACTTAAAGAGCCATAATTCGGGTTTGGAACCACAAACTATCAGTTGATTAACTTCAGAAATTGATCTTGTCAATGCTTCGATGGTGTGCTGCTATCATCCAGGGCCAGAGGCAGTTCAACTAAATATTAGTTTGCACTTGGTGATCTTTTCATTTTGTTTTCCATTTAAAATGATAAACTGAAGCAAATTGAGAGCTTTTGATAACATTTCAGCCTTAATTGTTGTTTACTAAAACTGTTGTATAAAGGTTGCAAATGCTCAATTTGGAATACTTTGAGAACACCTGTAAAATATTACTTAGCTTTGCCTTAACTATTAATAAATATCTTTTGTTTATATTTCTATTTGCGACGCTAGTCACAATTACGAAAAAGGGTTAAAGGGTTGGAAATGTGAAATTCCCAGGTGATCCACTTTCTTTGAACACCAGTGTACGTATTTTTTAAAAGTAATTACATTTATTTATTTATTCTCTCTCTCTCTCTCTCTCTCTCTCTCTCTACAGTGATGACTCTTCAGATATAGATATAACTCAAGTTGGCCAGTATTCTTGTGTTACAAGATTTATAAAGAAACTCTTGACCTTGGTAAGCACACTGATTTTCTTATTACTTCTCTTAATAAATTAAATCCTATGGTGATTTGTGCTATATTATTATTAATAGTGTAGTATAGTTAATGTCTGAAGAATTACATAATAGTTGTGTGAGTTGTTTGTTCATTGTTCTAGTTTTTTCATCCAGCATTTTTGAAGTTCCATGACACACATTCTTTATACTTACTGGCCTGTATTTTCTTATTAGAGTATATATCACTATCTGATAGTGAAATAAAATATTGCTAAATCTCAAGGAATACTGATATTTTAATGTTTATTATTGCCATTTTCCTGTCTTCATTACAGAACTGCCTTTAATTGTATTCTTATATACATGTATGTTCTCTGAAATTGCTAACTGAGTCAAATAACAGACTGCTCATATGCTTGAATTGTATGTCATTGATAATCTTTTCAGTTACTAGTTTCCTAATCTTGGGACCCTGAAGGAGCCAGTTTTTTTTTTTTTTGTTTTTTTTTTTTTTTTGTTTTTTTTTTATCATCCCTATAATGGATTTTATGATGTGAATTACATGAATACTGAAAAAAGAAAAACTTTTTGGGACCTAAACTCGGAAGATGATAAAACTTATCTGCTATTTGGATAGGTCTCCATGACATTGTATACACCAATTTTAGTGCTTCTGTAACTTCTGGAGGCATTCCTCATATGCTTCTTTTGGAATTGCTAATAGTTCTTATGTCACTTTCTGAATGATTTCTTCAATCATCAAATCTGACCTTTTAAGTGGGCTTTAAATTTCGGAAACAAAAAGTCATTAAAAAAATCAGGGAGCTAAATCTGTGAATATGGCAGATGGAGGACCACAACAATAGATTCCATGCTTTGCGAGAAATTCTTGAATAGGATGCACCACATATGCAAGCACCAGTTCTCTCTGAAGCCCATTTTTTTATGAAAAATATGATAAGCATGATCTTCATATTTGATCATAATTGTCTTGCACTTTTTTTTGAGCCTCAGAGAAGACAGAATCTTCCATTGAGAGGACTGGGCCTGTGTTTCTGGTCATAGCCCATGATTCATAACAGTACGGGCTAGCCGAGTGGGTAAAGTACCTGCCCGGCAACCCAAGGTCGCGGGTTCGATTCCCGCCTCGGGCTTGGATCAAAGTACTGCAAAAAACCTTGGGAGGTGCAATATGGCCATAGAAGCCGATGCGCCAACAACTACCAAATCAAAAAAAAAAAAAAAAAAAATCATAACAGTAATAATGAAAAAAACAAAGTATGGGTCAACAGCATAGCACATTGATGAAGATCCTGAAATGTAAGAGAACTTGCTGCTTGCTGTGATCATCAGTTAAGATGCAAGGCACAAACTTGGCTGAAATTTTTCCCAAATCTAGTGTTAAAATTGATTTACATGTTCCATAAGAAATACAGTATCACTAGCAGCTATGTGTATAGTTAAATGTCAGTGATGAATGTGAGTAATTGAATCATTGATTTCTGAATGTTAAAGGGCAGCCGGAATGACAGTCAGTTTAGACCAGTGGTTTTCAACCTTTTTTTAATAATGGCACCTCTAAGAGTAATTTATTTTGTTTTGCGGCACCTCTACTCAGTTTTCTGCCTGTTAGATCCGATTCTCTCTCTGTATATATTATAATATTAAAAAATATATCTTGTGTGATAGTTGAGGTTGTCATGGTCCTTGAGGTTATCACAGACATTCTCTCAGATATGCCAGACAAGCTGTACTTGCTACCTGGGAGTCTAAAACGCTGATGGAACTGATATTCGGGTGACACTCAAGTCAAGTGGACCCAATTTCGGCAAAGTCCAGACGGTCTGTGACAGCCAAATCCTCTGCTTGCACCTTCACGATGGTGGGACTGTTAGTAATCCTGGGTATAACCTCCATGCACAAGTACATGGTGGGTGACCACCCAGGTGTGAACCAACGTAAGCAGTGGTCCAGGTGTGGCGCCCACCCCACATGGAGGAATGCCGCCCCTCTATATTACCAGGCAGTACTAGGTGGTAGATGACTCTCATCAACCGGTGAAATACCACCACTTTGCTTATTGGAGGCCTGAAGTGGTGGAACCCACGTTTAGTCTCTAGAACTAAGTTCTGGTCAACCCTTCCTTATCTCTTCCATCATGCAGTATGATTGATGACTTTTTAGATTATGTTGAATGTCGTGGCAAGATCCAATATTTCTTACATTTCGAGTGTACAGCACTAAAACGGTGTTCGCACGCCGGCTGCTAGTTAGTACACCGGACCGAACCTATTGGTAACTCTCTAGGAGGCTTCCAGATCAGCTATTGTATAATCTTGCTACCTCTACTCTGCCAGATAGTGACTGGAGGGAGTCCGAGTAGTGTGTATGCGGGGAGCATTGTCGAGGCCACGTTATGTAGGTGGTAGATGACTTTCATCAACCGGTGAAATACCACAACTTTGCTTATTGGAGGCTTGAAGTGGTGAAACCCATGTTTAGTCTCTAGAGCAAAGTTTCCGGCATCGGCCTCATCCATACTTCTCCTTCTACCCATGCACGGTACTAAGTACTGTAGGTTTTGATACCTTTTGTGTTTGGGATTTTCATTAAAAAAAAAAAGAAATTGTCAAGGATCTGGGTATATTCTTACCACATGTACACCATATCCAAAAATTTCATTACTTCATACAGCATGTTCCACCAACTTTTTCTTACTAGTGAATACACCATGAATCGTCAAACTAATAGAGCAAGCTTATCTGCGAAAAGATCTAAACCTCCCAAACACTTCCTAATTCATTTCACAAATATACATGGTCTCAATTCTAATCTCAACAATGTCCATTTCCACTTGCAGTCTACCAAACCCCATGTACTTTTTGTGACCGAATCTCAGCTATCGGTTGATTCAACTACTGCTCATCTCAGATGCCCAAATTATTCGCTGTATGATTCCTTTCGCCTCAAAGGTGGTACTTGTGCATATGTCTGTTCTGATATTCCCTGTCAGAGACATGGCAATTTGGAATCTCCTCTCTTTGAACTTCTCTAGCTTAAAATCTCTCTACCTCATTGTGTCAAATTCATCTATTGTCGCTACCGTTTTCCCAACTCCACTAATCACTTGGAGCTCTTTGACTTCCTCTCTTTGCAACTTGACTTTCTCCGGTTCAACTTTCCTAATAGTGAGGTAATTTTCCTTGGTGATTTTAACGTTGAAAACTCCAGCTGGCTTCCGTTTTCTAGTCACACCGAACCAGCAGGTCAAGATGCCGAGGCTTCTGCAATTACTAATGACCTAGCACAGATTGTTCATTTACTAACAAGAATACCGGATAATCCTAATCATACAGCCAATACGCTTGATCTTTTTTCTCACAAACAACCCTTCTAAGTACACGGTCGAAGTGAGAGGTCCTTTAGGCACTTCAGATCACAACTTGGTGATTGTCTTGATCGTCTCTTCTCCAATGGAACCTTTATCTCATGGCTATTCCCAACCTCGTGTTGTTTGGCATTACAAGAATGCAAAATGGGATGACCTGCGAGACTTCTTTTCTTCATTTCCTTGGCCAGATTACTGTTTCAAAACTTCTGATGTCAACGTTTGCTAAGATCGTGTCAGTGAAATTATTCTTGCAGGAGTGGAATCCTTTATCCCACACTCCATTTTAAAATCTCGTCCTTTATCTAAACCTTTGTTTTCCAATAAATGTGCTAAGGCTGTTCAAGAGAAGAATATTGCATATCATAATTGGCTTGTTTCTGATTCTTCAATTTCATTTTCTGCCTACAACAAAGCTCGCAACAATTGTAAAGCAGTTAATCAGTCCAAACTAGAGTTTGAACAGGCTAAGAGTAGAAAACTTGCTTCTTGCCCTCATGGTAGCCGAGTATTCTGGTCTCTTGCCAAAGCTATTGGCCGCAACTTTTGCCCATCTCTGCTCCCACCTCTGTCCAAACCAGATGGTTCTGTTGTTACTTCAACCAAGGATAGAGCTGACCTGCTAGCATCCCATTTTTCTTCCACCTCATGTATTAATGATCTTGTTAAAACACCTCCCACTATTCCCAACACGCTCCATTCAATGCCTCCTGTGGTCTTCTGTCAAAAGGATATCAGAAGAATTTTGATGAATCTTGATGCTAAGAAAGCCCCAGGTCCTGATGGTATTTCTCCACTTGTTCTCAAAACCTGTGCTCTTGAACTTACTCCTATTCTTGGCCACCTTTTTTCACTTTCTTATTCCAAAGGTGTTTTTCCTTCTGCTTGGAAATTTGCTCATATCCAGCCAGTTCCTAAAAAGGGTGACAAATCCCTCCCATCCAATTATCGTCCCATTGCAATTACTTCTACTCTCTCTAAAGTAATGGAGAAATCAATTAATCGCCAACTCTTAAACTACCTAGAAACCTTCTGTCTGATCAACGATCGCCAGTATGGGTTCCGTCAGTGTTGATCCACTGGTGATATTCTGGCTTATGTTACCCATTTATGGACTAATTCAATGGAAAGGTTCAGTGAAACACGAGTAGTTGCTCTTGACATCTCAAAGGCTTTTGATCGTGTTTGGCATAAAGGTCTTCTAAACAAGCTTCCATCTTATGGTTTGCCAACTATTTTTAGTAATTGATTATCCAGTTTTTTTCTGATCGCTCACTGAGGATGATGGTAGATGGCTCTCTGTCTTCTAACTTCTCCACTAATGCCGGTGTCCGCCAAGGTTCAGTTCTTTCCCCCCAATCTTTTCCTCTTGTATATTAATAACCTTCTTCCATTGACTGGATATCCTATCCATAGTTTTGCTGATGATAGCACATTGCATTTCACTTTCCATTTTGAGAAACCTTGTCCTGCTCAGTCAGCTTCAACTTCTCGAATATCTACTACCAATTCCTTAAATGCCAATCTTCAGTTAATTCTCCAGTGGGGCAAAGACAACTTAGTTGATTTCAACCCTTCTAAAACTCAGTCTTGTCTTATATCTTGCAAAAAGGATTCTTCTGCTTCTATGCTTATCTTTAGTGACACTCCGATTTCTAGGCAAAATGATATATCCCTTTTGAGGATTACCGTGACTTCTAATCTCTCTTGGCACAAGCACATTACAAATATTGCTTCCTCTGCATCTAAAAAACTTGGTTTCCTCTTTCGCTCTCGGCATTACTTTTCTTCCAAACAGCTGCTCACTCTGTATAAATCGCAAATCCGCCCTGCCACGGAATATTGCTCCCACATCTGGGGTGGTGCCCCCAAAACCTCTCTCAGGCTTCTTTATTCCATTCAGAAGAGGGCAGTTAGGTTAATTAATGATTCATCTCTAACGGAGTCTCTCCACTTGCTTTCTCATAGACGTACTGTTTCTGCTGCATGCCTCTTCTACAGATACTTCAATGGGCAGCCAACATCCATTTACTGTCCAACTTCAAACCTACAGAACCAACTTTTCAACTTCCTCATTTATTCATTCAGCTGGAACAACCTTCCTTTATACGTATTTCCTGAAAATTACAATCTACAGTAGTTCAAGTCCAATGTCAACAAATATCTGCTTTTGTCTTCTCAACCTCCAACCCAAGCACGGTACTAAGTACTGTAGGTTCTAATACCTCTTGTGTTTGGGGTTCACATAAAAAAAAAAAAAAAAAGTTATTACAATAATATAATTATAAAAATTACATTTCATAATACAAATTATATATATATATACAGTATATAATTTTATTCTTTATATAGAGGTACTCAGTAAACATCAATTATAGATTTCCACAAAATTAAAAAGATACTGTACACCTTTTTATAATGAAATAAACATATAAATTTAATACAAAATAAGTTTAAGTAACTTAAACCCAGATTGCCCCAGTTGAAAACCACTGGTTTAGACAGATAAGCAGTCCTCTTAAAATTTGGAAACGACAAACAACATATAAAAATCTTCTTCTTTAAAAGCTGTTTTTAACATTTTGGGGATTTCTGTTGCATTTAACCCTTAATTTGAAACAAAATTTATGCAAATTTGCTGTTCAGTAAAGTCACTCACATGAAACACCTTCAATGCAACGTGTGTTAATTCGGATTGACTGCACATAAATGAGTGATTCTTTGCATTACTCTGTCTAGATGAGACCCCCCCCCCAAAAACATGTTGCAGCAAGTTGCAACTCCAGCCTTCTGAACATATCTTGTATGATCACATTTCCAACCTCACTGCTTACTGATAGTTCCTCTATACACTGTTGCAGCTGTTGTTTGTTTATAGACAGCATACATGGAGTGGGAAGAGAGGAGAGGTCATGCTGTTAGTTAAGAAACACAAAGCATCCAGTTGACATTGGTGGACAGTGCAATGCTGTCAGTTTGGCGTGACACAAACCCTGGGAAAGGGAAAATGAGAGTAGAAGTGTGTTATAGGCCTAATGACTCTGATGAGTACAACAAACAGTTGTGCAGAGAAATAGAGTGGGGCAGTAAATCAGAATGTCTTGTAATGGGGGATTTTAACTTTCCAGATATTGAGTGGAACTTATGGGTTGGCACTCGCATGCTAGCAAGATTTTGTGGATTTATTGGATGATTGTTTTCTACAGCAACATATTCAAAGGGGAAGCAGAGGGACTAATACTCTTGATCTGATTATCAGAAGTGATTATTCATGCATTAAGAATTTGCAGATAAAGAAACCACTAGGTGACAGTGATCACAGTGGGAAACATTCAAGAAATTAATCTTGGAAGCTACTAGGCTTTTTGTCCCATTTAAGAAATATTGTTCAAAATTTAGTCCTACTTCTGTAGACTATAATCTTCAGGAAATACTTATGAAGGAAGGTTATTCCAGAAAATGGCAGTTGAATGAATAAACAAGGAAGATGAAAAATTGGTTCTGTGACTTTGACATTGGACAGTAAATAGATGTTGGCTGGTGGCGACACGTGTTCAGACTATTTTGAAAGAGACAGAGAGAGTGGGAATTATAGAAGCCAATTCAGAAAAACAGTGCCTGTGGAAGTATCAGTAGAAAAGGCATGCAGCAGAAACAGTACATCTATGAGACAAAGAGTGGAGAGACTCTGTTAGAGATGAGCCATTCATTCATTAACCTAACTGCCTTCTTCTGAATGGAATCTAGAAGCCTGAGTGAGGTTTTGGGGGCACTGCCCCAGATGTGGGAACAATAATCTATGGTAGGCCGGATTTGCGATTTGTACAGAGTGAACAGCTGTTTGGAAGAAAAGTAATGCCGAGAGTGAAAGAGAAAACCAAGTTGTTTAGATGCATAGGAAGCAATATTTGTAATGTGCTTGTGCCAAGTGAGATTAGAAGTCATGGTAATCCCCAAAAGAGATATATCATCTTGCCTAGAAATTGGAGTGTCACCAAAGATAAGCATAGGAGCAGAAGAATCCTTTTTGTAAGATTAGCATTAGTAAAGGCACATTAGTAAATGCAAGAAAGCTAGCTTATATAGCGTCAGCAAAAAAAAAAAAAAAAACACCCTCATTTCACCCATCCACTTGCTTCAAATGTTTGTCTAGTTCTTCCTTGAATCTGTTTAAGTTATCAACATTCTACAGCGAAAGTTGGAAGTTTGTTCCAGTAATCAACCGCCCGCTGTCTGAAGGCAAACTTCCACACATCTATCCTACAACTGTCTTTCCTCAATTTGAATTTATGCCCTCTCAGGCGATTATTCTGAGCAAGAGGAAGAATCCCATCAATATTGAGCATGCTCAAACTAATCAAAGCTTTGTACACCTCAATCAGATCACCTTGCAGTTGCCTTGGCTCGAGCACAAGACCGAGTTTTAGAAGGATTCAAATCAACTAAGTTGTCTTTGCCCCCACTGGAGATCGGCATTTAAGGAATTGGTTACGAATATTCGAGAAGTTGAAGCTGATTGAGTAGGACAAGGTTTCTCGAACTGGAAAGTGGAATGCAATGTGCTATCACCAGCAAAACTGTGGATAAGCTTTCTGGTTGATGGAAGTAGGTCCTTAATATACAAGAAGAAAAGAGTGAGGGAAAGAACTGAACCTTGGGGGATACCGGCATTAGTGGGGAAGTTAGAAGACAGAGTGCCACCTCACATCATCCTCAGTGACTGGTCAGAGAGAAAACTGGATAACCAATTACAAAAAACAGTTGGCAAACCATAAGATGGAAGCATGTGTTGAAGACCTTTCTGCAAAACACGATCGAAAACCTTTTAGATGTCAAGAGCAACTGCTTGTGTGTCACCGAACTTTTCCATTAAATTTGTCCATAAATGGGTAACATAAGCCAGAATATCACAAGTGGATCGACACTGATAGAATCCATACTGGTGATCGTTGATCAGATGGAACATTTCTAGATAGTTTAAGAGTTGGTGGTTAATTAATTACTCCATTACTTTAAAAACATCAGAAGTAAATGGAATGGGACGATAATTTGATGGAATGATTTGTCACCCTTTTTAGGAACTGGCTGGATATGAGCAAATTTCCAAGCAGAAAGAAAAACACTTTTGGAATAAGAAAGTGGAAAAAGGTGGCAAAGAACAGGAGGAAGTTGAGGAGCGCAGGTTTTGAGAAAAAGTGGGGAAATACCATCAGTACCTGGAGCTTTCTTAATATCAAGATTCGTAAAAATCCTTCTGACATCCTTTTTGACAGAACACTGGAGACATTGAATGCAGCATATTGGGAATGGTGGGGGGGGTATTTTACCAAGGTCATTAATAGATGAGTTGGAATAAAAATGGGATGCTAGCAGGTCAGCTTTATCCTTGGCTGAAATGACAACAGAACCATCTGGTTTTGACAGAGGTGGGAGCAGAGATGGGCAAAAGTTGCAGCTAATAGCTTTGGCAAGAGACCAGAATGCTTGGCTACCATTAGGGCAAGAAGCAAGTTTTCTACTCTTAGCCTGTTCAAAATCTAATTTGGACAGATTAATAACTGCTTTACGATTGTTGCGAGCTTTGATGTAGGCAGAAAATGAGACTGAAGAATCAGAAATAAGCCAATTACAATATGCAAGATTCTTCTCTTGAACAGCCTTAGCACATTTATTGAAAAACCAAGGTTTAGTTAAAGTACAAGATTTTAACATGGAGTGTGGAATAAAGGATTCTATTCCTACAAGAATAATTTCACTGACACGATCTGAGCAAACGCTGACATCAGAAGTTTTGAAACAGTAATCTGACCGAAGAAAAGAAGAAAAGAAATTTTGCTGGTCAATCCATGCATCTAGTCAGCAACTGAATTAAATGTTTTTAAGAAATTTTTATAGCTTAATCATAGCTGCCAATTCTCCATGTTTACAACAAATTTTATTTGTGACTTGATTTGACTCCGTTGTCTATCCTGTTTTTTTTTTTTTTTTTTTTAAACAGTTTTTTTCAGCACTTTTTTTTTTACTCAAAAAGTATAAATCTATGAAAATAGGAACTTTTAAAAAATTCTGTGATTTTCTTATATTTGTTAATGAATATGGGCATGATTTATTATTATAACAATAAAGCAGAATCTTAATTCAGTCCCACAAGGTAATTGTCCAATTCTGCTTTAAACTTAGCTAGATTTACTGCCTCCCCCATGTCACAAAGGCAGCTTATTCCACGCCACTGTCCATGCATGAGATCGAACCAAACCTTCTGTTATTGCCTGATGTTTTATATTTTTGTCACCTGGTGACACAAATATAAAACATAAGGGGTAACAATTGCATACTGGGGTAACAATTGCAACTGACCTTATTCCCATGGAAAGCGAGGGAATGCATGTAAACAACTTAGAAAAACTTTTTATTCTTTTGTTGTTAATTTAACAGCTCATCCTTCAGAAAGATGTTTTTCGGAGTGCACTTGATGTTGTAGCTATCATAAACTGCTTTTGTTAATACAAAACTAATTTCTAACAAGTCAGTGCCATCCTTCAGGAAGTAGGGAGCCAGGTGGCCGGGGGCAGTAATCGGATCGCTCTGCCAAGATTTGTATTAAACATACAAAATGACAATATTTATTTCTCATGGAGTGAAAAAGAAGTTTGTAATACATATTAACTGAATTTTGTAAAAAACTAATATATTTACATAGAAAAGCGTATTCTTTCACAGGGGAATGATATGTGCTTCATATAAACGAGTACTTTGTATAAACCAAGTTTTTATTAACGAGATTTTACTATAATTACATTTTTATCATTTATACAGTTGAAATCTACATACCGTAGACCATCGATAATCCATACTAAATGGGACTGGGGGTAGTTCTGACTTCCAAACTTATCAAAAATACTTCTCTGGAGATGAAAAAGCAAAAGCTTAGTGTAGAAATAAAGTGTGGAAGAGGACCAACATTTCCACAAAGACTAAAATCCGACTCTTCCGCACTTTGATCCTGCCCATTCTTCTTTACGGATCGGAAACATGGATTTGTCTCAAGTTGGATTTGAACAAACTTGAGGTATTCCAAATGCGATGCCTGCGGCAGATCTTGGGCATCTCTCTTCGCGACCGCATCACTAATGATACCATCCGCGCCAGATGCCAACAGCAACCAACCATTGCCGACCAAATCCAGAAGCGAAGGCTCAGATGGTTTGGCCACGTATGTAGAATGGGCACGAACAGAATACCATCCACACTCCTTTGGAGACAACGACCCACCCAATGGAGCATCCAACGGACCGCGCCTAGGAAAACGTGGGCCAAGCAAGTGGAAGATGACTTGAAGAGCCGACGTCTCGACCTTAACCAGGCCAGGACTGAAGCCATGGATCGTAAGGTATGGAAGAACATCACAGAGCAAGTCCGAAACCCTGTGGCACCTACAGCAGCATACTGGTTGCGTGGCCAACCGTCTCCCCCAGCTGCCAGCTAAGGACCAAAGAAGAAGAAGAAGAAGAGAAGAAATAAAATGACTAAGTTGTATTTACATATTTTTATTCATAGGTAACATTTCTTTTCTTGTTACTCTTTTCAGCAAGAGTAGTTGAGTTGGACAGCATTCAGTTTGTTGCTCGTACCAAGCCATTGTAATCACTAGCACGCTGAATGCCTCAGTATGCATAGCCCCAGTGTTCGTGTTATTTTCTTCTTTTTCTTCATTTTCGCCCATATCATTTTCAGGATCTCCAGTTTCTTCTACATTCACAATTTTGTTTTTGTTTAAAACAGGAAACCCTGTGGAATCATTATCATCCATTCACACCCTTCCATCACCTTCATCACAATTTTCAAACCCAAGGATTAACTGAAACTAGTTGATCATCTCATTCAGTATTTGTCTCATTTCATTCGTTTTGATTCTGCTCATCTTCTTCAGTTTGATTCTGCTCATCTCCTATGGTTTCTTCAGCAATAGGCCACAGTTTTTTTCCAAGAATTTTTTAAATTCTGTGCAGTTAAATTCCCACACGTCAACTAACATGTAGCAGCTGTCCTTGAGACTGGTGCTTTTTCAAAAAAAGCTATGATCCTTTGTTCTAAATGTAAACAATGCAAGAGTTGTTTTTTGTGGATTCTCTTCAACTTTTTGATGACTCCCTGGTCCATCGGTTGGAGGAGTGCATTAATGTTTGATGGAAGAAACATGAATTCAAATCCATCGCATATTTTGTTTAATGTTTCCACTGAAGGATGTGATGTCTTGCTTGTCTAGGATAAGCAAAACCTTGCCCATTTTGCCTTCTTGTTCACAATACTTCTTGACATTCAGAATAAAAAAGTAAATCATATCAGATTATAGTGTTATGTTTAGTTAGTACTTATGTAATTTTAGCATTTAGTACGTTTAGTTAGTACTTTAGTGTAAATTTATTTTTATTTTGCTAACCTGTGGATAATATTCTTCCGATTTTCATGTATCATTTAATATTGTTAATTGGTAAGGTAAGTGTAAGTTTGTTCTTTGTATCTTCATTTTTATGGCCTGTAGATAATATTCCTACGATTTTCACTTATTTGAATTGCCGTTTAATAGAATCAAAATTCAGTTCATAAGTCTGATCACTTACTGTAATTATTTTATGGTACCAGCATAAAAATAAATAAGTCTGGCTCTTTCGAATTATTGATGTTCAGATTTTCAATGCTCTACTGTAGTTTAGAAATGTTATTGCAGATATGACATCCCGTTCTTTATGTTCATGAAGCGGTTTCTAAACTCCATCCACAAAACCATATGAAATACTGCCATATTTTAAGTTCTAATACATTTAGACATTTTTTCAAAGCTTTCAACTTGCAGAAGCTGTCTGATTTCTGACTCCAGAAAGATTGACTTTTTCACTTTCACAGCACTGACCTTTGAAAATTTCTCACATAAGTAATGAAATCCTCTTAAATTCATCTTACCCATAACTTTCACAAAACTCTTTGTTAGGCCAAGTGGAATGTGGAAGGAAAAGCTTTGCTGGATCCACTAATGTACACTACAGATTCCCAGCTCATGTGCTTCTTTGGGGACAGCCACATCTGATGTAACGGTCTACACTAGAAGGGCTATCCCTTAAGAAAAGGAACATTTTGTGAAACCTCCTTGCATTCTCAATAACATATCAATGACTTTGAGACCATCACAGCTGATCCATTGCTCATTGCTATATTGAATTACTCTCTGTAGTGTCTCCATTATAGTATGTTTCCTTCAGTGTTATAATTAGCCATATGAGAAGGCTTATGCTATGCCAGCAGAAAAAAATTGGTACATTATAGCCTTAGTTGCTAATGTGCCAATAAAACCCAAAGAACCAAACCAGAAAAAAATAATAATATGACTCCTTCCTTGTGTGGGTTGTCTTTTGAATTTTCCCAAACAGTCAGCCTCGATCATCCATGGAGATAACTTATTCTAAAAATTAAAAACTCACTGACTAAGAGTAGCAGTATGAAAGTTAATGCCTCCTATTTTTTTTTCCTCAGAAAATTTAATTCCTATAACTATGCCATTTACATCAATTAATCCTCAATCATTAATAAACACATTGTTATTTTTCTACAGAATCACCATCATTTTCTATGCACTTCCTCCATCTCTGCATCACACGCTGTATTCCAGTCCTGTAAAAGTCTGGGAGTGGCTGTATATGTCACAGTATTGGAACCACTGTACACATATAGCTATAGTATGGCCCTTATACTGAACAGTATCACTTTACTCTTAAAGTGTCTTACCCAATGTCTAACTATACTCACATTACAGTATTGTCACCATAAACATTTTTGAGATGTGTATGGATTTCGAGGGGCGTCACTTCTTCCTTGATAAGAAATTCAGTCGCCACTCTTTGCTTAATACATATATCTGTAACATCCACCAATTTGAACTATCCGTGTGCTGCACTCACGAGCCCGATCACAGCGCCACTCAGTATAGTGAAATTAGATACCTCAGTGACATGCGAAATGATTTACACCCTCATTAGGAGATATTACTTTCGTATCGGTCTTTGTAAAAGAAAAATTCCCGCAATCCAGTCTGTACCTCTCCCCCTGTAATTTGAATTTATGGTCCCTAGTTGTGGAATTATTGTTTAACAGTGAAAATTCCACCCTTATTTATATTCTTCAGCTCTCAGCACCTTTTATGCCAATCCTTTTCTTCCTCTACTCTTTTTAATTCAATCACACTAAGTGTATCAGTTAGTTTCAGGTTGCTATTCCTCAAGTGTAAGGCCTTTCATTTTGCTCTGTTATAACATAGCTGCCACTTTTCTGACCATCCCATAAATTTATCTAAATTGTCCTGAAGAAGTTCTGCTGGACACTAATCATTCTACCAACCTTGATGACAATTGCAAATTTTAACATCACATCCTGTAGATGAACCTTTAAATAGAGTGTGGACAATGGTTGACTTTAAGTTTGGATTATACAAGGGAACAGCTTTCAGACTTTCTGTGAGGAGCAAATGAAGAGGCACCATTCAGATGTAAATGCACTTATGATGATTCCCTTAAAATTCCATTGATACCGTGGCAGTACAGAGCAGACCATTTACTATGAAGAAAGTTGCCAAAAATTCATTTGTTTTTTGATAGTGACACTTTGACAGTCTTCCGAAACAGTTACGTCTGCTTTACTCTCAATGCAAGAATTTTTTTTTTTTATCTGGAGAGAGCTAGATTTTTAATGAGGTCATTGAACTCATCTTGGGTAAACAGCTCTGGTTCCAATGTCTCTTCATCAGGTGTGTACTCAGGATTGGCTGAAGTTCCCAGATCTCTGTCAGTCACCTTCATCACATTCCACATTGTCTTCTAAAGAATCTGGTCCATGCTGCAGAGGTACTGGAATTGGCATGCTGTAATCATGCAGGATCATTCATAACTGGATTCTCAACAGATTGCAAATAGCAGAAAATTCTCATGATATGAACAGCAACAACTTTTTTCCTTTTGTTCAAACAGTCAAATTATCCATTCATTTAAGCAGTACAAGTAACATGTGGTACCCAAAACCTATTCTGGTCACCTAGAGGACAGCCAAAGCATAGTTGATAAATTTTCAGTCCATTTGTTGTAATTGATTGTATGTCGTTGTAATTTACTTAGGAAAGAGCCATATACGTAGCAGAATTTGTTGGGGTGATTTTTATAATTTCAAGGTGGCAACAGATGTGTTTCAGTAATTCACCAGATCTTATATGAAACAATTTGCAATCAAATAATAAAATTATGAAGTATACAAGGACATAGATATACGGTGCAGGACACTTATTGTGATCATGAGTTATTCTGTTATCATTCATTTAATGATATCACTTTTATAAAGTTCTGATGAGACTACATATACATAGAAAAAAACAACATTTATTGTAATCAGTGCTTCCATTTTTGTTATTACTTTTCTGTTTTCCTTTATTGTGGTTTCGCACGTGCAGGGGAAGTGATGTTACATCCCAGTTTGTTTTTGAACTCTGACATGTTGTATGGCTACTGCTGTTGCTTTGTATTTGTATGATTATTTGTATCGTTATTACATAAAAGAAAGTATTGTGTCTATACTTCTACCATTCTGACTGTTTTTCAGTAGAACATCAAACCTTTTTTAATTCTTGATTTTTATATTTTCTTTATTTTATTATTATTTTTTTTTAATGTTTGTGCATATTTTGAGAAACATTATAACAGTTTCATTTTTATTGATAACTTTCTCAAAGAAATAGCAGACAATCAAATTAAAGTACTTTATATTTCTTGATTTTAATGTTTCCTTCTGTTTTCCCACATTTTTATGTACACTGCTCTCATCAATAAACAGCACTGAACAGCTGCAATTCTTGTCCCTTTTATTGTTATCAATTAAGCTGAATCCGAAAATGATCTCAACAAGTTCTGTCCACTGTATTCAAACAGTTACATAAATAAACGTCAATAATAAGTAATAATTATATTCATATAGCTTGGCTAAATAAGTATGTATGTTATAATCAGTCTCATCATATTTGAATAATCACAAAATCGTCACAAAAACTAGACGTTTGTTAGACAAACGTCTAGTTTTTGTGACTAGAACTAGACGTGATGCCAGAGGGAAATTGAAAACAGATTTGGAATCGGTGTCCAAAGGTGTATCTAGTCCATATATGGTTTCCCCCCCCTGAAAAATACTTGTTGACCTTTATAATTTGCACTATTGTTGTTGCTCATTTCTACCTAATCGTTTAAAGAATGTGCCCTCAAAAATATATATTAGTGTGATGTTTAAGAAACAGGGACAACACATTTTCAATAATACTGTAATCTTATTCATTTAATAGGCATGATCTTACGAAATATGGAAAAAGCATTTGATTTCCATTTTCTTTCTGCAAGTGTCTTTTCTGATAAATTCCTCTAATATCGTCGCCCTAATTCTTTTCTTTTATTTCTGAATAATGTTATCTGTAAAAATAGCTTTGCAGCAGAGGTTGAAAAGAGAAAAAATTATCTTTACCAGGGTATTAAATTTATTATGTGGGTTTTCCCAATAAAACCCACTAATATTGTCATTCTAAAATTGTTTCTGCTTTTGATTTTGATATGCTTTTAATTCTGATAATGCTATCTGTAATTTCTTTGTAGCAAATTTGGAAAAATAAAAATTATCTTTATCAGGGTGTTAAATTAATGATATAGCTTAAAGAGCAATATATGCATTTCTTTCTTTATTAAAACATTTAAATTTTATTTTCAGATTGAGCATGGAGCTAAACAACATTTAAAACACTTAACAGAGTATTTTGCCTTTTTCTTGGAATTTGCCAAAATGGGTGAAGAAGAATGCCAATTTTTACTTTCTGTAGAAACTATTTCCACAATAATTAATTTTTATCTTGGGCAGAAAGCTTCAGATTATGTAAGTGTGACTTTCCTTAACTTATAAAGTTTTACCTGCTATTTTTTTTTTTATCTGGGAATGAATTTTAACTTTAGGAATCAATAAACCAATTTTAAATTATTACATTACAGCAGGCCCCCGTTATAACGCGGTTCGCTATACGCTGATTCACTATAACGCTGTTCTTATATTATAACCCATATCTGACTATAACGCTGTCACAGATCACTATAACGCTCTTTTACAGATTACATTTTTGACATAACGCAATCGTTTCATTTGATGGAGTCGATAGCTTGAAAATGAATAGCAAAACAGCATTAAAACGTTTCCCACGCCGACTAGAGAAATTTTCCCATGCTCAGTGAAATTTTCTCGCACGCTAATTTAGTTTCAGTACAGTGACTTGTTACGTAGTTCCGAGATCAACATTTTAAAAAATGACCAAGTATATTTCTTGTAATATTTGCGTTATATGCATTTATCCGAAGTCTAGTCATCACTCAGTAGAGTATTAGACATCGTGCCTAACGGAAAGTTTACTTAAATATTGTATCGTAATTAATTCAACCAACGCAGTTACATTTTCGAAGAGCTAATAATGACTGATAGGAATGAAAAAGCAACAACGTCTGGGCGCAGTACGAAGACTATAAATGTAAGAAAAAGACTGAATTTGAAAATTAAATTAGACGTTTGGAAGCGAATCGATTCCGGTCAACGACAAACGGATGTGTGCCATAATTTAGGGCTTGCAACTTTAACTGTAAGAACAATTATAAAAAAATAAAGAATTAATTTTTGCAGCGGGAAAGATAGCTGTTCCACTGCAAGCAACTAGGACTAGGCCGGCTATTAGGATTGAAATGGAAAGACTAATTTTATTGAAGATAATATTCCAATGCAGAATTCAGTTAAGTTAAATATTAAAAAAAGAGAGAGAGAGATTAGCCAATATGATGATCTGAAGAAAACTCGCCTAAAAAAAAAAAAAATGTGGAACCATTTAAAACTGGTAAGGGCTGGTTGAATAGATTTAAAATCCAGGGAGAAGCCGCAAGTGCAGATCATGGAGCCGAAACTTTCAAAAAAGAACTTTTGTTAAAATTATTGAAGAGGGGTATTATGTGTTATACTTCTCAAGTTTTTAACATAGCTGAAGCAGGACTTTTGTGGAAACAAATGCCTAAAAGAAGTTTCATATTGAAAGAAGAAAAAAACATGCCAGGTTTCAAAGCGGCGAAGGATCGGTTGACTTTATTGTTGGTTGTAACGCTGCGGGGGATTTAAAATTAATACCCCTTTTAGTTTATTTGGAAGAGGGCCAAAGTTCAACTCAAAATCCACACATTTTTCATGATTAAAATCATCAATTCAATTAAATTCATTATTTTAATTGGAATTTTAAATTTACTTTTGATACGCAAGTAGTTACCACATAATTATGCGTATGTAATGCAGAATATTTTATATGTGCAAATATTTGAATATTAAATATTTTGACCGACATTTGTGCATCTTTTCATTACTGTTTATTATTCATTAGGAAATATCCTATGGCACCGACAGCAGCTCATAAATACGTATGTTACCTTATGGGAAAGCGGCGCTCGCTTAGCGCTGATTCACTTAGCGCTCTGTTTTTCCGGAACGAATGATCAGCGTTAAGCGTAGGTCACCTGTACAATAATTATTAGTTACTGTATTCTTTAAAGTTACTAAGCCATGCAAAAACCTCATAAGATTTACTACCAGGTCACGTCACTGCTCTGATTGTTCTGTGTATTCAGTTTATCACTCATTTGTCATTTATCTGTCTTCTTATCAGATACCTAATAAGAAGACAACATGCATTTGTGTAAATCTTTGTCATATTTGCCCTTTAAGTTAATTATTGAGCAGAATTGTGAATTCTGTATTCTCTGAGTAGATTAGAAGAAAAATGCAATGCGATTAAAGATTCCAAGGATTATTTTAACCCTCTTGTAGTTGGGACTTGGTAAACCCTGTATATTCTGCAGCCTGTTCTCATATAGTCCTACCTGTTGAGGTTTTGGGTGCCTTCAAATTAAACAGTAACATTTGTTTTGATAAAAAGAATCTGTATATCTGCTATCATAAGGAGAAAGCTGCATTTATGTCATATGACATTCTGTTGGTTGTTGAAGCTTTTATCTTCTGATTTTGTGTTTACAGAGAAAATATTTTACCTTGGTTTGTTTGCTTATAGTGTGACATTCTGAAAAGAGTTTTTTATGTGTGTGACAGATGAATTTTTCTAAAAAACCAATTAAACAAAAAGTATATATCTAGTAGTTGAGAATTCTGAAGATATTATTGAATCAGTCTGGTGTGAAATAAGCAATGAGTTAAAAAAAAAAAAATCTATTTCTCCACCCCAGCAATCTCATCGTTTTTCATCTTATTCATTGTACTAAGTAAATATAATGAATATTGTGATAATTTATGCAGACAAATGGAGTAGATGGGCATTTATAAATGTATTTTCATATGGAGGCTAATTTTGCATAGACAGATGGAACTTGTAGGGGCACACATAGCAGAATTATATTTCTGGATTGAGTAATATGAGAAACAATATTTTTGACCTCATTTTTACCAAAGATGGCACAAGATTTACATTAAGGAACAGGTAATGATCATAACAAACAAAAGTATCAAAGTTCTATGATGTCTGTTGTTGAGAGCAAAGGGGAGGATTTTAATTTTGAAAGGGAAGTTATGCTAGCCTTAGCCATTTGAAACATTTCCTAAATATAATGAGTACATATACTGCTTGCTTTTTTATATCTGTAAAACATTAGTTTTCCAAGCATAGATGAAAGTGGATGACTACTGAGCTAGTGAAGTAGTAACAAAATAAAAGTTGCATGGGATGAATGTAAGATACCAAGAGACTGAAAACCATTAAGTGTATATATTAATAAAGTTATTCAGTGTTTACGACAGGCTAAAGCAGATAGTGGAAAACATGGAAAAACGCTGAACCACATTGGTTCATTCATGTGTTAAATTTAGCACTTCAGTGAACATGTGAGCTTTTAGACTTTGACAGTGCTGTTGGCCTAAATAACAGCTATTAGAAACAAAATGATTGTATGATCACTGAAAATGGATTAGTAGAGAAATTATCATGTTTGGATATGAAAAAGGCACAAGAATCTAATGGAATTTATTCAGTGATATAGAAACAGCAAAACATGTTGCTAAATCCCACTTATCAAGGGAAAATCTAAAAAAAGGTCTCCAGTATTGAAATTTCAAAACTGGATGTAGTTTAGAAATCAGCTTGCAACATTCAAATATATATAGAATATTTTGTGTGGCAAATTAGATGATACTGGCCTCTAGGACTTCCTTTCAGATGTTTTTGTGCATTGATATATTATGAATGGCTAATTGCACTGACTTCTGTATAAATTAAGTGGGAGGGGGTCATTTGTTTCTTATGTGTTAAAGGTGAAAAAGCCAATAGAAACCACAAATTACGGTGGCAGTTTTCCCCAGAAATTTTTCACCTATTATAGAAAAAGAAAAACTTCATCATTTTTACAATTTAGAGATAAATAAATGAATAAATGAATAAATGATCTCCTCTGTATTGAAACTACACTTCCTCCCATTAATATCCATACACCCTTCTGTTAATAGTTTATCATGTCTTGCCCATGCACCACATGTTAGACTTAACTATAAATATGCCCACAGGCCTTTGAGGAGATAGTAGTATGATTGTGAATACAAAATGATTGACTTAACAGATTTCCAATACAGAATGATAATAGGGTACCACATAAGCAATCTGTTTGTACATGACATTTTAACAGCACTGAAGTTCCCCGGATTGATAATTGGTACTGTGGTCTGCAAATGGAAGTGGACTGGTGCTGAAACTGTTTCAAAATGATTCCAGAACCTTCTGAAGGCTGTCAGAACCTGACAGGGAAGCCCTGCAAAGAATTGTCCACTTGGAATGTAGGTTAATGCTGTCACTGCACATGCAGTTCCTCAGTGAGACGATTTGGACACATGTTGACACTAATGCAGTGCTTGGGACACTGCATGAGAAGAATTGCCATGGTTGTGCGGTTATTCACAAGCAACTAATCGCCCTGAATAACTATAGACCAATGGGAAAGCTTTGGAATAACTAGTCACAGTACTTGGCCTACCTCTGACAATCATACCTAAGTGTGGAGGATGCCTTTAGAAAACAAACTACTTGCCTTAATATATTATCCCAACAGTTTAGTTTGGCAAGGACAGCTTGATGATCTGGGGCTGTTTTTCATGGTTTGGGCCTGGGGTCATTGGTTGTTTCAGACAAAACTATGAATGCTGATGTCGTGGACAATAATGCATTACCTACATTGTAGCAGCACATTGGGGAAGATCCATTCCTATGTAATAATGTCCTCCGTGTCATATTTCTTGCATTGTGATGAACTGGTTTGAGGACACAAGTGTCGAAAAAAAAAGTTGACTGGCCAGCCCAAAGCCCTGACCCCAATCCTATTAGAGAACCTCTAGGATGAATTGGATTATCAGGTGCGTGCGTGCGTGTGTGTGTAAGGAGAGACTATCCAAAAAAAACAGAGCTGGACTGAGCTTTGAAGACCAAATGGATGCCATAATTTTACAAATTAATATATTTCATTTTATTTCAAAATGTAAGAGCAATTAAACTCATTAAATAAAATAAAGTAATAAAATTATTTTATTAATAGCAACATATAATGCATAGAATCAAGACAAAAAAAAAAACCCCTACCCACCTCATCTGTCCTTCCCTCTTAACAAATTTTTTAATTATTCCTTAAATAATTTATTCAAATTACCAACCTCCATGACAAGTGAAAGATTTTTCCAAAAATCAGTCATCACTCCCTGACCAAAATCAAAATCTGCGCATTTATTCTACAACCATCCTTTTTCAATTAAAATTTTTTATGTCCCCTTATGCGTGCATCATCTGAGCAAGAGTTAGAGTACAATCCACATTTAATTTACACAATCCATTTAAGGCCTTAAACACTTCAATCAGGTATCTCTTTGTGTCCCTGACTAATCTTGTTGCTCTTCTCTGCACCCATTCCAACAGTGACCATTCTTCCTAAATTGAAGCTTCCAGACCTGTATGCAATACTAAAGATGCAGCCTAACTATTACCTTATACAATGCAACAATCATCTCCTTGTCTGCTGGCAAAATTTCTGTATATCAATGACAAAACTCCATGAGCTGTGCTAGACAGCATGTTTACACTGCTCAGAGCACTTCATGTCAGTCTGTACAGTTGCCCCTGAAATCTCTTTTTTTTTTTCCCTCTATCTTGAGTGCAGTACCACCCAATTCTGTGTTCCGGGATTACTGCTTCTCTTATGTAGTAACTTGCATTTTTTAGCATTAGCAGTGGCAAATGATGCAAGAAAGCAAGCTTATCACAGCATCAGCAAAAAAAATATGAAATATGAAGTCAAAATTAGTTTTTTTCATCCAATTACTTTGTCATAGTAGCCAATCAGATTGGTCAGGTAAGATTTACCCTTAAAAAAATACTGAGCTGAGATTCCTATATAATTGCATTCCTGTTTTAATATGAACTTACATTACTTCTTTGATTACTGGCTCCATTATTTTCCCTGGAATATAAGTCATGCTTACAGTTCTTTAATTACTCATTTCTCCCTCTGACCCCCTTTATGAATAGGAGAGACATTTGCACATCTTCAATCTGTAGGAACCTCCCCTGAATCCAAGGATGCCCTTATAATTATGACTAAAGGTTTATTTACCTATTTTTCTGCTTCTTTTAATATAATTGGCTAGATTCCATCACACCCTGGTGCCTTATTTACTTGTAGCTTCAAAATTTCTCTTCTACTTCCTCTTAGTTATCACAAAATTATTCATCTCTCAGTTGGTACTGTTCTGGTCTGCCCATCCTTAAACACTTTACAACTCTTTGCTACTTTTCTTCACATTCATGGGGAATACATAATCACAAAGACTCATATTAGGACTATGGGAGGGGAGTGCTTCCCACTTGTAATCAGCAGCAAAAACAAGTTGTACAGACTGTGATATGAGGCCTTGGGTTGTTGTGAAGTACAAGCACACAAGCTTCCAACATCTGTGCTTATGTCTGACGAATTTTCAGGCTTAATTTATAATGAAGTGTTGCTTAGTATTCTCCAGTTACTGATCTTCCAAGTGGCATATGATCAGCAGCAGTGATGTCTTCGTAACTGTAGGCTATGCTGACCATTTGTTTCACCTTTGTTGCCATCGACATTTAGAGGGGTGTGGCAAAGATGGGTACTTACACTAAACTTTGGCAGTAACTTATATCCTTTTATCAAGAATACTAGAAAACTATCCCAAATAGCCATTGAGGTGGTGGGGGAGGGTGAATTCAATGGTGATGCATTTTAAAAACTCTCCACCTTCTTGTCAGTTATGTGCAAGTAATTGCACTGCAATTTCTTTATGCTTTGCTAATTATTCATCTGACAGCAAATATGGGACCCATCAGACCCAAAGTGACCTTTGTTTTTGTAACACCTTAGTTGAAATTCAATATACAGATGATTTTAATATTCCATACTTCTGTCTTCCTCCAAACTGGTGGTAATAATGACTGCTGATGTGTTGTCTGTAGATGTTCTTGATCTATCTGAGCATTACTTGTTCTTCAATACCTGTCTGACCTTGAAATCTTTGAGACCAACATGAAATTTTGCTGCGATCTCCTGTTGTCTCACTATACACTTCCTGTAACAATTCATAAATTTGTGTCTGTGTTCACCCATGCAAAGTTCTGTTTTGTTAAAAGATCTTTGATCTGAAACTTTAATCTGATCTGAAGCAATATCACCATCCATTTTTAAAAGCCTCTACACAAACATTCAATGCAGGAATTGTTTCAAGCACACTGATATTAAGGTTAAACTTCAAATCATTATCTTAACAAATGTCAGTCGTACAGGCTTATGGAGTGAGTAGCACATGTGCAGCATACATTACTTTTGGGATAACCTTTGTATATATATATATATATAGAGAGAGAGAGACTTGACCACCAATTGCACATAAATGTCAGTTTAGTCCCATCACCTATCCATGATATAAAAGCTCTAATTGACCTTTTGGATGGCATTTCAGATTCAGCAAATCCTCCTAAATTCAAAAATCTGGCCACAGCATGGATAATTTACTTTCACCTCCACTCACAAAAATCTTTATTAGGAATTGGTATTTCTGGAACTTATCTCCAATGAAATTTCTGGAAATTATCTCCAATCTAAAATTTTGCTTGGATATACTAATGACATTCAAATAGTGTGGTGCCATGGAGTGGTCAACTTCAACTTCTTTTTAAGGACCTCAACTACTTCCTCCAGAAGATTAAATTAAAATGGATATGGAAGAGAACAAATGACTAGCATATTCTTCTCAAAAAAATATTTCTACAGAAAACCGACAGAAATGGATGTTCTTTTAAAACTCAAATCATTCCCTCCTTTCTCAGTGAAAGTAAGGGTCCTCATGGCCCTCAAAATGTGTAATGAAAATTCAGTCATGCAAGAATTAAATTTCACTAAGACCCTGACAAAGAAGAATGGATATCCAAATAATTTGAAAACAGAAAAAAAAAAAAAAAACATTGCAAATGCCATACAGAAACTCAGGAACCTCTCAGTATCAAGCAACAAATCTACCAACCACATAGTCATACCATTTATCCCAGGAATCACAATTAGAAGAACAGCCAGAGTGGATATTGTCATGAAGTGCTATTCAATTCTTAGATTTCTAACACATCTTTTTCAGTCAACGTGCAAGACACCTCCAATCCATGCAGCCCAATTTATGTCCGGTGTGAGTGCAATTCCATATGTATAGGAGAATCATACAGAAAAATAGGCTGAAAGAGCATATCAAAGCTGTACGATATTGAAGAGTGGTAAATCGTGTGCATCCCGTTGCTTGCAGGTTGATTATTTTTGCCCAGTATACCATACAATATTTCAAGACAAAGTTGTCAGTAACCTCAAAATCAACAGAATTGAAGAAGACTGCAAAAACTCTTGCAATAAATCAGGTCTCTCCCAACCCCATCTGGTGTCTCCAGCAGTATTCAGTAAGACCTAATCAGCATGACTTTTTTTTAATCCAATTGTGCCTTTTACATAGCCAGAAGAAGAAAGAAACAATCACAGCCTGATTGAAGAAAAGCCTTCCAGAGAGGCACCTGACAATATCCCACCAACTTGTATCCCATTGGATCACATAATTGAAAAAATATTTGGCTTTTATTACCCATTAGAATTATAATTTGAAATTTGTTGTTGTGTAACATTAGTGCTCAAGCTCTTGAAATGGTTTTATTTAATATTATTTACTCATCAGATTAATAAAATAAAAATATTTTATTTATTTTTAAAAATTAATCAGTCCATTAAATCCCTTTATAGCTCTTATAATTTTATCTATCCCGTAATTTCCTTTCCACTGCCTTTTAATATAAGCTTATTGACCCTATCATTGCATTGTGTAATCCTCCTCCTGGGTCCTTTTGAACAGATGAGTACAAATTGTAATCATTTTCCAGCACCTTGTCAAATATGCATACAGAGTGAATTTGCTCAAGAAATATATCCCTCAAAAATAATCTCCCAAATGCATGATGTGGACACTTCACTAAACAGCAGTTTTGAATTAATAAATTGCTGAACAGTCTGGTTTGTGGACCCCCCCCACAACACACGTCCGCGCGCACACGCACGCGCACACACGCACGCGCACACACGCACGCGCACACACGCACACACACACACGTGCACACACACGTGCACACACACACACACACACACACGCACACGCACACACACACATACCTTTTTACTGGCTTTTATACTAGGTGTGGCAATAAAATTCCCAGACTGGTGCGGTTGCGGTCATGTTCAATGAGTTTGAAAATAAACAGAAGTGGTATGCTGTAATTCAAATTTCCTCCAACAAATGGTGATATAGCCATTGTGCAGTCATCTGACAGATTAGTGTGTTTTTTTTCTAGTGTACACATAGGCCCAGCAACATAACATTTCTGTTAACTCTTGTCTCAAATCTGAAAAAAATGTATGTTGTCATAAATTACATAACTTATGAAAAAAACCCAAAATATTTTCTTTATAATTTTCAAACAGCAAAAGGTAATGTAAATTGAAAAAATAAACATTATCATGCATATCACAGTTCATGCATTACTGGCAGACATGTTATCCTTTTTTTTTCTAACTAATGAGTGGCCACTTTTCTGTTTAACACATTAACTATGTTTCCTTTATAAACAGAGAATACTGCATTTCATACTCTTTCTCTCTAGTAAGCTCACAGACTGCTAACACAATGTGGGTGTATGATACTTTGACATGAAAAACATATTTTTGCACTTATTAATAATTGTTATCTACATTCCAAAAGGTAAGTAATTTCAAAATGATATTATATTTAGTTTAGACAATCAATCTAAAAGTAACAAGATTTCAAGCATTATATATTTCAATATAATTATTCCTCGAAAGGAAAACAATTCCTAAGTAAAACTGTATGCAGTTTCCTTCCTTGTAATGATTGAGTGCTTTGTTGAGGTCAGAATTAATAGTTCACTTTGGAATAGTCCATGAAGCACAGTCATTACAATTGCCAACCTTATCTCCGTTGGGATCCAGACTAAATGTCATGTACAGGCTATACGGGGTATTCTGTGACCTGTGGTAACTTTAAGAAGTGATCTGAGGTTATTCTTAGTGAAAAACATCGTGTCAATGTGGGTCTGATTCTCAATTATTGTGGAACTATAGGCATTTGAAATGTAGCATCACATATACAACAGGCATGGACATTTATGCAAGCCAGCACCCTAGTAGTACACAAGCTTGCAAATAAATATGCTGTGTCATAACAGAAGTAGCTTTGAACATGCCATTATGTTTTCAAATGATGAAGATGTGGTATGCATTTTGTTTATATGGGTTTTGTATTGGTGTGCCATTGCTGCTATTGAGGAATATTGACAGTAATTCCCATAACAAAGATTCCCTGATTAATGAGCGTTTATAAATGTTAAAGTTTTGTGAGATAGTGGCTTGTTGCCGAGTTTGTCTTTGACAGTTGAATGTCCAGTACAGTGGTCTGCAGATGAAGAGGAAAACGTGGTTTAACTACATAAATTGTATAATGTAATAATTTTCTGGTTTGATCAGTGCACTCTATAATGTAATGCAATGTTTCCGAACACAAAACTCCTTCAAGCTACATTACATATATGCAGGATATACTGCAACTTGTTATAACTTCAGGTAATGATTCCTAAGGTCATTCTGAGTGAAAAATGTTATATCAGTGTGGGTACAATTCTCAACAGTTACTAAATTATGAGTATTTGAAATGTTTACATGTTTTGTAACATTTTAAAATGAGTGATTTTTATTGAGCAATAAATTTGCATCAAACTTTTCTTCAAATTTTTGAAAACACTACAGAAACCCATAAAATGTTAAGGCATTACCTAAGGCCCTAGTCCAGACCACAAGAAACAGTTCTGCTCCATAATTTCAACTACTCCAAACTTCATTGTTGGCATGATGCACTCTGGCAGAAGACATTGACATGATGCAATCTGGCAGAAGACATTGGCATGATGCACTCTGGCAGAAGACACTGCCAGATTACTTATGAGAACATCTAATTGGAATTGAGTTCAGCAAGATTTAACACTCCAAATAGCATCAAATAGCATTCTTTGCCGTATGTGAGGCAAGACTATTGATTGTGGTTGGTGCTATTTGGTTGCTATGGTTGGTAATATGTGCTACTGCTAACCTATGAAAACCAATGCTGTGGAATCCATACATAGTATGGATTCCACAGCATTGGTTTTACAGAAATTAATCCCTCTTGACACCTTAAACTTCTGGTTGATATTTTGCAGGGATATCTGATGACATTTTTGTACTATCCTTCCATGTACTCTCAGGTTACATGAAGTAAGCTTCCATGGTCTTTCTGCACATTGCTGGATAGTGGTGGTACCACCATCTTGCTCCTTTTTATAGTGACATCATCAACTGTCGATTTCGGATTGTGTAGGCTATCAGCAATTGCATGAATTTACAAGCCCAGGAACATTTCATAAAATGAGTTATATCGGTTCCATGCCATGATGAGAACAACTAATGTGTGATTCATACACTTTCCTTACATACCAGTCTGATTCACTTGTTTATCCGAGACAATCCAATGGATTGCTAAAGTGGGTGTCTGAATACTTTTTGGAGGGTAATAGAAGCCAAAAATCGCAAGTCATGTAACAGAAATGTCAAGAGTGAATTTACAAACTTCGCCTGCCTATTTATTTCTTTTTAGAACCATCCATTTGATTACTATTCTTTAAAAAAAAAACATGAAGAATGGTTCTTTTTAAAAAAGGCCATAACAGGTAACAATCCCAATAAAGCCCATTGAGAAAGTTTCAAGAATAAATAGAATTATTCTTACATTCTTAATTATAGAATGTAAGTTATAAAAATGTTATAAACAGTAATTATCTTTGTTTTCATAAAAGTATAATAAATCAACAATAGCCCACTTAGACACTATTTAAAGGCTGGATTATTAATAATGTTACTAAAGATAAGATTAAATTACTTCAGACCTTGCTTAAAAAAAAAGAGAAAAAAAAAATCATAAAAGCTGTTTTTTTCTCACTCCTGACATAAATCTGCACCTTGCAAACTTTCTGTCTATATTTTTCATTTTAATAATTAATTGCTCATTCAGAATGAATGTTATGTTATCTGTCTAAAACACACAACTTTGCATACCTTCATTTAGGTGGAGGTTGTTTCAGATGAAGAGGAAGAGGATGAGGATGAAGTTGTTTCAACAGTAGATGACAAATATAAACCTGCTTCTCTAGAAAAGATGGTTACTCTAGTGGCACTGTTAGTAGAAAAATCCCGTGGTGAAGATCAGAGGCTTCATCTGTCCCACAATGATTTCAGTGCTGTGGCTGGAGGAAAGGTATATATGTAATGCTCCTTAATCAATATGTCATTCTGATGGCTAACAGATTTCAAGAATATATATTATGAGCTTTGCTTATAATATATATTATATATATGATTACTTATGAGCTTTGCATTATATTAAATTCTGATTCAAAGATGTTTCAAAATTTTGTGTCAGTAATGACTTACTTGGGAGAAAACTTGCAGTTTCCTCCCAAGTAATATTTTTGTAGGTATGTGTTATACCTACATATTATTGTTGCCTTGTAATTGCTACATTCTTTTCCTTTTTTTTTTTTTTTTTTTTTTTGTTTTCTTAGTGTTCCAAATACTTATTTGTACTCTATGATCTTAGTTCACAGTTAATTTTCAAGCAGAGGAAGCCCCCCATGGGTTTTTCAGCCTGCACAACATGCAAATTGACCCATTAATGCACAATGAAAAGATCTCATCTTGTGAAATTTCTTTCCTTCCTGAGCTGAGTTTGACCAGATAAAAGTTTAAATCCAAAACTTGAACTTTTAGCATAGTGAAAACACAAATTTTTCAATAACAATAAAAATATATATATATTGTATTTTTTTTTTTTTTTTTTTTCATGTAAACCCCAAACACGAGAGGTATTAGAATCTATAGTACTTAGTACCGTTCTTGGGTTGGAGGTTGAGAAGACGAAAGAAGATATTTGTTGACATTGGACTTGAACTTCCATAGACTGTAATTTTCAGGAAATACGTGTGAAGGAAGATTGTTCCAGAAAATGGCAGTTGAATGAATAAACAAGGAAGATGAAAAGTTGGTTCTGTGAGTTTGAAGTTGGACAGTAAATGGATGTTGGCTGGTGGTGGCACGTGTTCGGACTGTTTTGAAAGAGAGAGAGTGGAAATTATAGAAGCCAATTCAGAAGAACAGTGCCCATGGAAGTATCTATAGAAGAGGCATGCAGCAGAAATAGTACGTCTATGAGACAGTGAGTGGAGAGACTCTGTTAGAGGCGAATCATTAATTAACCTAACTGCCCTCTTCTGAACGGAATCAAGAAACCTGAGAGAGGTTTTGGGGGCACCACCCCAGATGTTGGAACAATATTCCATGGCAGGGCACATTTGCGATTTATACAGAGCGAGCAGCTGTTCGGAAGAAAGGTATCGCCGTCAGCGAAAGAGAAAACCAAGTTTTTTAGATGCAGAGGAAGCAATATTTGTAATGTGCTTGTGCCAAGAGAGATTAGAAGTCAGGGTAATCCCCAAAAGAGATATATCATTTTGCCTAGAAATTGGAGTTTCACTAAAGATAAGCAGAAGAATCCTTTTTGTGAGATAAAAGACAAGACAGAGTTTTAGAAGGGCTAAAATCAACTAAGTTGTCATTGCCCCACTGGAGAATTACCTGAAGATTGGCATTTAAGGAATTTGTAGCATATTTTCGAGAAGTTGAAGCTGATTAAGCAGGGAAAAGTTTCTCAAAATGGAAAGTAGAATGCAATGTGCTATCATCGGCAAAACTATGGATAGGAATTCCAGTCTATGGAAGAAGGTCATTAATATACAAGAGGAAAAGAGTGCGGAAAAGAACTGAACCTTGGGGACACCGGTATTAGTGGAGAAGTTAGAAGACAGAGAGCCATCTACCATCACCCTCAGTGAGCGATCAGAGAGAAAACTGGCAAACCATAAGATGGAAGCTTGTTTAGAAGACCATTATGCCAAACACAATTGAAAGCCTTTGAGATATCAAGAACAACTACTTGTGTTTCACCAAACCTTTCCATTGAATTAGTCCATAAATGGGTAACATAAGCCAGAATATCACCAGTGGATCGACTCTGACGGAATCCATACTGGCGATCTTTGATCAGACGGAAGGTTTCTAGGTAGTTTAGAGTTGGTGGTTAATTGATTTCTCCATTACTTTAGAAAGAGTAGAAGTAATTGCAATGGGACAATAATTGGATGGGAGGGATTTGTCACCCATTTTAGGAACTGGCTGGATATGAGCATATTTCCAAGCAGAAGGAAAAAACACCTTTGGAATAAGAAAGTGAAAAAAGGCGGCAAAGAATAGGAGTAAGTTCAGGAGCACAGGTTTTGAGAACAATTTGAGAAATACCATCGGGACCTAGAACTTTCTTAGCATCAAGATTCGTCAAAATCCTTCTGAAATCCTTTTGACGGAAGACCACAGAAGGCATTGAATGGAGCATGTTGGGAATGGTGGGAGGTGTTTTACCAAGATCATTAATACATGAGTTGGAAGAAAAATGGGATGCTAGCAGGTCAGCTTTATACTTGGCTGAAATAACAACAGAACCATCTGGTTTGGATAGAGTAGAGATGGGCAAAAGTTGCTACCATTAGGGCAAGAAGCAAGTTTTCAACTCTTAGCCTGTTCAAACTCTAGTTTGGACTGATTAATAACTGCTTTACAATTGTTGCGAGCTTTGGTGTAGGCAGAAATTGAAACTGAAGAATTAGAAACAAGCCAATTACAATATGCAACATTCTTCTCTTGAACAGCCTTAGTACATTTATTGGGAAACCAAGGTTAAGATAAAGGACGAGATTTTAAAGTGGGGTGTGGGAAAAAGGATTCCATTCCTGCAAGAATAATTTCACTGACACGATCTGAGCAAACATTGACATCAGAAGTTTTTAAACAGTAATCCAACCAAGGAAAAGAAGAAAAGAAATCTCGCAGGTCATCCCATTTTGCATTCTTTTAATTCCAAACAACACGAGGTTGGTAATAGCCATGAGATAAAGGCTCCATTGGAGAAGAGACAATCACCAAGTTGTGATCTGAAGTGCCTAAAGGAGCTCTCACTTTGACCGTATACTTAGAAGGGTTGTTTGTGAGAAAAAGATCAAGCGTGTTGGCTGCATGATTAGGATTGTCTGGTGTAAGTAAATGAACAATCTGTGCAAGGTCATTAGTAATTGCAAAAGTCTCAGCATCTCGACCAGCTGAGTTGGTGTGACTAGAAAACGGAAGCCAGCTGGAATTGTGAACATTAAAATCGCCAAGAAAAATTACGTCACTGTTAGGAAAGTTGGACTGGAGAAAGTCAAGTTGCAAAGAGAGGAAGTCAAAGAGCTCCAAGTGATTGGTGGAGTTGGGAGAACGGTAGAGACAACAGATGAATTTGACACAATGAGGTAGAGAGAGATTAAGCTAGAGAAGATCAAAGAGAGGACATTCCAAATTGCCAAGTCTCTGACAGGGAATATCAGAATGGACATATGCACAAGTACCACCTTTGAGGCGAAAGGAATCATACAGCGAATAATTTGGGCATCTGAGATGAACAGTAGTTGAATCAACCGATAGCTGAGATTCTGTCAGAAAAAGTACATGAGGTTTGGCAGACTGCAAGTGGAAATGGACATTGTTGAGATTGGAATTGATACCACGTATATTTGTGAAATGAATTAGGAAGTGTTTGGGAGGTTTAGATCTTTTCGCAGATAAGCTTGCTCTATTAGTTTGACAATTCATGGTGTATTCAATTTCAATACCCAGATCCTTGACATAACGTGGCCTCGACAATGTTCCCTACTTACACACTACTCGGACTCCCTCCAGTCACTACCTGGCAGAGTAGAGGTAGCAAGATTATACACTAGCTGATCCGGAAGCCTCCTATATAGTTGCCAAATAGGTTTTATCCGGTGTGCTAACTAGTGGCTGGCCTACGAACACCGTTTTAGAGCTGCACCCTCGAAATGTTAGGAATATTGGATCTCGCCACGACGTTCATCATAACCTCAAAAGTCATCGATGATACTGCATGATGGAAGAGATAGGGAAGGGTTGACCGGAACTTAGCTCTAGAGACTAAACATGGGTTCCACCACTTCAAGCCTCCAACAAGCAAAGTGGTGGTATTGCACTGGTTGAAGAGAGTCATCTACCACCTAGTACTGCCTGGTAACATAGTGTGGTGGCATTCCTCCATGTGGTGTGGGTGCCACACCTCGACCCCTGCTTATGTTGGTTCACACCTGGGTGGTCTCCCATCATGTACTTGTGCATGGAGGTTATACCCAGGATTACTAACAGTCCCACCATCATGAAGGTGCAAGCAGAGGATTTGGCTGTCACAGACTTTCCAGACTTCACCGAAATTGGGTCCACTTGTCTTGAGCGGTACCCGAATATCAGTTCCATCAGTGTTTTAGACTCCCAGGTAGCAAGTACAGCTTGTCTGGCATATCTGAGAGAATGTTTGTGACAACCTCAACCAGTATAAATTATTACTTACAAGGTCTCCATGTATTATAGGCAAGCACATATATCCTTACAATTTAAAACAAGGGTTGATAATATTTTGACACTAGCAGGCATAATTAACATATTTGTTACATTTAAAATTGGACAATCCAGTTTTACAATTATTTTATAGCAACATTGAATTATGATAATATTTTTTAGTATACAAAATATTTTGGTTAAAGGTTAAAATATGCCAAATACTATCAACTTTTCTTCTTGTTCCTTGTTTTTTTCATTTTTGGTTTATTTATCAAAATTCATAGAGTAGTAGCAAAAAGGCTTATTGGGCATTCTGCTGCTGCACAAATCAGACCTATACACAGAATGCCAGTTGCTAGTCTCTCATTTATAATATAAATAATGCTTTTTTAACTAAAAAAGTGGCCCATATGCTTTTCAGGGTGAAACTAAATGATTGTATTGACCGAAATAAAATTTAGTGCTGAAAGCCTCGAATCATGGAATATATACTAGACATACAAGTTAGTGCAATGCATCAGTTCTGTGCGTAGTAAATCACCGAAATTGTGAAATAGCATCATTTTCATCACATCTCATATTATGAATATCTTCACAACGAGTTACCTGTCATTGTACTACTTCAGATAAGTAAAGCGCCCCCATTAGAGTAGACTTACTTATTTGCGGTGGATGTCACTACCCAGACGGCCAGTTCAGGGCTATTTGGCCCTTCATTGGTTGGTGGGTGGGTGGGTGGGTAAGTAGCCAGATGATTGTATTGTGAACTGTAATTTGATACAAGTAATGACTCTGTATAACTTCTGTAAGTGTCATTGATTTTCAGGTGTCACTGTTGTTTAAAGCTCTCCACATAACTGCTTTGGTATTTTGAAAGTAAGTGGCTTACAGCAGTAGATAATAAAAAGAGAAGGGTAAAGATGTCACCATAGAAAAAAGAAGATATTATTCATGCCTTCTAATAGCATAATTATTTTGATTATTGTGCAGAAATATATTTACATTTATGCTTGCAGAATATTTATGTAAGTTTATTTATTTCATGAGAAGGAATTACTGTAAGACAGGATATCCTGCAATTATGAAGCTATATCTAAGAAGATACACTGAAATTAGACTTGTAAATAAAAAGTAAGTTCATTGAAATTATACAGGATATCGAGCAGAATTACTACCACTAAAAATGTATATATATTTTGTAATATAATAATGATAGGATAACAAGTTTTTTTTTTTTCCAGGTGCGGAAACCTGCTAAATTTGTGTATCCAGAACAGTAGTTGATCATGCATGCTGTTTCGTGCATGCAGAACGCTTAGTATCAAAATGGTGCCATTCACTGTGCAAAAGAAAGCTGTGTTGCTTTAGGTTTGCTGAGTTAAAGTGTCCTGTTACTGTGCAAAAGAAATTCAGGCACGAATATGAAAAGAATCCACTTGAACATCATAGCATAGTGAAATGATATTAACGGTTGTTGGAAACAAGTTTTGTGTTGAGGGAGAAAGGAAACATCAACCAAGCAGTGGATATGGATTGAGTTAAAGCAGTCCAGGAAGCTTTTCAATGTAGCCCTCATAAATCCATTTAATAGTCCAGTCACAAACTGCATATTTCACAAGTGCCTAAATGAAGCACATTCACTCAGGAAATGTTACCACAAATAGATGATGACAATGCATTTTCTCCATCATCTTTGTCAGAGAAGTGCCTTCTCTGATGAAGCCACTTTTCACGTTTCTAGTCCATTGAACTGACACAATTGTCGTATCTTGGAGCAGTGAAAACCCATGTGGTAATGGAATATGAGTGACAGCCTGAAAATTAACTTTTGGTGTGCCATGACTTCAAATTCCATGACTGGGCCATTCTTCTTCTTCTCAGAATCCACAGTAAAGGGGGGGGGGGTTCAGAATTCCTCAACATGCTGTGAAATTATGCAATCCCTCACCACAAGGATACCTTTTACAGCAAGATGGAGCCCCACCACATTATGCCAATCCAGTGAAAGCCTACCTGAATGAACAGTTTCCAGAGAGTTGGATTGGAAGAGTAGGTCTCATCACATGGCCTCCCAGATCACCAAATTTGACCTCTTTAGATTTATGTTTATGGAAGTGTGTAAAAGATCTTATGTACCAAACATTGATGCATGGTGTGGCTAAGTTACAGGAGTGAATAATGAATCCATCATGTTGCAGATGCTGCTAAACACCTGGCAAGAGATACAATACTGCCTTGATATCTGTCGGGCCACCAAAGGTGCACACATGGAGGTCTGCTGACATTTTGGAAGTTTGTGCATATGTGAATAAAAAAAGCAAACATGATTTCATGACCATTAGTTTAAAGAATATATACTTTTTTTTTATTGGTAGTAATTCTGCTGAACATGCTGTATTTCCACTTTGGGGATATACAGTTTTATCCCCAAAAGTAAGAGATTTTTAATTTTGGAAGTATTATTACCAGATGAAAAGAGAGAAAAAATGGATTTACTCGTTTCTTATTTAATTAAATAAGAAACAAGTAAATCTTGTTGTTTATTAAAAATAATACTGGTCAACATGTAAAAGTTATGAAAACGAAAATACCCGATCTTTACTAATTTTGTGCTACTGAACACAAAAATCACATTAAAATTTATCACTTGTTTTCGAATTACATTTGGGATCTCATATTAGTGAGTTACTCTATATTATCAACTGTGGCTCTCAAAAAAACACATGGCAACACTGCAGTGTCAGTACCACTACTCTCTTATCATGTGATCGGCAACTGTTGCCTCACTCTGCATCACATGATAAGATTGTCAGCTCAAGTGCACCTTCAACTCTGTTGCAATAACCCTCGAATACGGCTAAACACTGGGTGATTTATTCTCAGTTAACGGTTTTTATCTGTGAGATTCTTACTTTTTTGCACAATATTTGTGTAGTGTAAGATTAATATGCCCTGTAATTGTGTGAATAGTCCGGATGACTTCTGTTACATATGTGGAGAAGTCAGGTTATCTTCAAGAAAGCTTCCCTCCCATATCTCAAGCCATAAAAAAGGCCTAATTCTTGTACTTTGGGCATAAAGTAGGTGACTGTGACCAGGACAAGAACTGGGCACCACACATTTTCTGCACTACCGGTTCATCAAAACTCAATACGTGGGTGAATCGAAAAGGAACTTTTATGCCTTTCGCAGTGCCCATGATATGGAGGAAGCCAACAAATCACATCACAGACTGTTACTTCTGTACGGTGCCTCATATTAGAAAAGGGATGACATGACAATGAAAAAAATGTGGACAGTTACGTAGCCAAATATATCATCTGAAATTCATCCTGTGCCTCACAGTGAAGTACTACTACCTATTCCTGAGCCACCCGACCACCTTTCCATACACTCTGATGAAGATAGAGACTGATGAACATCAACTTGATATACACAAAGAAGTAAACAGCAATCTACATTAGGGTATCCACCATTTTGTCCAAACCTTTACCCTTCTGAACCACATAACATCACAGAAAGTGAGCTTCTTATCATGGATCTCGAAGAGCCGAAGAATAAGGCAGAGATTTTGGCCTCGAGGCTACAACAGTGGAATCTTCTAGATTATTCTGTGAAAGTGACAATATTTTGTACTTGAAATAAAGACTATGATAAATTCTATCAAACAGAATGTGAACTAACTGTTTGTAAGGATGTTGATGGTCTAATGGCAGCAGTGAACATGAGGCAAATTCCCAAAGAATGGCGACTATTTATAGACTCTTCTAAGGTTAGCCTTAAGGCTGTGTTATTACACAATGGAAATATGCTACTTTCAATATCTCTTGCTGATGCTATCCACAAAAAAAAGAAACATATGCAAACATGGAGAACATCCTCTTAGTTGTAAATTATCAGAAGTATGAGTGGCAGATATATGATTTAAAGGTAATTGCCATTTTATCTGGACTACAAAAGGGTTACACTAAGTATTTTTGCTTTCTCTGCTAGCGGGATAGTCGTGCCAAGGATATGCACTATGGGAAGAGGAGTTGGCCTTAACAAAAATCATTAACACCTGGAATGAAGAACATAGCATTTGAACCTCAGGTAGATCGAAATAAAGATTTGCTTCCACTACTCCATATCAAACTGGGGCTCATGAAAAATTTGGTGAAGGCTTCGGAAGTGAACGGTCCTGCATTCACATACTTGCAAGAGAAATTCCCAAGACTTAATACGGAGAAGATGAAGGTAGGCATTTACATAACAAGAATTAAACTTAACTTTTTGAAAGGAACAAGATTTACTTGTTCCTTTCAAAAGTTAATTAAATGGACCACCCATTGCTTGCCATGAACTTGGCTTGGACGATCCCCAAGCCAAGTTTGTGGCAAGCAACAGATGGTTTAATAGGTTCAAGCATCATGCTGGTTTCCACAACATTAAAGTATGCAGTGAAGTCACCAATGCCAATTCTGCAGCTGCAAATAGGCAACTTTTCAAAGGTGAACAGTTCAAATGTGTCCTTAGTAATAGAGAGAAATCAGCATGGAAAGACTTTAAAAATGTTTCGGCTGGTTTTCTAGGAAATGTTAAAGCCGGCAACTACAAGCAGCTTGTGGAAGATCTCATTACTACTTACAAAAAACTGGGATGCAACATGTCATTGAAGGTACATTTCTTGCACTTTCACCTGGATTTCTTTCCATCAAGATATCACAGCAATGGAACAAACGTACAAAAGCAATTGGAGTGCCGCTGTGTTAGCCGATCGTTGTTGGATGGTGAAAGGGTTCCTCCCGAGCTGAATACAAGCAAAAGGCAAAAAAAGGTCACGTGTTGATACAGGTATGTTCATAGTTACATCTTACTTCCATAATAATAAATAAATACCTTGTGTAAATATAAAAAACTACTTTTTCTAGAGCCAATCTACCATTTTAAGCACTATTTCCATGTTTAGCACCCCAAGATATATAAAGTAAACTTACTTTCATGCCTGAAACAAGATATGATCCAAAATTTGTTGTTCAGTGTAATTCACCATTTTCATAAGTTAAATTACTCAGAAGTCATTGCCATTTTCAAATTGACTGATTTTGGAAATAAAGCACAGCCTTCTTCAAAACTTAGTTATGAAATTGCAAATGTCATGCACACTAGTACCATGTTAACTGCACACCATTGCCAAACATTACCATTCAATTCAAAATATTCAGTTGTTTTGATTTGAATATTTGAATTGAATTAATTGATGCATTAATAAATTCTCTCCGAAACAAACAGCCAGCCAACTACTCTTGTTCTTTAATTTAATATACAGGAACTCCCCGACTTACACAAATTCGACTTTACATAATTTTTGCCGGCCGGTGCAAATTGAAAAAAATATGGAAACGTATTTTGCCCTTGTAGGGATAAATGGAGGTATTGTGAAAATATCGTAATGTGAACCCAATAACACACTGGGTTTTTTTTTTTTTTTTTTTTTGTAATTCGTTCCAAATCCGTGGAAGTTGAAAATTTTGATATATTACTAAGCTATTTATCTCTCTAAAAGGTCATTTTTATAATGGAAATTGTGCTACACTTTCATCGTTATTATATGTTCTGTTATAAGAACGCCTTTGTGATATTTTTCTAAAGCACGTCTCTGGAGGTCACCACGTAAAACAATAAAAACAATTTGCGTTTTCCGGTTTATTGGGCTTTACTGTTATTGCATCTAATGATAAAGAGGTGGTAAACTCGATCTTATTGATTTTGCAATAATACTGATAACTGCAATTGTGTGGGTTTTTACGTTATTATGGTGAAAGGTGTTACCCTTCGCTGAAATCTTCAATCATAGAAAAAACATAAATAAATTTTCTGAATCTTCTCTTCATCCCTATTTACTTATTACAATGGTGAAGGGAAAGGGACCAACGGAAAGTGCAAGTGCTGACAGTGCTAGGAAATGAAACAAAAAAATTGATTTAGAAATGGAGATGAAAATGATTAAGAAGTACGAAGCAGGACAAAGTTTGTCATCTATTTCAAAGGAATTAGATCTTGCTGCTTCAACGGTGAATACTATTTTAAAAGATAAAACTATTTTAAAATTTTGTGCACTTAATAGTTTATTGATTTTATCAAGTTTAAAATTGAATATATATATATATATATATATATAACATACACATATATCCTCAGTGATCACTGAATTTTGACCTCCCCATCAAAATGTAATAAACTATGCTGATAACTCTCAGTATAAAAAGCTGAACTGCTTCTTACCCTAAAGCATTGGTAATTTACATCTGATTGTGCAAGTAAAAGTGATAAAATAGCAGTTATGGGATGTAATAAAGACATCACACAATTTCAAAGGGCATGATTTGGGAACTCATGCATCAGGTGCTTCCTTATTGAAAACGACACATTGTTTCGGTTGTTCACAGTCTACTGTGGTTAAGGTGTACAAAGAATGGTGTCGTATAGGTCAAACCACTTCCTGCCAACAGAACTGTAAAAGATTAGGCAAGGTGGATGTTTGTCTTTGTCATGTTATATTGTGATGTTTAACATCACAATATAATATGGGAAATTCAAAAACAATATTCATTGCAGACGGGCTGCAAGAGTAGCTCATGGAGTATTGTCAATGATATACAAGAATTTTTCCAGCAGGGATAAGGAGGTGATTATTCCCTTGTATAAGGCAATGGTCAGGCCACACCTAGAGTACTGTATACAGGTCTGGAGGCCTCATTTCAAGAAGGATGTAGAGCTGCTACAATATAATATGGGAAATTCAAAAACAATATTCAGTGCAGACGGGCTGCAAGAGTAGCTCATGGAGTATTGTCAATGATATACAAGAATTTTTCCAGCAGGGATAAGGAGGTGATTATTCCCTTGTATAAGGCAATGGTCAAGCCACACCTAGAGTACTGTATACAGGTCTGGAGGCCTCATTTCAAGAAGGATGTAGAGCTGCTGGAACGAGTACAGAGAAGGGCAACAAGATTAGTGAATGGAACAAAGGGGTGCTCTTACGAAGAAAGGCTAAGTTTTGCAAATTACAGTGTCAGGAGACTAGGCACCAGCGAGGTGATCTGATAGAGGTGTATAAAGCCTTGAATGGTTTGAGCATGCTCAATGCTGATGGGATTCTTCCTCTTGCTCAGAATAATCACCTGAGAGGGCATAAATTCAAATTGAGGAAAGACAGATGTAGGATAGACGTGCGGAAATTTGCCTTTAGCCAGTGGGTAGTTGGTTGGTGGAACAGACTTCCATCCCTTGTAGCGGAGGTTGATAGCCTAAATAAGTTTAAGGCTCAGCTGGACAGGTATTTTGAATGAACAGAGGGGTGAAATGGAAGTGGGTTTTTTTTTTTTTTTTTTTGGCTGATGCTGCATAAGCTTGCTTTCTTGCATCAAATGCCTCTACTAATGCTAATGCTAATTCCAAATGACTGTATGCCATGTACTCAGACATAGGTTGAAAACTAAATTAAAACAATGTTTTAATTTAGTTTTTCATCCAACTTAGGTTACCTAAATACTTGGCCCTTTGAATAATGAGTACAGTTTTCACCCCTAATACTTTTATTGTAAATTCTCCAATTTATCCAGTATATATATATATTATAATTAAAAAATATATATATACACACACACAGGTAGTTCTCGACTTTACGAGTTAATTCGTTCCTAACGCGCGATCGTAAAGCGGGAATTAGTTTCCCATCCAACTAGACATAATGTTAAAAATAGGGGTTACATTATCAACAACAAAATTAGTTAGCTAATTAGTTTGTTTAAACAATGATTGATTTATCCAAAGAAATGGAGACGTAGCCTGTAAAATCAAGCAAATTATAATAATATAGAAATTATTTATGACTTACAAATGTTAAAGAATGTTTATTCTTCATCATCGACTAAATGCACATTCGTTGATTACTTATTATTGGTTCGGCACTTGTGATTTGTTGCACAAGGAGTTGTCTTCTTGAGAAATGCTTTTATTTCCGTTCAAGAGGTGTTTTTTGGAGGTGGGGATTTAAGAAGCTTACTTATTACATATATTTTATCTATGCTCCTTGTGATTAGATCCCCTTTAGAATAACTCCCCAGTTGCACATCTGACTATTAACTTCACAGAAAATTCTTGGTTCAAGGGGAAAAGCTCTTAGGTGTATTTAATTCCCTTTGGATAGGCTTGTGTTCAGAAAAAACACACAATGTTGTATATAAAATTCAACATTGTGTTGGATGTTGAAAAACACACAATGTTGTATATAAAATTCAGTTTATTGTACATATTTACATGAATACATCAAAACCAAAATGATTAAACCCAAACATATGACTACATGATCTAGTCTCATCTTCTTATATACATATATCTTAATCATGCATCGGTTAAAACCATTAATAACAGTACCAATCCCGTTCAATTCCCTTCTGTATACATTCAATTCTGCATCATTTAAAACCATCAATAACAAAATATCAATCCTCTTTCTATTATTTCTTACATAATTCAATACTTATTCATTTACTTATCACAATGATTATTAACAGGTATCACTCACTTCTAATTCCCATCCAAAACATATTTAATTGTAGCCTATCAAGCAATTATATACAAGGCATCAATTACTTCAAATATTTTATATATATGTATTCCCTTCCAAAATTATTTATATATCTATTAACTTGCCCTGGCTAATGTCCTTCAGCACATATCCTAAAATAACCTATCCTTACAACTGAGTAATTGTTATACACAGTATCTTTTAAAATTTCGAAGTTCCTACAGTTCTTGGTGTGTATGAGAATACTTATCTAACTAGCCACTTACTTAGTTATCTCAAGGGTCTGCGGCATGTCCTTCATCTTTCTCGCACTGAACAGCAGGTCAATTCCATCTGGAACGCATCTCACAAACCTTGGAGAGTTCGACAGGAGTTTTCGGGTTTGCTTCTTGGGTTTCGAGTACTTTTGCTCCTAAAAAAAATGATTCATTTCATCTGGTCAGCAGGTTTGTTCTCCCTTCGGTCCGGCTCCGGATTCTATCAGCTTCAGCTCCATTATCTCCTGGGCATCAGAAATCTTGTTTATCCTACAATCAGCTAACTTCGCCGTATTCTGCTTTCTCAACTATTTTAGTTGCCTTCTGCTCTTTACTGAACTCTGTAAAAAACTCTGAAAACTGTGAACTCTCTTTACTGAAACAAAGCCGACCGGGCTAGCCGGGTGGGTAAAGTGCCTGCCTGCCTGGCAACCCAAAGGTCGCGGGTTCGAATCCCACCTCGGGCTTGGATCAAAGTACTGCAAAAACCTTGGGAGGTGCATTATGGCCACAGAAGACGATGCGCCAACAACTACAAAAAAAAAAAAAAAAAACTGAAACAAAACTGTGTCTGCTACTGGCTGACGGATTGACTAACTGCTACCTGATCCCCTTTCTTCTCTCCAGCACTAATTTATACTACAACTACTCAACTTACTGACACTGACTGACTATACCATCTTAAACTGGTCAGCACTTGCTGAACTCTGACCGACTAAACCATTTTAACTCACACCGACAAAATCTCAACTTTGTGTCTCTTTGACTAACTCATCTTCAGAAATGCCGACAAAAAACTCAACTCTGTCTGTTAAACCATTTTCACTCACACCGACAAAAATCTCAACTTTGTGCCCTCCTAAACCATTTTCACTGACACCGCCAAAATCTCAACTTTGTGTCCTCCTAAACCATTTTCACTCACACCCACAAAAATCTCAACTTGTGTCCTCCTAAACCATTTTCACTCACACCTACAAAAATCTCAACTTTGTGTCCCCTAAACCATTTTCACTCACTCCCACAAAAATCTCAACTTTGTGCCTCTTTTCCATCCTTTCACTGCCTTTTTCCTTCATCTTACTCCCGATTTCGCCACGCCTATTCTCAGTGACTCCTTGCAATCCTATATTCATTTACGAATTCTTCTCGTTTGATTTGGCCTATACTTGACCTGCCCAGTAGCACGTGTTACCATACACCCACTTTTTACAATTCTACCAGATTTTCTCCTATACTGTGTACCCTTTGCTGTTTGCCGATTATCCAAAAAACAACTCTTCCCCTGTCATATAACGCCTTTGTCCCCGTAGCGTTCTAAAACCACAAAAAATGACATTAGTGACCACAGCATCTATCTTTGGAAACTTGTGTGCTCTTTAAGAACCCACTTCCTGTTTGCGACTGTTTGAGGTAAACTGTCCCTACTATTTCGACCCTGCATAAACCTTAATTTGCCTGTTGTTGTTTGGACCCATGCTGCTTTGCCGTAGTTTTCTCTTTGTTGTTCCCGAGTATAACGGAAGTTGATGGCTAATGGCTCTGCTTTTATTACTTACTACCCATTAAATTTATATTCCATGCTGAAAATTTGTTATTATTGAAATCAGATGATATTACTTCTTATTCACTAGCAACAAGAGCTCCTATTTCTTAATTAATAAAAACAAACTTATTATTATTTTTATTCTGTAAGATTTTGAATCTTACAGTTTATTTCCAAGATAATCTTCTCTTTTCTTTATAAATTTCAATAGCATGCATAAGCATTTTTAATGGAACGCACAAATTGCAACTAACATGATTTGCTAGGTAACAAGTTTACAAAGCTTTAAAAAAAAAGGAACGAAGAGAAGATTCTGAAAATTTATTTATGTTTTTTATACGATTGAAGATTTCAGTAAAGGGCAAACACATTTTACCATAATAACGTAAAAACCCACACAATTCCAGCTATCAGTGTTTTCACAAATGCACTAACATCGAGTTCACTACCCATTTATAATTGCTTGCAGTAACGGAAAAGCCCAATAAACCGGAAAGTGCAAATTGTTTTTGTTTTATGGTCGTGACTTCCAGAAATGTGCTTTAAAAAAATATCACAAAGCCGTTCATAATTGGTTCTTATAACATAACAATGATAACATGATAACAATGAAAGTGTAGTGCGTTTAATGATTTGAATTGGTAACTAATTCAAATTATGATATAAAAACGACCTTTTAGGGAGTTATAGCGAAAATTTGAACTTCCGAGGTCATGGAATGAATTACCAAAAAACAATGTGTTATTGGGTTTGCATTACGATATTTTCGTGATACGGTGGTAACGGATTAATATCATAAAGCGGGGTACACTGTATTGTATAGCTATGCATGTGATTTGAAATCTGGTATTTAAGAATGTTTAACATTCATTTTTTGCAATTAATGTTCATATGTTCGATTTTGTTGATATTTGATACTTGGTGGGGGGGGGACTCGTAAAGCGAGAACTTTTTTTTTTTTTTTTTTTTTTATGAAAACCCCAAACACGAAAGGTATCAAAACCTATAGTACTTAGTACCGTGCATGGGTTGAAGGAGAAGTATGGGGGGAGGGGGGGATGCCGGAAACTTTGCTCCGTGTATATATTACTATCTGCATGTTTCTCCTTGCATTAATTTAATTATTTATTTATTTTTAACCTATCTATCACATAGGGGGCACCGCATATTATTTTGACGACTATTACATTATGTCCTAGATACGGTCAATATGTAGTATGTATTATTTATTTAATCTAATTTTAATCATTAAATTACGTTCTCTGTCGGGTCAACGATGATTAATATATGCTTACATTTATATTTTACTTATATTTCTTACCTTTGATTCTAATATTTCTAAATTTTCTTAACTTTTATCATCATTCGATTTATATTTGGCCTATACTGATTTATATTTGGTTTAGATTTAAATTACTTAGCATATATTGATCATCACAGAAACAGAGAACCTCTTGTCGTTTTTTGCCTTCATTCTGGGTGGTTGGCCCCAGTTGAAGTTATCTAGATTGTCGGTAAAAAGCGATAATTTTTTTTTTTGCATTTTCTTAGGTCCCTGATGGTATTATTATTGGATTGATTTACTTTTTCTAATAATTTTCTATTATCCTTAATATTCTATAGACATTATGGGTGTATTGCATGATTGCTTGCAACTGCATTGACCCATAAATATTAGTTACAGTTATTGTCATTTTAACTTTCTTTCTTTCCTTTTTTATCGCTAATATAATTATAAATATATATATATATATTACATCAATTTATAAGAAGGGCGATCGGAAAAGCTGTTCAAATTACAGAGGAATATGCATCTGAACCCACAGTTAAAGATCCTTGGAAAATGGATCAGGAACCATAACCATTTAGAAGCCCGAATCAAGGTATCAGAAGAACAAAGTGGTTTTTAAGCTGGGAGGTCATGTATAGATCATATCTCAACAGTATGACAGATCCTTGAAAAATGCCAATCAAAAGAGAAAAAAATCTTTATGATTTTCATTGACCTTGAAAAGGCATATGACAGCGTTCCAAGAAAACTCTTATGGGAAGCACTGAAAGAGGCAAATATTGATGCACAACTGATTAACATTATTAAGGCAATTTACAGGAATAATAGATGCAGAATTAAAGGGGAATCAGCTTTGTCACCTGAATTCCACATTTCAAAAGGCTTATTACAAGGTTGTTGCATGTCGCCAACACTTTTCAAAATTTATATTGACATCTACCTAAGATCCTGGTCAAAAAAATGTAATAAAATGGGATTGCCGATTAATAAGAACACCTATATTCACAATTTACTTTTTGCAGATGATCAGGTGGTGATAGCACAAGACTTAGAAGATGCAAAGTATGCATGTCGCCAATTGTTTGAGGAATATAAACAATGGAGTCTAAAAATAAATTTTAGCAAGACTGAAATGTTGTGTTCAGGGCCAGGACACGTTCTAAATATTGCAGGTTTTAAAATCAAACAAGTCGATAAATTCAAATATCTGGGATCAATCTTACAAAGTGATGGATCATCCCAAGTAGAGATCAATAAGAGAATTACAGACGGCAGAAAGGCTATTGGCATGTTAAACTCTGTTCTGTGGAGCAAAAATATCCTAAATAAAACAAAGAAACTTATATTTCAAACGATTGTACAAAGTCTTCTATTGCATGGAGCGGAAATCTGGACATTGAATAGGCGAGCAGAAAACAAATTGCTCTCCACAGAAATGGATTTTTGGAGACGCTCAGCAGGAACTTCTAGAAGAGACAGAAAACGGAATGAAGACATAAGGGAAAAAATGGAAGTGAGAAAGACTATTATTGACACCATCAAAGAAAAGCATCTAACATGGTATGGACATGTAAAACGGATGCAAGGAAACAGATATCCAAAGGCTATCTTGGATTGGATACCTCCTGGAAGAAGGAGAAGAGGAAGACTTAGGAGGACATGGATGGATGGAGTACGGGAGTGCATGACAGCCCGAGGCTTAACTGACCAAGACACCTTGAACCGCACTTTATGGCGGAAAAAATTCCTGACAAGAAATAACTTGTAGGCTGAGGAAACCCATTGTAAATGGAAACACTCCTCTTGAAGATATATATATATATATATATATATATTTGTTCCTCTGTTGTGTCAACTGTAAATTACATACTGGCTTTCTATATATTCTATTAATCTTGATAAACTTTATTGTCAATTAAATTGTACTTTTAACTCTATATATATATATATATATATATATATATATATATATATATATGACGACTTAATCGTAACAAATAATTAATACATAACTATAGTGGTACACGTGATACGGAAATTATATAAAGGGAATTCGTAGAAAGCACTAGATACCGAAAAAATAAATATAGCGTTATAACTGTTTTGGGATATAACTTAAGGATTTAATTTTGTTTTGAAATTTTATTGAATTAAATCGGAATAATGACTCAGACCAGAGCAGCAAAGCAAAAGGCTCAAGCTAATGGGAGTGCTGTGGTTCAGGGGAGAACTGGGGGGGGGGGGGGGGGGGGGGGGCAGTTGCCCTCTGAATCACAGCCTTTTAAAATGCACTGTTTGCTTGATGTTTGCGGAGCAGTCGGGTACGGGACATGATACTGCCAAGGGGGATGTCTTTGTGTGTGTGCACGATGTAAGGAGTGCAAGAAAATCAGGCGACAACTCAGCGTTGTTATGGGCCTTTATGAGAGCTTGAAGGACAGGGTGGATGCCCTCGAAGGAAATAAATTGAGGGGCCCACCAAGCTCTCAGCCGCCCACATCAACACCAGAGATTGCACTTGGTCATCAGGCAACACAGAGGCAGCCCCCTAGGCAGAATGCGCTGGTCCCACAGGAACTAGTAGTTGTTGGTGACTCTATTGTCAGGGAAGCGGGGAACATGCTTTGCAAAAAGGATAGGTGGAACAGGACAAGGGTATGTCTGCCAGGGGCAAAGGTTGGTGATGTTGTAGAGCGGATATGATCTTTTAAGGGCACAAAAGGTGATATAGTTGTACACGTTGGCACAAATGATATTAAGAGTAGGAGACCAGCGGAATTACTTAGCAAGTACAGGTCACTATTGAAAAAAAGCCGTGAATTAGGGTTGAATTTGAAAGTGTCTGCAATTCTGCCCAGACACAATGGGAGGGAGTATATGATGAGAGCCTTGTCGATGAATTCGGCCCTGGAGGGATTGTGCAAGGCTAAAGGGTAGAATTTTTTTCAGCCTGGACTGTACTTGTTAACAGGAGAGATTGCTTCTACAGGGATGGGATACACTTAAATAGAAAGGGTGCAAGAATTTTTGCTGATGCTGTCGAGGCAGAGTTAGGTGGGTCGGAAAACTGCTAGTTCGAGGGGATACAAGGACTAATAGATTAACAGTAGCCACTGGCAGAGGTGGAAGTGATTCTTGCACTGCTTCTATTGAAATAAGCAGAAGCCTGAAAAACAAGATGCAGGATATTTCAGAGACTGCTGGGAATCATTGGGGTACAAGTAAACACATGGGTTGTGTTAGGGTGGCTAAGAGGAAGAGCAGGTGCATGTATACTTGCATGTACACCAATGCTAGGAGTTTGGTAAATAAATTTGATGAATGTGAGGTATTGCTCAACACATCAAAGGCAGATATTATTGGGATATCAGAGACGTGGTGTCACACAGATATAAGGAATGCGGAACTGGAATTTGGGGAATACAATGTGTATAGAAAGGATAGACAGGACAGGAGGGGAGGAGGGATTATGCTATTAGTTAAGAAACACATAAAGTCCAAGGAAGTGAAGCCAGTCGACATTGATGGACAGGGCAGTGTCGAGTCAGTTTGGTGTGACATAAGCATAGGGAAATCAAAATTGAGAGTAGGGGTGTGCTATAGGCCTAATGACTCTGATGAGTATAATAAGATATTGTACAGGGAAATAGAGTGGGCCAGTAAATCAGAGAGTCTTATAATGGGGGATTTTAATTTCCCAGATATTGACTGGAATTTGTGGGTTGGTCACTCGCACACTAGCAAGGCTTTTGTGGATTTATTGGATGATTGTTTTCTACACCAGCATTTTCAGGAGGCAACTAAAGAGAGTAATACTGTTGATCTGATTATCAGTAGTGATTCTTCATGTATTAAGAATCTGTAGATAAAGGAACCACTAGGTGGCAATGATTACAGTGTGCTGATGTGGGATTTACTCAAAGAGGTTACTACCATCCGGAGTAAAGGGAAGGGTTTTTGTTTTCGTAAAGGCGACTATGATGGTCTGAGACAGTATTTAAATTCTATACAGTGGGACCAACTGATGATGTTACCAACAGCAAACTCAAAATGGGAAGCATTCAAGGAACTAATCTTGGAGGCTACCAGGCTTTACATACCAACTAAGAAATATTGTTCAAGGTTTAGGCCTAAATGGTTGTCAGATGAACTAAAGGGATGTGTGGCAGAGAAGAAAAATGCATGGGATACATACAAATTAATGGGTGACATGGAAGCCTATGATAGATATAAGTTGGTCTGTAACCAAGTCACAAAGGAGATTAGGCAGGCAAAGGCAGACTACGAAAAATCCTTGGCAAAGGATGCAAAGAAAAACAGAAAAGAGTTCTTCACCTATTTAAACTCAAGAAGGAAAGGGATGAATCAGATTGGTCCACTGGATATTGATGGTTCACAGTTGAGGATCCTGCTCAGGTGGCTAACAATCTAAACGAGTATTTTGCATCTACATTCACGCATGAGGAGTTATTCAGGAAGGAGAATGATGTAGGTAAAATAAACATTGGCAGTGAGCTGGATGATTTTGTAATAACTGAGAGGAAAGTGGAGGAGAAATTGTTGAAGATAAATACAAGGAAGATACCTGGGGTGGATGGGATCTATCCAGTTATATTAAAGGAGGCAGCAAAGGAAGTAAGCAAACCCCTAGCCATAATTATGAGAGCTTCTTTGGACTCAGGGGAGGTACCCATAGACTGGAGATGTGCAAATGTAACCCCAATTCACAAAGGAGGATCAAAGGCTGACACAAGTAATTATAGACCTGTTAGTTTAACTTCTGTTCCAGGTAAATTAATGGAGGCACTGGTTAAAGAAGCACTGCAGGATCATCTAGACAAGAATTCAGTTATAGCTCAGACGCAGCATGGTTTTGTTAAGGGCATGTCTTGCCTGACCAATTTGATTGGATACTATGATGTAGTCACAAAAGAACTGGATGCAGGGAATAACTTTGATATTATATATTTGGATCTTAGAAAGGCTTTTGATACTGTTGCACATGGAAGACTGCTGCACAAATTGGAGCAGTGTAGCATTGGAGGCAAATTGCTGCTATGGATAAGGGGATGGTTGAGTGGCAGAAGACAGAGAGTGGTAATCAATGGACACTGCTCAACATGGACTAATGTTATTAGTGGAGTTCCTCAGGGTTCAGTGTTGGGTCCGTTGTTGTTTTCGGTGTTTATGAATGATATTGATGATGGGATATCAAGTTTAATGTCCAAGTTTGCAGATGATACAAAGGTTGGCAGGGTTGTTAAGGACACCACTGATGCTATGCTGCTGCAACAGGATCTGGAAAGGTTGAACAGATGGGCTGAGAGGTGGCAAATGAAGTTTAACATTGACAAATGTAAAGTACTACATATGGGAAACAGTAACCCCAGAGCAACGTATCAACTCTGCGGTTGATAGTGGTGGAGAATGAAAAGAACCTGGGGGTAATTGTGCAGGCAGATATGAAGTTCTCTGAGCAGTGCAGACAAGCTGCAAGAGTAGCTCATGGTGTCTTGTAAATGATATACAGGAATTTTTCTAGCAGGGATAAGGAGGTGATTATTCCCTTGTATAAGGCAATGGTTAGGCCACATCTTGAGTACTGTATACAGGTCTGGAGGCCTCATTTCAAGAAGGATGTAGAGCTGCTGGAACGGGTATAGAGAAGGGCAACAAGATTAGTGAATGGAACAAAGGGTTGCTCTTACGAAGATAGGCTTAAGTTTTGCAAATTACAGAGTCTGGAGACTAGGCACCGGCGAGGTGATCTGATAGAGGTGTGTAAGGCTTTGAATGGTTTGAGCATGCTCAGTGCCAATGGGATTCTTCACCTTGCTCAGAATAATCAGCTCAGAGGGCATAAATTCAAATTGAGGAAGGACGGATGTCGGATAGATGTGCGGAAATTTGCCTTTGGCCAGCGGGTGGTTGGTTGGTGGAACCGACTTCCATCACTTGTTGTTGAAGTTGATAGCCTAAACAAATTTAAGGCTCATCTGGACAGGTATTTCGAGCGAACGGAGGGGTGAAATGGGAGTGGTGTGTGTTTTTTTTTTTTTTTTGGCTGATGCTGAATAAGCTTGCTTTCTTGCATCATATGCCTCTACTAATGCTAATGCTATATACTTCCCTTACACCCTTATTTTCACATGTATTTTAATTTATATTTCGCAAAATTTTTTTCCCTCCTTAATGCTATTTATTAATTTTATTTTGCCACGGTAAAATAGAATTAATAAATAGCATGGCACGTACTTTATGTTGGCCAGAGGACACTATATTGTCACCTTGTTGTGCAATTCTGCTGGTTGACACTAGTATTTTGACACTAGGTTGACACTGGGGGGAGACAAAGACCAATAGATTGACAGTAGCCACTGGCAGAGGTGAAAGAGATTCTTGCACTGCTTCTATTAGAATGAGCAGAAGCCTGAAAAACAAGATGCATGGTATTTCAGAGACTGCTGGGAGCCATTGCGGTACAAGTAAACACATGGGTTGTGTTAGGGTAGCTAAGAATAGAAACAGGTGCAGGTATACTTGCTTGTACACCAATGCTAGGAGTTTAGTAAATAAATTTGATGAATTTGAGGTATTGCTCAAAACATCAAAGGCAGATATTGTTGGGATATCAGAGACGTGGTGTCACACAGATATAAGGGATGCAGAACTGCAATTTGGGGAGTACAACGTCTACAGAAAGGATAGACAGGATAGGAAGGGGGGAGAGGTTATGCTATTAGTTAAGAAACACATAAAAACCAAGGAAGTGAAGCCAGTCGACATCGCTGGACAGTGCAGTGTGGAGTCAGTTTGGTGTGACATAAGCATTGGGAGATCAAAATTGAGAGTAGGAGTGTGCTATAGGCCTAATGACTCTGATGAGTATAATAAGGAACTGTACAGGGAAATAGAGTGGGCCAGTAAATCAGAGAGTCTTATAATGGGAGATTTTAATTTCCCAGATATTGACTGGAATTTGGGGGCTGGTTACTCACACACTAGCAGGGCTTTTGTGGATTTATTGGATGATTGTTTTCTACATCAGCATGTTCAGGAGGCAACTAGAGGGAGTAATACTCTTGATTTGATTATCAGTAGTGATTCTTCATGCATTAAGAATCTGCAGATAAATGAACCACTAGGTGGCAGTGATCACAGTGTGCTGAAGTGGGATTTACTGAAAGAGGTAACTACCATTAGGGGTAAAGGGAAGGGTTATTGCTTCCGTAAAGGCGACTACGATGGACTGAGACAGTATTTAAATTCTATACAGTGGGACCAACTGATGATGTTACCAACAGCAAATTCAAAATGGGAAGCATTCAAAGAACATATCTTGGAAGCTACTAGGCATTACATACCAACTAAGAAATATTGTTCAAGGTTTAGGCCAAAATGGATGTCAGATGAACTAATGAGGCATATGGCAGAGAAGAAAAATGCATGGGATACTTACAAATTAACACATGACACAGAAGCCTATGATAGATACAAGTTGATATGCAACCAAGTTACAAAGGAGGTTAGGCAGGCGAAGGCAGATTACGAGAAATCCTTGGCAAGGGATGCAAAGAAAAACAGCAAAGAGTTCTTTACTTATGTAAACTCTAGAAGGAAGGGGATGAATCAGATTGGTCCACTTGATATTGATGGGTCAACTGTTGATGATCCTGCTCAGGTAGCTAACAAACTAAATGAATATTTTGCATCGACATTCACACATGAGGAGTTATTCAGCAAGGGGAATGCCAGAGGTGTATTCAACTCTAGCAGTAAGCTACAGAACCTTGAAATAACTGGGAGTAAAGTGGAGGAGAAACTGTTGAAGATAAACACAAGAAAGGCACCCGCGGTGGATGGGATCTATCCAGTTATATTAAAGGAGGCAGCAAAGGAAGTAAGCAAACCCTTAGCCATAATTATGAGAGCTTCCTTGGACTCAGGGGAGGTACCCATAGACTGGAAATGTGCAAATGCGACCCCAATTCACAAAGGAGGATCAAAGGCTGACACAAGTAACTATAGACCTGTGAGCTTAACTTCTGTTCCAGGAAAATTAATGGAGGCACTGGTTAAAGAAGCACTGCAGGATCATTTAGACAAGACTTCAGTTATAGCTCAGACACAGCATGGTTTTGTTAAGGGGAAGTCTTGCCTGACCAACTTGATTGGATACTATGATGCAGTCACAAAAGAACTGGATGCAGGGAATAACTTTGATATTATATACTTGGATCTTAGAAAGGCTTTTGATACTGTTGCACATGGAAGACTGCTACACAAATTGGAGCAGTGTGACATTGGAGGCAAATTGCTGCTATGGATAAAGGGGTGGTTGAGTGGGAGAAGACAGAGAGTGGTAATCAATGGACACTGCTCATCGTGGACTAATGTTATTAGTGGAGTCCCTCAGGGCTCAGTGTTGGGTCCATTATTGTTTTCTGTATTTATAAATGATATTGATGATGGTATATCAAGCTTAATGTCCAAGTTTGCAGATGATACAAAGGTTGGCAGGGTTGTCAAGGACACTACTGACACTACACTGCTGCAACAGGATCTGGAAAGGTTGAGCAGATGGGCTGAGAGGTGGCAAATGAGGTTTAACATTGACAAATGTAAAGTACTACACATGGGAAACAGCAACCCCAGGGCAACGTATCAACTCTGTGGTACTACACTGACAGTGGTAGAGAATGAAAGGGACTTGGGGGTGATTGTGCAGGCAGATATGAAGTTCTCTGAGCAGTGCAGACGGGCTGCAAGAGTAGCTCATGGAGTATTGTCAATGATATACAGGAATTTTTCCAGCAGGGATAAGGAGGTAATTATTCCATTGTATAAGGCAATGGTCAGGCCACACCTAGAGTACTGTATACAGGTCTGTAGGCCTCATTTCAAGAAGGATGTAGAGCTGCTGGAACGAGTACAGAGAAGGGCAACAAGATTAGTGAATGGAACAAAAGGGTGCTCTTACGAGGAAAGGCTTAAGTTTTGCAAATTACAGTGTCTGGAGACTAGGCACCAGCGAGGTTATCTGATAGAGGTGTATAAAGCCTTGAATGGTTTAAGCATGCTCAATGCTGATGGGATTCTTCCTCTAGCTCAGAAAAATCACCTGAGAGGGCATAAATTCAAATTGAGGAAAGACAGATGTAGGATAGACGTGCGGAAATTTGCCTTTAGCCAGCGGGTGGTTGGTTGGTGGAACAGACTGCCATCCCTTGTGGTGGAGGTTGATAGCCTAAATAAGTTTAAGGCTCAGCTGGACAGGTATTTTGAACGAACAGAGGGGTGAAGTGGAAGTGGGGTTTTTTTTTTTTTTTTTTTTTGGCTGATGCTGCATAAGCTTGCTTTCTTGCATCAAATGCCTCTACTAATGCTAATGCTAATGCTATTGTGTGATATACGACAATATAATTTTTTATATAAATATTTATTTCTATATGGAGCTAAATTTTTTTTTTTTTTTTTTTTTCTATTTTACTTTTCTTTTCTCTGTAGCTGTTATTTACACTATTATGTAATTATGGTCGTTTGGCACTTCCTGTCTATCAGTGGGCCCTGGTCCATGAATAATTTTTTCCCATTGTTCCATTTTTCCTACTCATTCTTCCCCTTCTTTTATATATATATATATATTTTTTTTCTTTATAGGAAGTTTTAAAATTAAACTTAACATATCCTTCATAACTTATGTTACTAGTACCTTAACGTTAGCGCACTGCCCTTCACCATTACTAACTTATATATATATATATATAGATACTGGTGTTCAAAGAAAGTGCATCACCTAGGAACTTCACATTTTTAACCCTTTTTTACGATAGTATGTTACATTAATGACTAGCATTACAAATAGAAATATAAACAAAAGATATTTATTAATAATTGAGGCAAAGCTAAGTAATATTTGATAGGTGCTCTCAAAATATTCCAAAATGAGCATTTGCAACCTTTATGGGACGGTTTTGGTAAAAACTACAATTATGGCTGAAATGTTATCAGAAGCACTCAAATCTTAAGGTGGTAGATGACTTTCATCAACCGGTGAAATACCACCACTTTGCTTATTGGAGGCTTGAAGTGGTGAAACCCATGTTTAGTCTCTAGAGCAAAGTTTCCGGCATCCTCCCCCCCCATACTTCTCCTTCAACCTATGCACGGTACTAAGTACTATAGGTTTTGATACCTTTCGTGTTTGGGGTTTTCATTAAAAAAAAAAAAAAAAAAAAAGTTTCAGTTTTATTTTAAATGGAAAACAAATGAAAAGTTCTCCAGGTGCAAACTAATATTTAGTTGAACTGCCTCTGGCCCTGATGATAGCAGCACACCATCGAGGTCAATCGAGCACAAGATCAATTTCTAAAGATAATCAACTGATAGTTTGTGGTTCCAAACCCGAATTATGGCTTCTTGAAGTTCATGAAGGGTCTTTGGTTTCTCTCTGGCAACTGCAGATTCCACACGATGCCAACAGTTCTCTATAGGATTCAGGTCCGGTCTGATTCCTGGCTAGCTAACAGTTGTAATGGACCATTCTTCCAACCATTTTTTTCAACTGTAACAAATGTAAGCCATTACTGTTGAACCTCTAATGCAGAAATGAAGCTAAATTAACTAACAGAAGTGCCTACTTACATTTTTGCCTGATGACGAGGAGCAGAGTCATCCTGAAAGATTCAGTTACTTGGCAGTTTGAAATGGTCTCGAATGGTTGACAGCAGTTTGCCTTCCAATGTAGCCAGGTGTCCGTTGACATTTACATAATCTTTTATAAACAGCAGGAGACCTACTCTACAATACCGAATTGCATCCCCATATCATTTGGCTGATAGGGAATTTCACTGTAGACACCATACTATCTGGATGGTATTCCTCACCATATCTCCCATCAGAGCCATGCAGGTTGAATTTCTTCTCATCCGAGAAAATAACTGACTTCCTCTGCTTTGGGGTCCATTTGACATGCTCCTTACACCAAATTAATCGGGCCTTTTTCATTTTTTGTGTGAGGATGAACTTCTGCTTTCGGTCGATCACGACGAATTTTAAATATACAGTCATCCGTCGATTTGTGCACCTTGTGCAATGAAATTTTTGAGATGGTAGTTTGTGGCACACCTTGAAGGAAAAAAGTAGATCGCATCACAAATTAAGTTGGCCACTCCTGAACTATAATATGCTAATGGCACAAGCACTCTGCCACATTTGATGCTGTTTTTTTGTCTTTAATGCATTTAATGAAAATTTAATGCATTTAATGAAAATTATAATATGCTAATGGAACAAGCACTCTGCCACATTTGATGCTGTTTTTTTATCTTTAATGCATTTAATGAAAATTTAATTACCAGTTTATCAGAAATGTGTTTTGGTCCATTAAAATGAATATTACTCCATTAATCATGGGGAACTTTGAATGGATTAATATTCAAACACAATGAATAAAATTATTTCATGTATATAGATTTCTGATATGCTTTTTTTCTTCCCCTTCTGTTTTTTTCTTTATATGAAAACCCCAAACACAAGAGGTATTAAAACCTATAGTACTTTGTACCCTGCTTGGTTTGGAGGTCGAGAAGACAACCTCCTTTGAAATTGGACAGTAAATGGACGTTGGCTGGTAGTGGCACCTGTTCAGACTGCTTTGAAAGAGAGAGCGGGAATTATAGAAACCAATTCAGAAGAACAGTGCTCATCTGTAGAAAAGGCATGCAGCAGAAACAGTACGTCTATGAAACAGCGAGTGCAGAGCCTCTGTTAGAGATGAGTCATTAATTAACCTAGCTACCCCTCTTCTGAATGGAATCTAGAAGCCTGAGAGAGGTTTTAGGGGAACTTCCCCAGATGTGGGAACAATATTCCATGGTAGGGTGGATCTGCGATTTGTACAGAGTGAACAGCTGTTTGGAAGAAAAGTAACGCTGAGAGCAAAAGAGAAAACCAAGTTTTCTAGATGCAGCGGAAGCAATATTTGTAATGTGTTTGTGCCAAGAGAGATTAGAAGTCAGGGTAACCCCCAAAAGAGATGTATCATCTCTCCCCCACTCTTTGAGGAAAAGAGTGGGAAAAAAAACTGAACCTTGGGGAACACCAGCATTATTGGAAAAGTTAGAAGACAGAGAGCCATCTACCATCACCCTCAGTGAGCGATCAGAGAGAAAACTGGATAACCAATTACTAAAAACAGTTGGCAAACCATAAGATGGAAGCTTGTTTAGAAGATCTTTATGCCAAACACGATCGAAAGCCTTTGAGGTGTGAAGATCAACTACTTGTGTTTCACCGAACTTTTCCATTGAATTTGTCCATAAATGGGTAACATAGGCCAGAATATCACCAGTGGATGGACACTGACGGAATCCATACTGGCGATCAGTGATCAGACGGAAGGTTTCTAGATAGTTTAAGAGTTGGTGGTTGATTGATTTCTTCATTACTTTAGAAAGAGTAAAAGTAAATTCAATGGGACGATAATTGGATGGGAGGGATTTGTCACCCTTTTTAGGAACTGGCTGGATATGAGCAAATTTTCAAGCAGAAGGAAAAACACCTTTGGAATAAGAAAGTGAAAAAAGGTGGGAAAGAACAGGGGTGAGTCGAGGAGCACAGGTTTTGAAAATGAGTGGAGAAATACCATCAGGACCTGAAGCTTGCTGAGCATCAATTTTCGTCAAAGTCCTTCTGACATCCTTTTGATGGAAGACCATAGGAGGCATTGAATGGAGCATGTTGGGAATAGTGGGAGGTGTTTTACCAAGATCATTAGTACATGAGTTGGAAGAATAATGGGATGCTGCCAGCATCCCATTATTCTTCCAACTTTATCTATGGCTGAAGTGACAACAGAACCATCTGGTTTGGACAGAGGTGGGAGCAGAGATGGGCAAAATTTGCGGTCAATAGCTTTGGCAAGAGACCAGAATGTTCTGCAAATTTTCTGCTCTTAACTTGTTCAAAATCTAGTTTGGACTGATTAATAACTGCTTTACAATTGTTGCGAGCTTTTGTGTAGCTGAAAATGAAACTTAATAATTGGAAACAAGCCAATTAAGATATGCAACATGCTTCTCTTGTACTTTCTTAACACATTTATTGGAAAACCAAGGTTTGGATAAGGTACGAGATTCTAAAGTGGAGTGTGGAATAAAGGATTCTATTCCTACATGAATAATTTTACTGACACGATCTGAGCAAATGTTGACATCAGAAGTTTTGAAACAGTAATCCGACCAAAGAAAAGAAGAAAAAAACTCAAGTCATCCCATTTTACATTCTTCTAATGCCAAACAACATCAGGTTTGAAATAGCCATGAGATAAAGGCTCCATCGGAGAAGAGACAATCTCCAAGTTGTGATCTGAGGTGCCTTAAGGACCATTCACTTCAACCATATACTTAGAAGGGTTGTTTGTGAGAAAAAGATTAAGCATGTTGGCTGTATGGTTAGAATTGTCCGGTTTTTTTTTTTTTTTTTTTTGTAGGTAAATGAACAAACTGTGCAAGGTCATTAGTAATTGCAAAAGCCTCAGATCTCGACCAGCTGGGTCGGTGTGACCAGAAAACGGAAGCCAGCAGGAGTTGTGAACGTTAAAATCACTAAGGAAAATTCCCTCACTGTTAGTAAAGTTGGACTAGAGGATGTCATGTTACAAAGAGAGAAAGTCACATTTAAGAACAGAAGAGACAACAGATGAATTTGAAAGAATGGTGCAGAGATTTTAAGCCAGAGAAGATCGAAAAGAGGAGATTCTAAATTTCCAAATCTCTGGCAGGGAATGTCTGACGGGCATATGCACAAGTACCACCTATGAGGCGTAAGGAATCATACAGCGAATAATTTGGGCAACTGAGATGAGCAGTAGTTGAATCAACCGATAACTCAGATTCTGTCAGAAAAAGTACACTGGGTTTGGCAGACTGCAAGTGGAAATGGACATTGTTGAGAGGGGTCTCTGTAACCAGGTGGGCAGGTGCAGGAGTGCATAGCACACACTTCTTGATTATATCGGGGTTCGAGCCCGTGACCAAATACGGAGGATGCGGAAAGCTCAGGGAATTACCACCGCATATCCCCGGAGCAATATGGACTTAGTTGCTAATGCTCCTAAAAACCAAATAACAAACAAACAACATTGTTGTTAATGCTCCTAAAAACTAAATAACAAACAAACAACATTGTTGAGATTAGAACTGAGACCACGTATATTTGTGAAATCAACTAGGAACTTATCCAGTTTTGCTCACATTATTACATTTTTTTTCTGTTGTTTAACTTAATTGTTGGATAGACAATTTTGTATATATGCAACTAATAAAAAGGTAATTATCTTAAATATTCTCCATCCCTACTTTGTTCTACAGCAAACTGGAGCAAGGAAACAAAGTCCTGCTATATGCCTAACAGCAATTATAAAACACAATTATAAACATTTTCTTCGTTTATTCCAATCTTATCTTGAATTTTTTTCATTAAAAGACAATTATTAGCATTATTTGAAGCTTATGATGCAAAAAGGCAAGCTTATATAGCATCAGTGAAAAGAAAAAAAAGAAAGAAAGAAAAATCCTTTCCGTTTCACCCATCCATTCACTCCAAAAGTTTGTCTAGTTCAACTTTGAATTTATTTAAGCTGTCAACTTCCACTATGACAAATGGAAGTTAGTTCCAGCAGTCAACCACCCGCTGGCTAGAGGCAAATTTGTGCACATCTATTCTACAACTGTCTTTCCTCAGTTTGAATTTATGCTTCCTTAGGTGCGGTATCTGAGCAAGAGAAAGAATCCCATCAGCACTGAGCTTGCTCAGACCATTCAAGGTCTTATAAACCTCAGTCAGATCACCTTGCAGGTGCCTAGTCTCCAGATGCTACAATTTGCAGAACTTAAGCCTTTCTTAATAACAGCAACCCTTTGTTCCCCTCACCAATTTTTTTGTCCTTCTCGGTACTAGTTCCAGCAGTTCTACATCTTTCCTAAAATGAGACCTCCAGACCTGTATGCAGTACTCAAGGTGTGGCCTGACCATCATATTATACAAGGGGATAATCACCTCCTTATCCCTGCTAGCAAAATTTTTATATATCATTGACAAGACCCCATGAGTTACTCTTATAGCCTGGCTGCACTGCTCAGAAAACTTCATATCTGACTATATAATTACCCCCAGATCTTTTTCATTCTCCACTACCACACAGTTGGTATATTTCTCTGGGGTTACTGCTGCCCATATGCAGCACTTTGTATTTGTCAATTTATTATTTGACATTGGAATATTTTACATTAAAAGAAGTGAAAGGTAAAACAACTGAAATAATTGTAGATTAATAAGCAATTCGTAGTTAAAAATAAACTTAGATATTTAAGTTAATACATGAAAATTGGGAATGTTATCCTGAGTTAACAAACTATTACATTTAATGTTAAAATTATTAATAATGCTACTATTACCATTTAATTTAATATAAAATGTTATTATTACAACATTTAAATTTTCACTCTAAAATTCACTTTGAATAATGGCTAAAATTATATCAAATTATTGGCTAAATTGTGCATTAAATATAGGATTGAATTCAAGTTAAAAACATGCCAAAAGGAAATAACTGCTTTAATGGTTGTTGAAGCGATCATAATTTTGTTATTTGAACATGCTGAAGTGATTTTCATTAAATGTACACAGGCTCAATTGTTAATATCAAGTCTAGAATGAAAAACATTTTTGAAGAATCTTCTTGTTCTTTAACAAAGTGCAGCAGTACATCTCAACAAGTTAATGATTGTATTCATTGTCAAAAATAATTAATTGTAAAGTTCTCTGACCTAGTTGTCATGCCAGTGTATAAACAAGAAACTCTCTTTATATATATATATTTTGTGTTGCACAATTACTTTTTAATATGTCAGTTTTCACTTTGAATGAATTGTTTTATAAAAACCTTTGTTCATATGAAGTCTCTCAAAAGTGTGTTTGTGTGCATGTGCTTGCTTGCTTATTTTTGAAATTTTATTATAAAATTTGTTTTAAAATATAGAAACGTAGATATACGCTATTTCTCGTAGGGTTTTCCTTTCCTGTACCAACAAATCCGTGATGGCATTAATTTACGGCAGACTTGCAATCTCATCTTCAGTCTGTGTCGGTGGAATGAACATGTTGCTCTTCATGTAAGTAATTTTTGCTTAAATAATGAAATCTAATACCTTTAAATAAATTATACAATACACACACACGCGCACACACACACGCGCACGCACACACACACACACACACACACACACACACACACACACACACACACACACACAGGAGGTCCCTGGTATCAAGTATTCATTATCTGAATAACCCCACATTGTTATTATTTGGTGGGTTTTTTTTTTTTTTTTTTTAGGAGCATTAGCAACTAAGGCCATTTTGCTCCGGGGATATGCGGTGGTCATTTCCTGACCTTTCCACATCCTCCATATTTGGTGGTCACGGGCTCGAACCCCGGTCTAATCAAGAAGCGTGTGCTATGCACTGCTGCTCCTGCCCACCTGGCTATGGAGGTACCATAACCCTGCATTTATGAGGTTACAAATAATACATAAAAAAAATACAAAAACATTAAAAAAATGGTACTAGTATCTATGTGCTTTGTTTTGACTTATGTTGAAGCACCCCACTAGACACTTGACTATTTTTGTTCTACTCTTCCTGCAAACGTCTTGCTGGCTTGACTCCCTCTACCTACAGTCAGTTTTCGTTTACTGTTGCTTGTAGTTGATGCATCTGATATTTTCGACAATTTTTATGTTGAGTGAATTCTTTAGTTTTCTTATTTTTATTAATGCAAGTTAATAAAAAAATATTGATGATGAAACATCGTGAAAAAAAAAAAAAAAAAAGCCAATGCAAAATTTATGATTTAGATGTTAAATTATAAGTTATACTTCATAAAAGAAGTGGAGAAGTAGTAAATGATATCACATTTTCCCTTGAGTTCCCGGAAGCAACAATTCACACCATCCTAAACAATGAAGGAGATATCGAAAGAATATTATTTGGTTAAATTGACGAGAAAAAGGAGTGATGTACTATTAGAGATTATGGAAAAATGACTGTGACCCTGATAGAAGACCTTTAGAATACATGTAGTGAAAATTTGATCTCTGTTTTAAGTGGAATTTTCTGGAACCAATTATCCTTGGATAACGAGGAACCCCTGTACACACACACACACACACACACACACACACACACACACACACACACACACACACACACACACACACACACACACACACACACACACACACACACACACACACGGTATATAACCTTGTGTGTATTATATAACCCACAATATAATGACAGGAAAAATTAGTATGTAAATCTATTCTTTAATTTACCTTTTTGATTATACTACTTTTGATGTTTGTCTATTATGCCTGTTTCTCTGATCTTATTTAGATGTTTTTTGGAGGGTTCAGTTACCTGAATTATGCGTATTCATCATACAATCCATTATATCTTCTGGAAGATCTAGTATATTTCAGTACAAACATTGCTGTTTTCGTTTTCTTCAGGGGATTTGTCTCTCTTTCCACATAGGCTTTGAAATCATATTATCATATGAACTTATACTGAAAAGGAAAGATTTCTATGGTTTGCATAGACAAACAATAGAAATACATTAAATAATTGTTTCCACAATTTCCAAACCAAACATAATACATAAATATTTGGCCCTTTATGGTAATAATATACTAGTGTATCTTCCTGTAAGAATATCTTTTTGCATCCAAAACCAGTTTTATTGCTCTTTCAAGCAAATTGACATAATTTCCTGAAATGAACCTTCCAAACATGTATTCAAGAAATGGGTGTGACCATTGATTTGTACAATATAAATAATTATCTCTACTGGCAAAATTCCTCTATATCAAACGTTCCCAAAGTGCAGTGCATTCCTCCAGGGGTGGGGGATATTGTTTTAATTAAGCACGTTTTTAATGAAATACTGACACTAATTAGGTATGAAACATATTTTATTTCAATTTTTGAAATATATATTAATTTTTAAAAGTACATATACTCATATCTAAATTTTGTGAGATCTGTTTATTTGCACTTGCAGAGAATGGAGCACACTTCATATTAGATTCTATTACAACCCAAAGGCCCTTTCATTTTCAACAATGTTGTGTTGTCCTACAGTTTAATGATTGAATCTGGAATTGCTGTGTCTCAGATCGAGAACCTTGCATTTACTAGCATTAAAGTTTAATTCCCACATTTTAGACCACTTGTATAATTTGAAATTTCTATGTTTTTCCATAGCAGCATACTCCTTTTCTCATTGTTAACAGCCTTCCTCTACCTTTATATCTTCAATCATCAATATCATTAGAATTTACAAGAAAGGGGCCCAATCAAAGAAACTCTGAGAGAGACCCCCCCCCCCATTCACATCACTGGTCTATTCAGAGCATTGAACACTTATAATCGATCATTATCTTCTATCAGTTAACCATCCTTGATCCACTGCACCAACCTGTCTCCAGTGCTGCACTTCTCTATCTAATGCACTAGATGTTCTGGAACCATCAGAAGCCTCTCTTCTTCTTCCAGTCACATAGTTCCCTGAGGAGCTGTTGTGGCCATCAACAAAATCCTCTAACTGCATCGATCATAGGCTATACGAGCGGCATCGCATAATGTTACGCCCAAAAGTTCACTGAAAAAGAAGCCCCTCAAAAATCTAAATAAATAATATCAGTTATTCTCTACCATTTCCTTTGTGAATACCTTGTAATACCATACCAGATTGTTTAGACAATATCTTCTTTTAATAATGCTACGTTGTGTCTTCACTGTATCTTTAATCATACATTCCATATGTTTTTCTGCCGTAAAATAAGAGGTACCGGTTATAGTTTCCTGAATCGCTCTTCGAATTCCTTGTGTTTATAGATGGTACATTAGAAGGAGTAGTCTTATTATTAGGTGCAAATTATGCAAAAAATAAAGCTTATATAGCAGAGATTAAAAAAAAAAAAAAATCCTATTTCACCTATCAATCCCCTCCAGTAGTTTGGGGTAGGGGGGGTGATAGGTCCTTGTGCTGTCACCGACATTCTTTTGAGTATGTCAAGTTTGGACTTGCTATCTATGAGTCTAAATCACTGATGGAACTGATATTCAGTTGACACTCAAGTCAGGTGGACCATATTTCTGCAAAGTCCAGTAATTCTGTGACAACCAAATTCTCTGCTTGCACTTTCATGATGATGGGAATGTTAGTAATCCATAATCCCTTTGTGCTAGTCCTGAAATATGGCACCTTGTATACTGTAGGTGACCACCCAGGTGTGATCCAATGTAATCAGGGGTCAAGGTGTGGCAACCTGATCTTCCTTACATTTCAAGAGTACAGCTCTAAAGTGGTGTTCGCAGGTCGGCTGCTAGATAGTCCATCAGCCCAAACCTATTGGTAACTTTCTAGGAGGCTTCCAGATCAGCTACTGTATAATGTCAATCCGAGTAGTGTGAAGTACCTCCGTAGCCAGGTGGGCAGGAGCAGCAGTGCGTAGCACACGCTTCTTGATTAGACTAGAGTTCGAGCCCGTGACCACCAAATACGGAGGATGCGGAAAAGTCAGGGAATGACCACTGCGTATCCCCAGAGCAATTGCTAGAACGAGAAGGGCAACAAGATTGGTGAGGGAAACAAAGGGGTGCTCTTACCAAGAAAGGCTTAAGTTCTGCAAATTGCAATGCCTGGAGAGTAGGCACCTGTGGGGTGATCTGATTGAGGTGTATAAGGCCTTGAATGGGTTGAGCAATCTGAATGCTGATGAGATTCCTTGTCTTGCCTAGACCAAGAACCTGAGGGGGGCACAGTTTCAAATTGAGGAAAGATAGTTGTAGAATAGATGTGTGGAAATTTGCCTTTAGCCAGCGAGTAGTTGATTAGTGGAACAGGCTTCCATCTTTTGTTGTGGAAGCTAATAGCCTAAATAAATTTAAGGCTGAGCTGGACATTCATTTGGAACGAATGGAGGGATGAAATGGGAAGGGTTTTTTTTTGGCTGATGCATAAGCTTGCTTTCTTTCATCGTATGCTTCTACTAATGTTAGTGATAATTCTCCTAAAAACCAAACAACAAACAAATCGAGTAGTGTGTATATGTGGAGGGCACTGTCATGGCCAGACAATGTCATTTTGTGTTCACCATATCCAAATACTACTGAATACATGAATAACGAAACTAATAGAACAAATTTCTCTGCAAAAAAGATTTGCAGAGGTTGTCCTTGGTCCTTGAGGTTGTCACAGACATTCTCTCAGATATGCCAGACAAGCTGTTTTTGCTACCTGGGAGTCTAAAAAGGTGGTACTTGTGCATATGTCCATTCTGATATTCCCTGTCAGAGACTTGGCAATTTGGAATCTCCTCTCTTTGATCTTCTCTGGCTTAAAATCTCTCTACCTCATTGTGTAAAATTCATATGTTGTCTCTACCGTTCTCCCAACTCCACTAATCACTTGGAGCTCTTTGACTTCCTCTCTTTGCAACTTGACTTTCTCCAGTCCAACTTTCCTAACAGTGAGGTAATTTTCCTTGGTGATTTTAACGTTCACAACTCCAGCTGGCTTCCATTTTCTAGTCACACCGACCCAGCAGGTCGAGATGCTGAGGCTTTTGCAATTACTAATGACCTAGCACAGATTGTTCATTTACCTACAAGAATACCGGACAATCCTAATCATACAGCCAATACGCTTGATCTTTTTCTCACAAACAACCCTTCTAAGTACAAGGTTGAAGTGAGAGGTCCTTTAGGCACTTCAGATCACAACTTGGTGATTGCCTCTTCTCCAATGGAACCTTTATCTCATGGCTATTCCCAACCTCGTATTGTTTGGCATTACAAGAATGCAAAATGGGATGACCTGCGAGACTTCTTTTCTTCTTTTCCTTGGTCTGATTACTGTTTCAAAACTTCTGATGTCAACGTTTGCTCAGATCGTGTCAGTGAAATTATTCTTGCAGGAATGGAATCCTTTTTCCCACACTCCACATTAAAATCTCGTCCTTTATCTAAACCTTGGTTTTCCAATAAATGTGCTTAGGCTGTCCAAGAGAAGAACGTTGCATATCATAATTGGCTTGTTTCTAATTCTTCAGTTTCATTTTCTGCGTACACCAAAGCTCGCAACAATTGTAAAGCAGTTATTAATCAGTACAAACTAGAGTTTGAACAGGCTAAGAGTAGTAAACTTGCTTCTTGCCCTAATGGTAGCCGAGCATTCTGGTCTCTTGCCAAAGCTATTGGCCGCAACTTTTGCCCATCTCTGCTCCCACCTCTGTCCAAACCAGATGGTTCTGTTGTCACTTCAGCCAAGGATAAAGCTGACCTGCTAGCATCCCATTTTTCTTTGAGCTCATGTATTAATGATCTTGGTAAAACACCTCCCACCATTCCTAACACGCTCCATTCAATGCCTCCTGTGGTCTTCCGTCAAAAGGATATCAGAAGGATTTTAATGAATCTTGATGCTAAGAAAGCTCCAGGTCCTGATGGTATTTCTCCACTTGTTCTCAAAACCTGTGTTCCTGAACTTACTCCTATTCTTTGCCGCCTTTTTTCACTTTCTTATTCCAAAGGTGTTTTTCCTTCTGCTTGGAAATTTGCTCATATCCTGCCAGTTCCTAAAAAGGGTGACAAATCCCTCCCATCCAATTATCGTCCCATTGCAATTACTTCTACTCTTTCTAAAGTAATGGAGAAATCAATTAACCGCCAACTCTTAAACTACCTAGAAACCTTCCGTCTGATCAACGATCGCCAGTATGGATTCCGTCAGTGTCGATCCACTGGTGATATTCTGGCTTATGTTACCCATTTATGGACTAATTCAATGGAAAGGTTCGGTGAAACACAAGTAGTTGCTCTTGACATCTCAAAGGCTTTTGATCGTGTTTGGCATAAAGGTCTTCTAAACAAGCTTCCATCTTATGGTTTGCCAACTGTTTTTAGTAATTGGTTATCCAGTTTTCTCTCTGATCGCTCACTGAGGGTGATGGTAGATGGCTCCCTGTCTTCTAACTTCTCCACTAATGCCGGTGTCCCCCAAGGTTGAGTTCTTTCCCCCACTCTTTTCCTCTTGTATATCAATGACCTTCTTCCATTGACTGAAATCCTATCCATAGTTTTGCCGATGATAGCACATTGCATTCAACTTTCCATTTTGAGAAACCTTGTCCATCTCAATCAGCTTCAAGTTCTCGAAAATCTGCTGCCAATTCCTTAAATGCCGATCTTCAGGTAATTCTCCAGTGGGGCAAAGACAACTTAGTTGATTTCAACCCTTCTAAAACTCAATCTTGTCTTTTATCTCGCAAAAAGGATTCTTCTGCTCCTATGCTTATCTTTAGTGATACTCCGATTTCTAGGCAAAATGATATCTCTCTTTTGGGGATTACCCTGACTTCTAATCTCTCTTGGCACAAGCACATTACAAATATTGCTTCCTCTGCATCTAAAAAACTTGGTTTTCTCTTTCGCTCTCGGCGTTACTTTTCTCCCAAACAGCTGCTCACTCTGTATAAATCGCAAATCCGCCCTGCCATGGAATATTGTTCCCACATCTGGGGTGGTGCCCCCAAAACCTCTCTCAGGCTTCTTGATTCCATTCAGAAGAGGGCAGTTAGGTTAATTAATGATTCATCTCTAACAGAGTCTCTCCACTCGCTGTCTCATAGACGCACTGTTTCTGCTGCATACCTCTTCTACAGATACTTCCATGGGCACTGTTCTTCTGAATTGGCTTCTATAATTCCCGCTCTCTCTTTCAAAACAGTCCGAACACGTGCCGCCACCAGCCAACATCCATTTACTGTCCAACTTCAAACCCACAGAACCAACTTTTCATCTTCCTCATTTATTCATTCAACAGCCGTTTTCTGGAACAACCTTCCTTCATACGTATTTCCTGAAAATTACAATCTACAGAAGTTCAAGTCCAATATCAACAAATATCTTCTTTCGTCTTCTCAACCTCCAACCCAAGCACGGTACTAAGTACTATAGGTTATAATACCTCTCGTGTTTGGGGTTCACATAAAAAAAAAAAAAAAAAAAAACTGTTCCTCATTCATTTCACAAATATATGTGGTCTCAGTTCCAATCTCTTGATGTCCATTTCCACTTATGGTATGCCAAAAATCACATACTTTTCCTGACAGAATCCCAATTATCAGTTGCCCTAATTATTCAGAGTATGAATCCTTTTGCTTTAAAGGTTGTACCTGTGCATATATCCACTCCGATATTCCCTGTCAGAGACTTAGTAATTTGGAATCTGCTCTTTTCAGTCATCTCTGGCTCATAACACATAATCAGATTTACATGCAACCCACTTAGGTCTGTAATTTCTTTGTACTTTTTTCTTACTCCTCATTCTTTCTTCCATCTTATAACTCTAGTTATTGTAACATTTTATGTTATTGTAACAGTAATGGAAATAACCATTAGTGTAAGCTGTATGGCCATTATGTAAAATTAATATGTTACTACCATGAGATACAGCAGTCAGGCTGAGCCTTATGCAGTGAACACTACACCTAACATTGTCATATTTCATACATCTATAACACACAGAAATACACAAGTTTATGTTGCATATAAACATATACCAACTGTGTGGTACTACACTTAGGATGGTAGAAAATGAAAAAGACCTGGGAGTAATTGTCCAGTCAGATATGAAGTTTTCTGAGCAATGCAGACAGGCTGTAAGAGCAGGTCATAGGGTTTTTTCAATGATATACAGGAATTTTGAAAAATGAAAATGAAAAAATGAAAAAGACCTGGGAGTAATTGTGCAGTCAGATATGAAGTTTTCTGAGAAATGTAGACAGGTTGTAAGAGCAGGTCATGGGATTTTGTCAATGATATACAGGAATTTTGCTAGCAGGCTAAAGGAGGTGATTATCCATTTGTATAAGGCAATGGTCAGGCCACGCCTTGAGTACTGCATACAGGTCTGGTGGCCTCATTTTAGGAAGGATGTAGATTTACTTCAGCATGTACGGAGAAGGGCAACAAGATTGGTGAGGGGATGAAGGGATCCTCTTACCAAGAGAGGCTTAAGTTCTGCAAATTGCAGCGGCTAGAGATTAAGCACCTGTGGGGTGATATGATTGAGGTATATAAGGCCTTGAATGGGTTGAGCACACTGAATTCTGATGGGATTCTTCCACTTACTCAGGTTACAAACCTAAGGGGGCGTAAATTCAAATTGAGAAAAGACAGTTGTAGAATAGATGTGCGGAAATTTGCCTTTAGCCAGCAGGTGGTTATTTGCTGTAACAAACTTCCATCTGTGGAAGTTGATAGCTTAAATAAATTCAAGGAGGAACTGGACAAACATTTAGAGGGAATGGTTGTGTGAAATTGTTTCTTTTCTTTTGGCTGATGCTGCTTAAGCTTATATGCTTGCTTTCTTGCATCACATGCCTCTATTACTATTACTATAAAAATTTACATTGTATTCCATTACTATTGTTACTAACATTAATGTTACTAACATTAATCATTAGTGCAAGCTGCATGGCCACTATACATACAGTCAAACTTGGTTATAACGAGATCATGGCTGTAGTGAGAAAACCCCCATAATGATTTTGATTTATGCATATTCCCATACATTCGCTCACTGTTATAATGAGCATACTACACGGATATACTGAACAAATTTTGATAACTGTGCAAACATTCTTAATTTCTCAGATTGTCGAAAAAGCCCAGTTCTTGGAATAGACGAAAATGAAAAGCCCGACAGCTTTATGACCACCTGCATCCGATTAGAGGCCCATTTATGACCTTGTCGGCACCTCCATAGCCAGGTGGGCAGGAGCAGCAGTGTGTAGCACACGCTTCTGGATTAGACCGGCGTTTGAGCCCGTCGCCACCAAATACGGAGGATGCGAAAAGGTCAGGGAATGACCACCGCATATCCCGGAGCAATATGGCCTTAGTTGCTAATGCTCCTTAAAAAAAAAAAAAAAAAAACCAACCAAATGACCTTGTCCTTCGGGGGGACGGGGGCTATACAGTGGCACACTGGCATTCCACTTGTTGCATTACCCTATTTACAGATTGTCTTGTATTCACTGAACTATAAATTTATTTCGGGACTTCTAGGAATTTTGGAAATGGGACATCGAAGAACATTGTATGCATTTCAAGATGTCTAAGAATATTGTATGTATTTCGCTGCATTTCAATCGCTAAACAAATCCTTGAAAAGGCGAACTGATCGAAGGATCAGACGCCACCCAATCCCCCAATCGAACTGCCAATGTAGATTGGCCGTTTGATTGGGGGATAATTGAAATGCAATGATTCCCTGATCATTATTGGTCTTGTGGTCCTCTGTTGATATGGGACATAATGGTCAGTCTATTTTTGTTATTTTGGTTTTATTTTATTTTATTGTAGTTAGTCTAGTCTCTATTTGTGATATTTCACGTAATTCGGAACTGGCACCATACGGGGGGGGGCGCTAAATTCTTATGTAATTGGCTCTAAATTTTAAAATTGATTATTATTTTGAATTGGATTTTCTAAATTTATTTGGAGATTTTCTGCTACAGTTTTTAGTCTAATCTTTTTTTCTCCCTCCCTGTTGATTAATTATTATGTTTAATTTATTATTTTTCGCTCGACAGTTTTGCCATGCTACAGGCATTAATTTTGATTTAATATTTAATATCAGTTATATATATATATAGTCAGTTATGACAGATGCACCTAAAAGCAAAAAGCAGTATTAAAGTATATGTAAATATGTATGAATAGATAAATTAGATAAAATATGCATAGATGGAAGTGAAATTTACATATAGTGCATGACTAAAAGGGTAAGGATAACAGAAAAAGAAGTATAGGAGATATGTAAAAGGTGAAAAAATGTTAATATCCTAAAAGTTATGATGAATTAAGAAAATTAGGTACAGAATTGCAAAGCCAATAGGAGGTGAGTGAATAGTAAAGTAAAATTATTAATAATAAGGTAAAATATAATAAAAATAATATAAAATAAAACAAAACATGGTAGAGCTGTCATCAGTTATAGTGGAATATATTTAGATGAAAGTCGAATACAGGTAAGGCAAATATGCAGAATCTGATATCATCTAAAGTAAATATTGATACATGGTCAGGCATTTCATCAAGGGACTACGCCTGACCATCTATTAGGAACTGTGTTTCTATACTTGTCCATAGTAGTAGTAGAAGAAAGGCGAAATTTTGTGCTGAATTTGAATCAAAATCGTGACTCAGACCAGAACACAAAGCAAAAGGCTCAAGCTAATGGGAGTGCTGTGGTTCAGGGGAGAACTGAGGGGGGGGCAGTTGCCCTCTGAATCACAGCCTTTTAAAATACACTGCTTGTTTGATGTTTGTGGAGCAATCAGGTACAGGACATGATATTGCCAAGGGGAAAGTCTCTGTGTGCACGATGTAAGGAGTGTGAGGAAATCAAGCGACAACTCACCGTTGTTATGGGCCTATATAAGAACTTGAAGGACAGGGTGGATGCCATCCAAGAATCTAAATTGAGGGAACCATCAAGCTCTCGGCTGCCCACATCACAGCCAGAGCTTGCACTTGATCATCACGCAACCCAGCGGCAGCCCCCAAGGCAGAATGCACTGGTCCCACAGGAACTAGTAGTTGTCAGTGACTCTATTGTCAGGGAAACGGGGAATATACTGTGTAAAAAGAATAGATGGAACAGGACAGGTATGTCTGCCAGAGGCAAAGGTTGCTGATGTAGAGCAGATATCTTTTAAGGGCACAAAATGTGATACTGTTGTACACATTGGCACTAATGATATTAAGAGTAGGAGACTGGCAGGATTACTTAACAAGTACAGGTCACTGTTGAAAAAAAAGCCATGAATTAGGGTTGAAATTGAGAGTGTCTGCAATTCTGGGCAGACATGATAGGAGGGAGTATATGATGAGAACCTTGTCAATCAATTCGCCCCTGGAAAGATTGTGTAAGGCTCAAGGAGTAGAATTTTTTCCAGCCTGGTCTGTTCTTCTTAACAGGAGAGACTTCTTCTACAGGAATGGGATACGCTTAAATAGAAAGGGTGCAAGAATATTTGCTGATGCTATCGAGGCAGTGTTAGGTGGGTCGGAAAACTGCTAGATTGGGGGGATACAACGACTAATAGATTAACAGTAGCCACTGGCAGAGGTGAAAGTGATTCTTGCACTGCTTCTATTGGAATGAGCAGCAGCCTGGAAAATAAGATGCAGGATATTTCAGAGACTGCTGGGAATCATTGGGGTACATATAAACACATGAGTTGTGTTAGGGTAGCTAAGAAAAAGAACAGGTGCATATATATACTTGCGGGTACACCAATGCTAGGAGTTTAGTAAATAAATTTGATGAATTTGAGGTATTGCTCAAAACATAAAAGGCAAATATTGTGGGGATTTCAGAGACGTGGTGTCACATAGATATAAGGAATGCAGAGCTGGAATTTGGGGAGTACAATGTCTACAGAAAGGATAGACAGAAAAGGAAGGGAGGAGGGGTTATGCTATTTGTTAAGAAATACATAAAATCCAAGGAAGTGAAGCCAGTCGACATAGCTGGACAGTGCAGTGTCGAGTCAGTTTGGTGTGACATAAGCATTGGGAGATCAAAATTGAGAGTAGGAGTGTGCTATAGGCCTAATGACTCTGATGAGTATAATAAGAAACTGTACAGGGAAATAGAGTGGGCCATTAAATCAGAGAGTCTTATAATGGGGGATTTTAATTTCCCAGATATTGACTGGAATTTGTGAGCTGGTCACTCACACACTAGCAAGGCTTTTGTGGATTTATTGGATAATTTTTTCCTACATCAGCATTTTCAGGAGGCAACTAAAGAGAGTAATACTGTTGATCTGATTATCAGTAGTGATTCTTCATGTATTAAGAATCTGTAGATAAAGGAACCACTAGGTGGCAATGATTACAGTGTGCTGATGTGGGATTTACTCAAAGAGGTTACTACCATCCGGAGTAAAGGGAAGGGTTTTTACTTTCGTAAAGGTGACTATGGTGGTCTGATACTGTATTTAAATTCTATACAGTGGGACCAACTGATGATGTTAAAAACAGCAAATTCAAAATGGGAGGCATTCAAAGAATTAATCTTGGAAGCTACTAGGCTTTTCATACCAACTAAGAAATATTGTTCAAGGTTTAGGCCTGAGTGGATGTCAGATGAACTAATGAGATATGTGGCAGAGAATAAAAATTCATGGGATACATATAAATTAATGGGTGACATGGAAGCCTATGAGAGATATAAGCTGGTCTATAACCAAGTCACAAAGGGTAGGCAAAGTCAGATTATGAGAAATCTTTGGCAAAGGATACACAGAAAAACAGCAAAGTTTTCTTTACCTATGTAAACTCTAGAAGGAAAGGGATGAATCAGATTGGTCCTCTGGATATTGATAGTTCATCTCTTGATGATCCTGCTCAGGTGGCTAACAAACTAAATGAGTATTTTGCATCTACATTCACACATGGGGAGTTATTCAGGGGAGGGGGATGCCAGAGGTGAATTAAGCTCTGGCAGTGAGCTAGATGATTTTGTAATAACTGAGAGTAAAGTGGAGGAGAAATTGTTGAAGACAAACATAAAAAAGGCACCAGGGGTGGATGGGAACTATCCAGTTATATTAAAGAAGGTAGCAAAGGAAGTAAGAAAATCCTTAGCCATAATTATGAGAGCTTCCTTGAACTCAGCGGAGGTACCCATGGAATGGAGATGTGCAAATGTGACCCCAATTCACAAAGGAGAATCAAAGGGCAACACAAGTAATTATAGACCTGTCAGTTTAACTTCTGTTCCAGCGAAATTAATGGAGGCACTGGTAAAAGAAGCACTGCAGGATCATCTGGACAATACTTCAGTTATAGCTCGGAGACAGCATGGTTTTGTTAAGGGAAGGTCTTGCCTGACCAATTTGATTGGATACTATGATGTGGTCACAAAGGAACTGGATGCAGGGGAATAACTTTGATGTCATATATTTGGATCTTAGAAAGGGTTTTGATACTGTTGCGCAGGAAAGACAGCTGCACAAATTGGAGCAGTGTGACTTTGGGGGCAAATTGTTGCTATGGATAGAGGGATGGTTGAGTTGGAAAAGACGAAAGTTGTAATCAATGGACACTGTTCTTCGTGGACTAATATTATTAGTGGAGTCCCTCAGGGTTCAGTGTTGGGTCCATTGTTGTTTTCTGTATTTATAAATGATATTGATGATGGTATATTTGCTTAATGTCCAAGTCTGCAGACGATACGAAGGTTGGCAGGGTTGTTAAGGACACAAATGACAGTACGCTGCTGTAACAGGATCGAGAAAAGTTTAGCAGATGGGCTGAGAGGTGGCAAATGAAGTTTAACATTTACAAATTTTAAGTACTACATATGGGTAGCAGTAATCCCAGAGTAACATATCAACCCTGTGGTACTACACTGACAGTGGTGGAGAATGAAAAGGACCTGGGGTAATTGTGCAGGCAGATATGAAATTTTCTAAGCAGAGGAGATGGTCTGAAAGAGTAGCTCATGGTATCTTGTCAATGATATACAGGAAATTTTCTAGAAGGGATAAGGAGCTGATTATCCACTTGTATAAGTAGTAGTAGTAGTGGCATGCGATGCAAGAAAGCAAGTGTGTGAGCTTATGCAGCATCAGCCAAAAAAAAAAAAAAAAAACACACCATTCCCTTCAAATGCCTGTACAGTTCCTCCTTAAATTTATTTAACCTATCAACTTCCAAAAACATGGAACGACATGGAAGTTTGTTCCAGCAATTAACCACCCACTGACTAAAGGCAAATTTCTGCACATCAATTCTACATCTGTCTTTTCTTAATTTGAATTGATGCCCCCTTAGGTTCGTAATCTGAACAAGTGGAAGGAGCCCATCAGAATTCAGCGTTCTCAATCCATTCAAGGCCTTATACACCTCAATCAGATCACCGTGCAGGTGCCTATTCTCCAGCCACTGCAATTTGCAGAACGTAAGCCTCTCTTGGTAAGAGGATCCCTTCATTCCCCTCACCAATCTTGTTGCCCTTCTCTGTACACGCTCAAGCAAATCTACATCCTTCCTAAATTGAGGCCGCCAGACCTGTACTGAAGGCATGGCCTGACCATTGCCTTATACAGAGGGACAATCACCTCCTTTTCCCTGCTAGCAAAATTCCTATATATCATTGACAAAACCCCATGACCTGCCCTGGCAACCTGTCTGCATTGCTTCATATCTGACTGCACAATTACTCCCAGGTCTTTTTCATTTTCTACCACCTTAAGTGTAGTACCACACAGTTGGTAAGTTTCTCTGGGGTTACTTCTACGCATATGCAGTACTTTGCATTTGTCGAGGTTAAACTTCAGTTGCCACTTCTTAGCCCATCTGCCCAAATTATCTAGATCCTGTTGCAGTAGCACACTGCCATTACTGTCATTAACAACCCTGCCAACCTTTGTATCATCTGCAAACTTCGACACTAAGCCTGATATACCTTCAGCAATATCATTGATAAATATACAAAACTACAGAGCACCGAACACCAAACCCTGTGGGACTCCACTAATAACATTAGTCCATGAAGAGCAGCACCCATTAATTACCACTCTGTCTTCTCCCACTCAACCATCCTTTTATCCACTGTAGCAACTTACCCTTAATACCATTCTGCTCCAATTTGTACAATAGTCTTCCATGCAACAGTGTCAAAAGCTTTCCTGAAATCCAAATATATGATATAAAATTATTTTTTGCATCCAGTTCCTTTGTAACCACATCATAATACATAATATCCTATCAAATTTGTCAGACAAGACTTTCCCTTAACAAACCCATGCTGTCGCCTCCTCTGTAGCCAGGTGAGCAGGAGCAGCAGTGCGTAGCACACGCTTCTTGATTAGACCGGGGTTCAATCCCGTGACCACCAAATACGGAGGATGCGGAAAGGTCAGGGAATGTCCACCGCATATCCCTGGAGCAATATGGCCTTAGTTGCTAATGCTCCTAAAAACCAAATAACAAACAAACCATGCTGTGTCTGAATTATTGCTGCAGTCTTTTCTAGATGATTCCACAATGCATCTTTAACCAGTGACTCCATTATTTTACCAGGAACAGAAGTTAAACTAACTGGTCTGTAATTACTCGTGTCACCCTTTGTGAATTGGGGATACATTTGCACATCTCCACTCTATGGGGACCCCCCCCCCCCCCGAGTCCAAGGATGCTCTCATAATTATGGCTAAGGGTTTGCTTACTTCCTTTGATGCCTCCTTTAATATAACTGGATAGATCCCATCCACCCCAGGTACATTTCTTATGTTTAACTTCAAAAATTTCTCCCCCACTTTGCTCTTAGTTGTTACAAAATCATTAAGCACCCTGCTTCAATTTGATAACCTTCTGCCATTTTCAAACCTTAATAACTCCTCATGTGTGAATGTAGATGCAAAATACTCATTCAGTTTGCTTGCTATCTGAGCAGGATCATCAATAGTCGAACCATCGATGTCAAGTAGACCAATCAGATTCATACCCTTCCTTTTAGAGTTTATATAAGTAAAGAAATCCTTGCTGCTTTATTTAGCATCTTTTGCCAAAGATTTCTCGTAATCTGCCTTTGCCTGCCTAACCTCCTTTGTGACCTGATTACAGACTAGCTTATATCTGCCATGTTCTTCTGAGCCGCTTGATAATTTATATGCATCCCATGCATTTTTCTTCTCTGTCACGAGTCTCATTAATTCATTCGATAACCATTTAGTCCTAAACCTTGAACAATATTTCTTAATAGGTATGAAACTTTTAGTAGCATCAACGATTAATTCCTTGAATGCTTCCCACTTAGAATTTACTGTTGATAACATTGTCAGTTGATCCCACTGTACAGAATTTAAAAACTGTCTGAGACCACCGTACTCATCTTTATGGAAGCAAAAACCCTTTCCTTTATCCATGATGGTAATTATATCTTTAAGTAAATTCCACATCAATACACTGTTCACTGCCACCTAGTGGTTCCTTTATCTGCAAATTCTTAATACACGAATGCAATGCAATGGCATTGCATTCGTGTATAAGGCAATGATCAGACCACACCCTGAGTACTGTATAGGTCTGGCAGCCTAATTTTAAGAAATATGTAGAGCTGTTGGAGTGAGTGCAGAGAAGGGCAGTAAGATTAGTGATTGGAACGAAGGGTTGCTCTTACGAAGAAAGGCTTAAGTTTTGCAGATTACAGTGTCTGGAGACTGAGCACCTGTGAGGTGATCTGATTGAGGTGTATAAAGCCTTTAATGGTTTGAGCATGCTCAATGTTGATGGGATTCTTCCTCTTGCTCAGAATAATCACCTGAGAGGGCATAAATTCAAATTGAGGGAAGGCAGTTGTAGGATAGATCTGCGGAAGTTTGCCTTTAGCCAGCAGGTAGTTGATTGGTGGAACAGACTTCCATTTTTTTTTTTTTTTTTTTGTGGGAGTTGTTAGCCTAAATAAATTTAAGGCTGAGCTGGACAGGTATTTTAAATGAAAGGAGGAGTGAAATGGGAATGTTTTTTTTTGGCTGATGCTACATAAGCTTGCTTTCTTGCATTGTATGCCTCTACTAATACTAATGCTATCAGGAACTGTGTTTCTATACTTGTCCATATTAGTAGAAGAAAGGTGAAAGGCCAAAAAGCAAAAAAATGAAATTAGCACACTCTTATACAGTATGGACAAGGTAGTCCCAATGCAGTGTCAATTATTAAGGTAAAAATTAGGATCAAGTTTGAATAAAAAATAGTTAAGTGTTTTCAGGATGGTAAAAGGTGTTCTTAATAAAAATATGTAGAGTTTGGTGTAGGAATTTAGTGGAAATTAGATAATTTGAAACAAGCACATGGTATAAGGTGAGTTATTAAATCGAGGATAGGAAAGGGAAGTAAATAAAGATGAAAATAGCAATAGATGGAGTCATTTGCTTGGATGTAGTCCCCTGATGAAATACCTGAACGGGTATCAATATTTACTTTAACTGACATCAGATTCTGCATATTTGCCTTACCTGTATTCGACTCTAAATATCCCCCCCCCCCCATATCTGATGACATCTCTGCCATTTATTTTATTTGTATTGTATTTTACCTTATTATTAATTTTACTTTACTGTTCACTCACCTCCTATTGGCTTTGTAATTCTGCCCCTAATTTTCTTATTTCATCATAACTTTTAGGATATTAACATTCTTTCACCTTTTACATATCTACTATACTTCTTTTTCTACTATGCATACCCTTCTAGTCACTGGCACTATATGTAAATTTTACTTCTATCTATGCATACTTTATCTAATATATCTTTTCATACTATTACTATTATATATCGTCAGCCATTTTCAATCCACTGCAGGATGAAAGCCTCTCCAGCAACTTTCCAGTTTCTTCTGTTTTGTGCAATGGCCATCCATTTACTACCCACAAACTCATGAATTTCATCTATCCATCTCCGCTGTTGTCTTCCAGGTTTTCTTCTAACTCCTCTTGGGTATCATTCTATTATTTTCTTAGTCCATCTGTCATTATGTCTTCGAGCTGTGTTCTGCCCTGGACCATTTTACTTCTTTAGTTTTAATAAGAATGACCTTTACTTGAGTTTGCTGCCTAATTCATGTGTTTCTCTTCTTATCTAAAGTCTTATTCCCAATATAATTCATTCCATTCTTCACTGTGTAGTTCTCAGCTTCTCTTCCATTCTTTTGGTAAGTTCACAAGTTTCACTTTGATAAGTCATGGTGGGGAGTATACATTGGTTCATTATTTTACGTTTCAAGCAAACTGGGATATTGCTCTTCAGTATGTGACTATATTTCCTGAATGCTATCCATCCAAAATTTATTCTTCTCTTGACTTCCAGCCATTTATCATTATTACAGCTAATAACTTGTCCCAGATAAGTATATGACGCCACCTTTTCAATTACTTTTGTTTTTTCCTACTTTAGTTACTTTAGTCCAATTACTTTAGTCCATTACTTTAGTCCAAAATCCTTACTAACTGTGCATAACTGATTAAGATTTTCCTATAATTCTTTGGGATCATGGCTTATGACCACAGCATCTGGAAATCATAAATGGTTTAGGTGCTCTCCATTCACATTGACTCCTTTCTGCGACCAGTCTAATCTTCTGAAAGCTTCCTCAAGGGCAGCAGTAAACAGCTTCGAAGATATTATGTCTCCTTGTCGAACTCCTTTCTTGATTTTAAATTTCCTGTTGTCTTTGTCTACCCTAATAAAGGTGGTAGCATTCTCATATATTTTCTTCAAAATCATAATATATGTAGTATCTATGCCTTGTCTTTCCAGTGCCCAAAACATTGCCTTATGCTGTACGGAGTCAAATGCCTTTTCATAATCCACAAATGCCAGGCATAATGGTGTTTTATATTCATTTGCTTTCTCCCTTAGCTATGATATTACATGAAGGTGATCCATAGTTGAGAATCCTGTCCTAAAGTCAGCTTGCTCTTTCGGTTGATTCTCATCAAGTATTCTTTCTAATCTTTTAGTAATGACCCTTGTGAACAACTTGTAGATGTGGGATAACAAGCTAATTGGTCTATAATTTCCAATTTCTGATTTATCTCCTTTCTTATGCTGCAAAACTATTATTGCATTATTCCACTGCTTGGGTGTCACACCTTTTCTAATATACTTTGTGGAGAGCCTTGCCAGTTTTTGTGTTATGTCTCTTCCTCCCAATTTTAACAACTGTATGGTAACTTAATCTTCCCCTGAGATTTCTGATTCTTAATTTTCTTCAATGCATGTTCTGTCTCACCAGGTAGAATATTAGGTATGTCATATGTGTTGCTAATTTGTGTTCCATCTTTCCGACTGCTGGCATCATTCCCTCGCTCCTTGTATAATTCTCTATAGTAGTCTTCTGCTATTTGAATTATGACTTCTCTGCTGTTTATAAGTAAACATTGCTATTCTTCAGTTTCAATATCATTTGTCTTTCTGTATTACTGCTCATGGCTGCTGATTTAAGTCCTCTGTTTTCTCTTAATGCTTCTTCTACTTTTCTTGAGTTAAATCTTCTTATGTCCTCTCTGAGTCCCTTTCTAATGGCTTTGCATAACTCAGTATACTCAGTTTTCTCCTTGTCATTGTTTATCTTGCTCTTCATTTGTTGCTTCGGTTCATCATGACAAGTGTTTCTTGACTAATTTTTTCTTCTTTGGAATTCTTTTTCCCTATAGGTTTCTTTGGCTTTATCACTTTCAGAGAGTTGTAATATTCCTCGTTGATGTATTGGTCCTGAGCAGTCTGCAGAAGCTCAAACTTGTTCTTAAGTTCCAGTACATACTGCTTTTTCTCCTCTCCTGTTATCTCAAAGATCTTTGTATTATTTACTCGAGTCAGTTTTTTCATTTCCTACATCTGTATCATGTGGACATCTTACCATTCTGTGATCACTTCGAACATTTACCTTATTCAGGTTGGTATTCAAGATATATCTTCTGATAGTGAGGGTGAAGTCGATTTCATTAGTTGTTAATCCACTTGGACTCTTCCATGTCCTCTTTCTGTTCACCCTTTTCTTGAAAAAAGTGTTCATACTGACAATTCTTGGGATTCTGCAAATTCCACAAGTCTTTCACCAATTGCAAAATTTCCTATAGTTCCCCCTTTCAAGAGCACAAAGGGTGATATAGTTGTACACATTGGCACCAATGATATTAAGAGTAGGAGACTGGCCGAATTACTTAACAAGTACAGGTCACTGTTGAAAAAAAGCCGTGAATTTGGAGGGTTGAATTTGAAAGTGTCTGTAATTCTGCCCAGATACGATAGGAGGGAGTATATGATGAGAGCCCTGTCGGTTAATTCGGCCCTGGAAAGACTGTGCAAGGCTCAAGGGGTAGAATTTTTTTCAGCCTGGTCTGTACTTGTTAACAGGAGAGACTGCTTCTACAGGGATGGAATACACTTAAATAGAAAGGGTGCAAGAGTGTTTGCTGATGCTGTCGAGGCAGAGTTAGGTGGGTCGGAAAACTGCTAGTTCGAGGGGATACAAGGACTAATAGATTAACAGTAGCCACTGGCAGAGGTGGAAGTGATTCTTGCACTGCTTCTATTGAAATAAGCAGAAGCCTGAAAAACAAGATGCAGGATATTTCAGAGACTGCTGGGAATCATTGGGGTACAAGTAAACACATGGGTTGTGTTAGGGTGGCTAAGAGGAAGAGCAGGTGCATGTATACTTGCATGTACACCAATGCTAGGAGTTTGGTAAATAAATTTGATGAATGTGAGGTATTGCTCAACACATCAAAGGCAGATATTATTGGGATATCAGAGACGTGGTGTCACACAGATATAAGGAATGCGGAACTGGAATTTGGGGAATACAATGTGTATAGAAAGGATAGACAGGACAGGAGGGGAGGAGGGATTATGCTATTAGTTAAGAAACACATAAAGTCCAAGGAAGTGAAGCCAGTCGACATTGATGGACAGGGCAGTGTCGAGTCAGTTTGGTGTGACATAAGCATAGGGAAATCAAAATTGAGAGTAGGGGTGTGCTATAGGCCTAATGACTCTGATGAGTATAATAAGATATTGTACAGGGAAATAGAGTGGGCCAGTAAATCAGAGAGTCTTATAATGGGGGATTTTAATTTCCCAGATATTGACTGGAATTTGTGGGTTGGTCACTCGCACACTAGCAAGGCTTTTGTGGATTTATTGGATGATTGTTTTCTACATCAGCATGTTTGTGAGGCATCTAGAGGGAGTAATACTCTTGATTTGATTATCAGTAGTGATTCTTCATGCATTAAGAATCTGCAGGTAAATGAACCACTAGGTGGCAGTGATCACAGTGTGCTGAAGTGGGATTTACTCAAAGAGGTAACTACCATTATGGGTAAAGGGAAGGGTTATTGCTTTCGTAAAGGCAACTACGATGGACTGAAACAGTATTTAAATTCTATACAGTGAGACCAACTGATGATGTTACCAACAGCAAATTCAAAATGGGAAGCATTCAAAGAACTTATCTTGGAAGCTACTAGGCTTTATATACCAACTAAGAAATATTGTTCAAGGTTTAGGCCTGAGTGGATGTCAGATGAACTAGTGAGGCATATGGCAGAGGAGAAAAATGCATGGGATACTTACTAATTAACACATGACAGAAGCCTATGATAGATACAAGTTGATCTGTAACCAAATTACAAAGCAGGTTAGGCAGGCGAAGGCAGATTACGAGAAATCTTTGGCAAGGGATGCAAAGAAAAACAACAAAGAGTTCTTTACTTATGTAAACTCTAGAAGGAAGGGGATGAATCAGATTGGTCCACTAGATATCGATGGGTCAGCTGTTGATGATCCTGCTCAGGTAGCTAACAAACTAAATGAATATTTTGCATCGACATTCACACATGAGGAGTTATTCAGAGAGGGGAATGCCAGAGGTGTATTCAACTCTGGCAGTAAGCTAGAGAATCTTGTAATAACTGAGAGTAATAAGGGGAGGAGAAATTGTTGAAGATAAATACAAGGAAGGTACCTGGGGTGGATGGGATCTATCCAGTTTTATTAAAGGAGGCAACAAAGGAAGTAAGCAAACCCTTAGCAATAATTATGAGAACTTCCTTGGACTCAGGGGAAGTATCCATGGACTGGAGATGTGCAAATGTGACCCCAATTCCCAAAGGAGGATCAAAGGGCGACACAAGTAATTATAGACCTGTTAGTTTAACTTCTGTTCCAGGAAAATTAATGTAGGCACTGGTTAAAGAAGCACTGCAGGATCATCTAGACAAGACTTCAGTTATAGCTCAGACACAGCATGGTTTTGTTAAGGGGAAGTCTTGCCTGACCAATTTGATTGGATACTTTCACAAAAGAACTGGATGCAGGGAATAACTTTGATATTATATATTTGGATCTTAGAAAGACTTTTGATACTTCTGCACATGGAAGACTGCTGCACAAATTGGAGCAGTGTGGCATTGGAGGCAAATTCCTGCTATGGATAAAGGGGTGGTTGAGGGGGAGAAGACAGAGAGTGGTAATCAATGGACACTACTCATCGTGGACTAATGTTATTAGTGGAGTCCCTCAGGGTTCAGTATTAGGTCCATTATTGTTTTCTGTATTTATAAATGATATTGATGATGGTATATCAAGATTAATGTCCTAGTTTTCAGATGATACAAAGGTTGGCAGGGTTGTCAAGGACACTACTGACACTATGCTACTGCAACAGGATCTGAAAAGGTTGAGCAGATGGGCTGACAGGTGGTAAATGAAGTTTAACATTGACAAATGTAAAATACTACACATGGGAAACAGCAACCCCAGAGCAACGTATCAACTCTGTGGTACTAGAGTGACAGTGGTAGAGAATGAAAGGGACCTGGGGGTGGTTGTGCAGGCAGATATGAAGTTTTCTGAGCAGTGCAGACGTGCTGCAAGAGTAGCTCATGGTGTATTGTCGATGATATATAGGAATTTTTCTAGCAGGGATAAGGAGGTGATTATTCCCTTGTATAAGGCAATGGTCAGGCCACACCTAGAGTACTGTATACAGGCCTGGAGGCCTCATTTCAAGAAGGATGTAGAGCTGCTGGAACGAGTACAGAGAAGGGCAACAAGATTAGTGAATGGAACAAAGGAGTGCTCTTACGAAGAAAGGCTTAAGTTTTGCAAATTACAGTGTCTGGAAGCTAGGCACCAGCGAGGTGATCTGATAGAGGTGTATAAAGCCTTGAGTGGTTTGATCATGCTCAATGCTGATGAGATTCTTCCTCTTGCTCAGAATAATCACCTGAGATGGCATAAATTCAAATTGAGGGACAGGTGTATGATAGATGTGAGGAAATTTGCCTTTAGCCAGCGGGTGGTTGGTTGGTGGAACAGACTTCCATCCCTTGTCGTGGAAGTTGATAGCCTAAATAAGTTTAAGGCTCAGCTGGACAGGTATTTCGAACGAACAGAGGGGTGAAGTGGAAGTGGTTATTTTTTATTTATTTATTTATTTATTTTATTTTATTTTTTTGGCTGATGCTGCCTAAGCTTGCTTTCTTGCATCAAATGCCTCCACTAATGCTAATGCTTTCTGCGATGTTTTGTCTTTTTCCAACCTTAGCATTGAAGTCCCCCATAATAATAGTGTACTGGATTTTCTGCTCATCTAGAAGACTCTCAATTTCGATGTACATTTCTAGAACCTCTTCATCAACATGGCTCGATGTTGGTGCATAAATCATTATAACCTTTAGCTTGTACCTCTTAGAAATCTTGAGTATTAGTCTTGACATCATTGGTGACGTACTTTTGAATTCCAAAATGTTGTTTTTTAAATCTTTATGGACCAGAAACCCAACTCCACCTTCACTTCTTTCAATCTTTCCTTGGTGTACAGCAGATTTCCATTGATAAACTTATAAGTGATTAATTTCTTTTTCTTGTTTCAGCCAAACTGATGATATGCCAATTCTCATTTTCTAATTCCTTGTCCAGCTCTAATATCCTGTCTTCACCGATGAGCGATCTTACGTTGTAACAAGCCACGCTCAGTTTCCGTGCATGTCAGCCTGGTCGTACCCAAAGATTCTTAGCACCCTCTGCTTCCACTCAGATCCTCTCGCTGCCGTAAGCGGGGGAGTGAAATCCACTGGGGACTGAGGGCCATTTGTTTTGTCGTGCTGCTATATGCTGGAGGGTTTGGTCTTTTCCTCTTCACGGTGACTAGGCGTCTTGAAGAGAACCACTCTAGACATTCGTTGCCACCTAAGTGACGTAACAGGGCTTACCATTGAGAAGATGTGCATGAGTGGATTTTAGGGAGGCATGCCAACCAGACTTCTCCTAAATCTTCTGTAATAGAAAGATATTGGATCCGTTGGTGTTTTAGACTGTGTCTGATAACACACAGAATACCTGTTCACTCTAAGCCCCTACTATTATATATATAATATATTAATAATATAAAGTAATATAAAATATACTATTATAATAATATTACTATGAACAAAATTACAATTCATAATTCAAATTATATATACTTATATAATAATTTTATTCTTTATATAGAGGTACTAAATAGACATTAATTACAGATCACGACAAAATTAAAAAGATACCATACAATGGATACCATAGACCTTTTTATAATGAAATAAATATATAAATTTTTAAAAAAAATAAGTTTTTAGTAACTTGAATCCAAATTACATGGCACTCCTAGAATGTCATTGCAACACCCTAAGGTGCCTTGGCACCGCTGTTGAAAACCCCTGGGTTAACAAAATAAAAATAAATTTACGCTTATATATATAGCTAAATTAATACTGTAAGGTACATACTACTAATTGATATTTTTGTTCACTTACATTTCGTCCCACAGTACATCCAGGTGGTGCCTAGATGCACTGTGGAACGAAAACAAGCCGGTGGCAGCAGTGTCTTGCTTTGGGCGATGTTCTACTGGGATACCCTGGGTCCAGTCATCCATGTGCCAGGCACTCCGACGTCTACCACCTACCTAAACATCATTGCTGACCAGGTACACCCTTTCGTGGCAATGGTCTTCCCCTCTGGCAGTGCTGTCTTTCAGCAGGATAATGCACCATGCCACACCACCCATATTGTTCGAGACTGGTTCGCGGAACATGAGGAAAATTCCCCAGACATCAGTCCCATCGAGCATCTGTTGTTTGTGTTGGAACAGCAACTCCGATCTGTGGCGTCTCAACCACGGACCTTACTGGAGTTAAAGGATCTGCTGGTTATGTGTTGATACCAGATGCCACAAGACACATTTATAAATCTTGTTGCATCCATACCGGGCTAGCTGGGTGGGTAAAGTGCCTGCCTGGCAACCCAAAAGTCGCAGGTTTGAATCCCGCCTCGGGCTCGGATCAAAGTACTGCAAAAACCTTGGGGAGGTGCATTATGGACACAGAAGCCGATGTGCCAACAACTACCAAAAAAAAAAACATCCATGCCTCGCAAGGTATGAGCTGTTTTGGCTCATTTGTATATATATTATATATAACCCATGTTTGTCCATATTTTATAATTGTCCAATCCTTTAAATTTATTCAACATACCCACTTCAATAACACTAGATGGAGTTTATTCTCACACTCCATTACTCTGGTTAATGGCAAATTTTCACACATCTATCTTGTAGCTATCCTGTTTTTTTTTTTTTTTTTTTTTTTTTTCAGTTTAAATTCATATCCCCTTATGTAAATGCATCCAAGGAAGCAAGGTAGTCATCAGCATTTTTTTTACTCAATCCATTTAAATGCTTCAGCTAGGCCTCCCTGCAGATACCTAGTTTCCAGACACTGCAATTTACAGAACCCAAGTCTTTCTTGGCAAGAATACTCTTTTGTTCCCAGACTAATCTTATTTTTCTTCTCTGCACCCTTTCCAACAGATCTATGTGCTTCATAAAATTGGATTTCCAAATGAGTATGCAGTATTCAAAATGTGACCTAGCCATTGCCTCGTACAACAGGATAATCACTTCTTTGCCCTTATTAGCAAAGTTCCTGTATATTATGGACACAATTACCCTGCTCAGTAAATTTCATGTTGTGCTGTCAATTAGCCGTTTGATTTTTATTATTATCAGCTACCTTGAGTTTGGTATTGCCAAAATGGTATATTATTCTGGGATTAATACTATTCAAATGCAACACCTTTCATTTATCAATATTAAACTTCAGTTGCCACTTTTCAGCCCATACAGGTCTTGTTGAAGTAGCATACCCTGATTACTGTCATTAATCTCCCCTGCCCATATTTGTGTCATCAACAAATTTAGACATTAAACTTGATATGCCTACATCAATATCTTTAATGAATATTATAAACTGAAGGGCCCAGTGTCAAACCCTTTGGAACTCTGTGAATGATGTTATTCCAAAGAACAGTGAACGTTTATAACCACTCTCTGTATACGTTATCCTTGAGGTAATCTGTCCTTAATGCTACAGTAGTCTAGTTTGTCTCAGTGATTCATGTGTAATAGTAGTATGAGAAGCTTTAGTGCAATCTAAATACATAATGTCAAAATTAATTTTTACATTCTCTTCCTTTGTGACTACTTCATAGCTAATCATGCAGACAAAATCATCTTGTAACAAATACATTCTGTGATTGCTGAATAATTGCATTCCTGTTAAGATGATCCTACATTACTTCTTTATATGCTGATTCCATTATTTTCCCTGGAATAGAAGCCAAGCTTATAGGTCTGTACTTCACCCTTTGTACAGATAAAATATTTTTACATATGAAAAACGTGTGCACACGCACTCTCTCTCTCTCTCTCTCTCTCTCTCTCTCCCTCCCTCCCTCCCTCTCCCCCCCCCCGAATGCTACTGTCTTTTTTATGTATAAGCCAACAGTGGCAAAAGGTGAGAACATTTTAATTTTCTAAGAAAAAACTTTCTCCAGAAGAGAAAAACTATTGGTTGTGGGAGCCCTCTATAAATATCTCTTATAAAAGGCTGAAATTCCTTATGCTTATACTTTTTAAAAAAAAAGGATTGTGCTTGAAGCTGAATGCTGAAATTGTTTACAGTCAGATAATTATTATTATTTTTATTTTTTATTTTTTTTTCAGTATTTCTAAACTGTTTTTATTAAGGTTTGTGTATTTGTAAATGTGTTATTCATATGTGATGCAACACATCCATTAGCACTCAAAATGTTAACAGTGTTTGCATCAAAATATTAAGGACACACATTCTACATTTTGTCTGTTTGCTTGGTATCGAGATTTCTCAAGTTTTTAACACTAATTATTGTGAATTTCTGCTGCCAGATGGGCAGTGTGATTTAAAATCATCCAAGTGTTAAAAAAAAAACAATGGGGGGGGGTAAAATAGCCTGTTTTTCATTATGAGGTTTATAGCTTCATCATATACCTACTCATGATTTTCAGAAAAGTAGGATTATTTATTTTATTGTATTAATATTTTATTATATTATTTTTTTTGTTTTTCAGATTGTTAACATGATCTTTTCAGCTATAACCAAACAACATGAGGTAAATTTTTTCCCTCTTTCCTCTAATTGGTTGAAAACACTATTATTCATTAGATTATAAATATTATTATCTAATCTTTGTTCTCAGATAATATTACTACAATATAAAATAATGTTAAAAAATATTATTTTTTAATATTCTGGCATCTATTTTTAGTATTTTTGATTATTATTAGATTCCTTTATTTACAATAGCACAGAAATTGTCTGATAATGACAAATTGTAATTCAGTATTTTGTGCAATTAAATATTTAACTATTATACAATTTATCACAGGTGAGTAGTAATATTTGTTAAATGTTGTTATAAAAGATGATTACAAAGCAAAATTAGAAATTCAGATTTGTTTATATTTCAATAATGGTGGATTAGGAATATACACTACAGGTGCTATTATTGCACAATTTAACCCCTAGGGGATAATGTCAGCACCCAGAAATCTTAGTTATTGTCTGAATCATTATGTTCTGATGCCTGTTTCTTTCATAGGATGTGGAACTTGTATATACTCATTTCTGGATCCTCTCAGTATCCTGGATATATTTTGTACATTACTGATGAACTCATTTGTTTACAGAAATATGGATCTCTCTTAAGATTATACATGGGGTCCGTGGTATAGATATGAAGTTCAGGGCTATTTACTTGAGAAATATCAGTTTATTTCTCTCTCTCTGATTGTTCGGGAGGAAACAGCAAGGAAGCAGTTTTCTCCAAAGTTTTGTGATTAATGAATATTTGCACATTTCCTATAAATAGAAGGTAGTAGTTTTGTTTTGTGATGAAAAATTTTATGGAAAGAACATCACTGTACATTGTGATGTTTACAGTCTAACCTTGATATTACATGCCATTATAACACTATGACAACAAGTTGAATGATTTTTTTTTTTTTTTTTTTTTTTCCAGCTTAGACCAATGATTCTCCTACTTTTTTAGCTGACAGCACCCTAAAATTATGCACACTGATTCATGCGCTCTTTTACACAGGGCCCTATCTTGGGCAGGATGATATAGGCACCAATTTTACAAACACGCTTAAAACCATTCTTAAAATCTCTTTATAGAGAAAATTTATATATCTAATATTACCATCCTTTCTATCAGGAAACAGAAATCAATCCTGTGCTTCTTTTTTCTTTCCTATGATAAATATATCCATGGTGATTGGATCCAACAAAACGAACACAGAAAAGCAAAATGTCATAAAAAAAAAAGTCAAATATTATATAGCAATATTACTAAATAAACAAACACACCTATTAATGCTTGTTATTGTGTAAAAAACACAGAGCACTGTTTTAAAAACTGACACAAAAACCGACTTCAAGAAAGTTTATTAAGTAAGAGAATTATGAGGTTTCTATTGAATTGCTTTTACGGTAGAATGCCAATTAACCAGATGACCAGTTATCCAAAAAGAAAAGCTAGGCAGGGGAATTCCATGAAGTTTGTATCTCAACTCAGGCAACTTTCCCAGGTCCTCATGGGCAGCACAATGGGGAGGATGACAATTCTACCAATGTGGAAAAGACCTGAGTTTGAGTCCTGTCGGTGACATGAGAAATTTTAATGAGCCTTTTGCACAACATGGCTCAGTTAGTAGATCTCAGGTGAGGATAGCATAGGTTTTTCCTGCCAAAAACTTGGATTTTTCATCCAGCAAATGGAAAATCAACCGCAGAACACTCAATTTTCAGATGATATATGTGAAGCAATACGGCCTTAGCTACTGATATCCCTAAAAACCCTAATACAACTTTCCCAGAATGGAAATTTCTGGGAAAGTACATAGTTCCCTCTATTGATTATTAAAATAAGTATATGAATTTATTGAATCCATCAAAAATATATTTTTTTTTTCAAAAGGTTTGTGGCACCTATCAAAAACATATATGGAACCCTACAATGCCACAGCACTCAGTTTTCAAACTGCTGGCCTAGCAGCTGTGTTTGAAAACTGAGTGTTTTCAAACTGAAAACACTCAGTTTTCAAATTGCTGTGCAGCCGTGCGCCGCGACCCATGGAATGCAGAAAGGGGAATCCTGGTGGTTGAGGGGCCCAGCCTTAATACACCGCTTTGGCCCCTGCTTTGACAAGACGGGTGGTCCCGCACCGGCCCGACTGGGATCAATCGGCGGGTGGTATTTTACTGCTAGGGTCAACTGTGTTCCAATAAGTCTCCCTCCCTTTGGTCCTGGGATGGGATAAAGACTTATTGGTAACGTGGGTATGGTGTTCTAAGCGAACTCGGCGTCCCATTCGTGTACGCAGTACCTGCTAGTTCACGAGTGGGCGTCCCCTCGTAGGGCTCCGTGGTGGGTGAGGTACTTAGGCATCAGACACTTTTTCTTTACTCTTATGAGTAATTTAAATCCTTCTTCTGGGGCCCCAACAAGGCCCCTACCTAACCTATCAGATGAGAATGACACCAGTTCTGCCAAAAGAGCCAGAACTGAGGATAAACCACCATCTATAACACCACTTTTCCTCATACTCCATTCTACCGGAGAGCAGTCAATTGGGAAGATGTCACCCTTCATCCAGAAAGGATTAGAAGGGTTGGCAGGATCACCAAAATCAGTAAAACGGCTGCATTCTGGCAATCTTTTACTCGAAGTTTTAAATACAAAGCAAGCAGAAAGAATATTAAACGCGACATCCATAGGGGGAATACCAATCAATGTAACACCCCACAAAACTTTGAACTCTTCACACGGTGTCATTTCAGAGTGGGATCTTCTTCGTGTCTCTGAAGAAGAGATCTTCTCTGAACTAAAAGACAAAGGAGTGACAGCTGTCAAGAGAATATCAATGCGGAAGGAAGGGAATCTCGTCCCTACCCGAGTTCTCATCCTAACATTTAACACCCCACGGCCTCCTAGTTCCATCCAAGGCAGGGTATTTAAACTGCCCAGTGAGGATCTATATTCCAAACCCACTGAGGTGTTTTAAATGCCAAAAATACGGCCACTCACAAACGGCTTGTTGTGGTAACCCTGCCTGTGCTCGATGTGGTGCGAAAGACCACGAGAGCAAGGAATGTTCAGCTTCTAAACCGATCCGTGTAAATTGCCAACAAGATCATCCTGCCTACTCCAGAGCATGCCAATCCAAAAATTGAAAACGGAGCTGAATATCTCCTACCCAGAGGCTAGAAAACGCATTCAACCAATAAATAGTGGGAAGCCTTCATATGCTCAGAAGGTTTTTGCAAAGTGCACTATCGGTACACAAACTGAGATGACTGTACCACTAAGAGAGTCATTCACACCGATTGCCTGCTATTTATTGAGTTCACAAAAGCCCACTAAAAAAACGCAGTCAGCTGCCACTCCTATATCCATACCTCCTAACGCTCCACCACTACCAAAACCAAGTGGTAAAGAGCCAACAGTAATAACAGAAACAATGGATGTCCAGGAGAAGGAGGTACCGGATGAATCAGTCTTGGAACTCTTTGCGGAAGAAGAAATGGACACGGGACAGCGTCCATTCTTCCCCAAAAAAGATAAATCCAAGACTGACAAAATAAAGCCCTCAGCATCTCGGAAGCCGCCTGATGGACCCACCAAGCCAAAATAATGGCTAAACTCCTACAATGGAATTGTCGTGGATTCCGGCGAAATACTGATGACATCAAGGCCCTCCTGCAAAAGCATGAGCCAGTTTGCTTTTGCTTGCAGGAGACTTATCTAAAAGCAAATGATGATCCCATGATGTATAACATCACAGTCTTTCGTAAGGATAGAATTGCGGATGGTCCTGCTCATGGAGGAGTAGCTATCCTTGTGGGTAATCATACCCCAGTTCAGCCCTTGCTAATTACAACCAGCATAGAGGCTGTTGCAATTCGCCTTACAGTGGGATTTTTATTAACGGTCTGCTCTATTTATTTGCCACCTGGGACTGACATCTCCCAGGAAGACCTTGATGATCTGGTAACGCAGTTGCCTCCCCCTTTATTACGTCTCGGGGATTTTAATGGACATAACACCCTGTGGGGTAGTGCTAACATCAACGGAAGGGGACGAGTCATAGAGAGTATGTTAAATGACAATGACCTTTCCCTTCTGAACATTGGAACAAATACCTTCTTCCACATGCCTACCCGTACCTTTTCTGCCATTGATCTTTCTATCTGCTCTCCTTCTCTACTCCCCTCACTCACTTGGGAAGTGGAGGAGAATCCATACGGAAGTGATCACTTCTCTGTGATAACCTTGTTACACAGTGGGAGCCCATGGCTCCCACTGTGTCTTCCCTTCAGGTTACCACGGTGGAAGGTTGATCAGGCTGACTGGACTGCCTTCAATTTTGACCTCTGTACGGTCAGTCATGAGCCAATCAATGATGCAATAATGTACATCACAGAAATTATCGTCCAAGCAGCTGTGAATACTTTTCCAAAAACATCTACCCAGTTTCCACCATTTCCCAAACCTTGGTGGAATTCCCAATGCACAGCAGCAAAAAAGGCTCAAAACAAAGCTTGGGGGATATTCCGCCGATATCCTACCACGACCAACCTTATAGCCTTTAAATATGCATGAGCCAAAGCACGCTATATCCGCCGTCAGAGTCAAGGAATCGTGGATCCGTTTTACATCATCTATTAACCAGTCTACCAACTCTAAGGTAGTCTGGGATAAAATCCGGAAAATGAAGGGAAAATATACATCCCACCCTTCTTCAATCCTAGATTATAATGGATGCACTATTGCAGATCCAACTGCAATAGCCAATTCTCTTGGGGAAACATTCTCTAACATCTCTGCAACATCTTCGTATTCCCCAGAGTTCCTGGTCCTGAAATATAAACTGGAAAAACAAGCACTTCATTTTAAGTCTAAGAACATCTATCCCTACAACGGGACATTCACTATGCAGGAACTGAAAAGAGCCCTCGCTCTTTCCAGAGCAAGTGCTGTTGGACCAGATGGCATCCATTATGAAATGATTAAACACCTTTCACCAAAATCTATGGATTATCTGCTCTTTCTATATAACAATCTTTATTTCAGGGCAGTTTCCGGATTCCTGGTGCAAGGCAATCGTTCTTGCCTTTGCTAAGCCAGGAAAGGATCCAAAATTCACTACCAATTATTGTCCTATTGCTCTGACTAGCTGTCTGTGCAAAATCCTGGAGAGAATGGTTAATTCTCGTTTAATGTGGTACTTAGAATCAAATGACCTTCTCGCCAACATTCAGTGTGGCTTCCGAAGGAACCGGTCCACTTTGGACCATCTTATTAGACTGTAAACATCCATCCGGGATGCTTTCCTAAAACGCGAACACTTGGTGTCGGTGTTCTTTGATATGGAGAAAGCATATGACACAACTTGGAGATTTGGCATCTTAAAAGATCTGCATAGCCTTGGTCTTAGGGGGCAACTCCCCATTTTTATTAAAAACTTTTTAGCCAATCGATCTTTCCAAGTTCGTGTGGGATCCTCACTCTCTCGTCCCTTCAGCCAAGAGGAGGGAGTACCACAAGGATCAGTATTAAGTGTCACGCTTTTTGCCATCAAAGTAAATTCCATCACAGAATAACTTCCTCCAACTGTAAACAGTGCCCTCTATGTTGATGACTTTAGCATACTTTGTCAGTCATGCAACATGAGGGTTATTGAAAGACAACTGCAGAAATCCATTGATCGCCTCAACTCCTGGGTACTTGCAAATGGATTCAGGTTCTCGCCGGAGAAGACCATTTGCGTACACTTTTGTCGTAAGCATAATCTTCATCCTGAACCTGAATTAAGGCTGGGATAAAATGCTATTCCAGTAGCAGCGGACACAAAATTCTTGGGACTCAGATTTGACAAAAAGCTGACCTTTCTGGATCATATCCGTCAGCTCCGCACAAAGTGCACAAGAGGCCTTAATATTCTCTGCTCACTCTCCTCTACATCATGGGGCGCAGACCGATGCACCCTTCTATGGCTTTATCGTGCACTTGTGCGATCCAAATTAGATTATGGGTCCCAGGTATATTCTTCAGCCAGAGACAGTGCCCTTCGATGGCTGGACCCTGTCCATCATCAGGCTCTCCGTATTGCTACTGGAGCATATAGATCATCTCCTGTCCAGAGTTTATACGTCGAAGCAAACGAACCACCGTTATCGCTTCGACGTAAGCAGCCGTCTTTAAAGTTGTTGTTGTTGTTATTTGGTTTTTAGGAGCATTAGCAACTAAGGCCATATTGCTCCGGTGCGGTGGTCATTCCCTGACCTTTCCGCATCCTCCGTATTTGGTGGTGACGGGCTCGAACCCCGGTCTAATCAAGATGCGTGTGCTACGCACTGCTGCTCCTTCCCACCTGGCTACGGAGGCGCCTGTCTTTAAAGTACGCTTTAAAACTGAAATCCCTGCCAGACCATCCAACGTGGCCATCCGTTTTTGAGCCACAATGGGAAAATTTGTACAATACCCGTAAGACTGCCAATCGTCCTTTTGGTATTCGTCTCCAAGGGCTACTCAAAGAACTTAATATCAAGGTAGACAAGGTTGCCCAAACACCAAAGCAACCCCTTCCACCCTGGCATGCTCATGTCCCGGCATGTGACTTATCCCTTAGAAATGGGGGAAAGTCGGACACTCCATCATCCGTCTACCTGCAGCTTTATTAAAGCACACCGAGCTGAACATTCTGACCGCGCCAGTTTACACAGACGGTTCGAAGTCGGAAACATACATGGGATCTGCTGCGGTCTTTACAGACAGCACTACATCGGAGCAGATTCCCTCTGAATGCAGCTTATTTACTTCAGAGCTGCACGCTATAGAGTTAGCCTTGGATCACATCAGTAAATGCCAATACCAACGGTTCATTTTATATTCTGGCTCTCTCAGCGTGTTACTGGCTTTAATAACTGTGAGATATAATTCGCATCCAGTTCTGTCTAGTATTCAGCAGAAGATTCACTTTCTCTATGAACGTGAATATGATATCCTCTTCTGCTGGATTCCCAGCCACATTGGGATTATGGGAAACGATTTGACTGACACCGCAGCCAAATCAGCAATTCCCAGTAATAATCGCTGCCCGTCAGTCTACATACAGACTACAGGCAAATAATACACGAGAAAGTACACTCCCAATGGCAGGATTCGTGGAATAGACAGACTGCGAGTAAATTATATCATATAAAGCCTGTAATTGAACCGTGGCAGTCTAGTCTGCGCAGGAATCGTAAGGAGGAAGTTGTTCTTGCCCAGACCCGCATAGGACATAGTCATTTGACACATTCTTTTTTGCTGAGGACTGATGACCCTCCTATGTGTGAGTCTTGTGGCACGATTTTATCAATTAGACACATTTTAATTGATTGTCCAGATTTTAGTAATATCCGTTTTACTGCTTTTAATCATCTGACTGAGCCTTATACACTCAGTCAGATTTTATCTGACAATGACCATGTGTCTGCTATTTTTAGCTTTTTGAAATCAGTAAACCATTTTACTCATATTTAAAATATCTACTTTGTTATTGTTACTTGTTTACTGATATTTGTCTTTTACCGTTTATACTTGTTTTTTTATACTTTGACTTGGTGGCCTAATTCTTTAGGCCACTGAAAAAAAAAAAAAAAAAAAAAAAGAATTTTATTTTTTAATGACCAGGTTTTGGCACATTATAGCCTTAGTTGCTAATATGCCAATAAAACCCAACAACAAACAAACTATTATTTATGACAGTCTGACATACTTTTGGCAGTCCAACCTACAACTTTTTTTTATTATATTTCAGCAAACAGTACACATAGAACACCATTACAGGAAAAATAAGAATAACATTTACACATGTAAAAATCATTTAAAAAATAAAATTTCAATATCAATAATTAGTCAATTAATGATATTGCAGTGTTTTTTTTTTTTTTAATTCTCTCAAAAAAAACACAAATTAATGACAGTCTGAATTGCACTTACTGTGGTATTCTTCCCAGAGTAGTCAAGTGCTATAAAACCAGGGTCTAGTATATTTTTGGATATTTTAGGATTTTTTTTTTTCTCCTTCTTTTCATCCTTAAAAATTGTTGATAATAGGGAAAATAGCACCCAAGTGATGAATACTGTAACAAACTGAGAAACCAAGTACAAAGACCATTATATTAAAAGTGAAGAAAAAAAATTGTAGTGAGATAATTACTTCAGTAATATACTTAGTGAGGATGGATTATGAAAGTAATTATAATACATAATAGTGTAAATATATAATTATAATAGTGCTCATTATATTATAGTTATAATATAATGAGCAGCATTGCTTGCTTTGTATATGATTGGGAGTTGATTGGAAATCCTATTTGTTTTTATGTCAATAAAAACTTGCATATAAGACCCTTGTCCAGATACATAATTCCCTATTATGTTATCCTTTCGAAGAGAAAATCAGTTTCAAATTATGGCACCATTTCTACTGGTGTAAACTACCTGTCTGAGTTAATTTTATTGGTAAAACAAGCAGACCTGTTTTAATGATAAGAAAGAAATATGTGGCAAAATTTATTAGATTTGGTCACTATTTATTACTGTATTCAAAAGTCTTGATTAGCATAGCTATTTAAAATGTCATTACAATTCTGATCACAGGACTGTCTAGATTTTAGTAGAACTGGAAATAAATGTCATATTGATCTCCTCATGGCATTTTTGTTTATTCTGTAATCACCTTTATATAAAAATTCTCAACTTCTCCCAATTGATCATTTTTTATTAAAAAAAATTATGATTTATTGTTTAGATGAAAATTATAATTTCATTTGTTCGTTTGTTAGATTAGTGGACCATTCTTTAAATTGCTCTCAATGCTTGTGGAGTTTGTGGGTGGCCCTCCTGGTATGCCTTCTTTTACTAATTTGGTTCTTCAGAGGATTTGGGAAGTGAGTGTAATTTAAAAAAAAAAAGAAAACTTAAATTTAATAATTTTTAATAATAATTTTTTAAAAAACAATGTGAATACTACATAAGAAAAATATTCGTAAAGATGATAAAGTAATAACTTTCATGTGGCCCAGCTTAAAACATTGTTTTAATTTTGGTATTTTATATATTTTTTATCTAGTATAGTTGATTTTATGGATTATTGCAACTTGATTTGTACTACTGGCAGTTCACAAGAAATTACCTAATTTACCTTAAATGGTATTGGGAAACAAATATGATAAAAAGAAAAAGGAAATATGATGGAAATGTTTGTATTTTAAACAAAATTGAATGCAAAGGGTTCATATTGATTAGAACAGGAATACTATTTTTTTAAACAAACTTTTTTACACATTAATTTTTCAAATAAAAAAATTAATGCATTAAACATTAACAACATCAGATAAAGACTATCATCAGAAACACTGTCCTTTCCAAATCATATTGTTTATGTGTCAATTCAGACATTCTTCATTCCTATGTAGTTGTGGTGAGCAACCTTTTGGCACAAGGACTAATTCAGGAGGGGAAAAAATATTTCCAGGCCGCATCATAAATGATCTATATTTTTTATTTATTTATTAATGACCTCACAAACTGACCAATGCTGTCAAACATGGCAAATACCTGTATTGGAGTAACCACGTATTATTATATGTGAAATAAAATGTAATTGATGAAAATATTGAAAGTGCTTACATTTATTGCCATTTTATTGTTTTCGAGACCCAAACCAAAGCAACAAAACAAAATACTTCAATAAGAGATGAAACTTTTGTTTGATTGATGTTTTTGTATATTAAAAGCATTAGTTGTATTATCAGTAATAAAAAATATTACTAAACAGTAAAATTGTTTGTTAATATTTTTATAGGTATATAATAATTACTTGTTCAACTAATATATATATATTTTTTTTCTCTTATTCCTGAAATTATCACGGGTTGCATGCAGCTCTAGAATATAAAAATATTTTAGGCCAGAATTAGAAAATTTAATAAGAGGATCGAGGCAACTTTCTGCCTTTGTAAAATTTTCATTTCTTCTTTACTTTTCTCTTATTTTTCTTCATGCATTATCTAACAGTAATAATGCCGTCATTTTTCTGTTTGAATTTTACTTCTTTTACAAACTGGTTGTGAAAAAATTCTGAATTGTATCATTAAATTCTTGTTTACAGACAGTTTCCCTTTCCTCATAAATAAAATACATATACTAAAAAAAACAGTCTTAATGTATGTAGAGAGTGAATTAGGGAGATTTTATTGTATTCAGGCAGCAACTTTGGAAAAAAGATAGTTATTCCTTAGAAAACAGTATGGTTTATTGACAAAAAAAAAAGGAATGTGGATAACTCCCATGAAATCGAGAATGAATTTTAAAAAAATCAAACTATTAGCATTATACTGCATAGACCATTTTTTTATGGTTCTTCCATGCTGAGTTAAGTATACTCACTCAGTTCCTCTTTTAGTTTTTTATCAGATGAAAATATGACTTTTACAATTTATAATATTAAATGTATATAGAATATTAAGGATAATATAAAGAATTATTAGAAAAAGTAAATCAATCCAATAATAATACCATCAGGGACCTAAGAAAATGCAAAAAAAAAAAAAAAAAAAAATTCAGCTCAGGGTCCTACTATAGGAACGGGTTTGTGATCCCGGGCATACCCGAGCCACAACTTATATCTTGTAATGTCTTTAAACTGTCCTACACTCTTTATTTTTATTTCTCTGAAATTATTAGGGCAATCCGAGGACGTAGGAGAAACTATTTCTTATCTGTACCACTATTTTTCGCCTTTGTGGAGTTCAGTTTCTATTATTCCTACTCCTTTAGTTTTTCTTCTTACTATCTGTATGTTTCTCTATGCGTTTAATTTAATTATTTATTTATTTTTACCGTATCCATCACATAGGGGGCACCACATATTATTTTGACGACTATTACATTATGTCCTAGATACGGTCAATATGTAGTATGTATTATATATTTAATCTTATTTTAATCATTAAATAACGTTCTCTGTCGGGTCAACGATGATTAATTTATGCTTACATTTATATTTTACTTATATTTCTTACTTTTGATTCTAATATTTCTAAATTTTCTTAACTTTTATCATCATTTGATTTATTTATATTTGGCCTATACTGGTTTATATTTGGTTTAGATTTAAATTACTTAGCCTATATTGATCATCACAGAAACAGAGAACATCTTGTAGTTTTTTGCCTTCATTCTGGGTGGTTGGCCCCAGTTGAAGTCATCTAGATTGTCGATAAAAAGCGATAATAATTTTTTTTTTTTTTTTTTGCATTTTCTTAGGTCCCTGAGGGTATTATTATTGATTGATTTACTTTTTCTAATAATTCTTTATATTATCCTTAATATTCTATAGACATTATGGGTGTATTGCATGATTGCTTGCAACTGCATTGACCCATAAATATTAGTTTCATATTAGTTACAGTTATTGTCGTTTTAAATTTCTTTCTTTACTTTTTTTTATCAATAATTATAAATAAATATATAAATATATTTATTTATAATTATATAAAATATATAAATAAATAATTATAAATAAATAGGGTAATTCAAAAATAGTTTCCCAACTGTAAAAGTGTGTAAATTTGTTCACCACAGTCACCACTTTCTGACAGTGGTAAAAATAGATATAGATAAAGTCTAACCTACTGCAAATAGAAATAAAGTATATTTCATGAAAAAGAGAAGATGGATCGACACTTTCAATACATGTGTTTTGGTCCCTAGGGAGATTTTCACTCTGGTCAAATTTCATTTCAAAATTACAGCAATGTTTCTGTGGGATGGAAATCCCACAGAAACATTGCTGTAATTTTGAAACAAATTTCAGTACTTATATAAAATGATCAAGAACTTAGCATTAGTAGAGGCATATGATGCAAGCTTATGCAGCATCACCCAAAAAAAAAAAAAAAAAAAACCCCTCCCATTTCACCCCTCCATTCATTCAAAATGCCTGTCCAGCTCAGCCTTAAATTTATTTAGGCTATCAACTTCCACAGCAAAAGATGGAAGTCTGTTCCATCAATCAACCACTCGCTGGCTAAAGGCAAACTTCCGCACATCTATTCTACAACTATCTTTCTTCAATTTGAATCTATGCTCCCCACTCAGGTTGTTAACCTGAGCAAGAGGAAGAATCCCATCAGCATTCAGCTTGCTCAACCCATTCAAGGCCTTATATACCTCATTCAGATCACCTCGCAGGTGCCTACTCTCCAAGCACTGCAATTTGTAGCACACTTGGTAAGAGCACACCTTTGTCCCCTCACCAATTTTGTTGCCCTTCTTTGTACTCGTTCTAGCAACTCTACATCCTTCCTACAATGAGACCTCCAGACCTGTACACAGTACTCTAGGTGTGGCCTGACCAATGCCTTGTAAAACTTTTGTATCAATTTCTTATTGATAGGTTAACTACCCATTTCTGCTCCACTCCTACCCACTGGAAATAATACAAAAAAGCTCACCTCTATATAGTTATCCATTGCATGGTGAGGATTTGGATAATACTACTACTTGAAGTTTTTAGCCCTGTGGTATAATCAATCGCATCTGACATAGTATTAGTAGTGGAAATTGATGTATGGAAGCAAGCTTATGTGCCCAAAAAAAAAACTACCCACCTCATCTGTCCATCCTAATAATTCCTCTGTTCATCTGTCCCCTCTAATAATTTACTAATCCTTCCTTCAACTTATTCAGACTACTCACTTCCACAAAAAAAAAAAAAGATGAAAGTTTGTTCTAACAATCAGTTACTCTCTAGCTGAAAGCAAATTTTTGCATATCGATCCTGCAACCATCCTTTTATATTTAAATTTATGTTCCAGTATATGATTGTCTGAGAAAAAGTAAAGACACCTTCAGCATTTAGTTTACTCAATCCATTTAAAATTCAACCCCAGGGGCTCACATCTGGTGAGTATGGGCTTGGTACACCCAGGGTCCTGAGCTGGATATCATCATTCTTCTCTTTCTTGGTAATTCCCTTCTACTTTTGACTCTCTCTCTCTCACACACACACACACACACACACACACACACACACACACACACACACACACACACACACACACACACACACACACACACACACACACACACAGGGTTACTTGGGAACTTTTTTTTTTTGCCCTGGTGCTGCATAAGCCTCAGGCTTCCTTGCATCATATGAATATTATTAATAATAATAATAATAATAATAAAAACCTTTACCATTTCAGTCAGGTCTCCACACAAGTACCTAGTTTCAAAGTACTGCAATTTTCAGAACTAAATTCTTTGATGATAAGAATACCCTTTTGTATCCTTGACTAATCCATATTGCTCTTTTCTCTATACCTGTTGTTTCAACAATCCCATATCCTTCTTAAAATGAAGTTTCCAGAATTATGTGCAGTATTTTGACGACTATTGTCACATAGCTATTGCTATACAGTGGGGTAGTCACCTCTTTGTCCATCCTGAAAAGTTCCTGTATATCACCAAAAGAACCCCATGAGTTGTCCTAGCAGCCTGTGAGCACTGCTCGGGGAACTCGATTTCAGGCTGACAATTATTCATAGGTTTCTTTCATTTTCTACCACCTTGAGTGTAATACCATCCAATAGGTATGTAATTTTGGAATATTACCATCCTCCTAACAATATAGAGGGTCACTCATTTAGCAAATTCTAGGTTCAAATTCCATTAGAGACAGGCAAAATTAAAGGTCTCTTCAAATCAGGCCGACCGGGCTAGCCGGGTGGGTAAAATGCCTGTCTGGCAACCCAAAGGTCACGGGTTCGATTCCCGCCTCGGGCTTGGATCAAAGTACTGCAAAAACCTTGGGAAGTGCATTATGGCCACAGAAGCCTATGCGCGAACAACTACCAAAAAAAAAAAAAAAAAATCTTCAAATCAGAGCTGCAGTCTGCTGAACTCAGGCAAAGAAAGTGAAGTTTTTTGTTTTTTTTTTTGGAACAGTGAGTTATCCTAGCACGAGTCAAGCTGCATAACATGCAAATTGATTTTTGCAGGCTAAAAAACCTAGGATTACTAAAGCAGGGGTCAAAACTTAAATTCTTCCAGAAGACTGAACAAAGAATGAATTGTACTAATATATGTAAAAAGGGAAAAAAAAGTTGAATGTAGAAATTAGAGGACTTTTACTTAGTGAATCAGATAAAATCTATGCAAGTATCCTGGAAAGAGGGCAGAATTGTTGTTGAATGTAACCTTGGCAATGCAGCCTCAGATTTTAGGCCAAACAGAGAATCCCACAAACATTCACATTAAGACAAGTTATAGAACATTTTTGAGAAAATAACAAGAACCAGAACTTGTATTTAGCATTTGTTAATCTTGAAAAAGTATGCTTAATTGCATACTTTTTCAATTAAAGTTCCTAGAAATTTTCCCCTTAAAATTTTAGAGGAATATCACATCATTGATAATCTTTTGAGGAGAATTAAAAATTTAGTATAAAAACAAGATTCTGCAGTGAGGATTGATGGAAATGTTGAAAAAGTGGTTTAAGGATTGGGCTGCACCTTATCACCACTTCTTTTTATAATTTTCATGGGTCATTTAAATAACATAAGAATATAATTTACTGAAAAATTTAATGTGGGGAGTGTAAAAATTGGATCATTATTATGTTGATAATACTGTGCTGTAAGATCTTACATATGTAGGATCTTACACAGCCGCATATTGCCAATATACAATGGTGCAAAAATTGCTGATGTCCCTAAAATCAAATAAGAAACAATCGTAAATGATGATGTATGATTGTTTCTTATTTGAAACAATCGTAAATGATAATGTAAAATTATACATAGAAATAAACAACAGAATAAGTAAAGCAGGACATGTAGAAAGCCAGTTAAACAAATTCATTTGTAGCAAAAGAGAAATTGGCCAAAAGAAAAAATTAGTTGTTTATAACTCGCACTGAAACAAATCTTGTCAATACCAACAAAACATTAAAGTATAAAATAAAACTTTATTAAAAATGCTGCAGGTAAAAATAAAATTTCAGTGTGTGGAAACTTATTAAGAGTAGTAATAAAATATATACAGATAAATGCTAAAGTGATAAAAGTACTAAAAGTGATAAGAACAAAAATAAAATATACATAGCTTTTGAAGCAACTTGTCCTTTTATTAATATAGAGGATAAATACTGTGATATAACATCATTATATTCTGCACAGGAGCAACGTATACACATGTGCTGCAAAAAACCAATGCAGATCTTGAACAGTGAAAAAAGAAAGAACAGGAGGGACAAAACATCAACTGCCAGACTTTGTGCAGAAGTAGGCCGATATACATTTGCTATGTTATATAAGCTTGCCATCTTTCATTGTGCTGTAAAATAACCACTTTCATAATAGGGTGTATGTGGGTTCCACAATTGCAATTAATGGAATCTGCTACAGCTATATGGAGTGCTTCCAACCAGTAGTGAGTGATGATGAGAATCATGTACACAGTTCAAAATTTAAACATTGGAACATGGGTTACAATTAACTTGCTGCTCACCAATAATGCTTAGCAAAGTTGACCCAACAAATGGCTCCCCCTCGTGTTCTGAGATGCGATCACAAAGCCTCCGATCTGACTTACCAATATAATTCGCCTCACAATATGGGAATGATCTGATAAACAGAATCTGCACATTGCAGCAAAGGAATGACTAACTCTGGGAACCATTGACTGCAACTGCCTGCCTGCCTGCCTGGATAGTGAAAAACATAAGCATTGGCAATAAACTCACTACTGAAATCCAAATGGGAAACAGAATTACAGCAGACTCTCGATTTACTGGGATTGGATTAACCGGGACACTTCAAGACTCCAAATTAAAAAACCAGAAATCATAAAATTCAAGTAATAACTAGAATAGGTATAAACATATTTTGCAAGTCATGAATAAGTGATGAGAGCAGCATTATAAAGTCGTCATTGGAAGATTATTATCTTGCAATTACTGCTGTCTTGACACCCCTGCAGTTTAAAAAAAAAAAAAAGAGAGAGCGAGCGAGCGAGCAAATGTTTGGTTTGTTTTAGTGTGTCACTTCAATTGTTGTGTTCCATTGCATGGCAAAAAGAAAAATTTTATTTTGTTATTTGTGTCAGGGATATCGAAAATTTCTTTTTGTTTAGAAATTGCAAAAATGATGGGTAAACACAAGAGAGTTGCACTTTCAATTAAACAAAAACTTGAAATCATTGAAAAAGTTCGAAAACGGTACATCCGTTAAATCTTTAATGAACCATTATAATGTTGATGACCAAATGATACACAACATCATAAAAAATAAAGGGAAGCATCGTATTGGACATGCGAGTAGTGAGCGGTAAGTTTTTTTATCTATCGCCATATTTTTTACATAGATTGCTGAACATTTTTGGATACAGAAGTCCCCGACTTATGTAACTTTGAACTTACGTTAATTTTTTTCACTCGATTTTTTTTTTTTTTTGTTTTGTTTTTTATGATTGTAAAATTTGAAACAGTAAAATAATAATAATCAATCAATAATGACAATCATGGCATGCACAAATTGCGCAAGCGAGATATGGAGTAACACGATAGGAATGAAGAGAAGATTCTTAAAATTTATTTAGGTTTTTTTTTTATATATGACTGAAGATTTCAGTGAAGGGAACACACATTTCACCAAGATACCGTAAAATCCCACACAATTCCAGCTATCGGTATTATCGCAAATGTAATATGATTGAGTTTACTACCCCTTTATAATGACTTGCACTAACAGAAAGCCCAATAACCCAAAAAAGTGCAAATTGTTTTTATTGTTTTATGGTCGTGATCTCCAGAAATGTGTTTTAGTAAAATGTGAGGTTGGGTGGGGTGATAATAGTGAGTTTTCAGTGAAGTGAATAGTGAAGTTCTTTACAGAAAATTTCATTTTGACTGTTATCATGGTGCTGACTTAGAGAATAAGTGACAGTGGTACTAGTAAATCTATCAAAAAAAGGAAAGCAATCGATTCGGATCAGAAAATTAAAATAAGGATGTTTGAAAATGGTCAAGCATTAACAAGTATCGCTCAGAATTCAGATTTGTCAGTGTCCACAGTGAACACAATAATAAACGAGAAAGCAGCAGCAGTGCGTAGCACATGCTTCTAGTAGTAGTAGTGGCACGTGATGCAAGAAAGCAAATGTATGAGCTTATGCAGCATCAGCCAAAAAAAAAAAAAAAAAAAAATCACACCATTCCCTCCAAATGCCTGTCCAGTTCCTCCTTAAATTTATTCAACCTATCAACTTCCACAACGACAGATGGAAGTTTGTTCCAGCAATTAACCACCCGCTGGCTAAAGGCAAATTTCCGCACATCTGTTCTACATGTCCTTTCTTAATTTTAATTTATGCCCTCTTAGGTTCGTAATCTGAACAAGTGGAAGGATCCCATCAGAATTCAGCGTGCTGAACCCATTCAAGGCCTTTTTGATTAGACCGGGGTTCGAGCCTGTCACCACCAAATACGGAGGATGCGGAAAGGTCAGCGAATGACCACCGCATATCCCGGAGCAATATGGCCTTAGTTGCTAATGCTCCTAAAAACCAAATAACAAACAATAAACGAGAAAGACAGAATACGAGAAGTGGTGAATGGTCAACTATAATAACCAAGGCTATGAAATACATATCAGTTTTTACTGTACAATAACATGCATTTTTCCTTCCTTTTATGTTTTCCTATGTGCCACTCTGGCTCCTTCACCACTGTCCTCGGATTAAGTTTTTAATTGAACTAATTAAAAATATATAACTTTTTCTATATATATAACTAATATATATAAAAAATATATAACTTTACTTTTTCTTCATTCTTCTGAGGATATTGTCCTGTTTTTTGTAATTTTGGCATATCACGGATATAGTAGCAGTATTTTATTAGTCATTCACGAGTTATGTAAAAATGTACTTACGTATTGAATGTATGTCGAGGACTTACTCAATTTTTGGATTAACCGGGAAATCAGAGTCAACTGTATTTTGTAAACCAAAGGCTTACTATATAAAAAAATAAAAATAAAAAAAAAACCACTAGGGGACAAACGCTACTACATCATGCAAATTTCAGTGGACGTTTCTATTAAAAGGGGGGAGGTCGGTTAAGGGCTCTAGGTATGCCGGGAAATCTACGGCATATATAAGGATAGATTTCAGAAGGAATAGTGTGTAAAAAGAGCGTTGGAATGGAGAGGTGAGGAGAGTAGGATTAGTGTGTTGTGTTGGAGTTAAGAGTGTTGTTGGCGGAGTAGTGGTGAGGTAACAGATAAAAAGACTTGAGGGTTAGTGAAAGGTAGTAACAGAGTTAATGCGGTTACTTACTTCAACCCTGCCATTCCTTTTATCGTTGATGATAGCAGCGATAATTAGTGAGGAAGGGTTCTTAAGAAGTAGTCAGGTCTTACAAAGAGTGTCCGTGAAGTTATTGGAGTTAGTTAGTCAGAAAGCGGCAAACTGTTTGCTGAATTTCTACAAAGGAGAAATTCCCAGCCAAGGAGAAGGGTTATTGAGATACTGGGGTTCGGGACAGTCAAGAGGTCTCGTGTTAGAAGCTAGAGGAGGAACGGAATTTAGAAGCCGGATAGTAGATGAAAAAGTCATCACAGAAGGTGTGGGAAGGTCAAACCGCTGATCCTAAAACTTTGAATAATATAGCTCACTGTAAGTACTGTTTGATATTATTTCTTATCCTACTATTTGAACAGGAAGGGCATTCTGGAGTCCTAAATTACTACTGGTTTATTAGCGTAAGGAATTGTTGGACTAATAAGTTTGAGATAGCAAGAAACCATTAGTGAGATTGTAAATTGAATTAGTAAAGTGAATATTCTAAATTGTTGTAATCACTTTAGAGAAACTTCCGAAATAGGAAGAGTTGTAGATGTATACTTGTGTAAATCTGTTTGTCATTTAATTAAACTTATTAAGTTTATCACAAGTTTTGTTCATTGTCTCATTCTTTCTCTAGCAAAAGATTATAGATGATCCTGAACTTTCTGGTGCAGTCAGCGGCCCAAAAGATAACTTGTGTTATCTTATTAAAAATTAAAGTAAGAATTCTCACTATAGATAAATTTACAAAAGCCGGCCCTTACAAATTTGGCGCCCCAGTCAGCGCATTGTAAATAATAGTGGAGCTTACAATTTCCAAATAATTGAAATCTTTCCAAACATTAAGGGGGGGGGGGACATCTGCACTTAGAACAATCTGCCCTGATCTTAGAGATCTTGGCATAATCACAGTGGGACAATGCTCAACTAAATACAGTGCTCATGCTGTGCTATGCAGATGTCCCGAGGCTTTGCCAACTTATAATTTGTGACGTGTCCTTGACACAGTTTTCTAAACCAAACATTAGAAACCAATACTAAATTTTCAGTACGTGTTTTGTTCGTCTCTGGGGAGGTTTTTCACTCTAGCTTGATTTCACTGGCCTGTCCATATCCACCCTACAGAAACATTGCTGTACTGTAGCTTATCTTAGCTACCCAACCTATGTGTTTGATAGCTAAGAATTGAATAACACTTCTTGAGTACATTATAAAAGTTTTAACTCTGTGACAAAATCAAATGCACTTGAATAATAACACAGTGCATACATTACATTACGTTTTATTTATTATCACTTAATTAATAATGATTATAATGGTAATTTTAACTGACATACAGTTTCTTTCAGAATAAACTGACTCCTCTGAAAACCTGTATTATATCTACATCATTTTAAATGTTTCTAATGTGTCACTAAGGTAATTTTGATATGATAATGATGCTGGATATTTTTAATATCCAGCATTATCATCATATCAAGGAAGGGGATTAGTGATGATGATGCAATAATCATCTTCCCAGAACTAAATATGTACGTGGGCATGCGATGAAATAGCCCTCTCCCCTATCCTGGATAGTTCCATTCCATGTTAAGTACAAGCAGAGCATTGCTGGTGTTTTCCGCTTTCTTTCATAGATGTCTGTTAATTAAATTTCTTTATTATCATGAGACAGCCAGTACTCAACGATCCTAATAGATTATCATAGTTATATTATGGGTTATAAACTTCAGGCTGTTTAACATCTTGTGCAGAATGATTCAGCCTCCCATTCCTGTAATTTGCAACTTTCATATCTTTGAACATTAATATTTAAGAAAACAGCAAAAAAGGACAATGATGCTTAATATTTAAGAAAACACCAAAAAGGACAATGATGCAAAGATCAGTGGATTCCTTCAACAGCAGTCATTTTGACAATGCGATGGGTATCAACTTCTATTAAAACATTGAGGCATATGCCTTAGGAACTATTGAGGTTTCGTGTGTGTTTTAGTCTCTGTCCATTTTCATTTGATCAGCCCTTTATATATTTTATGTAATATGTTCAAGATGTGCTTGAAGTTGATGATGAAAAATAATTAAATTTCACAATATTATTTTATGAATGCTAGAAGAGATATATAAATTGTGTTACAGAAATATATATATATATTTTTTATTATTTAGTTATATTACAAATATATATAATGTAATAACAGTAAAATCATTTTTATTAGGCAGCAGAATACTGTCCACAACAGTGCCTAGAATGGCTCACCCTTCAAGTTCCTAGAAATAAAGTAGCTCATTCTTGGGTGTTACAGAGTATGGAGAGTTGGGTTGAAAGGTTCCTTATTGCTCATAATATGCAAAGGGTTCGCAATGGTATTTGATCTTTTTTGTAATTGTGATTGTTTTTATCTTATTTGTTTATTGGAAAAAAAAAAAAAGTAGATATCATTTATATGACACTTGCTGTTATGAATCTAGTACCCACCACATAAAATAAAGATGTTACTTTAATATTACAAGACTATATTATTTCATGTTGTATGGGATAGAAGGCATATATTGAAGAGTGAGAAGTATGAAAATATAGCAAAAAAGAAAGAAATATGACGATGAGGCATTAGAATAAGTACTGGCATATGATGCAAGAAAGCAAGCTTATATAGTATCAGCCAAAAAAATGCACTTCACATTCACCACTCCATCCACTCCAAAGGTTTCCCAGTTCTTCCTTGAATTTATTTAAGTTATCAAACTTAAACCAACAACAGATGAAAGTTTGTTTCAGCAACCAACCACTCGCTGGCTAAGGGAAAATTTCTGCACATCTGTTCTCCAACAGTTTTTCCTAAATTTGAATTTATGCCCCCTATAAGTACGTAATCCGAGCAAGAAGAAGAATCCCATCAGCATTGAGCTTGCTCTAACCATTTAAAATCTTAAACACCTCAATCAGATTACCTTACAGGTGCCTAGTCTCCATATGCTAAATTTTCAAAATTTAACCCTTTCTTGCTAAGAGCACCCCTTCATTCCCCTCACCAATCTCATTGCCCTTCTCTGTACCCATTCCAGCAGCTCTATATCCTTCTTAAAATAATGCCTCCAGACCTGTATGCAGTACTCAAGGTGTGGCCTAACCATTGTCTTATACAAAGGAATAATCAGCTCCTTATCCCTACTAGCAAATTGCTGTATATCATTTAAAACTCCCCCATGAGCTGCTCTTGCAGTGTGTCTGTACTACTCTAAAATCTTTATGTCTAATGACAAATATCTGATACCCCCAAATCTTTTTCATTCTCAAACTGCCCTTAGTGTAATACCTCACAGTTGGTATGTTATTCTGGGATTACCGCTGCCCATATACAAACCTGCCCTTAATACCACACTGCTCCAATTTGTTCAGCAGTCTTTAATGTCAACAGAATCAAAAGCTTTCTTTAAATCCAAATACATGATATCAGAATTATTTTTTTGCATCCAGTTCCTAAGTGACCACATCATAGTATCCAATCAGATTAGTCAGCCAAGACTTCCCCTTTACAAACCCATGCTGAGTCTGAACTATTACTGCTGTCTTATCTAGGTGATCCTGTATCACCTCCTTAACCAGTGACTCCATTATTTTACCCAGAACAGAAGTTAAACTAACAGGTCTATTATTATTTATGTCACCCTTTGAACCCCATTTCTGAATTGGGGATACATTTGCAGATCTCCAGTCCATGGGGACCTCTCCTGACTGTAAGGATGCTCTCATAATTATGGCCAGGGGTTTGCTTACTTCCCTTGCTGCCTTCTTCATTATAACTGGATAGATTCCATCTGCCACAGGTGCCGTTTTTACGTTTAACTTCAACAATTTCTCATCCACTTTGCTCTCAGTTATTACAAAATCACTTATCTCCCTGTTAGAGTTTGATAAACTTCTGGCATTCCCCTCCTTGAATAACTCCTCATGTGTGGATGTAGATGCAGAATGCTCATTCAGTTTATCAGCTACATAAGCAGAATCATGAACAGTCGCACCATCAATATCAGTGGACCAATCTGATTCACCCCTTCCTTCTATAGTTTACTTAAGTAAATAAGGCTTTGCTGTTTTTCTTTGCATCCTTTGCCAAAGATTTCTCATAATCTGTCTTCACCTGCCTAACCTCCTTTGTGACTTGATTACAGACTAGTTTATATCTACCATAGTCTTCTGTGTAGCCTGATAATTTTTATGTATCCCATCCATTTTTCTTCTCTACCACGAGTCTCATTAGTTCATCTGATATCCATTTAGGCCTGAATCTTGAACAGTATTTCTTAGTATGACAAGCCTAGTGGCTTCCAAGATTACTTCCTTGAATTTTTTTCCATTTTGAATTTGTTGTTGGTAACATCAACAGCAAATTCAAAATGGAAAAAATTGCTGTTGGTAACATCATCAGTTGGTCCCATGATACAGAATTTAAACTGTCTGAGACCACTTTACGAAACAAAAACCCTTCCCTTATCCCTGATGGTATTTACATCTTTAAGTAAATCCCACAATAGTACAACGTGATCACTGCCACCTAGCAGTTTTACTCTGCAGATTCTTAATGCACAAATAATCACTGCTGATTCCCTCTTGTTGCCTCTCGCACATGCTGTTGTGGAAAATAGCCATCCAGTAAATCCATAAATGTCTTGCTAGTATGCAAGCAATCAACCCACAAGTTCCTTTATCAATATGTGGAAAGTTAAAATCCCCCGTTATAAGACATTCTGATTTACTGGCCCACTCTATTTCTCTGTACAGTTGTTCATTGTACTCATCAGAGTCATTAGGCCTGTAACACATTCCTACTCTCATATTTGCTTTCCCAGTGCTTATGTCACCTCCATGCACAAGCACTCTGTGGGTGACCATCCAGGAATGAACCAACTTAAGCCAGGGGGTCAGGTGTGGCGCCCACACCACATGGACGAATGGCACCCCCTCTGTGTTACCAGGCAATACTAGGTGGTAGATGACTCTCATCAACCGGTGCAATACCACCACTTTGCTTATTGGAGGCTTGAAGTGGTGGGGCCCATGTTTTGTCTCCAGAGCTAAGTTCCGGTCAACCCTTCACCATCTCTTCCATGCAGTATGATTGATGACTTTTGAGGTTACGATGAACATCGTGGTGAGATCCAGTCTTCCTTACATTTCGAGGGTACAGCTCTAAAATGGTGTTCGCAGGCCGGCCGCTAGTTAGTACACCCGACCGACCCTATTGGTAACACTCAGGGAGGCTTCCAGATCAGCTAGTGTATAATCTTGCTACCTCAACTCTGCCACACAGTGACTGGAGGGAGTCTGAGTAGTGTGTATGCAGGGATCATTGTCGAGGCCACGTTATGTCAAGGATCTGGGTATATTCTTACCACATGTACACCATATCCAAAAATTTCATTACTGCATACAGCATGTCCCTCCCACTTTTTCTTACTATTGAATACACCACGAATTGTCAAACTAATAGAATAAGCTTATCTGCGAAAAGATCTAAACCACCCAAACACTTGCTAGTTCATTTCACAAATATACGTGGTCTCAATTCTAATCTCAACAATGTCCATTTCCACTTGCAGTCTGCCAAACCCCATGTACTTTTTCTGAGAGAATCTCAGTTATTGGTTAATTCAACTACAGCTCATCCCAATTTCCCAAGTTATTCGATGTATGATTCCTTTCGCCTCAAAGGTTGTACTTGTGCATATGTCCATTCCAATATTCCCTGTCAGATAATTGATAATTTGAAATCTCCTCTCTTTGATCTTCTCTGGCTTAAAATCTCTCTACCTCACTGTGTCAAATTCATTTGTTGTCTCTACCATTCTCCCAAATCCACTAATCACTTGGAGCTCTTTGACTTCCTCCCTTTGCAACTTGACTTTCTCTAGTCCAACTTTCATAACAGTGAGGTGATTGTCCTTGGTGATTATAATGTTCACAACTCCAGCTGCTTACATTTTCTAGTCACACCGACCCAGCTGGTCGAGATGCTGAGGCTTTTGCAATTACTAATGACCTTGCACAGATTGTTCATTACCTACAAGAATACTAGACAATCCTAACCATACAGCCCAACACGCTTGATCTTTTTCTCACAAACTCGTAGCATTGGTGTACATGCAAATATACATGCCCCTGTTTTTACTCTTAGTTACCCGAACACAGCCCATGTATTTACTTGTTCCATGATGACTCCCAGCAGTTCTAGAAATCCCTAGCACCTTGCTTCCCAGATTGCTGCTCATTCTAATAGAAGCAGTGCAAGAATTATTTTTGGCTCTGCATGTGGCCATTGTTATTCTCTTAGTCTGTGCACCCCCTCAAGTAGGATGACTAGTCTAAAATTCAAATAGCAGAAATTAATACTTTAAAACACTTCTCAAATATTTTTTGTTCTATGTGCCCCCCCCCCCCCCCTCAATGCAAACCCTTTTTGCTTTTGTAACTGTTCGCTCCTACTTTGGAGAGAACAGTTACAAGAGCATGCTTTAATTTATAACATACTTCCATTATGCCTAATTGTTAATCTAGTTTTAAATTTTTTTTAAAATTGTTATACTAGTTTCACTTTAAAAAATGCTATCACATATGCTGTGCCATAAAAATCAGTAAAGATGTGGGATGAGATAAAATTATGCTACTTGTGATAAGACAATTTGGCTCGGTGGTAAGACAAAAAAGTTGAGGGATCATAGTTTGAGGAATAAACCCTGTCATGTCTTTTCCTCAATTTCTCAGAATATTTGTGGAAATCATATCAGAGAGGTAAATTATGATGAACACATTTTTAATATAGTAAGACCAATATTTAGTTTTAAGTTATTCCATTAAAAACATTTTCACTACGTTTGAAATGGTGCCCTCAGGTTACATAAAAAAAATTAATAATATATTACACTATAATTCTCAGTACAGTGTGATTTGTTATTGGTAGTTCAACCAACATATAAAAGCCAAGAAACAAATCAACAGCCCAGCTGTTTTATAAAGTAGTCCAAAAGTTTCTGGAATAGACTGAAATATGTTCTTAAAGATATTTCAAGAGGGCCATTTTTTAAAATAGAAAAACAAGTCCTGCTAAGTTTTTAATGTTACTCTCTCCCCAAATGGCAAAAGACCTGGGAGTAATTATGCAGTCAGATATGAAGTTTTCTGAACAATGTAGATAGGCTGCCAGGGCAGGTCACGGGGGTTTTGTCAATGATATACAGGAATTTTGCTAGCAGGGAAAAGGAGGTGATTGGCCCTCTGTATAAGGCAATGGTCAGGCCATGCCATGAGTACTGCGTACAGGTCTGGAGGCCTCATTTTAGGAATGATGTAGATTTGCTTGAGTGTGTACAGAGAAGGGCAACAAGATTGGTCAGGGGGAATGAAGGGATCCTCTTGCCAAGAGAGGCTTAAGGTCAGCAAATTGCAGCAGCTGGAGACTAGGCACCTGCGAGGTGATCTGATTGAGATGTATAAGGCCTTGAATGGGTTGAGCACACTGAATTCTGATGGGATATTCTTCCACTTGTTCAGATTACGAAGGGGGCATAATTGAAATTGAGGAAAGATAGATATAGAATAGATGTGCGGAAATTTGCTTTTAGCCAGTGGGTGGTTAATTACTGGAACAAACTTCTATCTGTCGTTGGGAAAGTTGATAGGTTAAATAAATTTAAGGAGGAACTGGACAAACATTTAGAGGGAATGGTTGTGTGAATTTTTTTTTTTTTTTTTTTTTTGGCTGATGCTGCATAAGCTCATACGCTTGCTTTCTTGCTTCACATGCCACTATTACTACTACTACTACTACTACTACTTGTTCCAGTTTACATAGTCCATTGGGCCTTCCCAGATAAAAAAGTGACTCAGATTGGTATATAAGGTAGGAAGATTTGCCGAACAAGTTAGTTGTTCTCATCGTGGCATTGAAAGCTGAGCTGGCTGATTTTGAGTAGGATGTTATTGGTAGTTATGTTATTATGAAATGGAAGCATGGCAATCACAGAAAGACCACATGACCAGCAGTTACTCGTCATATGAGAGCCATTGGTTGCTTTGAAGTGTAGTAATAACACAGTGGCAACTTTCTATCCATCCATGTAACTGTGGAGTCACATTGAGCAGTATTGTTGTTGTTATTTTGGATTTTAGAAGCATTAGCAACTAAGGCCATATTGCTCCGATAATCGGTGGTCATTCCCTGACCTTTCCGCATCCTCGATATTTGGTGGATCATGGGCTCAAACCCGGGTCTAATCAAGAAGTGTGTGCTATGCACTGCTGCTCCTACCCACCTGGCTATGGAGGCGCCCCATAGAGCAGTGAAAATAAGTTCTGTGGAGTGACAAAAAACTAACTACACCCTATACCACTTAGATGGGTAAATATGGAGGATCCTTGAGAACATCTGTTGTGAAGTGCATTATTCCAATGATGTTTGGAGGATGTGGGGGTTATAGTGTGTCATTGTTTCTTATATTACGGCCTTCAACCTTTTGTGAACCATCAATGCCTACCTTAACATTCTGGACAAATCCATGCTCCTTATAATGTGACATTTCTGCAATAGAACCATGATAATTTCCTTTATAAAGAGCACCATTTTCTGGAACCTGTATCGGTCTCTTGATCACATGTACATCTATCTGCAGTCAGGATGTTTGAGCAAGAGAAGGGAGATGATATCATGTTCCTTCTTTTGCCTGAACATCCTGTCCAATGAGTGACTTGTACAAATGATCAAGGGACTAATGTACATTACGGAATGTGATGTTCTCCGTAATGGCAACTATTGTGGAGTAACGGTAGTTTAAATTGTAGTTGTCACAAGAAATAAATGGTGAAATTACCTGCAAAGGTAACAACTCATTTAAATATATGATAATGGTTTGTGGATGTGATTCATGGTTTATGGGTATGCAAAAGGAAGAATGGCTGGTAGAACAGAATCTGATTTGAACCCTATGGAATCTCTTGTGAAAGCCAGACCAACATGTCCCACATTGATTGCTGAACTGGCCACAATTATGCAGCAGGAATAGAGGACTATATCTACAGTAGTCTTATCAGTAGTGTTGGTGTAAAAACTACCCAGGAAGGTGTAGTGTTTTAAGCAGTGGGGTGCCAGATAGTGGATGAACTGATAGTGTTTATCACTTCATGGCTAAAAAGATATCACAGAAAGAAATATAATAATAACTGTGCTTTCATATATAATAAGTTTGCTTATCTGTCCAGTAGATAAGAATATTAGCCATATGGTGAAATGAAGCCTAAAGCTTTTGCTACATCAGCCAAAATAATAAATAAATAAAATAAGAATAATAAGGGGGGAAAAAAAAAGAAGTAAGATAAACCACCTATTTGATACCCTCTGCACATTGGTACTTATTTAGTTGACCTTTGAATGTCCCCAAACTGTCAGCCTCAACAAACCATGGTGGCAGTCAGCGACTTGCAGGCTAAAAGAAGTCTTCCTACAATCCAGTCTGAACTTCCCACATAATTTGAATTTATGGCCCACCCTCATTCATTTACTTTCTTCCCTCAGAGCTTTTGTACACCTCAATTATGTCTCCTTAAGGTATCCAGTTACCAAAATCTGCAGTCCACATATTCAGTCTTTCCCCTTATGGATAGACTTTGCTGATCTTATCAGGTATAGCCTCCATATTTGACTACAGTAATTCAAGTGCAATCTTACAATTGCCTTATACGGCGGGATTATGACATCCCTGTCTCTGTAAGCAAATGTACAATTAATCGTTGATAGGGCACCATTGGCCGTCTTAGCCGCCTGCCTACACTGTTCAGAGAATTTTGTCTGGCCATATTGTAAATCTCAAATTGTTGTCTTCCTGTACTGTTTTTAATTCAACCCCGCCAAATGTATAAGTTATGCTGCCTTGTGATCCAGCCAAGGATTTTTCCTGTGATTCCAGCTTAGAGAGTAACCTCCCCTGCGGTTCTGAATCAAATGATTTGCTAAAATTCAAGTAACTAATGTTGAAATGGGCCTTCCTTGCTGCTTGTCTATGGTGCTCAGAGAACTTCATGTCTGACCATATCATAACTCCCAAATTCGTTTCATCCTCTACTGCTTTTAATTCAACCTCACCAAATGTATAAGTTAAGATACCCTGTGATCCCAATATATTCCAGCTTATAGAGTAACTTCTCTTGTGGTACTGAATCAAATATTTTTTTGCTGAAATCCAAATAACTAATGTTGAAATTATTTCTTCCATCTAGCTGATGAGCAGAATAGCTTACCAGGTTGATTAAATGTGATTTTACCGTTACAAAACGGTGCACAATAGCCTTAGATGCTGATGCGCCATAAAACTCCTAATAACCAACTAACAAACCCTTTACAAAACCATGCTATATTTCCTTCAGAATTTCATTTCTGTTAAAGTTGTTACACTGTACTGCACTCTTGATCATTGATTTCGTGATATTCCCTACCACCGAAGTCAATTGACCAGTCAGTAGTTACCCACTTCACTCTTAGAATGACCTTTTTTATATTGGTGATATGTTTGCACTACTCCAATCCAAAGTAATTTGTTTTGAATCCAGAGATGTCCTCATAATTAACCCTAATGATTCAGTGCACTCTCTTGCTGCCTCCCTAAAAAATAACTGGTATGTACCCTTAACCCCAGACCTTTGTTAAAAGTATTAATTTATATCACATTCTCTGAGGAAGCAAACACAAGCAACAATAATCCAACGAAGTATGAATCAGGTTAAAATTAACAGTTAAAATTCAGAGTGAGTCAAATCCAAAGTCAACACCTGAAACACAACATTCCTTATGAACTGGCTTATTATGGCCCACACAGTTATGTGCCAATAAATCCTAACACAACCAACCAACCAACCTCAACTCCAGGAGTCTTATTTGCCCTTTAGGCTTGAAAGCTTTTCTAATAAATAATTTGAAATTTCATAATTGTTAATTTCATACCTCACAGCTTCATTCACACAGCTGACCCTCACTACGAATGGCTTTTGTTCTGTAAATATAGATGCAGAGTAACTGGTCAATTCATCTGTAATATGAGCTGTGTTAGGTTTTTCCCATGTGATTTTCTCACACATATCACCAATGGTCTAAGGCAATTCATTCTTCTTTTTGTAGTATTTACATTTTGAAAAACTCCTGTCTGCACTCTTTGCTCTCTTAGCAAACAATTTCTCATAATCTGCTAACCTAACCCTTTCTGTGATATTATTACAAAAAAAAAAAAAAAAAAGTCATATTGTGACTACCTCAGAACAACCTCAGCCAACCATGTACACAAATTGCGCTTATTCTCTGGTTGGTGCCAGATGAAAAACCTGAGCTTTGGGGAAATCCCTATTACCTCCACACAAGACCAACCAATTTGCTGGGCATAATGGTCCCATGACAATGGTAGGATTAATGACAAATAATTAAGATGAAAAATGAAAAAATTTTAATTCTCTGAATTTATGAGAGAAAATCAATCTTTTTTTACTCAGTTTGATACTTTATCTCAAATTTTAAGTTAGTGTAAAACCATCTCTGTCTCTTTCTTTTCACAAAAAAATTAATAAAATCTCATTAAATTTGGATCTTTTTTAAAATTTTCAAATTTCTGCTATTTTCATTAACAAATTAACCATCAGGTATTCTGTGATAGTCTATGTTGCAATATAGAAACACAGGATAGTGTTTTTCTCTGTTATGTGAATTCATTTCATAGTGGTTGAAAACGTGATGTAATCAATTGCAAACAAATAAGCATCATTATCAACATTTTTAATCCACTGCAGGGTGAAGGCCTCTCCAGCAACTTTTGGTTCCTTCTGTTTTGACAAATAAGCATAACAGCATGCAATGCATAAAAAAAAATGCAAAAATACAAGAGGATATCAAAAAAGTTTGTATCCGTACCTAGAAATAATAGCCCTAGAAAGGTGAAACTTCACATTTCTTTACAACTTCATGTATAGTAACATATTTCTCCCATCTATGGATCAGTTGTTTAGTGCCTTGATCATACAAGTCTGCACTTTTTTGCCTGAAACCATGATTCCACTTCATTGGTGACTTCCTAAAATGAATCAGAGCAGCGTCCACGCAATAGTTTCTTCATTTCTTAAAGCAAGAAGTCTGACGGTACTGGATCAGGAGAATAGGGTGGGTGCTGCAGTAGTTCGAAGCCGCACTGAGCAACAAAGTTGGTGGTGGCAACAGCCGTGTGAGCCGGTGCATTGTCTGACAGAAGACGGGCACCTTTGGTTAACATTCCATGCCTTTTCACCTTCAAAGGATCATGTAACTTTTTCAAAAGATTTCTGTAGTATTGAACCACAAGGTAAGTAGTCTGTCATATAGCCCCTTTTCTGTGCCAAAACATGGACAGCATCACCTTCTTCACAGATGGAGTGGTCTTTGCCTTTTTGGGAGGTGTGCTTCCACTGCTTTGATGTGTCTTTAGTCTCCGGAACATACTAGCACACCCAGCATTCATCTTTTGTCACCAACCGATCAAAAAAGTTCTCAACGTCTGCATGCATTACACAAATCGAACAGTAGGCAAGAACATTGCTTCTGCAAAGGTGTCAGCAATCTTGGAACCCATCATGCGGATAGTCATGTAAAATGCTGTGGGCAGACTAATAACTTATTCCCACTGCATTTGTGATGAAATGAATAGTCACACATCTGTCCCTCAGCACCAACTGCTCAACCTTTGCAATCATCTCACTGTCTGTGGATGTTGATGGCCTTTCTTCCCTTGACTCGTCAAAGTCACTTTGACAAGCCAAGGAACTCCTGTTTCCCCTTTCTTACAGTGTCATAGGATAGACAATTCTGCCCATACACCGGTTCCATTTCTTCATAAATTTCCTGAGCTTTCTTGCCCTGCAAATACAGGAACTTGATCACTGCTCTATACTCCACTTTGTCAACCATAGCATCCTTCCTCAGATTTCGGGCTCCACCTCTGGTGTATGTTCACCTACGGGAATGAAATTTCACATTAGTTATTGATTATGTAGACAACTTATATTAAAAACGGCATCTTCCTACTGATGTTTTTATCTAGGTCAGGGTACAAACTTTTTGATACACCCCCCTCATAGATGTTGCATTTCATGGTGACAGTGACGTCACAAAACATGAGCTTCTTCTGTGTTGTTCAGAAACATGATACCTAGTAGCAAAATAACAAAAACAAACTTTTATGAAAGAACAAAAACAACAAGCATTGTTAGTGAAATTGTACAAATATGGAAAGAAGGGGGTAGTGGTGCTCTGAAAAATGGGCCATTTTGATTGCCACAGATGGCAGTAATCAAAGTTATTCCAATCTAAATTCCACTGTTCTGACCTTTTGTAATACAAAAAAAAAATCATCAAATTGATAGCAACCTGCTCACAGTGCTAGCACTTGAAGTTGACTCTACAGTGTACAACATTGGTCATGTGGGATTCCTCCAAAAACAACTGTCTAGCACTTGTTGATAAGATACCTGTTTTGATAGGCCTAATAACTGAGGTAGCAATGTATTAAAAGAGGATATTGAGCTCTTGGAGTTAATAGGCCATTTTTGTCATCTTATTCATTTGTGTGCTGAAATGGATCTGAATACCTTCCTGCAAAAGTGAATGAATACTTGGTGGAAATTTACTGCTACTAGAAAAAGAAGTGTTGCAAAGAAAAGATAGATTTAAACAATTTCAACTGATACATATCAGTGAAGTAAAAAAAAAAAAAAAATGTTTTGAAGATTGTATACATTGATCATATGTGAATAAATGTGTAACTAGACTGGTAAAACAGTGGAAAATGACAAGTCTGTTTAAAGAATAGGTTAGAAATAGTGATAAAAGGAATATGGGCACTTTTCAGAGTTCCCAAAGTGAAAATTACAATAAAAAATCATTAGTGAGTGGCACTTTACTCATGCTCAAATCTAATTCATGATCCAAGATTTCAAAAGAAGGCAAATTGATTAACTCATGAAAAAGAACTTTTGAATTGCAAGCTTCTGCTTAAAAGCAATCCTGAATCAAGTTGATAATTCTAGGTATGTTATCTTCATTCATGCAGTAATTCTGTTCATGTTTCTCTCTTCTGGCTTGAGTACAAGGAGCATTTGAAAAGTTTATGGCCTGACTATGAAAGGTATATTTGAGGAGCCTGGTAACATGTTTACTTTTCAATATAGTCCCCTTTTGAGATAACACACATTTGCCATCAATGCTGCAATGTATTGATTCCAGCTGTGAAGAATGTTTCTCTAGGGCCTCCAAGCATTCATCCATTGCAGCAGCAACATCAGTATTTTTTTAGCCAGGTATTTTTTAAAATTAGGAAATAGGTGATAGTCCAATGGTGCTAGATGTGGTGAATATGTGGGATGATCCACAATTTCAAATCCTCAATCATGCAGTGCAGTGCAGCCATGGCAATGACAGACTTGTGAGCAGGTGCATTGTCCTGGTGGAAAAAGACTCCTTTGCTGAGTTTTCGTTGGCATTTGTCTTTGATGTTTTCACACAGGTTCCTCATACGGTCAGTTCATGTATGTGATGTGCCTCTTTGACTGTCTGGCTTTTCTGAAAGTAATTTCCTAAACACTAGCAATACACCATCAGCATCCCGAAAAATTGAAGCCATCACCTTGCCAGCAGAAAAAATTGATTTGGCTTTCTCTGGAGGGGTTCAGAAGAGTTTTGTTTCCACTGTTTGGACCACTCCTTTTTCTCTGGCTGAAAGTGATGACCCACATCTGATCCATGGTCACAAACCTTGCAGAGAAATTGCTGGATCTGCTAAATAGTGAAAAACAATACAAATGTTCACTTGTCCCAGGTTATGTTTCTGATCTTCTGTCAATGATTTTGGGACCCATCATGCTAACACCTTTTTTCATAGCAAGAATCTGTGTTATTATGTTATTATCTCATCTGAACATAATAACATATTATGTTATTATGTTCAGATGAGATGCCCAAGATGCTGGCAAGGTATCGTGCACTGTCAACAATTTCTAGGGCGATGGACGTTGCAGGTCTTCTACAGTGTTGGTCATCTTCCAGGCTTTCCCTCCCTTGTTTAAATTCTGCTGCCCACTTTTTAACTGTGGAATGGGAAGGGATGTCCTCCCTTAATGTTGTAACCATAAATTGCCTTTAGTGTTAGACTCTTTTTTTTACACAAATATTGGATGGACTGCATGGTGACTCATTTTGTCCATCTTTCCTCATTCACATAACTTTTTTGGCTTCAGGACCTGTAATTAATAAAAGAAGTTATTTAAAATTAAAATTTCTATACTCGGTGTACTTAAAGTATACCCTTTCATACTCAGGTCAAAAAATTTTTTTTCAAACACCCCTTATTTCTCTTAATTGTTATGACATTGTTCGAAAATCTGAACTTTACTGTTCAATCCAGTATACCTCACATCCATGTATTGAGGTCATTACTCCTAGATGTGTTGAAGAATATTATGTGCAAAGTTATTTTGCCAACAGTTTTCTTATCTTCCATTTGGAAACCGATTACAATATCAGACTAACGAGAAGGATGATTCTGGATTAACTTGAAGCATTTCCATTCTCAAGGTGGTAGGGAGAGTCTAAAACAAGAAGAGAAGATTCTGTTCTTTTGCTCATTGAGGAAGTACATTATGGCCTTGTGTGACTACATGATGCACAAGTTCCTAACGAAAACTTAAATGATGTTCTTATAAATACTGCAGATGCAAAAGTTTCATCGGTTGGCAGCACATCATTTTCAAATTTGAATATTTTTGTGAACAATTTTCCAGTACTTCTTGATCTTGTTAAAGATAAAGAAATAGAGGAGTCAACAGATGTTTTGCAGCATGTATTAGTTTCAGTGTGAAAACTTACAAGATGATACCAGAAAGAAAAGAGTTGTGCAGTACTCCTTTGTTGGAGAACTAACAAGTGCCCAAGAAAGTAATAGTAATGGAAGCATGTGATGCAAGAAAGCAAGCATATGAGCTTATGTTGTATCAGACAAAAAAAAACAAAACAATTTTACACATCCATTCCCTCTGAAAGTTTGTCCAGTTCCTCCTTGAATTTATTTAAGCTATCAACTTCCTGAATGACAGATGGAAGTGTGCTCAACCCATTCAAGGCCTTATACACCTCAATCAGATCACCTTTCAGGTGCCTAGTCTCTTGCCGCTGCAATTTTCAGAACTTAATTTTTCCTTTATCCTGGAAATTCATCTGTTGTTTCGAAGAAATGGGTTATCCACACTTTCACAAAATTTCACCTGTCTTCTCTCTTTACGTGGTAACTACAAGTGGTCCCTAATTTCAGCTTTGTTTTAACTGCTGTGCAAATAACCTTACAGTGTCTAAGAGGAAATATTTGAGTGTAGTGCGAAAAAGTGGAAGTGCTTAATTGTGTAGATTAAGCACTTCCGTGGCATTAAAAAAAAAAAAAAAAAAAAAATCTCTTTAAAATTTTATGCCCATGCCAGTAGTGTGTCAACCATTCTGAAAAACCCTGTTTCAATTCTCAAACTGTTTGAGGAAACGTGACCCAGTCGGAAGTGTGGGAAATTATGCCTTTGGGAAGATGTAGATGAAGCAGTTTTTAATTGGATGAAGTTGATTTGAGACCAAAACATGCTGATATCAGGGCTATTAATAAAATAAAAGGCTATGGAGTATGCATCTTTTCTGGGACACAAAACATTCCAAACCAGTTCTGGTTGGCTGGACAAATTTAAAGAGCATCATGGCTTGCTCGAAAAAGTTATTTCTAATGAAAGCGGAGTTGCAATTGAAGAAGACTATACCATTGAAAAGAAACAGTTTTTAAAAAATTAAGCATACTATGAGTCCAAAGACATATTCAACATTGATGAAACATGTCTATTTTTTAAATGTTTGCCAAATAAAACACTGACTTTTAAAGGTGATAAATGTTTGGGGATAAAAATAGTAAGGAGAAAATTACACTCTTGGTTGCAAATATGGCTGGTAATAAAAAACTGAAGCTTTTTGTAATAGGCAAAAGTAAATAACCCTGATGCTTCAAAGGAATAAAATTGTTAGAGTTGAACTATAACTACAACAAAAAACCTTGAATGACAAGCGAAATTTTTGAGCAGTGGATTTTAAGTTTCAATAGAAAGATGACAAAAGAAAACAGAAAAATCGTGTGATTGTCGACAGTGGCCCTGTCCACCTTCACTTGGTAATTTCGAAAGTTACAAGTGTGAAGCTTGTTTTCTTCCTTCTGAATAATTTGTCTTAACTGCAGCCAATGGACCAAGGCATTATCAAGAATTTGAAAATTCACTACCGAAGGCACATACTCAAAAAATTATACTTAGAATAGAATCCAACCAACCTATAGATTGTGTTATAGATTTGCGGATACACGTGCATATTAGAGTTGGCAAAAGTGTGACGAAAACAACGATTAGGAATTGTTTTGCAAAAGCAGGTTTTGCTAAAATTCTAATTAACAGAGATGAGAAGGATGACCTACTAGAAGACATTGAGCAATCTTGGGAAGAGTTCCAAGCGAGTGGAGAAATTGTTCTTGATGAATTTTTAGAAGTTGATAATGATGTCATAGCAGCTGAATATCCAAGTGACTCCAACATTTTGGAGCGTAGTTAAACAATATTGACGATGAGTTGGATGAAAATGAGGGCAATATTTATTAAACCTTCCAAACAAACTTTGGCGGCATTTAAAAATTTTCATCTAGGCCTTTAGTGGGAATAAAATGTAACAGAAAATATATGTGAGTGTTTAAAGTTTAAACAAATGGGAACATTTTTATGAATGGTGTACAGTAGAATCCAGTGTACAACAAAAAATAACCAAATATTTTACGTCATAATTCTTAAAAGTGTACTAATAAATTGTGGGCATCATGTAAATAGTCATTTCTTAATATTCATGGAATGCATTAATAAATTCTCTTTTAAAATGTTAGAAAATTTATTCATTCCCTCTTCTTTCCATCTTTTACTATATTTCTGATTTTACAGTATTGTACATTGTTGAAAAGGTCATACTTCTTTATAACAAAATTTCTGTATAACAAATTTTTTCAGACGAACGATCGATTTCATTATATAGCGGTCCGACTGTAGTTTAAAAATACAGTACAGACAGTTCCCACTTTATGAATTCCTGTGTTGACGAGTTTTTTTTTTTTTTTTTAAGTATCAACAAAATCAAAAATATGAACATTAATTGAATACATAAATACTAAACATTCATAAATATGGGATTTCAAACCATGCAAGTTGTTGTACAATACAGTACTACTATGTGCATTTGTTTATTCAGGCAGATGAGAGCGGTTGTTTTTTTTCCTTCATTTTTGCTCTCTTGTCTTATTTCAAATTTATCCCCTTTATTAAGGGGGATAAATTTGAAGGGTGTTTGGAATGAGTTCAGTTTATTGATAATTGAAGGATTTTAAGGACCAGCAGAGATCGTACAAAATGAAACAGAAGCAGTAATTAATAATATTAAAAATTGTTGTTTTAACCAATTGTAGCTTGAGGTTTCTACAGCTGACATCACTGATCTGCCTCAAACACACAGTGGAGAGCTCACAAAAATCTGAAGCTGAGAAAGAAGATTTAACAGCTGCAACTACTGTTCATTCCTTCACTCTCAAGGGGCTTGATGAAGCTTTTCAACACAGAAAAAGCAATTGCGATTTTTGAGTCACAAAATTGAAATATCAAGTGCACTGGAAAAGTTGCTACATATTTAAAAAATGCTTATGCATGCTATCATGAAATTGATAAAGAAAAGAGAAGACTCTCTTGGTAACAAACAAATCTTGAAGCATTTCTGAAGAAGATGGTGACTTTGTACTTCCAACAACGAGTACCAAACCATTTGTATGACATAAATAATTTCTTTATTATTATAGTTTGCTTAATTTTAAAGGCTGTTTTCATTTCTTTGGATAAGTAAATCATTGTTGAAAAAATAACCCCTGTTTTGAACATTATGTCTATGGGAAATATATTCCCTCTTTACGAGCACACACTAGGAATGAATTAAGTCGGGAACTACCTGTATATGAATTTTGACACTCAGTTAACGATGATTGACCATCATTAGAAAGTGCACCACTTGTTAATTTAACCCCACTATCATTCTATTGCCATTTAAAACATAACTGACAGGATGTACTTAAAATCACATAAAAGTTTTTGCATCATGAACGTACCATTTTAAGTGGCTTACTTACTACTTGTATTTCATTAGATTAATTTTTTTTTGTTTTAGTTCTTTGATACAAAGACTCAAATATATTATATATGTTTGTTTCCTTTTATTTTCTTTTATCTTTCATAGTTGTAGCTCTTTTACTGGTGTCTCTTGTTCCAAGTAATCACTTTCGTCAAGCTTATCGCTCAGCAAGGAGTATGTTAACACCACAGAAAGAAATTCCTGTAAGTATCAGTTACATATGCATGCATAAAAGCTGTAGTAACTAATTTCTTATTCTTATTCTCAAGAAACTGATTATGTACAATACCTCTTTTCAAAAAACCAGAAAGAAAAATAAAAATGATGTGGGGAAAAAATATTAAAATTAGTAAATAAGAATTATACATGAACAGGTGTATATGATTTCAAATATATATATATATTACCTCAGTGTGTGCCCTGTACACACAAAATATGTTTTATTTTATGTGTAAACATCTATAGTGTCACTAGAATAAAATCTTTTAAATTTTTGAATGGTTTGGTCGAAACTTACTCTACTTAGAAGGTTGATGTTGATCAAAATCTTGAGAAGCAGATTTTATTATATTAAAGTCTGCATTTTTATTCTTACATAATATTACTACCCACTTTCTTGCATAATAGTCTGCTTTTATTCTTGCATAATATTACTACCCGCTGCTTGTTCTGCCAAATCAACGTTAGTGATAGAGTGTATCATTTAGGAAGTGATATCATTTCCATATCTTAGTATGAACTTACTCTACCGAATCAACATTAGTGACTGAGTTTGCATCATTTAAATCTAACAGCCACCTAATAGGAAGTGACGTCAATTGCATCATTTCTGTAAAAAATTTTTAACAATCAATTGTGTCATTTTTGTTACTGCAAGAAAATTTCATTACCAATCGATTTTATTCTAGTGCCTCCATAGATGTTTTCACATCAATCAGAAATAATGTAAATTTAGATTGGCAGCAGTGTGCAAAAAAAAGAGGAAAAAAAAAATAATAAATAATAATAATAGCTTCTGATAATGATTTTATTTTCCAAAGATGCATCACTTTACTTTAACACAAGGACACCATTTCCTCATTCATTCCTATTCTCAAGTCCCACCTTGGTGAGAAGTTACCTCAAGAAAACAACAAATATATAGAATAGAATAGAATCTTTAATCTATCATGGTTGGCTAATTCTCGCACTGAACTGCCCACTGCACAAAGTGGACTTGCTCTTTTCATTTTCTAATTGCATTATACTCTGGGGAAACCTTATAAGTCATGTTTTAAATCCATTTAAAAGATAATTGCTTGAATGTAATTTTACAATTGTAGTATTAAGTTATAGTGCTGCAGTTTTAATTTAATTTTTAACCAGTGCTTTCTGGTTAAAAAATTAACCATACTACTGACCTAGGACTAGAATAGACATATATGTCATATATCTCACTGACATATATGTCAGTGAGAATGTCTTGGCTCAAGGTACTAGTTATGACTTTATTACTGTTACTGTGTGGCATTTGTGCAGAGTTGATATCAATTGGACATAATACTGTCATTGGAAATGTCTTTGCATATTAGATAAGGAAAACATGTTAGAATAAGGATGAAGCAATTCAGCATTCAGATGGATGAAATTGAGTGCTTGAGTAAGAGAGTTAATGTCCTCAAGATTTAAATCAGGGAATCATCAAGTACTCAGCTGCCACTCAGTATTAGAGCCAATCCTCATGCATCTAACTGCACAGCAGGATCACCAAGAACAGAAAGTGCTCTTCCCACAGGAGGTGATTATATTTTGATGACTCTATTGTTAAGGAAACAGGGAATATATTAAACAATAAGGATAGGTAGAACAGGGCCAGGATGTGTCTCTCAGAGGTCAGCATCACTGTTAATAGAACAGTTATCTTTTAAGAGAACAAGTTTATATTATATTTGTGAGGTGGCATGAGTTAAAGTGAATTTTGAGAAAGACATGAATTAGGACTGACTCTAAAGTATCTGGAATTTTTCCCAGGCAAGAAGAGATAGGATAGAATTCAAGATTTGTCTTGTCAAGTCAAGCATGGATTGTACAATACTTATTGTATGGAATTTTTTTCAGCATAGCCAGCACTTGTTAACAGAAGACACTTTTTATAAAGACAAGATACACTGAATATTTGCTGATGCTGTTGAAGTAGTGCTAAGTGATTTTGAAAACTGCTGGTTTGGAATTGCATTGCTTCTATTAGGACATGTAGTAACCTGAAATGTGTGTGTGCACATGGGTGGGCTTCTATTAGAACATGCTGTTGTTATTTGGTTTTTAGGAGCATTAGCAACTAAGGCCATATTGCTCCGGGATATGCAGTGGTCATTCCCTGACCTTTCTGTATTTGATGGTGACAGGCTCGAACCCCGGTCTAATCAAGAAGCGTGTGCTACGCATTGCTGCCCCTTCCCACCTGGCTACGGAGGCGCCTTAGGACATGCAGTAACCTGAAGTGTGCGTGTGTGTGCGCGCACTATTAAAGCATTTATAAATATTGCCAGTTTAACATCCTCTTGGATTTCTAATCCAACTAAATGGTAAATAGCTGCATGCCCAAAAGCTGTAGCTCTCCAGCTAAAAGAATAAATTACCAGTGAAATATACTCTTACTTCTCCCATATTCCCTGAATATTGGAGAAGTAAGAGTATGAAAATCAAAATCAAACCTCAAATGCACAGAACCTGTACCATGTTTACAGCCAACTGTAAGTGCAGGATGTAAAATCACCTAATTCACTACATGCATACTGCATTCAGCAGGTTTGATAACTTTTTAGATTATGAGCCCTGATTATGATGTGGTTTGTTGGTCTGGTTTTTTTTCTTTTCCTTTTCTGATGATTCAGTCTTGTTGATGCACAAGTTTTTTGTCTGAAAGAACCATATGGCCATTGGTAAAATTGAATTTTGAGACTACTTTGCACACATTGACCTCGGGCTTATTATATATAACAAGTAATGTATAGCAGAAACTGAAAAAATGGGAGGACTGAACATCTTGTGATGTACGAGGAAGGAGGTAATGAGGAAGTTAGAAAGAGAATGGGGATGAATTGAAAATGAAATCTTCTACAAAATCCAAGAGGAAAGGACAAAGATTGATCGATCCTGAAGAACAACCATTAATAACAATGTGAGAAGGATTTTTCCCCTGCTTTCTCTTTTTACCAATACGAATGTATTTCACCACATACTGGTTTAACCATCTTGATGACAAAAAAAAAGAAGAAAAAAAAAGCAAAATGTTGAATTTTTGTATCTTGAATTAAACCACTTGCCTAATCTTTACCTGTCTTTATTGATTTCTCTGTATTCAGAACTTTTCCTTAGTTTATAATAATAAATATGGATTTCTTTGCAGATGAGTGCAGAAGCTCTGTTGGTTATGCATCAGGTGAGTATTCAGAAGCTAACACCTTTATTTAGTTCAGATTCTTCCAATTTTTGTTATGCTGTGTGTAAGAAAGTCCTGCATGATTTTAAAAATTGTTGTTTTTTAACTAGCATTATTCTTGCAAAAATATGACCAGAAGTATTTCTACACAGGGAGGACTGAACATCTTGTGATGTACAAGTAAGGAGGTAATGAGGAAGTTAGAAAGAGAATGGGGGTGAATTGAAAATGAAATTAATTCATAATTTTTTTAATTCGTAAACTTATATATAACAAGGCCACCGTTGGCCTGCCTCACAGTCTCTTTAAGTGAATGAAATAGAACTTCTTGAATTATGTGAAGTCTTTTTTCCCAAATTCTTCACTTATAGGTATTAACATCTCCTCTCAAGTGGAAATTAACATCTGTCCATAATACACAACTATCTGTTTTTGTATTTCCATTCATGCAAGAACTTCAGGAAAATATAATTTGAATTACCAGATTTCCATCGAGATGCTGCTGATCATAGTAGATATTATATGATGATTGAAGAACTCTGTGAGGTCAGGTTTTGGATGCATAGTAATTTCTTGCTTGCTCCGACAAAGTGAAAAGAATTTAATTAGTAAGTGAGAGAGTAAACACAGTAACACGTAAAAAACTGCTGACACAAGGCACAGATGTTTAATAGATAACATATATTAAATTTAGAAAATACAGAACAAATATAGAAGCTTTTGGCTACTGTATGTAGCCTTTTTCATATAATCTTCTATGGATAATGATATATATAATTTTTAACAGCTATTTGGACTAAAGCATATGAGACATGGCACCACGACATGTAGCACCATATTCTAGTTTACTTGTGACGACTAGTACTAGTACATGCTAAACCAATAAATTCCAGGACAGTTTAAAATAAAATAATTAAGGTTTATTTAATTAATAACTAAGAAGATAATTAAGATTTATTAAAGAAGTAAAGATTCTTTAATGCAATAAAAAATTCATAATAAATTGAACTATAGTAAATAAAAGTAAACACTATTTGCATTGGATGTCTTCATTTGTGGTGATGGCCATATGGGAAGACAAAAGTATGGTATAGCATAAGCTAATGCATAAAATAGTACAATTAGTGCCTCATCCAGCCAATATATATGTATTATTTTTTTTTTATTTAAACATGAACAGTAGATACATTTTATAACTATTTACATTTTATGTGCAAATGAAAAAAAAAAAAAAAAAAAAAAAAAAATATATATATATATAAAAAAAAAAACATTTCTACATTTAATAATTTTCAAATAGATATTTACAGTATACCCAATATAAAATAAAATATAAGTACAAATTCAGTAGCTTTCGGAACACGTGTCCCTTTATCAACTGACAAATTTGAATACATTACAAGCAAAGTGTGGCACGTTACTCATGCGTCATTGTTGTAGCACGGACGTGTGCTGCCTTACACCAGTGATCATCCATCAATAAAACGGTTGTCTCTAGGATGGGATGTATACGCATGCCTTTCTGGCGATTTAATGCCTTAGGGTTGTTTATTATGTTTAGTGACTCTAGCCATAGGCGGTGGCGAAAGTGTCGCGCGTGGTCCACTATCTCAAAGTCGCGCTTGGGGTCAAGATCGTGGTTGGTAGCCCAAAAATGTTCTGCAAGCGCGGACTGGTCAGTTTCGGCAAGCCGGATTGCTCTGTCGTGTTCCGTGAGGCGATCCTGGAGACGTCTCGATGTCTCACCTACGTAGCAACTGTTACAGGCCCTACAGGTGATACGGTACACTACATTGCTGCTTAAGACAGGTGTGACAGGGGTCTTCACACTGGAGACAAGTGAACGTAGGTTCCTACCTGGTAATTGCACACATTTGATGTTGTAACTTCTCAGGATCTTCGAGATATGTCCTGACACTCCTGGATAGTACAGAATGTAGGCGGATGATATGCCGACTTGCTTCGGAGGTCTTGGGTTGGAAGTAAGTTCTTGTGCCTGTAACAAGCATCTGTTTAGTACATGGGATGGATAACCGCATCTGGTTAGGTCCGCCTTCACACGGGAGATCTCGTTACGTCTAATTGTGTCGGTGCTGGAATGGCTCCAGGCCCTGGAGAACAGGGTGCGGGCAGTGCTATTGAGATGGCTTGGAGCGTGGCCGGACCCGTAGTTGGTGAATTGACCGCACCACATGGGTTTGTGGTATACTGAGGTCTCTAGATGTGGGCCTACGCGATGCACTAGCACGTCCAGAAACGGGAGCGAACCGTCCACCTCTGATTCTACGGTAAACTTGATGAAATTGGATAGAGAGTTGAGGTATTCTAGTAGTACTGTTTCAGAACCACGTGGTATTAGGGTAAAAATATCGTCGACGTATCTACACCACGTTGTAATAGGTGTAGGTGGGTTCTGGTGTATCTGCTCCTCCAGATCTTCTATTTCTACATTTGAATTTCGGGAATTAAGACAGTTTCTTGGCATTGAATCAGTCTCATATTAAATGTCACACATTGAAAGTGATGGATTCTTCAGTGATGCTGAAGTGGTCATCGCCGCTGTTAAGGTCATTTAGAGTTTCAGGTCTTTTATGGTGGAATTCGAGCAGCAGTCTGCTCTGCAACTTCCTCCATATGCTGCACTTGAGATGTTGCGCCAGTGTGTCGACAGGAGGCATGTCATCACTGCTTCTCGTGTGCTTCAAGTAGAAGCTGTAAATGATAGCCTTGGCACCAACGAATAAGATGTTGCAAGTGGTTTGTGCTGTCTGCTCAGAATGGAGCAGGTACCAGTAGTCCTCTGGAGTGTGGGCATGGTTGCAGGCAAGCTTTGCTGCATCCAAAGTGTATTTGACTAGTTCCTTGTTCACAGGGCATGCCAGGTATGTGTGTTCCAGGGTACCTGGAGTGGGGCAGTAGTTTGAGGTACATAACCCGAAGATTTGTAGCTTGACTGCCATAGGAAGGGTGTTGTGCCACAGTGTCCACTGGATGTCAGTGTCCGATTTAGAGCATTTTGTCTTGTACGGGAGGTTCCACTAAAAGTTAGATGGTGGCTTGTGGAGAAGGCTACAGGGACAGCTTGGTAGGTGGATGATGGGAAAATTATGGCTGTATGGCGAGATGTGATTAGTTGATAGAATTTTTTGGGGGTAGAGGAGACAGGTACAATGTCTTCTGATGATGAAGGTTGGTAAACCTTCATTGAATGTGAGGATCCGGTCACATTCCCAATCCCTTTAGCTGTAGTGATGTCTAGAAGAGTTTGTACAATCACTGATTTTAATCATCTGTGTTGGTTCTTTGCATTTATGGTTTTAATGGGCAAGTCTTCTGATCCTTTCCATTCAAGGCTTGATGTCAGAAGGTAGTCTATGATTCTTATTCATGGCCAGTTCCAAGTAGGAAAGAAGAGAATATCATCAGTTGCAGGGTCTATTATTCTTTTATTATAGAGGAGCGGTTCTGAAAGTATTGCGGGAGGGGATGTTCCCTCAAAAGTGTGGTGAAGGTTTAGCTTTTTCCAGCAGTGCAGTGCATCTTTATAGAAGGGTGGTAGTTTGAGTGGTGCCATATTCATTCTCAATATTGTTGAAAGAGATAGTTCTCTAGTGGCTGTTGCTAGTGGTTTATCCGTAGTGTCGGAATTTGGGTATTTCGTTTGCAGTGCCTTAAGAAGAAAGGTGATCTGGAATTCTGTGATTTCCTCATCAAAAGAGGCCAACCCCTGTGAGTGAGCAGCTGGCTGAGTTCGGAACAAGACGTCCAGTTGGTTTTTGTTCCAAAGGAAGCTTCAGACAGATACCTGGATTTGGTGGAGGAAGTCAACAGGCGGAGTGAGAACTTTGAAGGTGTGCCAGAGAACACTTGCTGCCATCTGATTGATCACAAGCACTCTCTCTCTCTCTCTCTCTCTCTCAGTGAAGATGTGGCACACATGCTTCTCCATTTCCTGAGTACTCTGTTGAAATTATTCAGCAATTCGGGCCAGTTCTTCTGGGAGAAAGGGAGAGTATTGCTGAGGTACACACTTAGGTATTTCTGCCCCTCGCTGGACCATGTGCATTGGATGGGGGAGTCGGTTCTGGTTTTCTAGTTGCCAGCCCACAGGCCGCTGGTCTTACAGTGGTTGAATTTTGTGCATAGAAATTATGAGCCTTTTGAATGTCTTCAAATTTGCTCCATGGCATATTGCAGTTGTTACGTCATCTGCATATGCTGATTAGGTTATCTTTAGGGTTCCATAGGGTAATTGCCATAGGTAGCAGCATTCATTGGAATTATAGACTGGTGGCAATTATATTAAGGAATGGTTCTATGGCAATTGTGTAGAGTTGCCCAGAGAGTGGGCAGCCTTGTTTTATCCCTCTGAAACACGAAAAGTGGCGGGTGAGCTGGTGTTCAGTTGCAGGAAGAATTTGGCTTTCTTGTATAGCAGATGGATTGTTCCGATGATGTAGGGTCCATATCCGAAAGCTTTCAAGGTTTGAAAAACTCAGCTGTGTTCAATGCTGTCGAGAGCCTTTTCCTGGTGAAGGCTAATTAGTGCTAGGAATTCTCTTTGGCTGTTTGCAGTGGAGAGGAGGTTGCGGATCAGATGTAGATTGTCGTGAATCAATCTTCCAGGTACTGAGTATGTTTGTTGGTGATCGATAATATCAGGGAGAGTGGATTTTAATCTATTGGCGATGACTTTGGAAATAATTTTACACTCTGTATTCATTGAGGAAATTGGGCACCAGTTTTGTAGGTTGGTGCGATCCCCTTTCTTGGGGATTTATGTTTTGTCGCCCCCCAACACTGCTGGATGAGATTTAATATAAACAAACTTTAAACTAATGTAAAGACGCAAGTTCTAAAAAAGACATTTGCTCAGATAAAATGGCACAAAACTAGATTATACTGTAGCAAAAGACTCTATGAACTGGCATAACGATTGCAACTGACCATTTCCCCTGGAGAGCGAGTGAGTAAGCAACTTAGAAAAACTGTTTTTATTCTTTTGTTAATTTAACATCTGATCCTTCATAATGATGTTTTCAGAGTACACTTAAGTTTTGGATGGGAGGTATGGCACCATCTGCCATACAGTCCCGATCTTTCACCATAAACTGGCTTTGTTTACACAAAAGTAAATTCTAACAAGTCAGTGCCATCCTTCGGGAAGCAGGTGGCCAGAAGCAATAATAAGGGCAATAATCGGACAACTGTGCCAAGATTTGTATTAAAATACCAAACAACAATATTTATTACTCACGTGGTGAAAACGAACTTTGTAATACATATTAACCGAATTTTGTAATAAATTAATATATTTACATTGAAAAACCTATCCTTTCACAGGGGAATGATATGTGCTTCATATAAACAAGTACTTTGTATAAACTGAGTTTGTATTAACAAGATTTTACTGTAATAATATCCATTCTTGTGAAAACAGCCTTTCCAATGCAGAATTGATTGACAAACCTTTCATCATGTACTTCCTCCTATCATGTCCAGGCAGAATTGCAAGCATTTTCAAATTTTATCCTAATTCGCAACTTTTGCTCAACATTGACCTGACAATATTGACCTATTATGTAAATCTTGGGATCTCATATTGATTGTTAATATCATTAACATGTATAGCAAAATCACCTCTTTTGTCCTTAAAAAATAATAGATGCCCTACAGTGTAGCTTTAGCTACACTGTAAAGCTTTAGCCCCGTAAATCTACCCTGATACTGTTCCATCTACCCTTTTTACACAATATAAGTATAGGATGTCAAAATTATTCTTTGTGATGAACTTCAAATTATCAGATTGGTCAGGCACAGTCTCCCTTTAACAAATCTATGATTACCGTATGACTGTTCCTGTCATGATAACCTTGCTTTACTTCTTGACCTCATTATTTTCTCAGCATGTAGGTCTCTTTGTTGCTTCTTTTGATACAAACAGCATTCAAAAAATAAGTTACACCTGCCACCGTCTCTTGGTATAATTGCGCAACGAATGTGGCACCTGCATGGAATGGAGTTCATATCGTGCACCCCCTGGTAGTTGAGTTTCGTTGATGTAGCCGTAACAGTTGTGTAGGAGCAAGCATTCATAATGGCACGTCAGCTAAAATGTTACTCCAAGTTTGAGGTTCGCAGAACAGTGCGATTTTTATGTGCGAAACGTCTGAATTGTTCCGAGATTCATCATGAAATAACTGCGGTGTATGGGGAAAATGCAATGCTGCATCCAGCCATAGTGAAATGGTGCCAGCAGTTTGAAAGTGGTCGCACAGAATTGACGGATGCTGATCGAAAAGGTAGGCCATCAACGTCGACCCCTGCAGACAACATGATGCAGGTTGATGATATGATTCGCAATAATCGAAAATTGACAGTCGCAGAAATGGCAAAGGAGTTGGATATTTCAATAGGCAGTGTTCATTCCATCATCCATGAACATCTTGATTATCGTAAATTGTGTGCACAATGGGTTCCTCTTTCACTGACAGACAAAAACAAAGGTCAACGTTTTTTGTCTTCTCTAGACTTCCTTCAATGCTATTCTGTGGAAGGCCATGACTTCTTACACTGCATCATCACTGGCAATGAAACATGGGTGCACCATTTCACTCCAGAAACGAAGAGAGTGTCTATGGAATGGAGACACACAGCATCACCTGTGCGGAAGAAATTCAGAGTTGCACCATCAGCAGGAAAGGTCATGGCCACTGTGTGTGTGTTTCGACTGTGAAAGAGTTGTTTACATGGAATTTATGGCAAAAGGCACAACAATTAATGCTGACTACTGCCAAACATTACGGTCTTTGCGAAGGTCTTGTTCTCCTAGATGTTCTTTCAGGATAGCGGCACGCCATACAATGCATGCACAACACGACACTTGCTCCAAAGTTTTGGATGGGAGGTATGGCACCATCTGCCATACAGTCCCGATCTTTCACCTTGTGACTATCACATCTACGGCAAGCTGAAAGAACATCCAGGGGAACAACGATTTGCAAACGATGAGCAGGTGCAAACAGCAGTTTGATAGTGGCCGAATGACCTAGGAGTGGATTTCTATCATTAGGGAATCGAACGTTTAGTCACACGTTCCAAGAAGTGTTTACACCAACTCGGTGTTATGTGGAAAAGTGGTGCAGGTTATGTGCTTTCTATTGCATAATGTTACATACCTCAATAAATGTCTCTTGGGCTACAATGGTCAAGTGTAACTTATTTTTTGAATTACCCTCATATAACTGAATTGATTCCATCAATACAAAGCATTGTTATTTGCAGACAATCCTAACTGCAATTCTTTCATTTCGGAGACATACTTGCAGACATACCCTGGTCCTGTTCTAGTTTATATTCTAGTTATTTCAGTTTGCGATAGCTTTTCTCAGGCAAGGAGACTTTGCCTCACTGCTGTTCTGAAGTTTTCACTTTAAGTTTTCTTCAATTCACTCTAGTTTTTCGATTTCGGAAACCCATAGTGAAATCTAGTATTTAACTATTTTTTTTTTTTTTTTTTTCTATGTTAGACAGACTTTATTTTAAGATTTGTCAGCTGCATTTCTCTTCTGGTCGGTGTCTACTAGAATATTTATGGAACTGTAGACTGTATAAATACTTGAATGAAAATAGGGGAGATGACATTGGTTACTCTATTTAATTTTTTTATTTTTTTACTGGTGCTACATGAGCTTGTTTCCTTGCATCATTTAGCCAATAATAATTATATGAAAAGGTTACTATATTTGTTGTTCAAGACCGTTGAGATGAACAAATTCTTTTATACCATATGCTATTACAAATTTGTAATACTTGGGATGGTGCAAATATTGCTGCGTATGCCTTAAGGCACAGGAGAGTTAATTTAACTCTCTTAAAACAAAATACAATTCAGCAATGAAATTAATGAACACCTATCATAAATACCAGCAGTCATCTCCAGTAGTGTGAATGCATGACTCCCCTGCCCAAAGGGAAGCACCCTCATACCAGCCACAGAGGAATATACCAGCACTCATTAAAAGAATTAAAAAATTAAAGTAATATAAAGCAAAGAAGAATGAAATCAAGTGAAGAACCCTCAAGGACATATTTTCTGCTGTATGTCCCAAATGATTGTATTCATTTGGTGGCTTATGTTAATCAAACATGTTCGGCAAATGTACTTGTACAATCTTACTATAGAAAACAAAATTACAAACTAAACTGAACTCAACACAGGAACATAAAATGTCTGCCATGGCCATCATCCTCTATAGTTTGTGTTTGTTAATAGCAGTCAAATAGTGAAATTCAAACTCTTGAGGGCAGATAGTCCCTGAAGTAGCTGCCTTTGTAAGTTCCTTGCCTTTACTTGATTTCATCTTTTTTTCTTTCTTTTATGTTAATTTCAGTTCTGCTCTCTTAGTGTCAGTTCTGTGTGGCTGATATGAGGATGTATATTCTTTGATAATGCATCATGAGCTGTGGACCTGCACTACTGGAGTTGGTTATGGGTATTTTTGATTACTTTTTATTAATTTCTTTGCTAAATTTGATTTTAAGTAGTTTGTAACATAAGTAATAGTATTTGTACCTTCAACTTCCCAAGTTGACTAATTTTCATTATCACATGGTATAATAGTATTCATTTCCCAAAGTCCTAAAAATATAACCATGTTTTTTTTTTTTTTTTTTAGTGCTTAATATTGTTTTTTATTTTCTATTTTGTAGATATATGATTTACTCTTGAGATTGCTGAAGCGTGCCAAACTTTATGTGGGTAAGTTTTATTGTTTTCGTGTGATGTATGATTGATTCATTAATAAATAAGTCTATTTCAGTGAAGACTGTGTTGAATCGAGAACTCTCAGACATGGCTCCTAATGCACAGATTTAAAAGATTATTAGATATATATTTGATAGTTGTAAAAAGTAGATAAAAAAACAATTGAATGGCATTTTACCTCTTTTTTTTTTTTTTTTTTTTTTTTTTTTTAATGGCAGATGGTACATAAGCTTTAATTCCTTGCTGTCCTTTTACTACTATTTCTGATGTGTACTAGTACAAAGTTAACTTACATCCATGTTTTTTTTTGTTTTTTTTTTTATTTGATTATGTAAATGTTTATTGTGAATTTTTACATTTGATATGAAATCTGATTTATGAGCAGCTTGTATCTATTCAGATTTATCACCTGATAAATCTGAATAGATTCACACTCTATTCAGATTTATCAGGTGATAAATCTGAATAGTGTGTGCCAATTCAATAATATGTATACAAATTCTAAAAGATATTGTGGTTCATAGCCCTTGTGAGTTTAAGACAGTCATGCTCACAGTGTTGAAAGAAGCTTGTGCATTGTCAGAATGTGATTTTAAACTCTGGAACATTTAATCAAACATGCTGTAAAAGAATGCACTAGGATAGTGTGACCCATTTCTAATTTTTTTCTCTTTCTAAATGTGTTTTTTTTTTAAATGAAATCCCCAAACAAAAAAATATTAGAACCACTGGTAATTAGTATCATGTGTGGGTTGAAGATTCTTCTTAACCTTCAACCCAAACATGGTTGACATTACACTTAAATTTCTGTAGATTGTAATTTTCAGGAAATACGTGTAAAGGGAAGTTATTTTACAAAACGGAACTTGAAGGAATAAATGGGGTAAAAGAAAAGTTGATTCTGTGAATTTGAAGGTAGACAGTTAAAGGATGCTGACTGGTTGCATCATGTGTTAGGAGTGGAGGGGGGGGGGGTAAAAGCCAGTTAGTTAGTTAGTTAGTTAATTATTTTTGATTTTTAGGAGCATTAGCAACTAAGGCCATATTGCTCCGGGAATATGTGGTGGTCATTCCCTGACCTCTTCCGCATCCTCCGTATTTGGTGGTGACGGGCTCGAACCCCGGTCTAATCAAGAAGCACGTGCTATGCACTGCTGCTCCTTCCCACCTGGCTACGGAGGCGCTGTAAAAGCCAGTTCAGAAGAACAGTTTTCATGGAAGTATAGAGAAGGCATGCAGCAGAAACAGAATGTCTGTATGACAGAGTGGAGACACTTTGTAGGAGAATAGTCATTAACTAACCTAACCTCTTTTGAGTGGAGTCTTGAAGCCTGAGAGGGACTATTGGGGCAATGCCCAAAATAAGGAAACAATATTCAGTTGTAGAACAGATTTGAGATTTATACAGAGTGAGTAGCTGTTCAAAAGAAAAGTAACACTGAGAGTGAAAGAGAAGCAATATTTGTAATGTGATTATGCTGAGAGAAATTAGAAGTTAGGGTAATCCCTTATAGAGATATATGATCTTATCTAGAAATATGAGTGTCATCAAAGCATAGGTGCAGAAGAATCCTTTTACGAGATATAAAAACCTGACTGAAATTATCTTTGCTCCATTGGAGAATTACCTGGATATCAGCATTTGAGGAATTGGTAGTGGGTATTCAAGAAGTTGAAGCTGTTTGTGCATGGCAAGGCTTCTCAAATTGGAAGGTATAATGCAGTGTTCTATCATCAGCGAAACTGTGGTTAGGATTCCTTTTGAATGGAAGAAGGTCATTTCTAATTTCTAATTGTTTTCTCTATGGATTGTTTTCTCCAGCATTAGTTGGAGAAGTTAGAAGATAGAGACCCATTTACCATTGCCTACAGTGAGAGATCAGAGAGAAAACTGGATACCCGATTGCCGACTATTGCAGGAAGATGAAAAAATTACTTTTATCAAAAGTTATTTTTCCTTCTCCCTTTATGTCAAAAGCCTTTGAGATGTCAAGAGCAACTGCTTGAGTTTCACCAACCTTTTTTATTGAATTTGTCCATAGATGGGTAACATAAGGTAGTATATCGCCCTTGGACCAACACTGATGAAATCCATATCGGCAGTCATCGATCTGGTAGAAGATTTCTAGATAGTTTAGGAATTGGCAGTTAATGAATTTCTCCATTACTTTAGAAAGAGTCGAAGTAAGTGCAATGGGACAATATTTGGATGGAGAGATTTGTCACCCTTTTTAGGAACTTGCTGAATATCAGAAAATTTCCAAGCAGAAGGAAAAACATCAGTAGAATAAGAAAGTTTATCAAGTTATACAGAACACAATTAAGCTCACACAGGAGCACAGGTTTTGAGAACAAGTGGGGAAATACCAACATGCCTGATGCTTTCTTGGCATCAAGGTTATTCAAATTTCTTCTGACATCCTTTTGATGGATGACCACAGTAAGCATTGAGTGGAGTGTACTGAGAATAATAGGAGGTGTTTACCAAAATCGTCAATACAAAAGTTAGAAGAAAAGTAGGATGCAAGATAGCTTTATGCCAGCTGAAGATAAAGCAGACCATCTTTATCTTTAGCATTGATGGAAATAGAACCATCAGGTTTTTAATAAAGGTGGGAGTACAGATGGAAAAAATTGCCTCCAGTAGTTTGGTAAGAGACCAGAATGCCCAAATATTGTTTGAACAAGAAGCAGTTTCTAATTTTATCCCATTCAAAATCTAGTTTAGACTGATTAATAACTGCTTTAAAATTGTTGCAAGTTTTGGTGTAGGCAGAAAATGAAACTGGAGATTTGGAAAATTGTTGTGATTTGCAACATTATCTTGAACAGCCCTAGCATTTTCATTATATATTTGCATTAGTGGATTTACTAATGAACCTACAAGGTATTTTTAATTAAACAGCTTCACTTTGCAAGCCAGTAGATAGAAAACAGTAGATGCCACAGAGAATTTGGAATGGATAATATCCTGACCATGAAGAAATGAAAATCATAAAAAAAAAGGATTTAAAAAAATGACACCATGTGAAATTGATGTTGGCCTCTGCTCTACTTTGTAGAGCAGAGGCCAACAGCAATTAAAATTTGAAGCTGAGCTCTGCTCTACAAACTAGAGCAGAGCTAAGCTTCAAATTTTAATTAATTTATACAGGTATACTCAAATCAGTACATTTGCCACATGGTATGAAAATTACACCACCTAGCTAAAGATAAATGCAGAGAACAGCATTGATGCTTTTCTCTGCTGTATGACAAGTTTATTGAATATTGCAATTTCTATGCTAGTCCGTTCATAATCACAGTTGGTACAGTATATACTACTTGTTGAGCAAATTATTCATTGTTATGAATAATTTGCCCAACTGAATACAATGTAGAAGACAGCCAGCTAGCGTCAACATATAAAAACATTAACAGGTACAAAATGCTAAGAGAACAATACATTTTGGCCAGAATGAGGACATTATATAACAGGTTACAATGACAATGTATCACATTGTTGTTATGTGAAATGTAAACATTATCAACATGCATGAAGAAATTTTTGATAAAGGTTATTTTTCCATCTTCTGTAGAAGGGTACACCATGTCTGGAAATTGTTGCAAAAATTTGAATGCACATTATTCAGCTGATTACTATTTATTTTATTATTATTAAATTTGTTATTGTAATTCCATTTTGTTTGATGCTCTATTATTATTATTTAAAAAACTTTCTCCTTTATGGGGATTTTTTCCACCTAATGATGAAACAAGTGCATGGAGTGGTTGGTTGTTTCTGGTTATTACTGTTGGTCGAGAGCATCTCCTACTATCCTACAGGTATCCACAATTGGGGCTTTCTGGAGTTCCATGTGTTCTCTGTGAGGCCTATTGCTGCTGAGTTCTTATGAAGGCTCTTCGGCACCATGCCAGTGATTGACACTAATTGGGATGGTTATTACTTGTTCCATATGCTACATTTCTTTGACTTCCTGTCTTAGGTCTGTATATTTGGTCCTTGAGGTTGTTTTCCTGTCTTAGGTTTGTATATTTGGTCCTTGAGGTTGTCACAGACATTCTCTCAGATATGCCAAACAAGCTGTACCTTGCTACCTGGGAGTCTAAAACACTGATGGAACTGATATTTGGGTGACATTCAAGTCAAATGGACCCAATTTCGGCGAAGTCCGGACGGTCTGTGACAGCCAAATCCTCTGCTTGCACCTTCACGATGGTGGGACTGTTGGTAATCCTGGGTATAATCTCTATACACAAGCATACTGTGGGTGACCACCCAGGTGTGAACCAATGTAAGCAGGGGTTGAGGTGTGGCACCCAAACCACAGAGAGGAATGCTGCCCCTCTGTGTTACCAGGCACTACTAGGTGGTAGATGACTCATCAACTGGTGCAGTACCACCACTTTGATTATTGGAGGCTTGAAGTGTGGAACCCATGTTTAGTCCCCAGAGCTAAGTTCCAGTCAACCCTTCACCATCTCTTTCATCATGCAGTATGACTGATAACTTTTGAGGTTATGATGAACATCATAGCGAGATCCAATCTTTCTTACATTTTGAGGGTACAGGTCTAAAACGGTGTTCACAGACCTATTGGTAACTCTTTAGGAGGCTTCTGGATCAGATAGTTACTGAAGGGAGTCTCAGTAGTGTGTATGCAGGGGGCATTGTCGAGGCCACATTATGTCAAGGATCTGGGTTTATTCTTACCATGTGTATGCCATATCCAAAAATTTCATTACTTCATACAGCATGTCTACCCTCCCACTTTTTCTTACAATTGAATACACTATGAATTTTTATTATTATTTTATTATTAGCTATATGGTGCAAGGAAGCCTGAGGCTTATACTACACCAGCCAAAAAAAAATTCCTGAGTTACTGAGAGAGAGAGAGAGAGAGAGAGAGAGAGAGAGAGAGAGAGAGAGAGAGAGAGAGAAAGGAATCACTAAGAAAGAGAAGAATTGTCAAACTAATAGACTAAGCTTATCTGTGAAAAGATCTAAATCTTCCAAACACTTCCTAGTTCATTTCACAAATATACGTGGTCTCAATTCTAATCTCAACGATGTCCATTTCCACTTGCAGTCTGCCAAACCCCATGTACCTTTTCGGACAGAATCTCAGTTATCGGTTGATTAAACTACTGCTCATCTCAGTTGCCCAAATAATTTGCTGTATGATTCCTTTTGCCTCAAATGTGGTACTTGTGCATATGTCTGTTCCGATATTCTGTGTCAGAGATTTGGTAATTTGGAATCTCCTCTTTTCGATTTTCTCTGGCTTAAAATCTCTCTACCTCATTGTGTCAAATTCATCTGTTGTCTCTATTGCTCTCCCAATTCCACTAATCACTTGGAGTTCTTTGACTTCCTCTTTTTGCAACTTGACTTTCTCTCTCGACTCGACCCAGCTGGTTGAGATGCTGAGGTTTTGCAATTGCTAATGACCTTGCACAGATTGTTCATTTACCTACAAGAATACCGGACAATACTAACCATACAGCCAACACGCCTGATCTTTTTCTCACAAACAACCCTTCTAAGTACAGGGTCGAATTGAGTGGTCCTTTAGGCACCTCAGATTGTCTCTTCTCCAATGGGGCCTTTATCTCATGGCTATTCCCAACCTCGTATTTTGCGGCATTACAAGAATACAAAATAGGTTGACCTACGAGATTTCTTTTCTTCTTTTCCTTGGTCGGATTACTGTTTCAAAACTTCTGATATCAACGTTTGCTCAGATCATGTCAGTGAAATTATTCTTGTAGGAATAGAATCCTTCATTCCACACTCCACTTTAAAATCTCATCCATTATCTAAAGCTTGGTTTTCCAATAAATGTGCTAAGTCTCTTCAAGAGAAGAACGTTGCATATCATAATTGGCCTGTTTCCAATTCTTCATTTTATGCCTACACCAAAGCTTGCAACAATTGTAAAGCAATTATTAATCAGTCCAAACTAGATTTTGAAAAGGCTAAGAGTAGAAAACTTGCTTCTTGCCCTAATGGTAGCCAAACATTCTGGTCTTTTGCCAAAGCTATTGGCCGCAAATTTTGCCCATCTCTGCTCCCTCCTCTGTCAAAACCAGATGGTTCTGTTGTCATTTCGGCCAAGGATAAAGCTGACCTGCTAGCATTCCATTTTTCTTCCATCTCATATATTAATAATCTTGGTAAAACACCTTCCACCATTCCCAACACTCTCCATTCAATGCCTCCTGTGGCCTTCCATCAAAAGAATGTCAGAAGGATTTTGATGAATCTCGATGGTAAGAAGGCTCCAGTTCCTGATGGTATTTCTCCCCTTGTTCTCAAAACCTGTGCTCCTGAACTTACTCCTGTACTTTGGCACCTTTTTTCACTTTCTTATTCCAAAGGTGTTTTTCCTTCTCCTTGGAAATTTGCTCATATCCAGCCAGTTCCTAAAAAGGATGACAAATCCCTCCCATCCAATTATTGTCCCATTTCAATTACTTCTACTCTTTCTAAAGTAATGTAGAAATCACTTAACTGCCAACTCTTAAACTACCTAGAAACCTTCTGTCTGATCAACAATCACCAGTATGGATTCTGTCAGTGTTGATCCACACTGGTGATATTCTGGCTTATGTTACCCATTTATGGAGAAATTCAATGGAAAAGTTCGGTAAAACACAAGCAGTTGCTCTTGATATCTCAAAGGCTTTCGATCATGTTTGGCATAAAGGTCTTCTAAACAAGCTTCCATCTTATGGTTTGCCAACTGTTTTTTGTAATTAGTTATCCAGTTTTCTCTTGGATCGCTCACTGAGGGTGATGGTAGATGGCTCTCTGTCTTCTAACTTCTCCACTAATGCTGGTGTCCCCCAAGGTTCAGTTCTTTCCTCCACTCTTTTCCTCTTGTATATTAATGACCTTCCATTGACTGGAAATCCTATCCATAGTTTTGCCAATGATAACACACTGCATTCCACTTTTCATTTTGAGAAACCTTGCCCTGCTCAATCAGCTTCAACTTCTCGAATATCTGTTACTACCAATTCTATAAATGCCAATCTCCAGGTAATTCTCCAGTGGGACAAAGACAGCTTAGTTGATTTCAATCCTTCTAAAACTCAGTCTTGTCTTATATCTCACGAAAAGGATTCTTTTGCTCCTATGCATATCTTTGGTGACACTCTGATATATCTCTCAAAATGATATACAGTAAACCCCCACTGTTCGCGGGGGTTACGTTCCTGAGAAATGCCTCGAATACTGAGTTATGGCTCCCATAGTAATAAAGATGTTCCGTTCCAAAGTATGAAATATATAAGAAAAACTAGTCTAAAATTTTGACTATGTGTGTATTATATATACCTTCATAATATGACTATGTACATAGACGGTACATAGTGAAATGCAAGCATAAGGCATTGAAATGAAAATAAGAAACAATTTAATATTAAATGTAATATTTATTAGAAATTTCAAACAAATCTTTCAATCCAGCGCCTTTGCTATAGCTAAAAAACTTATCTGGCCCGTGCTTTCACCAGTTTCGCTAAAGTGCTGATAAAGGTGTTTTGCCTTTTCACGAATGATGAGTGAACTTAACGGAATTTTATTATGAGTTCCGGCTTCTATCCACAGATTAAAACTTTTTCCATTTTTTCTAATTTAACATTACGAGTTACAGAGCAAATTTTTGAAGCAATTAGCACATTTTCACGGACAATATGGCGAATTTTTTCTTCCGATTTTTTGATTGATTGTACCGTTGACTCATTAATTTTATAATGTTTTGCCACAGAGGAGACACTTTGACCATTAGAAATTTTGTCTAATAACTCAATTTTATTTGCCAATCATCACCTTCATCACCTTCTTTGATCTTTTCACATTTCCCTTGTTATTCGTAGCCATATTTTTGTACAGGTTAGAAAGAATTGTCCACAATAAAGTCACTTTCTTCCGTTAACACGCTCGAAAAATACCGTTTTGCAATGTAAAACAAACGATTTATCACTTTTGTAAGCATATCAATTTATAAATTGATAAATTTATTCAATTTATAAGCATAAAAATTAAAAGCAAACGATGAAACCTTCCATGACAAGCGCATAACACATACCGAACAAGGATTAGCGAGAAACATCCACGCTCACGATTTTGTCACCCCTCTTCCCACCCACTGAGTGCTGTTTTGACTGTGGACGATAATTTTTGCCACATCCATGTTTTTTTATGGCGGAAAATGTTCACGGCGCTTTAAAATTCACATTTTTTTTTTTTAGGTTTCATTTTATATTAAATCAGCGACCGCGAATAGCTGGGTTTACTGTATCTCTTTTGAGGATTACCCTGACTTCTAATCTCTCTTGGCACAAGCACATTGCAAATATTGATTCCTCCGCATCTAAAAAACTTGGTTTTTCTCTTTTGCTCTCGGCATTACTTTTCTTCCAAACAGCTGTTCACTCTGTACAAATCGCAAATCCGCCCTACGATGGAATATTGTTCCCACATCTGGGGTGGTGCCCCCAAAACCTCTCTCAAGCTTCTAGATTCCATGCAGAAAAGGGCAGTTAGGTTAATTAATGACTCCTCTGTAACAGGGTTTCTCCATTCACTGTCTCCTAGGTGTGCTGTTTCTGCTGCATGCCTTTTCTACAGATACGTCCATGGGCACTGTTCTTCTGAATTGGTTTCTATAATTCCCGCTCTCTCTTTCAAAACAGTCCGAACACGTGCCACCACCAGTCAACATCCATTTACTGTCCAACTTCAAACTCACAGAACCAACTTTTCATCTTCTTTGTTTATTCATTCAACTGCCATTTTCTGGAACAACCTTCATACGTATTTCCTGAAAATTACAGTCTACAGAAGTTCAAGTCTAATATCAACAAACATCTTTTGTCTTTTCAACCTCCAACCCAAGCACGGTACTAAGTAATATAGGTTCTAATACCTCTTGTGTTTGGGGTTTTCATAAAAAAAATAAATAATAAATTTCTCCTGATCTTTTCCTTGTAGGTTTTCTGGAGGTTGCTGGTGTTGGGCATTTCCTGGGGTTCATACTTGTAGCGCGGTACACTTTCTTTCATCAGCTGCTAATTTTGTGCTAACTTTGATGTATTTTCCTGTCGATCTGCTTGTGTCTGGGTGATCACCATGCATCCTTTGGTGATGTACTGGATTGTTTCTGGGGCCAGGCAGCATCGTCAACATGTCATCTGTTGATTACCTGGTCTTAGATGGTGGGCATGAATCCTTTGGTCTCGGAGAAGAGCTTTCCATTCATGAGCCAAGCATTGGAAGCCATCTTATCTTTATAGTCTTGATGATTGAGCTATCTTATCTATATAGTCACTGTGGGTCCCCTGGAGTGCCTTCTTTGCTGAACTTTCTGTCTTGATTCTCAGTTGCCACAAAAAAAGTCTGATGCAATTCATGTACATCAAGTGAGAAAGGGTGTACAGGTTCTTCTTCCCTTCTTTTAGGATATATCTGTACTTGCTGTTATTGAGCATGGTGGAGATTGGGTTGAGTGCTAGACAGAACCATAGTGGGCTCAGGGCATCTCTTTGGAATATTTGTATTCTGATATTCTAGACCTTGATGCCAGTCTTCCATTTTTCCATGGTTGCTTCTAGGGAGTGTGTTAGTGTCAGGTTGACTTTGTAGACCTTTAGTGTCTCTATTGGCCAACTACTGGGCACAGAGTCAAAGGCCTTGCGGTTGTTGACATAGGCCATGTACAGATTTTTTTTTTTTATGAGAACCACAAACACGAAAGGTATCAAAACCTATAGTACTTAGTACCACGCATGGGTTGAAGGGGAAGAGGGGGATGCCAGAAACTTTGCTCTAGAGACTAAACATGCATTTCACCACTTCAAGCCTCCAATAAGCAAAGTGGTGGTATTTCACTGGTTGATGAAAGTCATCTACCACCTGGTGCTTCTAGGCTTGCTCCATAACTGCAGCATCAGTGGTCAGTTGTCCCTTGCATGCTTAACTCATCTGCTTACATACCTTTTGCTGCTCAGCAGTGATGTTCTGACTCTCCAAGTGATCTGATAGTCTTATTTATGCAACTGGAATCTTGCTCATTGTTGGAAGACTGGTGATTGGTCTGTACTTTGCTGGGTTTGAGGTGTCTTTGTCCTTAGCTTTCAGGTAGGTAATTCCTTGGGTCAGAGACTCTGGTGTTGTGCCACGTTGCCTTATTATCTGGGTTAGTTGCTCGCTATATGCCTGTGTGTGGGCAGCTGAACTTCTAGTACTAGTAGCTGTGAATGCTATCCATTCTTGGGGTTCTCCAGTTGTGGAACTTCCTGATTGACTGTTCTACGTCTTCCTCCCAAATCTCCCATTCTATCATCTCTTGTATATCCTTTGTTTTCTTCTGTTCTAGACCTGTACAGGGGCACAGCCGTTATGACTAACTTTACTGCTTTGCAAGTTGCTTCAGAACTCCTCAAGTGCATACTAGTTGGGTTGTCCCTTGCTTTCCTTCTCCTCTTGCCTGATTTTCCTGTAGAAGGCTCTCTTGTTTTCATCAAATATCCAATTGCCTCCTTTCTTCTGGGCACACTCTCCCTGTAATGGCAAAGTCTCTTGCTGAGTGCCAGGAGTTTCTGCTTGAGGGTGTAAAGATATTCTTCAGTTCTCTGATTATTGGTCTTGTTTGTGTTGTGGATGTTGTTTTTCCTTGAGCATTTTTGAATCAACTTTTTTTCTTTTTCCCTCGTAAAATCGGGAACTACCTGTATTGTAGTTTTCTGCCTCCCCCCCATGTTGTCATCCTTAAAGTTTCTTAGCAGATAGTGAGATTGTATGTTGCAGGGGAGGAGTATGGATTTGTATGATTTGAGCACAGAAAATGATAGGCTTTTCAGTTTTGGATGAAGTTGAATAGTTTTTTTCTCAGTTCTTCATACATCAAAACTAGAAACAGACCATAGAATACAATTTACAGACACTTTATACAGATGCCTCATAACTTTAATCGCCCTAAAAACCCTAGGGATTGATGATGATGATGATTATGATGCAAGGGGGTGACATAAAAATTTAATAGCTTGACTCTGCAGAAGACTAATATTCCATACAAATAATATAATAATATTATTAGTAGTAGTAGTAGTAATAATAATATTATTATTAGTAGTAGTAGTAGTAGTAGTAGTAATAATAATATTATTATTCAGTTGGTGATGCATTCAGGTTTTGGTCATTATTCTCAGCCATGGTGTGCTTCTAAATATGAAGGGGGGAAAAGTTTATTGAGAAAAAAATTTTTGACTTTAGTGTTCTTAATACTCATTTTATATAATGTTTACATAATTCATTGTATTGTAACCTGTTATAAGCTGTCAGCATCTTGTCCATTTTTGCATTTTGAATAACTAGTAGTTTAATTCATTTTCCATTTTGATTGTCAGAAAAATGTGTTCATAAGTTGGAGATTTCCTATACTAAAAAAGAAAAGAACAAAAAAAATTAAAGTAATGTAATAGTTTTATGTTATGCCCTACTTCAAATAACTTCTGAATTACAGAGAAGTACTCTGAATAACAAACATAACAAGATGCAAAAATAAGTGTTTGAATGTAGAATAATTTTAAGGTTTTTTTTTTATTTTTATTTACTTTTTTATTTTTTTTTTTACGTTATTTTCCCTGACATCTTACAAAGGTTACACACAAATTATTTGTATAACAAATCAGCTGATTGCATTTCAGGTAGGGAGGAGTAGAGTGTTCCTTTCTATTCCAGTTTGGCACCTCCATAGCCAGGTGGGCAGGAGCAGCAGTGTGTAGCACACGCTTCTTGATTAGACCGGGATTCGAGCCCATGACCACCAAATATGGAGGATGCGGAAAGGTCAGGGAATGACTACCACATATCCCCAAAGCAATATGGCCTTAGTTGCTAATGCTCCTAAAAACCAAATAACAAACAAACAACTATCCCAGTTATTCTGGGTTTTACAGACATAATACACTGTAAAGTGTATACCATAAGAAGTAGCACAAATAGCCCAAGATGGACTAAAAAATCACCAGAATAAGAATGAACCTTGCTTCACTGGGTATATAGTGCATGGAACTATGAATACCTTCATCTCCTAGATGGTATTTATGTGTCCTAACTAGTCCCTACACCGGTTCCATTTCCATGTTATCACAATGTGATAATGTCCTCTGTCAAAAGCATAACCTGTGGATTAACTGTTTGTGGACAACTGTATCAGGATAATTCTACTGGCCATTATAATGTCCCAGTGTCAACAATAGATTGCCTTTAGGATGATTTAAAATGATGGATTTTTAAATTCATCCCAAATTATTCTTTTGTTTGTTCTGTTATGAGAATCAGACTCTTACAGAGTTGAGAGGTGAGGTTTGCAATGATGTGTTTGAGTTAGCCAGTTCTTAGTGTGGCTTTATTTTTATTGTTTCATAGTTTTGTACTTTAATTTTTTATTTTCTTTGGTTTAAACATTTCTTTTCCTCTTTTTTTTTTTTTTTTTTTATCTTAAAAATATTTACTCATCTTCTTAGATCCAGCAGTTCATGGTACCACTAAGCTGACATCATATTTTGCTGTCATGACCTATTGCTTGATTAGCAGAACAGAGAAGTTAATGGTAAATAATTTTCATCAAAAATGTAATACTATTGATGTATATAATTTCACAAAATAATGTATTTTCATTTAAAACAGATGTTTTTATACAGTTGTATATAGTGGTAGTGCAAGTTTTGCTCAGGTATTCAGGGGCAGATATTATTAGTGTATAAAGTCATCTGATACTGTGTTCAAAATAGTACCCTTCTTTTCTTGGAAATGCTGCCAGATATCTGTGGAATCACCTTGATGCAAGCCTTTAAGAATTCTGAAGTTCATATCACAGCCATCATGCAACGTGTCATTCACTGCATTATTAATGCAGTAATTGTTCTCTTGAGGTTAGGAACTTGTTCTGATCGCCTTTTCTGGATCAGTGAAGAAGTACTTTCAGTAACTCATAAAAAAAAATGGCAGTCAAGGAAAAGTTCTAACCTATCTCTCACATGGAAAGGGTACAAAACCTCCCAAGCTATCTCTCATAATGTTGTTTACAGTCACTTCTTGTCCCACCAAGTTACATTTTCTTCATACAACTTGGAAGCAATTTCTCAAGGTACCACCACAACAGACATCCCAAAGCAACAAAAAAAGTAACTATCTGCTTGGTGGCAGACAATGAGGGGCCCAACATTTTTGCAATGCAGATTTGAACCATCCTTAATTCAGCATTAAATCATTCAAAGTTTGTAACTTATAAGTTATTTAGGAATTTGTGTTTGTGTATTGGCACTGGGTGATTTATCGCTATCAAAACTGTTAATAAAACACAGTTATTACAAAAACATTGTAAATATTTATCAACTTACATCTGTTAAGATTCTGTTACTGCTATTTTTATTTAAAACTTAGTGTTTGCAATCAGATGCAGTTTTGGTGCTTAGTAGGCACCAAAATTTAATTGCCTGATACAAGAAATATTTTCTCTAAATTTATGTTATTTACATTATTAATTTAAATTTATCTACCCTATGTTAATTTGATATCAGATTATTGAAATGCGATGTATTTTGAAGTCCTTATCACTGTTACTAATGCTTTGGATTTTGTGTTTTAGTATAGATAATTCGAAATATGTGTACTGTGAAATTCAAATAGTGCAAACTTATGAATAGCTTGCCTATTTCAAAAAAGATGCCAAAACTAACTACAATCAAACAGTAGAATGAAATTGAAGGGGCCATAACAAAAATTCATTACAGTATATGGTATCATTATACAGTATATGTTACCTTTAAATTTTACATTTTTATACATTTGTGGAATTGCATGCCGCATAGAGACAAAATTGCAAGGAATTCGCATACCTCTAACTCATGATCACACTGAGAGTTGCTGTTCATTTGGTGTACTGTATTTCCAAACAGTTCAGCTGCTTGTGAGGGAATCTGTTCAGTAATGTGGTTAGCTGTGTCATTGAAAAGGAAGTCCTGTAAATGCTTTCCTTTTTAATCGAAGTAATCCTTGCATAACATGAATTCATATTGAATGATTTTGTTTTAACATGAAACATTTAATATGGAAAGTTTTCGTTGAACATTGAATGAATGAATTTCCCCTTTTTTAATACAATTTGAGTACAGTACTCTATCAAAGCTAATATTTTTGCTGGCATGGATCTCTTTCCTGGAAACTGAACAGATTGCCTTCATTGCTTCTTCCCTAGAGAAACAACTTGTACCATGAATCAGTAAGTGCCTATTTTCCATACATTGCTTTGAGTAAATAACAGCCTTTACACATGTGCCCTTTTCCATTTTATAAATACAGAGATGTGTAGAAGTTGTGAAATAATTTTCAAATGAACAAGTGTTTACCAAATGGCTGGTACCATTCAAATTCCCTTGAAAAAGTCAGTGCAGAACTTCTACTAGGTTATGTGACTGGCCATATGCTAAGTTTGCATTGCCTGTTACAGTATAGATATCATGTAACCAAATTAGGCTGTAATTTGGTTACATGATATATTGATGTTCTAATTGCGAAATCAAAATAAAATGAAATTAATTTATTTGGAAATTAAAATTCAAATTACTGAATATTTATAAAAGGAAGTATATACTGTTGGCATTGCTCATGCAATGAATCTTCACAAAGCAACTGTTTATACCATTTGCACAAGTGTGGAAAAATCAAGGACAGGTTTAAAAGTGCAACATCAGTAAGTATCACGGAATATATTATATGATGTCATTATGTGTAAAAAAGATAGGAAGATTGTTATAATTATGGATCGATCATTGAAACCAGAACAGTGCTTCTCAAATTCTTTGTTTTTCAAATAAAAATGAATTAGATATTCACCTGCTTAGTGTTGAATTGCTTGTTGGTTCAGTCACTTAAAAATGTGATAATTGGAGAATCTGTAGCTTCAATTATTTTTACCAAATATTTTGAAAAAAATGTAAAGCAACTATAGCCAAAACAAGTTATAAACATTCATTAAACATCTTTATGCAGGAAGAAAATGCCCAATAAAACTTGTATGTCTCAGGAGGGAAAAAATGCGTCAAGATTTAAAGTAATCAATTATGCACTTTTCTACTTGGAAGCAATGCAGAAAATGATTTTAAATTAAAATCTTTAATGTTTTAACATTCTGAAGCCATTAGAGCCTTGTAGAGGTTACTGTAAAGAGTATCATTTGATAGTTTGGAGATGAAATAAAAAAAATTGGATTACATATGGCATTTTCCTAGAATATTTCAAGGGGATTTTCCATAAAGAAACAAAGGAATTTAGTCTATGTGCCAAAAATGTATAGCAACTTTTAAAGCCCTTATACAGTTATTAATAAATGAAGATAAAATCTTGTCCTACCATGAAACTATGGTGGGATGAACCATTCTTTGAATAAGCACATTTTTTTTTTGGACCACAAAATATTTAATTCAAATAAAATTCTTACTGAAATTCTTCCACTGAGTGGAGGAATTTCTAAAGTCCTTTTCAGTCATGAAAAGGACTTTAGAAATTCCACTCTCAGGCTGAGGGAACAAGGCATCCCCCCCATGAATTATTGCAAGTTTTTCAGCCTGCAAAACATGCAATTTAGTTTCTGAACATTCTACAATCAGATATATATGTACAAATACAAGTCATAAGCTCTGGTTATATTAAAATAATTTGAATTTGTGGCCTATCAACAAGTCCATCTAGATCTGTCTACCAGAAAGGAAAGACAGCAGTGAAGTGAGCTTTTGCTAGGTTGAGTAAAATATGCAGGTGTTTTATCATACATGACTCACATCTGCATTCAAATTACAAACAACACATCTTGCAACAACCTCGATGAAATATGTTTGAAAAATGTGTTGGTGGTCTTGCCTTCACAACAATGTAAAGTCCATAAACTGTTCACCAACAGTAATTTCTCATAAATGTTGGTGTGGTAAATACATAAACATCTGGTGTATTTACTACACCAAATGTTGAGAAATACATTTGGTGTAGTAAATGCCTTGATGAGCCTTCACCATTACAAAATGAGGACTATCCTCTGTCAATAATGCACATCGTGTGAATTGCTGATTTCATTTCAGACAGCAGTAACTTAATCAATGAAAAGCATTCTTCCAAAAATGTGAATTTTAGCCACAATATTGTAGTGACCATTCGTTGGGTGCTTGTCCCTAGATCGTCTTCAACCACTTGAAGGATTTGGCATTGTTCTTATTGTGGCTGACAGATTCATATATGTGTGGCCTGAAACATTTTCCAGTTTGGCCACCTGCCTGGAAAGTTTTGCTTTTACAAGCGTCTTGCTTCAAATGCATCTCCCAAATCCTGGCTGTCCACACAGGATTGGGTTTCACCACTTAAAGCCACCAATATTGGAGGCGTTAAGTGGTGAAACTGAAGTTTAATCTCCAGAGAGCAAAGTTTCTGCAAAGTTGGTTCTGTGAGTTTGAAGTTGGACAGTAAATGAATGTTGGCTGGTGGCGGCACGTGTTCGGACTGTTTTGAAAGAGGGAGCAGGCATTATAGAAGCCAATTCAGAAGAACAGCACCCATGGAAATATCTGTAGGAGAGGCATGCAGCAGAAACAGTACATCTATGAGACAGTGAGTGGAGAGACTCTGTTAGAGACGAATCATTAATTAACCTAACTGCCCTCTTCTGAATGGAATCGAGAAGCCTGGGAGAGGTTTTAGGGACACCACCACAGATGTGGGAACAATATTCCATGGTAGGGTGAATTTGCTATTTATACAGAGTGAACACCTGTTTGGAAGAAAAGTAACGCTGAGAGTGAAAAAGAAAACCAAGTTTTTTAGATGCAGATTTAGAAAGATTAGGTCAGGGTAATCCCCAAAAGAGATATATCATTATGCCTAGGATGTTGGAGTTTCACCAAATGTAAGCATAAAAGAAGAAGAATCCTTTTTTTGCGAGATATAAGACAACACTGAGTTTTAGAAGGATTGAAATCAACTAAGTTGTCTTTGCTCCACTGGAGAATTACCTGGAGATCGGCATTTAAGGATTTCATAGCAGATTTTCGAGAAGTTGAAGCTGATCGAGCAGGGCAAGGTTTCTCAAAATGGAAAGTGGACTGCAGTGTGTTATCTGCAGTTTGGGGGAAAGAACTAAACCTTGGGGGGCACCAGCATTAGTGGAGAAGTTAGAAGACAGAGAGCCATCTACCATCACCCTCAGTGAGCAATCCAAGAGAAAACTGGATAACCAATTACAAAAAACAGTTGGCAAACCATAAGATGGAAGCTTGTTTAGAAGACCTTTATGCCAAACACGATCAAAAGCCTTTCGGATGTCAAGAGCAACTGCTTGTGTTTCACCAAACTTTTCCATTGAATTAGTCCATAAATGGGTAACATAAGCCAGAATATCACCAGTGGATCGACACTGACAGAATCCATACTGGCGATCATTCATCAGACAGAAGCCTTTCAGATGTCAAGAGCAACTACTTGTGTTTCGCCAAACTTTTCCATTGAATTAGTCCATAAATGGGTAACATAAGGTTTCTAGGTAGTTTAAGAGTTGGCAGTTAATTTATTTCTCCATAATTTTAGAAAGAGTAGAAGTAATTGCAATGGGACGATAATTGGATGGAAGAGATTTGTCACCCTTTTTAGGAACTGGCTGGATATGAGCCAGATGTCCAAGCAGAAGGAAAAACACATTTGGAATAAGAAAGTAAAAATAGGTGGCAAAGAACAGGAGTAAGTTCAGGAGCACAGGTTTTGAGAACAAGTGGAGAAATACCATCGGGACCTGGAGCTTTCTTAGCATCAAGGTTTGTCAAAATCGTTCTGAAATCCTTTTTGACGGAAGACCACAGGAGGCATTGAATGGCACGTTGGGAATGGTGGAATGTGTTTTACTAAGATTATTAATACGTAAGTTGGAAGAAAAATGGAATGCTAGCAGGTCAGCTTTATCCTTGGCTGAAGTGACAACAGAACCATCTGGTTTGGACAGAAGTGAGAGCAGAGATGGGCAAAAGTTGCGGCCAATAGCTTTGGCAAGAGATCAGAATACACGACTACCATTAGGGTAAGAAGCAAGTTTTCTACTCTTAGCCTGTTCAAAATCTAGTTTGGACTGATTAATAACTGCTTTACAATTGTTGCGAGCTTTGGTGTAGGCAGAAAATGAAACTGAAGAATTAGAAACAAACGAATTAAAATCTGCAACCTTCTTCTCTTGTGAACAGCCTTAGCACATTTATTGGAAAACCAAGGTTTAGATAAAGGACGAGATTTTAAAATGGAGTGTGGGATAAAGGATTCCACTCCTGCAAGAATAATTTCACTGACACGATCTTAGCAAACATTGACATCAGAAGTTTTGAAACGGTAATCTGGCCAAGGAAATGAAGAAAAGAAATCTTGCAGGTCATCCCATTTTGCATTCTTGTAATGCCAAACAAAAAACAGTTGGCAAACCATAAGATGGAAGTTTGGGAAAGCCATGAGATAAAGGCTCCATTGGAGAAGAGACAATCACCAAGTTGTGATCTGAGGTGCCTAAAGGAACACTCCCTTCGACTGTGTACTTAGAAGGGTTGTTTGTGAGAAAAAGATCAAACGTGTTGTCTGTATGGTTATAATTGTCCGGTATTCTTGTAGGTAAATGAACAATCTGTGCAAGATCATTAGTAATTGCAAAAGCCTCAGCAGCTCGACCAGCTGGATCAGTGTGACTAGAAAATGGAAGCCAGCTGGAGTTGCGAAAATTAAAATCACCAAGAAAAATTACCTCACTGTTAGGATGACTCTCATCAACTGGTGCAATACCACCACTTTGCTTATTGGAGGCTTGAAGTGGTGAAACCCATGTTTAGTCTCTAGAGTTAAGTTCCAGTCAACCCTTCCCTATCTCTTCCATCATGCAGGATGATTGATGACTTTTGAGGTTATGATGAACATCGTGGCGAGATCCAATATTCCTTACATTTCGAGGGTACAGCTCTAAAACGGTGTTCGCAGGCCGGCCGCTAGTTAGTACACTGGACTGAACCTATTGGTAACTCTCTAGGAGGCTTCCGGACCAGCTAGTGTAGGATCTTGCTACCTCTACTCTGCCAGATGGTGACGGGAGGGAGTCCGAGTAGTGTGTATGCGGGGAGCATTGTCGAGGCCACGTTATGTCGAGGATCTGGGTATATTCTTACCATGTGTACGCCATATCCAAAAATTTCATTACTTCATACAGCATCTCCCACCCACTTTTTTTTTACTATTGAATACACCATGAATTGTCAAGCTAATAGAACAAGTTTATCTGCGAAAAGATCTAAACCACCCAAGCACTTCCTAATTCATTTCACAAATATACATCGTCTCAGTTCTAATCTCAACGATGTCCATTTCCATTCTGACAAACCTTATGTACTTTTTCAGACAGAATTCTCAGTTATCGGTTGATTCAACTACTGCTCATCTCAGTTGCCCAAATTATTCTCTGTATGATTCCTTTCGCCTCAAAGGTGTTACTTGTGCATATGTCTGTTCTGATATTCCCTGTCAGAGACTTGGCAATTTGGAATCTCCTCTCTTTGGTCTTCTCTAGCTTAAAATCTCTCTCCCTCATTGTGTCAAATTCATCTCTTGTCTCTACCGTTCTCCCAACTTCACTAATCACTTGGAGCTCTTTGACTTCCTCTCTTTGCAACTTGAATTTCTACCGTCCAACTTTCCTAACAGTGAAGTAATTTTCCTTGGTGATTTTAATGTTCACAACTCCAGCTGGTTTCCGTTTTCTAGTCATACCGAACCCAGCTGGTCGAGATGCTGAGGCTTTTGCAAGTACTAATGACTTTGCACAGATTTTTCATTTACCTACTAGAATACCGGTCAATCCTAATCATACAGCCAATACGCTTGATATTTTTCTCACAAACAACCCTTCTAAGTACACGGTCGATGTGAGAGGTCCTTTAGGCACTTCAGATCACAACTTGGTGATTGTCTCTTCTCCAATGGAACCTTTATCTCATGGCTATTCCCAACCTTGTATTGTTTGGCATTACAACAATGTAAAATGGGATGACCTGCGAGACTTCTTTTCCTTGGTCGGATTACTGTTTCAAAACTTCTGATGTCAACATTTGCTCAGATTGTGTCAGTGAAATTATTCTTGCAGGAATGGAATCCTTTATCCCACACTCCACTTTAAAATCTCATCCTTTAAATGAACCTTGGTTTTCCAATAAATGTGCTACAGCTGTTCAAGAGAAGAATTTTCTGCCTACACCAAAGCTCGCAACAATTGCAAAGCAGTTATTAATCAGTCCAAACTAGAGTTTGAACGGGCTAAGAGTAGAAAACTTGCTTCTTGCCCTAATGGTAGCCGAGCATTCTGGTCTCTTGCCAAAGTTATTGGCCGCAACTTTTGTCCATCTGTGCTCCCACCTCTGTCCAAACCAGATGGTTCTGTTGTCACTTCAGCCAAGGATAAAGCTGACCTGCTGGCGTCCCATATTTCTTCCAATACATGTATTAATGATCTTGGTAAAACACCTCCCACTATTCCCGACACGCTCCATTCAATGCCTCCTGTGGTATTCCATCAAAAAGATGTCAGAAGGATTTTTGATGCCAAGAAAGCTCCAGGTCCTGATGGTATTTCTCCACTTGTTCTCAAAATCTGTGCTCCTGAACTTACTCCTATTCTTTGCCAACTCTTTTCATGAACAGCTGTAGCACATTTCCAAATTCTTCTCTTGAACAGCTGTAGCACATTTCCAAAGGTGTTTTTCCTTCTGCTAGGAAATTTGCACATTATCCAGGCAGTTCCTAAAAAAGTGTGACAAATCCCTCCCATCCAATTATCGTCCCATTGGAATTACTTCTAATCTTTCTAAAGTAATGGAGAAAGCAATTAACTGCCAACTCTTAAACTACCTAGAAACCTTCAGTCTGATCAACAATCGCCAGTATTGATTTTGTCAGTGTCGATCCACTGGTGATATTCTTGCTTATGTTACCCATTTATTGACTAATTCAATGGAAAGGTTTGGTGAAACACAAGTAGTTGCTCTTGATATCTCAAAGGCTTTCGATCGTGTTTGGCATAATGGTCTTCTAAACAAGGTTCCATCTTATGGTTTGCCAACTGTTTTTAGTAATTGGTTATCCAGTTTTCTCTCTGATCGCTCACTGAGGGTGATGGCAGATGGCTCTCTGTCTTCTAACTTCTCCACTAATGCCGGTGTCCCCCAAAGTTCATTTCTTTCTCCCATTCTTTTCCTCTTGTATATTAATGATCTTCTTCCATTGACTTGAAATCCTATCCATAGTTTTGCTGATTATAGCACATTGTATTCCACTTTCCATTTTGAGAAACCTTGTCCTGCCTCAATCAGCTTCAACTTCTCGAAAATCTGCTACCAATTCCTTAAATGCTGATCTTCAGGTAATTATCCAGTGGAGTAAAGACAACTTAGTTGATTTCAACCCTTCTAAAACTCAGTCTTGCCTTATATCTCGCAAAAAAAGATTCTTCTGCTCCTACGCTTATCTTTAGTGACACTCCAATTTCTAGGCAAAATTATATATCTCTTTTGGGGATTACCCTGACTTCTAATCTCTCTTGGCACCAGCACATTACAGATATTGCTTCCTCTGCATCTAAAAAACTTGGTTTTCTCTTTCGCTGTCGGCGTTACTTTTCTTCCAAACAGCTGCTCACTCTGTATAAATCGCAAATCCACCCTGCCATGGAATATTGTTCTTACATCTGGGGTGGTGCCCCCAAAACCTCTCTCAGGCCTCTAGATTCCATTCAGAAGAGGGCAGTTAGGTTAATTAATGATGCATCTCTAACAGAGTCTCTCCATTCACTGGCTCATAGACGTACTGTTTCTGCTGCATGCCTCTTCTACAGATACTTCCATGGGCTCTGTTCTTCTGAATTGGCTTCTATAATTCCCGCTCTCTCTTTCAAAACAGTCCGAACACGTGCAGCCACCAGGCAACATCCATTTACTGTCCAACTTCAAACTCATAGAACCAACTTTTCATCTTCCTCATTTATTCATTCAACTGCCGTTTTCTGGAACAACCTTCCTTCGTACGTATTTCCTGAAAATTACAGTCTACAGAAGTTCAAGTCCAATGTCAACAAATATCTTCTTTCCTTCTCTCAATCTCCAACCCAAGCACGGTACTAAGTACTATAGGTTCTAAACCTCTCGTGTTTGTGGTTTACATAAAAAAAAAAAAATAATAATAATAAAATCTAGACCAGCTGGATCAGTGTGACTAGAAAACAGAAGCCAGCTGGAGTTGTGAAAATTAAAATTACCTCATTGTTAGGAAAGTTGGACTGGAGAAAGACAAGTTGTAAAGAGAGAAAATCAAAGAGCTCCAAGTGATTAGTGGAGTTGGGAGAATGGTAGAGACAACAGATGAATTTGACACAATGAGGTAGAGAGATTTTGAGCCAGAGAAGATCAAAAAGAGGAGATTCCAAATTACCAAGTCTCTGACAGGGAATATCGGAATGGACGTATGCACAAGTACCACCTTTGAGGCGAAAGGAATCATAAAGTGAATAATTTGGGCAACTGAGATGAGCATTAGTTGAATCAACCGATAACTGAGATTCTGTCTGAAAAAGTACATGGGGTTTGTCAGAATGGAAATGGACATTGTTGAGATTAGAATTGAGACAATGTATATTTGTGAAATGAATTAGGAAGTGTTTGGGTGGTTTAGATCTTTTCGCAGATAAGCTTATTCTATTAGTTTGACAATTCGTGGTGTATTCAATAGTAAGAAAAAGTGGGAGGGACATGCTGTATGTTGTAATGAAATTTTTGGATATGGTGTACACATGGTAAGAATATACCCAGATCCTTGACATACCGTGGCTTCGACAGTGATCCCCGCATACACCCTACTCGGACTCCACTCACTCTCCAATCACTCTCTGGCAGAATTGAGGTAGCAAGGTTATAGACTAGCTGATCCAGAAGGCTCCCAGAGTGTTACCAATAGGTTCGGTCCGGTGTACTAACTAGCAGCCAGCCTGCGAACACCATTTTAGAGCTGTACCCTCGAAATGTAAGGAAGATTGGATCTCACCACGATGTTCATCGTAACCTCAAAAGTCATCAATCATACTGCATGATGGAAGAGATGGTGAAGGGTTGACCGGAACTTAGCTCTGTAGACAAAACATGGGTTCCACCACTTCAAGCCTTTGATAAGCAAAGTGATGATATTTCACCGGTTGATGAGAATCATCTACCACCTAGTACTGCCTGGTAACATAGTGTGGTGGCATTCCTCCATGTGGTGTGGATGCCTCACCTCGACCCCTGCTTACGTTGGTTCACACCTGGGTGGTCACCCATCGTGTGCTTGTGCATGGTGGTTATACCCAGGATTCCTAACAGTCCCACCATTGGGAAGGTGCAAGCAGAGGAATAGGTATAAACAGATGTTTTGTATGTTGTAAATGAGCGACAAGAAGCAGCATTATAGATCATCATTGCGAGATTAATATACCTATTATCTTGCAGACCCCCCCCCCATCTTCACACCCACCACTCAAAAAAAAAAAAGAGAGAGAGAGAGAGAACGAATGTTTAGTTTGATTTTGTGCATCTTATCAATTGCTGTGTTCCATCGCACCACAAAAAGAAAACGTTTGTTTCATTATTTGTCAGGGATGTCGGTTTTTTTTTTTTTTGTTTAGAAATCACGAAAATAATGGGTAAATGCAAGAGAGTTATGCTTTCAATTAAACAAAAACCTGAAACTGTTCAAAAGTTTGAAAACAGTGCATCCATTTAATCTTTAATGAGCCATTATAATGTTGGTGACCAAACCGTACGCGATATCGTAAAAAATAAAAGGAATCATCGTATTGCTCATGTGAGTAGTGCATGGTAAGTTTTTTATCTATTGTTATATTTTTAACTTAGGTTAACTTAGGTATTCCGTATCTCACTTTATCGAAAAATGGTCAGCAAGGTTGCTGACCATTTTTCGAAGCGGACACACATTTCACCATAATAATGTAAAAACACAGAGAATTCCGGCTGTCGGTATTATTTCAAATGCAATAAGATCATGTTTACTACCCATTTATAATGAATTGCACTAACAAAAAAGCCCAATAAACCAGAAACTGCAAATTGTCTTTATTGTTTTATGGTAGTGACCTCCAGAAATGGGCTTTAGTAAAATGTGAGCTCATGTGGAGTGATAAATAGTGAGTTTTTACCTTAACCCTGTGAAGTTCTCTACAGAAAATTTAATTTTGACCCTTACCATTGTGCCAAATAAGAGAATAAGTGATAGCGGTACTAAAAAATTTACGAAGAAAAGGAAAACGATCGAGTTGGATCAGAAAATTAAAATAAGAAGGCTGCATGAAAATGGGCAAACATTAACAAGTATCACGCAGAATTCACATTTGTCAGTGTCAACAGCGAACACAGTAATAAAGGAGAAAGACAGAATATGAGAAGCGGAAGGGATTGGCACCATTGAAGTCAACTTTAATAACCAAGGTTACAAAACAGTTTTCCAGTACAATAACATGCATGTTTTCTTCCTTTTGTGTTTTCTTTTCTTACATGCCACTCCAGCTACTTCATTGTTGCCCCCCAGATAAAGTTTTTAATTGAGATAATTATAAATATATAACTATTTTTGTTATATATCATTCCTATCATTCCTCTGAGAATATTATGTGGTTTTTGTAATTTGGCATATCAGGGATATAGTAGCAATATTTTATTAGTCATTCCCAAGTTACATAATGCTCGACTTAGGTAAGAAGTTCAGGAATGTATCTCTTACATATGTCAGGGACTTACTGTATTTTTGATTAACTGGGTAATTGATTATCCAGGATTTTTTTTTTACCATCTATCCCGGAAAATCGAGTGTTCACTGTATTCCTTTAGAGGAGTGGAGAAGTTCTTTTGAATGAAGAAGCTCTTCTACAAGAGAATTAAAATATTAAAATCTAATATACCAGTTAGTGCATTTGCATCATTTCTGTACATAGCCAGGCCCCGGGTGCCAAGCGAATGTGACTGAGCGATTTCTCTGTGCTATTACTGCGATTTCTTAAAAGTGATTTACCGTTATTTTATGTTCTTGACGTTAATAAATTTATTCGTTTAAAAACAGTTCTTGTAACAAAAACACTTGTACAGAGCAAGAAAGGAAAGGCACCTTTCTTTATTTCTTCTAGTTTACTACTAACCAGGCACTGCTCCTGCCTCCCCGTGGCGGGGTCGGTAAACTTGGCAGAAAAGTCCATCTGCCAGAGGCTAATAGGAGCAAGCATGGAACAAAATATGTTTTCAACTTTAGAGCCGTCAAGCTGTCGGCCAAACACAGAAAATGACCATGATTCGTCGCAAGCAAAGAGGTTGAAAACCAATCCCTCGGCGACAGACTTACCTGCATTCTTAATAATGAACTCACTATCTGAACAGCCTCTCAGTAAGCTATCCCCCTTTTTAAGTCAAAAATATCTGGAAAGTATTGCAGGGTCTCCCAAGACGGTTAAGAGACTGCAATCAGGGGACTTATTGAAACTCTAAATAGCAGGCACTCTGAGAAATTACTAAAAAAGACAACTTTCGCTGGTATTCCAGTGAAAGTAACTCCACATGCAACCCTAAATACATCAAAGGGTGTAATATCTAGTTGGGACCTGATGAATGTGACGGAAGAAGAAATTAAAGAAGAGCTTCAGGAACAAAATGTAATAGCTGTAAAAAGAATAATGATAAAAAAAGACAATATTCTCACACCTACCAGAAATATCATTCTTACCTTCAACAGTCCAAGCCTGCCCTCATCAGTAAAAGCTGGATATCCGCACTCGTCCTTTCATACCAAATCCGTTGAGATGTTATAAATGCCAAATGTATGGCACTCTCAAACGACATGCAGAGGGAACCCAGTTTGTCCCAACTGTGGATCCTCCGATCACATTCAAAGTGATTGTTTGGCGAAAGATATCCCAACTGCAAAGGCAACCATCCTGCCTACTCTAAGACATGTGAGAGGTGGAAAACAGAGAAAAAAATTGTAAAATATAAAGTTGAAAACAGAGTTAGTTATCAAGAGGCAAGAAAATTAATTGCACCCAGTATACCTAATCGTACCTATGCCAATATTGCAAAAAAAAATATCAAACCACTGCCACACAAAACGATGTTACCGTTCCTTCAAACACTTCCATCTCTGACTGGGCTTAGGCTGTCCTCTCTCAGCAACAGTCCAGTGCCGTTAAGCACTCAGACCAAGCAAATAATACGCCTCTCACAATACCAGCAAAATCTCAGTCTCCGCCAGTGAATGCCACTACTACAAATAATGATAGTTGGACTTCAAAAAAGATTATTCAGGACACATCGATGGAGGCAGAGTACCCATCCAAACAGGAAGATCCAATTCTGGAAATATTTGCAGAAGAAGAGATGGACACTGGTCGCCCTTCCTTTCCAAAAAGAGACAAACCAAAGCCAGAACGCTGTAAGACAGCCACGTCAGGTACAGCTTCTTCTTCTAAATTCAAGTAATGCCTAATATCTTGCAATGGAATTGCAGAGGCTTTCGTGGAAACATTAACGACATCCGTTACTTAATTAATCGCTACTCTCCAGTTGGTTTCTGCCTGCAAGAAACCTATTTAACTACTCAAATTTCCATTTCCATAAAAAACTACTTGGTCTATAGATGAGATCGGAAAACATCCGATTCTGCTCGTGATGGTGTAGCTATTTTAATTAGTACAAGGATTCCAGCTAGGCAAATCACTCTCAAACCCAAATCGAAGCTGTCGCTGTGCATCTGATTACTCAGACTGCATTAACTCTAGTCTCAGTTTATCTCCCACCAAATCATACTTGCTCTTATAATGATCTTAAAGAACTTTTATTACAGCTACCCTCCCCTATCTGCCTGCTTGGGGATTTCAATGGCCACCACCCTTTATGGGGTTCATCTAAATTAGACAAACACGGCCGACTGATTGAAACTTTACTGGAAAAAGAAAACGTCACTCTTCTTAACAGTGACTCGCACACCCATATACAGTTAAATGGACAGACTTCTGCCATTGACCTATCGATTTGCTCCCCGATACTGTTTTCAGCTATGCAATGGTCCACTCTGGATGATCCCATGGGCAGTGATCATTTTCCAATTGTTTGTAATCTGTTGACTACACAACCACAAGTACAACAGCCCTGCAGGAAATGGAAATTCTCTAAAGCCAATTGGGCCAAATTTCAGTCAGCAATCACTCTTGACAAAAAACCTATTCATCTACAGCCCATAGATGAAGTTACTGATTATATTACATCCCGCCTTTTAGTTGCAACTAAGTACTCAACTCCATTATCAAATCCCTCGTCCCGATGGCATTTCAACTACTGGCGGAACGAAGAGTGCACAAAAGCAAAGAAGGAAAAAAATAAAGCATTTAATTTATTCCGTCGATCTGCAACCACAGCTAATCTAATTAGCTACAAGAAACTAAGGGTAAAGGCACGTTACATTCAAAAGCAGGCCAAGAAAGATTCTTGGACTAGGTTCGCATCAACTATCAATAGAAACACTGACTCCAGACTAATATGGAAAAAAATTAGGCAGCTTTCTGGGAAGTTTCCAGCTGTTCTCTCCTGCAATGGGCAAGAACTCTCTACTCCTCTGGATATAGCCAATGCCTTGGGCAAAACCTTTGCTCAAATATCGGCTGCATCAAACTACACTCCGAAATTCCAGAGAATTTCGGAGCAGAAAATTAAGACTGCCAACGAACAGAGACCTATCAACTTTCGAACCTCACTGTCACTTCCATATAATCAGCCTCTGCAATATTGTGAACTTTTACAGGCCATCAGAACAACACGAAACAGTGCCTCTGGGCCAGATGGCATATATTATGTCATGCTGCAGCATCTCGATGAGAAAAACTTACATCTGCTTCTAATCTTTTTTAACCAGATCTTCCTGGAAAATATTTATCCAACCTCTTGGCACCATGCTACAGTTTTGGCGTTTTTGAAACCTGGAAAAGATCCCTCAGTTCTAATAGTTACAGACGAATATCTCTGTCAAGTAGCCTTGGTAAAATTCTTGAAAAAATGATCCATAGTTAACTCACTTGGATCATTGAAACTCAACATCTACTGAGTAATTGTCAACATGGCTTTCGCAAAAACAGGTCATCCCTAGATCTGATGATCAAGGCGGAATCTGAAATTTGCAATGCCTTTGTGAAAAACGAACACCTTGTCATGGTCTCCATTGATATAGAGAAGGCATTTGATACTACCTGGTGGTATGGCATTCTCAGTAACCTATATAATCTTGGTCTACGAGGCAACCTACCCAAATTTATTAGGAACTTCCTCAAGAGCCGATCTTTCCAGGTGAGATATCAAAATTCCCTTTCTGCTACATTCTCGCAGGAAGAAGGAGTACCGCAAGGATCAGTTTTGAGTGCAACCTTGTTTGCCCTTAAAATTGATTCCATTACAAAAGTACTCCCAAATACTGTAGAGGCTTACCTTTACGCTGACGATCTTGCTATTTCTTGCCATTCTCAGAACATGAGATCTATCGAAAGGCAATTGCAGATGGCCCTCAATAAAGTTCAAAAGTGGGTTGAGCTCAATGGATATCGTCTTTCCCAACAGAAAACAGTTGCGATCCACTTTTGTTGTCAACGCAAATTGTATGCAGATCCTGAACTTCAGATTTCAAATTCCATCATTCCAGCAATATGAAATTCTTGGGAATAATCCTGGACAGTAAGATCAACTTCTTTGAGCATGTTAAATTAATACGTACTGCCTGTCTTAAAAAGATCAACATGCTAAGAGCTTTATCTGCCCTCTCGTGGGGAGCAGATCATACAACTTTGATGCTTTATATAGAGCACTGATTAGATCCCGTTTAGATTATGATTCTGCCCGAAGGAGTGTGCTACGCTGGCTGGATCCTATTCAACATAATGCACTGTGGATTGCAATTGGTGCATACAGGACATCTCCAACTCAGTCTATACCTTGAAGCTAATGAGCCCCCTTTGCATCTTCGTAGAAAAATGTTACTACTTAAATATGCAGCCAAAATACAGACTTGCTATTCGCATCCTATTCAGCCATACCTTTTTAATCAACCACTAGTTAATCTCTATAGAAATAAACCAAGTAAAATCCAACCAGCTGGCCTACGGCTCCTTGAAATATCACAGAACTGGAATGTTCCTCTCCACAATAGGCAACAGATAAAGAATCTCTCATCCACCATGGACCACCTTTCCTCAACTGACCTCTGATACCTATTTTCTTCAATGGGGAAAGAATTGCCTACTGGCAGTGACTGTGCAACAACTCCATGCTAGCCATATTCAAACCTATGCTGACTTCTTGCCGATATATATGGATGGTTCCAAATCTCTGTCAACTGTTGGAGCAGCAGCAGTGTTTCCCTCTGCTATCATATCAGCTTCTCTTCCACCTGAGTATAGCAACTTTTCAGCAGAACTGTATGCAGTACAGTTAGCTCTAGAAAATTTGACTCTACATCCATCTCCAAAATATATAGTTTATACTGACTCTCTCAGCTCAATTAAAGCAATGCAGAATACATCTCAAAAGAATCACCATATTGTAATGAAAATCAGGAGTTTGTTATTGCAGATTTATCATCGTCAACAACTAGTGAAGTTTTGCTGGATTCCAGCACATTCAGGCATAAAAGGGAATGAAGTGGCTGATATATCTGCCAAAAGTCCAAGTTCAGACCTAACTTCTGTCCCTATTCCAGCGCCCGATTATAATATCTTAATTCAAGCAGCATGCCATGCACAGTGGACAGAATTATGGCATAACCAAACGAATAACAAACTTTTCCAGCTGAAACAATACCCAAAGTTCTGGCACTTCAGCAGTCAGAGAGTGCGGCGGGAAGAAGTGGTACTCACACGAATGAAAATAGGACACACCCATCTGACTCACCTCCATCTACTAATGGGCGATGATCCTCCTCAGTGCCCACACTGCTTAGAATATCTAACAGTCAAACACATTCTGATTGACTGTCCACAGTATCAACAACATTGAGCTGCAATACTTTAAAATCTGGCTAATCGCGAGAACCATTGACTTTACATCATATCATTGGAGAGAACGCAAATGTTAACGAGCTTTTCTGCTTTTTAAAACAAATTGGAGTGTATCGTCTTTTATAAATAGGCTTCAGAACTGAAACTAATATAAACTGGATTATTTTTTAGTATTCCTACGAATAGGCGCACTATAGCCATAGCAGCTAATGCGCCAATAAACACCAATACCACACACACACACACACACATACAGTACATAGCCAACTACCTAAGTAGTTATAAATTGGCATCATTAAGTATATCTCATATTGTGAATACCTTCACAATGAGTTGCCATGATATTGCACTACCTCGAATAAGTAACACTTCACCATAGGAGAAGACTATTGTTAACTTATTCTCAGTGGATACCATCACCCATAGCACCATTTCGGAGCTTATTGACTCCTCTTCAGTGGGTTGGCAGGTACTCTGGTGTTGCAATGTATTTCTTACGTAGCTTGAGGCTTTAGCCCTAAACTATACTGTAATATTAAAATCTTTATTAGAAGGAAATGGCTATCCAGTCAGAATGAAAACTACATCCATGATGATCTCAAACTTATCCAGTGGAAGTAGTGCCTCCACATTTTTCATCCTTAGTATTAGTGAACTGATAGCGAGGTCACTGCAGTGTTCAGTGTTCAACTTGTCCATCTTTCATTCTGGGAAAAAGTTGCTAAAACATTTCCTCAAGTACATTACTAATGTTTTTAACTCTGCAGACCCCCCATATACCACTTAAAGTGTGGTTTGGGTTGTGTCGGAAAATTGTATAGAACATTCAACTTCCATTTTCCAGCAAAGACATACTTTATGGCAGATCCAATCAGTCTGACCCAGCTCTTCGAGCCTCAGGTTCTCAAAGTTGGAAGTTGCACAGATTATTTATATTATATGAGAGCTTTCAGGGAAGTTCTCCCCAGAAGCTGTCAAACCTCCTCGAGTTTCTAATATCATAATTAAGAACTTCACCATAAAACCAGCAACTTCCCATCCAGAACACTGAAAACTAGTGATTTCCCATCCAGAATAGTCCAGTTCAGCTCCCTTCAAGAAGGGGAGATATCTTCAGCATTCGTTTTTTTAAAGCAATCCTTGTCAGCCCAAGGATGATCCTAACCATAGTACCATTGACATAATATCTCCGTCTCAATTTATGAATTAAATTGTACCCCAGCTCCAAACCTGACCAAAGCAGCAAGCAGTCTAGAGTGAAAGAACTAGAACTAAGAAGCCAAATTTATTGAAGGGATTAAAAATTTGTTTATCCTCGTTTTTCTTTTTTTTTTTTTTTAAGCTTTCATTTTTCATAATAATCTGTGAGTTCAAAGGTTACATTGTGTTGTGCAGGTTTTATAATTTTTAGGCTATTTGTGAGTAATCAAGAAATCTCTCTAGCTGTTTTTATCCTTTGGCATATGTAGTTTCCATTAAATATCAAATTTAAAATACAGTGACATTATTAAAAGAGGAAAAAGGAACTTTTAGCCTACATGAGATCTAAATATCTGTTTATTTCCAATTAAAAATTATAGACAGATAGTAATCAGATGGTTCATGGCATGTTGCTACCACTGCATCACTGAATGCTGTCATTACTACTTCACTGTTGGCCCCGGGTGCCAAGCAAATTTGAGGTCAAGTGTTCCAAGTGGGATTATATAGCAGTCTTTCTCAGCAATAAAAGTTCACTTTAAGTTACATCGTTCTCGACTAGCAGTTCATTTATAATCCAGTTCTACACTTGGAAAATCACAAGTAAGAACAGAAAAGAAATTCACCTTTCTTTTTCATTACATATATTACTTTTTGTGTGCTAACCAACTAACTTATCTAAACTCTTGGCCTCCTTGCAGCACTGCTCCTGCCTCCCCGTGGTGTGGCCGGAAACCTGGGAGGGAAAGTCAACTCCCCAGGGCAAAAAGGAGCTAACCATGGACTATGACGATTACCCAGAGCTTGAGCAGCCAAGGCGCTCATCCAGTACTGTCAGTGATGCTGACCATGAAATTTCCTATCACGCAACAAAGTCAGACACAGACCAACAGGAATGCTCATCATTCCTTATTTTACATTTTCTGTCAGACAAATCTATGAGCACTCTCTCACCATTTCTTATACAAAAATGTTTGGAAAATGTGGCGGGTTCTCCCAAAATGGTGAGAAGTAACTCAGATCGGGAGACACCTTGGCAGAAACAATGAGTTGTGCACATTCTGAGAGCCTCCTGAAACTAACGACATTTGCAGGACTACCATTCAAGTCACCCCATATGCAACAATAAGTACCTCCAAGGGAGTAATTGCAGAGTGGGATCTGATAAATGTAACAGAAGATGAACTAGCCCAGGAACTCAAACATCAGAAAAGTGGTACAAGCCAAATGCATCATGATTGGGAAAGATAGAAATCTTATTCCCACCCGCAACATCATCCTGACATTCAGAACACCTATCTTACCATCCATTGTAAAAGCCGGCTCTGTCAACTGCCGAGTACGACCCTATAAGATGCTACAAATGCCAAAAATTTGGTCATGTGCAAATGGCTTGTCGAGGAGATCCAGTCTGTCCAAACTGTGGGTCAAAAGAACATTTGCAAACAGACTGTGATGCCAAAACACCACATTGTCCAAATTTAAAAGGCTCACATCCAGCCTACTCCAAATCATGCGACCTCTGGAAAACAGGAAAAAAAAAAAAAAAACTTACCAAGAGGCAAAAAAGCAAATTATATTCAACGCGCCCAAGAATACATATGCAGCAGCAATGCAAAAATATCAATCAATGGCAACACAAACTGAAGTATCACTTCCCCCAACCATATCGATTACAGATTAGGCCCAATCTATACTGTCACCATCGATGAAACAGACTCCAAAGGAGAAAAAGGTAATAGATAGAGCCAACAACACTCCAGTCACAGTCCCACCAACTACTCCACATATAAACCATCAGATATTTCAAAATCGAAAAACCACTCAGTTCCAAATAGGAAGACAAACAATATCACTTCAATAAATATGGACACTGATAATAATGCTGACCGAAATGAACCTATCATAGACCTTCACACAGAAGATGACATGGATGCTGGACGCCCAATCTTTCTAAGAAGAGAGAAAATGAAACTCGATTGCCACAAAGAGCATGGGAATAAAAAAGAATCAGAATCATCCTCATGTAACAAAACCAAATAATGCACCAAATCATACAGTGGAGCTGTAGAGGAATTCACAGTAACATTGATGATATCCATGAGTTAATTTATCGTTGCCATCCTGTAGGCATCTGCCTACAAGAGACAAATTTAACACAGCATGTGTCTCTCTCAGTTAAGAATTATGCACTTTTTAGGAAAGACAACTGCTACAAATCTTGCTCACGGAGGGGTAGCCATACTCCTAGACTCTCTCTCTTGTACCTTGCAGACTCATTCCTTTACAAACTTCCATCGAAGCTATTGCAACATGTATAGTGATTGGTATTACTTTGAACTTGTCTCTATCTACTTATCGCCCAATTACTCCTATACCATCCATGAATTGGAAGATCTTATTCTACAGTTGCCAACCCCTATCTGTTTATTGGGCAACTTTGATGGACACCATCCATTGGTGTCCATCAAAGTGGGGTTCTCCCAGTGCAGATGGATGAGGACAACTATCAAACAGCTTGCTGACTATACTAAATAGTATAGTATAGTATACTTGCTGACTACTAAATACTGGCTTGCAACTTGCATCGGTGCCTCCGTAGCCAGGTGGGAAGGAGCAACAGTGCGTAGCACACGCTTCTTGATTAGACCGGGGTTCGAGCCCGTCACCACCAAATACGGAAGAAGCGGAAAGGTCAGGGAATGACCACCGCACATCCCCAGAGCAATATGGCCTTAGTTGCTAATGCTCCTAAAAACCAAATAATAACAATAACAATAGCAACTTGCATCCATCTCTCTGCAGGTAGAACTTCTGCAGATCTCTCTGTCCCTCTTTCCTAGTATTGAGTGAGTGGCCCTCAACAACCTGCATAATAGTGATCACTTTCTGTGTAAGGTTCAAACAGCACATTCCATAATTTCTGAAAACTACGTAAAATGGAAATTTTTCAAAGCAGATTAGCAAAATCCACTTCCCAATGTGTCCTTTGATGAACAGATCATCAAAACCTGTCCTGTTGACGCAGTTACCAATCCCATTACAAGACAAATACTGGCTGCTGCATGCACTGCGATTCCACAATCACAGTCAACCACCCATAGAACCATAAATTATTGGTGGAACGATGAGTGCAAGGGTGCAAAAAAAAAAAAGAAAAAAACCGAGCTTCGAATCTGCTTCGAAAACATCCAACCACCCCCAATCTTATAAACTACAAGAGACTCAGAACCAAGGCTCATCACATTAGGAAAAAAGCTAAAAGGGAATCTTGGATTTGATTTGTGCGCTTGAGTAATAAAAATACTGATTCAAGAATAATATGAAGAAAAATAAAACAACTAAATGGCAAATTTCCCCCATTATCCTCCCGCTTCTCAACTGGAATGGTCAGGGGCTTTCTTCTCCTACAGATATAGCAAATGCCTTAGGAATTGTTTTTTCATAGTTATCTGCCTCAACAGCATATGATACATCATTCCAGAAGATCCGCTGTATTAGCCGAAAAGTCCAAACTGAACTTCAAACCTACGAGTACATGTTCTTTACCCTATAATCAACCACTTACAATGTTTGAACGTCAAGAAACCATATCTAGCTCAAAAAACAGTGCTGCAGGCCCTGACGGAATATATTACATAATGCTCCAACACTTAGAAATCTGTTGGATTTCTAAGTGTTGAAAAATCAAAAATCTGGCATCTCTCCTATATAATAGCAATTCCCAAACCAGGAAATCCATCCAGGAAAAGATCATTCCATTCCTGAAAACTATAGTCCCATTTCTCTCACCAGCTGCTTAAGTAAAACCCTGAAAAAAATAATTCACCATCGACTGACTTGGTTTCTTGACTCCAAAAACCTAATCTCTGATAATCAATTTGGTTTCAGAAAAAATAGATCAGCCCTGGATCTCATGGTCAGAGCTGAAACAAACATCAGAAATGCATTCATTCGATATGAGCATCTCGTTGTGGTATACCTTGATGTAGAGAAAACCTTTGACACCACATGGCATTTTGGTATCCTGACAGACCTGCATTCCCTTAACCTGAGAGTCCACTTACCATATTTCATACTGAACTTCCTTCAGCACAGATTCTTTCGAGTCAGATGTCGACAAGTCCTCTCCCAAACATATATACGAGAAGGGGCCCACGGGGCTCTGTGCTTAGTGCCACCTTATTTACAATAAGAGTAAATCACATGACTAAAATTCCCAACACTGAATTCATATCTCTATTTCGATGATCTCACTGTTTCTTGCAATTCGCAAAACATGACCTTCATTCAGCCACATTCAGCAGCAGCTCCAAAGTTCAATTAATAATATTCAGTTATGGATGCCACAGAATGGGTATCGACTGTCTTGTTAAAAATCTAAAGTAGTTCACTTTTGAACAATTGCAAGATGCATCCAGATCCAGAGGTACACTTAACAAACCAGCCTATCTCAGTTGTCAACAGCATTCATCTCCTTGGTCTGACTTTCAATAATAAATTCGACTTCATGGAACACATTAAACATCTACAGACGTCTTGCCAAAAAAAATGAACATACCCAGAGTCATTTCTTCAACATCATGGGCTGCCAGGTCGCTACACATTACTTCCTTTGTATAGAGCCCTAATCAGATCTTGCCTTGATTACGGTGCCCCGGTGTATGACTCTGCTAGGGAGAGCGTGCTAGCGCAACTTGCACCAATTCAACATTCTGCCCTGAGAATTTCTATAGACGCTTATAGAACATTGCCAGTTCAGAGTCTTTACATTAAAGCTCATGAACTTCCTCTAAGCCTCAGGAGAAAGATGTTACTTCTCAACTATACAACTAAAATCCAAAGTCTGTCTACCCATCCCATTAGGCCAATACTTAATGACCCTCAGTTCACAATGTTCTATAGAAATAAACCCAGGGCAGTTCAGCCTTCTGCTCTCAGAGCTCAGGCATTATTGCAAATTTGGAATATACATCCTGACAAAGTTCTTCAAGATTCAAATAGTACGGATCCCACATGGTCCTCTATTAAACCACCATGTGACAGTTATTTTCTAAACTGAGGAAAGCACTCTCTTGCAAATGTCAATATACAACAACTACATATTGCTCACACACAAAATTACCTGCATTTTACAAAAACATATACTGATGGGTCAAAATCTGAAAGTGGAGTGGATGCAGCAGCCATTTTCCCTCATAAAACCTTCTCCGTATCACTTCCCTACAGCTGAATTGTGCACCATCAAACTTGCAGTAGAAAATATTCTCCATCCGCCCATCCAAAAAAGCATGATATACAAAGACTCCCAGAGTGCACTTATAGCTTTACAAAATACTTCTTCTCAAGCACATCCTTCAATAAAGTTCATAAAATCCAAACTGCTGCATCTCCAAGAATTCTAGCGAGTGATCATTTTCTGCTGGATCCCAGACCATGCTGGGATACAAGTAAACGAATGTGCAGATGCCACTAAACAATCCATCCAACAGGGAATTATCACAGTACAAAAGTAACATACAAAAAATATGTCGACAGCAATGGAGAATTCAATGGCAAGCCCAAATGCATAATAAACTCTGCCAAATTAAAACCTGAACCACAATTATGGACCTCCAGTTTCTGTATAAACAGAAGGGAGGAAGTAATCTTCACCAGGCTTAGAGGGGAATAGGCATTCTATGTGTTATTAGACACTCGGTCTAAAACACTGATGGATCCAATATCTTTCTATTTCAGAAGATTTAGGAGAAGTCGGTTGGCCTGCCTTCCTAAAATTCACTCATACACACCTTCTCGATGGTAAGCCCTATTACGTCACTTAAGTGGCAATGAACGTGTAGAGTGGTTCTCTTCAAGACGCCTGGTCAGTCTGAAGAGAAAAGACCAAACCCTCCAGCATATGACAGCACGACAAAACAAATGGCCCTCAGTCCCCAGCGGCTTTCACTCTTCCTCTTATGGCAGCAAGAGGATCAGAGTGGAAGCAGAGGGTGCTAAGAATCTCTGGGTACGACCAGGCCGCCTTGCATGGAACTGAACTTGGCCTGTTACAACGTAAGATCACTCATCGGTGAAGACAGGATATTAGAGCTGAAAAAGGAATTAGAAAATGTGAATTGGAATATCATCGGTTTGGCTGAAACAAGAAGAAGAAATAAATCACTTATGTTTTGTCGGTAATGAACACTTTTTTCCAAGAAAAGGGTGGCCATTTTAAAGCCTAAATGATTAACAACTAATGAAATCGACTTAATCCTCACTAACAGAAGATATATCGTGAATGATGTTACCATCCTGAACAAGGTAAGTGTTGGAAGTGATCACAGAATAGTAAGATGCACACTTCATATAAATGCAAGACAAGAAAGGCAAAAACTGAATCAAATTAATAACAGAAGCAGAGAAAGGGCAGTACGTACTGGAACTTCAGAACAAGTTTGAGCTTCTTCAGGCTGCTCAGGGCCAAGGTATCGCAGCAGAATATTATAACTTTCTGAAAGTGATAAAGCCCAAGAAACCTATAGATAAAAAGAAATCCAAAGAAGAAAAAATTGTCAAGAAACACTTGTCATGATGAACATAAAACAACAAATGAAGAGCAAGATAAACACTGACAAGGAGAAAATTGAGTATACTGAGTTTGCAAAGCCATTAGAAAGAGTCTCACACCCTCAGTTCACAATGAGGCCGTGAGACCAATTAGCTTGTTCACAACAATCATTAGTAACAGATTAGAAAGAAGCTTTAACACAAGAAAAGTAGTACAAGCATTAAGGGAAAACAAAGGACTTAAATCAGCAGCCATGAGCAATAATACAGAAAGCAAATGATACTGAAAGTGAAGAATAGTGATGGCATACTTATAAATAGCAGAGAAGGCATAATTCAAATAGCAGAAGACTACTATAGAGAATTATACAAGGAGCAAGGGAATGATGCCAGGAGTGGGGAAGATGAATCACAAATTAGTAACACATACAACATACCTGGTGAGGTAGAACATGCGTTGAAGAAAATGAAGAATCAGAAAGCTCCGGGAAAGATAGTTACTGTAGAGTTGTTAAAATTGGGAGGAAGAGACGTGACACAAAAACTGGCAAGACTCTTCACAAAATGCATTAGAAAAGGTTTGATGCCTAAGGAGTGGAATAATGCAACCATAGTTTTGCTGCATACGAAAGGAGATAAATTAGAAATTGGAAATTATAGACGAATTAGCTTGTTATCCCATATCTACAAGTTGTTCACAAGGGTCATTACTAACAGATTAGAAAGAATACTTGATGAGAATCAACCGAAAGAGCAAGCTGACTTTAGGACAGGATTCTCAACTATGGATCACCTTCACGTAATATCACAGCTAATGGAGAGAAAGCAAATGAATATAAAACACCGTTATGCCTGGCATTTGTGGATTATGAAAAGACATTTGACTCTATAGAACATAAGGCAATGTTTCGGGCACTGGAAACACAAGGCATAGATACCCTATATATTATGATTTTGAAGAAAATATATGAAAACGCTACCTCCTTTATTAGACTAGACAATGACAGTAGCAAATTTAAATTTGAGAAAGGAGTTATTATTAGCTATATGGTGCAAGGAAGCCTGGGGCTTATGCTGCACCAGCCAAAAAAAAAAAAAAAGTTCCCGAGTTACCTTGAGAGAGAGGAGAGTGAGAAAAGTAGAAGGGAATCACCAAGAAAGAGAAGAATGATGATATCCAGCTCAGGACACTGGGTGTACCAAGCCCACCCAGTGTCAACAAGGAGACACAATATTTCCGAAGTTGTTTACTGCTGCCCTTGAGGAAGCTTTCAGAAGATTAGACTGGTTGCAGAAAGCAGTCAATGTGAATGGAGAGTACCTAAACCATTTATGATTTGCAGATGACATTGCGGTCATAAGTAATGATCCCAAAGAATTAGAGGAAAATCTTAATCAGTTGTGTAGAGTTAGTAAGGATTTTGGACTAAAGATGAATATGGCTAAAACAAAAATAATGATGAACAAGTATGCAACAGAAAGGGATATAATGATTGACGGAGCAGTAATTGAAAAGGTGGAGTCATATACTTATCTGGGACAAGTCATTAGAAATGGCTGGAAGTCAAGAGAAGAAAATTTTGGATGGATAGCATTCAGGAAATATAGTCTCATACTGAGGAGCAATATCCCAATTTCTCTGAAACAAAATAATGAACCAATGTATACTCACCACCATGACTTATGGAAGTGAAACTTGGACACTCACCAAAAGAATAGAAGAGAAGCTGAGAACTACACAGCAAAGAATGGAATGAATTATATTGGGAATCAGACTGTTAGATAAGAAGAGAAACACATAGATTAGGCAGCAAACAAAAGTAAAAGATGCAACAGCTTAATTTTGTAAGATTTCCATTTTATATCTTTTAAAATCATTAAATTTTCTCATGCACATTTTGAGAAGGCTGCCTTGTTTTCCAAGCTGCCAGAAATGTCTCCAAACAGCATCCATTATATACATTTTGATAGGTGGAACAGGACCAGGGTACGTCTGCCAGGGGCAAAAGTTGATGACGTTGTAGGGCAGATATCATCTTTTAAGGGCACAAAAAGGTGATATTGTTGTACATGTTGGCACTAATGACCTTAACAGTAAGAGATCTGCAGATTTACTACAGAAGGACAGGTCAATGCTGAAAAAAGTCGTGAGTTAGGGTTAAATTTGAAAGTGTCTGCAATTCTGTCCAGACACGATAGGAGGGACTATATGATGAGAGCAAAACTATTAGACAATAGTATAAATAATTTATACTTATTTTGTCGGGTATATAATGCTGTCGATGAATATGCAAGAAGAAATTAGAAATTTTGATATTTAATATCTTTTTTTATGATGGATAGACATAAACAGCAGAATTGGTCAGTAAGAAATATAGTTTTTACATTTATAAATAGTTTTGATGTAACTCTTATGGTTCCTGAGTAATAGTGATGCAAATTTGAGAGAGTCGAAAAATTCGAGCATTTTCAAGTTTGTTTTTGCAATACCTTGAAAACTATAAATATTAGACAAAAACAGTAAGGAACAAAATCGTCGTCCTTTGAGAGCTCTACAAGGATATATGGCTCCTCCATAGCCAGGTGGGCAGGAGCGGCAGTGCGTAGCACACGCTTCTTGATTAGACCGGGGTTCGGGCCCATGACCACCAAATACGGAGGATGTGGAAAGGTCAGGGAATGACCACCGCATATCTCTGGAGAAATATGGCCTTAGTTGCTAATGCTCCTAAAAACCAAATAACAACAACAACAAGGATATATAACTAGATTTCAAATCTGGTTTTTAGTTTTTGAGAGTTCAACAACTCATTAAAGCAACTACGTCATTCAGTTACTTCTCATTTGTCGAACAGTGTGGTTGTGTTTCGTTTAGTTAAGTTGTGACAATGCCGAAAGTTACATCAACTAAACGTGTTCAAATATTTCAGCAAAATCACAAATGTAACGTTGAAAAGCAAGCACCAAAGTCGACGGCGGAATTCAAGAGAGAGAATTGCAAGCGTAAAACACGAGCAACATCTATTAGATTCAGATGTCCAGCCATCAACATTGAAAAGAACATTGCAATCAGCAAAAGAAGATTGTCAAAAATGTTATACGTTAGCTTCAAAAGAATTTGAAAGAACATTTTTGAACAACTCATTTGGATATGTCTGCTGTGTTTGCCACAGACTGTGGTTTCAGAATGATTCGAGATTACCAAAGCGAAACCATATACAAAATCTTGAAGATGAATTTCCAGAAGCAGAAAACATGGCATCGTTTATGCTTTGCAATACATGCTTCACAAGCTTAGAATCGGGAAATGTACTGTCATTATCCAAGTCCAACGGCTTCATGTATCATCCATTTTCATCAAATCTCGTGCAGATTCGAGGTTTGCAATATGAAACTGGCAGTTATGGTATCGTCGGACAAGTCATAAGTGTCCCAGTTGACGTGAATAATATGGTTAAAGAGTTGCCTCTTGCTTTAGACGATGATTATGCATTCAACGTTCACATCAAGAAGCATTTGATACATAAATCGACTTACTTGCAAGGATATGTGAGAAAAGAAACAGTCAAATCGTGGCTAAGGTTTTTAATCAATACTCCTCTGTACAAACGTTATAATATCACAGTCGATTTTCAGTTGCTTGCTACAATTTCATCAAGAGTTACCAATAGCATACAAGTAGACAATGTAGAGAAGATCACGTCGTCTGAAAGTGACATCGAATTACTTATGGCACATCAACATACTTTACTTTTGGAATGAAGACAAATATCTTGCAGTTGCTCCTGGACAACACAATCAACCGATGTCAATAGTTTACGATGAACATGCTGAGGAACTGTCACTTCCAGCGGTATACTTAGGCCATCCACGTAAATTAAAGATGGATTATGTGTTACTCCATTTATGATGGCAACTAATAAAATAAGACAAAAAGATCACCGAGGAGTAACATCACATCATATTCTATATGTGGCGATGAAAATTTTACTCTTGAGAATAACCGAAAGTTTATATTCCACTTTCAAATGCGTCAGAGAAACTGCCAACATAACAAAACGTAGGATAGAAAACCAAAGATTTGTTGAAGATGCATCAAGTGTAACTTGTCATTTCTCAAATCCATTCCAAATTCTCTACGCTACTAGTTTCAATGCAAGAAGGATGTCTTTGCTATGGTCAGACAACTTGATAAACTGACCATGTTTCTCACATTGAATGCGACGGAGGTTCGCTGGCCACATCTCTTCAAAACACTTCGGTAGCGAAGATAGAGAAGTTGACGATGCAATGAAAGAATTGACAGCATTGCAGTGTATGAAGCTAATCAACGAGGATCCAGTCACATGTAATATACTTCAATAAGCTAAGTGACGTTATAATGCATATACTGCAATTGAAAAGGTACAATCCTTTTGGGAAATTCAAAGTAATCGATTTCTTCAAGCATATAGAGTTCCAGCATCGTGGCAGTCTGCATGCTCACAATTTGCTGTGGCTACAAAATGATCCTAAAGAATTGGTTTTGGAGGATATGCCAAAGAGTGTAGAAATAATAGATGAATTGTGCAGCGTCGATGCTTCGGATCTTACGTCGTCTTATTCAAATCAAGTGCACAAGCATACATTTACTTGTTTCAAGAAGAATGATGATTGATGCAGATTCAATATTCTATATTGGCCTAGGGATCAAACTCGAGATTTAATAATGATGAACACACAAGACAATCGACGTTCAAGTTTGAAATGGCATTTTCAACAATATAAGAAAGATCTTGAAGAGAAACATTACAATACACTCGAGCAGTTTCTAGAAGAGCATAAGTTGGATATGAAAACTTACTTGGATGTTATCGATCAGGATTGACGAGATCTTCCACTCTAATGAAAAGAAATAAGACACAACTTTGGATGAATACCTTCAATCCTTGGATAGCTGGTATATTAAATTCGAACATGGATTTACAATTCATACTCGAGGAATATTCATGCGCATTATAAATTGTAGAATATGTTAACATGATTGTATAAAGAGTTGATCAAATTACAAGAAGAGTATCCAAATCCGACTTGTTAAAATGTGTTAGCATTAAAATGTTGAACAGCATTGAAATGAGTTCGCAAGAGCAGCTTGGTATTTGCTTCGGCAGCCAATGTCTTAGGCTAGTAGAGAAGTTGTGTACATTCCAACTACGTGGCCTCACGAATGTCAAAAAAGTAAGAAGAGCAAGAAGCGATTGGCTGAAGAAAATCTCGATGATGATTCTACTGACATATGGAATGAAAATTAAATGAGAAAAGACCAAAAGATGGAGAGCTTGGTCAGCTTTGCTTAGTTGATTTTGCAGCAAAATACAATTTTGTGAAGGGACAATGTAAACCTACAAAACAGGTGCGAATTATAAGGTATCGCCACTATGAAATGTCTGAATTGGCAGAGTATAAACATAAGATGGTTTTACTTTACTAGCCTTTCGAAAATGAAATGGTTGATATCTTAGATTCAAACAAGTTCCTTCAGATATACTATGAAAATGAAGAGTACTTTATGAATTGCCACAAAAGGTACGAGTCAGACATCGATATTGACAAAACATTAGAGTATTGTAGTAAACTTTGCATTGAAATGGACGATAAAGAGGATGCTCGAGTGAAATGCGAGGAATATGTTCAAAGTCGAATCACAGAGGATGCTAGTAACAGACTTCAAGAGAACAATGATGATATTGAAATGATTTTGGCAAACTCGCTATCCACTGTGGTACATCAGTGAGATAATATCATGACCAGCAATGATTACTGCAAGTTGGTTCGAATGATAAATAGAGAATGCTAGTTGATTCTTGAAGTTATACATCGAATAACAGATTGAGCTAACACAACACCACTTCAAATATTCTTTACTGGTCCAGCAGGCTGTAGCAAGACATGTACCTTGAAAATTATGATAGAAACTTACAGTCGCTTAAGTCAGGCACACAATTTGCTTAACAACTTATTCGTTGCCTGTGCGTCAACAGGGAAGGTGTCCGTAGCAATCAGTGGTACTACAGTTCATTCATCATTCAAAATTTGTATGACACAAATACATGGTGGTCTTGCTCGAGAAATTTTGCATCTCTATCAAGCAGTATTCATCGATGAAGTTAGCGTGATCAGAGCTGACATTTTGCATACAATTAATGCCAAACTGCAAGAGATCACCGGAGAATTCGATTGAAAGTTTGGTGGTTTAGATATATTTTGCGGAGATTTGTGTCAGTTGCCACCAGTGAATGCAAGGCAAATATTCAAGCCTCATAAGAATTCCATCGATGTTGCAATTTTGTGGCAATCTCTCAGTTTCTTTCCACTGGTTCAAGTGATGAAACATGGTGATGTTGTATTCTCCGGCGTATTAACTAAAATTGGAAATAGCGAAACATTAGATGTTGAAGAAAAGAAGTTAATCGAAAGTCGATTTAGAACACGAGACTTTGTTGTGGAACAAATACCAAATGCTGTTTGTTTTTTTAATCGTAACAACCATGTTGTTCAATATAACGCTCAAGTGTTGGAAGGAAACACCACCATCGATTGTACAGCTGACGATCACTTCACCGGTTACAAGAGTCATGAACAGTTGACTAGTATGCAAACAAAACTCCATCAAATCAGCGTAGCAGAGACCAGAGGTTTGCCATACATATTGCATCTATTGACTGGAAAACTTTACATGATCACTACAAACATCAATGTTGAAGATAGTTTGGTCAGTGGAGCAATCGGAACTTTACAGCACATTGAGATGGAAGAAACAGAAATCAAAAGATTGTGGTTACATTTCAAAAGCAAGAATTTTGGAATTATGAATCATCTCAAATCTTGCACACGCATATCGCTGCATCGTGGCGTATTAAAATCTGGCTGGACTCCGATTACGAGACATTTCGTCACAGTATCTTTCAAAAGCCAAATGCTTAAATGCAAAAGAATCCAATTTCCTTTATTTGAAGCTTGTGCCATGGCAGTTCATAAATCTCAGGGCGGAACTTTCAAAGAAATTGTATCGATTGCGATAAGAGTCACGAACAACAACAACTGGTATATATGTTGCATTGTCGAGAGTTAGAAGCATCAATGGTCTGTACATCAGAAATCAGAAAGACGACTTTATATTCTACCATGCTCGCGGTTGTAATGCATCTGAGATGCAAGATCTTCGAACTGAATTGAAACATTTGAATAACCATTGTTTGGAAACACTCTCTTATAACCACATTACAATTTTTGAATCAAGTTGCTTTGTCAAGTTTTAAAATGGTATTGTTGAGTATACAGAGTTTGAAACTTCATAGCAAAGACATTGCGATCGATCCAGTTCTCGTGGAATTGAATATCTAGGCATTAAATGAAACCTGGCTTGAAAGCGATGAAAATATTGATGTTCGAGGATACAAATATAGCACAATTCAAAAAACCTTCTGTGCGATCTGGTGATGTTGCGATATACAATACAATAAAGTCGAATCGACAATATGTATGCCACATATTCTCATTACCGTGGATGCAGACTTGCTACGGCAAATGACTGGTACAGATAATTGTGATAATATTTGTGCAGCTGAAGTTGAAATAAATGGACAGAAGACTTTGCTTGTAACATTCTACATCTCACCTAATTCAACATTGGAGCAGATTAAAGTTTTCTTAATATCCAATCTAGCAATTTATATGCCGAAGTTTGGAGACATACCTAAAGTTGTGAGGAAGTTCAACTTTCAGAACATACCAATAATTTTAGTGAGTGATTTCAACATAAACCTGAAAATGCTCCATTCCTCGACTTCATGGAATCAACATTCGATCTTAAACTTGCATCAGATGCTACCAGATCTACTAAGCGTGGTCAATCATGTATCGACTTGGTCTTCAATCGCAATGTTAATAGTTTGAATTGTTTCAACTATGTTTCCTACTTTAGTTACCACAAACCTTTATTGCTGATTATAAATGAAAATACCGAATAAAATAAATTGATTTTATTAAGCTTAAATTGTATTTTTTCATTTCACATGACGTTATTCATGGATCCACCTTCGGCTCCTTGGAGCCAACGTCGATTTTTTTTCAGCTTGGTTTGTGCTTGCTTACAGGAGAGACTGCTTCTACAGGGTGGGATACACTTAAATAGAAAGGGTACAAGAAAATTGGCTGATGCTATCGAGGCAGTGTTAGGTGGTTTGGAAAACTGCTAGATTGGGGAGATTCACAATAGCCACAGGCAGAGGCAAAAGTGATTCTTCCACTGCTTCTATTGTAATGAGCAGCAGCCTAGAGAGCAAGTTTCTGGGGACTTAAGAGCTGCTGGGAGTCATTGTAGAAGAAGTAAATACATGGGCTATGTTAGGGTAACTAAGAGTAAGAACAAGTGCATGTATACTTGCATGTACACTAATGCTAGAAGTATAGTAAATAAAATTGATGAATTTGAAGTGCTGATCAAGACATCAAAGGCAGATATTGTTGGGATATCAGAGACATGGTGTCACACAGATATAAGCAGTGCAGAATTAGAATTTGGGGAGTACAATGTGGACAGACAGGGTTGGAAGGGAGGAAGGGTTATGCTGTTAGTTAAGAAACAAATAAAATCTAAGGAAGTGCATCCAGTTGTCATGGATGGGCAGTGCAATGTTGAGTCTGTTTGGTGTGACATAATCACCGGGAAAGGGAAAATGAGAGTATATGTTATAGGCCTAATGACTCTGATGAGGTACAGTGAACAGTTGTGCAGAGAAATAGAATGGGCCAGTAAATCAGAATGTCTTGTAATGGGAGATTTTAACCTTCTAGATATTGACTGGAACTTGTGGATTGGTCACTCGCACGCTAGCAAGGCTTTGGTGGATTTATTGGAGAATTGTTTTCTATAGCAACATGTTTGAGAGGCAACCAGAGGGAGTAATACCCTTGATCTGATTAACAACACTAATTATTCATGCATTAAGAATTTGCAGATAAAGGAAACACTAGGTAACAGTGATCACAGTGTACTGATGTGGGATTTACTTAAAGATGTAACTTCCTTAGATGATTTATAGAGTTTCTTCAATAAAATGGAACAAATCCTCTCCGACCAAGATACCTATAAAATTGACAACACATATAACATCTCCAGATTAAAGAATAAACTCGACGGTATTTTAAGAAGATTAAGATCTAATAAAAAAAATCAACCTGTACACGCTACAACAAATTAGCATACGCAGCAACATCCTTCCACACATGTTCAGCATTACTAAATTACAGAAACCTGGCCACCCCCCTACAATCAATAATTTCTTTCAGCAAATCCGCTTTTGCCAACCTATCCACCTTTTTAGTTAAAATCATATCACCTCTCATGAGATTTTCAAAATTTAAGGTCAGCAACACCAACCAAGCTTTCGAACAAATAAATTCTGCTATAATTTGTAGTGAGACATCTTAGCCTCCTTCGATGTCATTTCTTTATACACCAACGTACACTTTCCCTTTACATTACAAGCCATACGTGAACTCCTAATGCCCGACAACACTTTATCTAATCGCACCTCTCTTAACATTGATAGTATCTTAGAACTTACCTCGATATTACTTGGAGCTAGACATTTCCGTTTTCAAAACCAAATATATGGACAAACATTTGGCCTTCCTATGGGGTTAGGAATTTCAGCTCCCTTATCAGAAATCTACTTAGCCGCTATCGAAAACCAGGTACTTCAACCTTTCCCTCCTGGTATTAAACTTTACATGCGGTATGCAGATGATATATTATTAATAGGAAACAGAGCCACCGTTGATAATCTCTTTATTAAATTCAACACAATACATGAAAGATTAAAATACACACTTGAAATAGAAATCGACGATAAAATCAACGTTCTTAACCTCACAATATATAAAACAGGTACTAAATTAGGAACCAAGATCTATAGGAAAAATACACACACAGGAAAATATCTACATTTTGAATCACATCACCCACTCAGTATGAAAAAGTCCGTTCTTTACAATCAAATCCACAATGCCATAAAGTTCAGTTCTTCACAAGACGATTTATCCGCCGAATTACAATATCTCACAAAGAAATTCACAGCCAGGAAATATCTGTTACAATTAATTCAACACACAATTTCTGTTGCAAGGAATAATGTCAATAACCTGTGTAATCATAACTCCAAACAGAACACACGTATTATTCTACCCTATCACAGCAGTTCCACCAAGTGTTCGCAAACACAGATATCACATTAATATTTTCTTCATACAGTAAATTAGGGACCATGTTTAATACATATAAAGAGACGTACAAATATCCAATAAGCGACATCAATAACATAATATATTTAATTAAATGCCAACCCGGTTGTAACGCATGCTGCATCGGGAGCACTACCACCAAATACGGTTCCACTAAAACTTCCAATACACTTCTTATTGTCATTACAACAGCTTCAGAACTAATCGAACTTACTCAACATGTACATTCTCACAACCACAACCCCCTAGTCGATTCGGCCATTACATTTATTAAATTAAGATCTAGTTACAAAATCTTCCAACACTTGTCATAGAATGTTGTCGCCATAATACTAAACTTAACGTCATAAATACCAACCTCTCCCTGGTCTGGAATCTTATGCACATAAGATTCCCACATGTCACAAAATGCATTATGGGAACATAGAAATCCTTTAAATACAAGGTTTCCTTCTTTCTTATCACTGCCAACCGATGACGTTTAATACGAAAGTCGCTTGTGTGATAATTGGCCTTGCTTATTTCATATTATTTTAAATTTCAAATATTCAAATGACAACCAGGGACGAGGTAGTGCACTTCTACTTCCTTGAGCAAATTTTAACAATTCCATATTAATTCAATTAACTTATTTCAACTTATTTTAATTTATTTTAAACTTCAACTTAAACTTCATTTCCACCTCAACTGGGTGCCTCCGTAGCCAGGTGGGAAGGAGCAGAAGTGCATAGCACATGCTTCTTGATTAGACCGGGGTTCGAGCCCGTCACCACCAAATACGGAGGATGCGGAAAGGTCAGGGAATGACCACCGCATATTCCCGGAGCAATATGGCCTTAGTTACTTCTTCTTCTTCTTTAATGCTGCCGAATGGCGTTTGCGACTTCGTTTTGATATTGTTCTCTGTCTAGCGCTGCGTGTAGAATTTGTGCTGTTGTCATGTGAAGCCAGGTGTTGATGTTATCTAGCCATGCCATTTTCGGTCTGCCTGGGCGTTTCTTGCCTTTGATCTTTCCCTCCAGGATGAGTGGTAGTAGGTGATATTTTTGTTGGTTCCTAGCGATGTGACCTAGGTATTTGCATTTCCTGCTGATGATGGTTTTGAGCAGGTCCCGTTCCGTGTGCATGTCCTGCAGGACCTGTGCGTTGGTTATCTTGGCTGTCCACGGAATTTTCAGCATTCTTCGGTAGAGCCACATTTCGAAGGCCTGGAGCTTTTTTGTAGTGGCTGATGTTAGAATCCAGGTTTCTACACCGTAGAGCAGTATTGGCCAGATGTAGCATTTCAATGTGCGTAATTTGAGCATGATGTTCAAGCTTCTGTCGGTGAGGAGGGTTCTCCATTTGGTGACTGCCTGCCTGGCTTGTTCAATTCTGCTTTTGATTTCGGCCTCATGGTTCAGCTGGTCATCAGTGAGTACTCCGAGATACTTGAAGCGGTGTATTTGCTCTAATTTTTCGTTGTTTAGTTTGATCGTGATTTTGCTTGCAGTCCTGCTGACCTTCATCACCTTTGTTTTCTTTTTGTTGATTCGTAGCCCCCAAGCTTGGCTTTCTATGTCCACTTCGTTCAAGATGGTCTGTAAATCTTGTTCTGAATCCGCTATTAGTGCTGTGTCATCGGCATATCTTAAGTTATTGATGTAGTGTCCGTTAACTTTTATGCCGATGTTCTTGTCAGCCAGTGTTTGGTCGAAGATCATTCCCGAATAGATGTTAAAAAGAATGGGAGATAATGGACAGCCTTGCCGGACGCCTTTTTTTATTGGAATTGGGTCTGTCAGGTCGTTGTCATAGCGAAGCCGGGCTGTTTGATTCCAGTAGAGAGTTGTAATAAAGTTGATACCATTGTTTTCAAGCCCAAGTTTTCTCAGTCGGTCAATTAGGCGGTCGTGGTCTACTGAATCGAAGGCTTTCTCGTAGTCAATAAAACATATATACACGTCTTTTTGATGTTCATAGCACCTTTGTAGCAATATTTGTAAACAGAAAATTGCTTCTCTGGTGCATAGTCCCCTGCAGAATCCGAACTGTGTGTTTCCTAGTGCACTTTCGCACTTACATCTTATCCTTTGCTGAATCACCTTGAGGAAGACTTTTAGCATCTGGCTCATTAGACTGATCAGCCTGAAGTCTTCGCATTTCCGGCTGGTAGCCTTTTTTGGTAGGGCCACAAAGATGGATTGGAGCCACTCGGATGGAATGTCGTTGTTGTTGTAGATTTGATTGAACCATTTCGTTAGTTGTTGGATGTTGCTGTAGTCTAGTTGTTTCAGCAGTTCCACATGAATCTGATCTGGTTCACAGGCCTTGCCTGGCTTTGTTATTCGGATGGCATGTTCCACTTCAGATGTTAATATGTGGAGATTGTCTTCCTGTGTTTGTTGTTGCGTTTCTGCCGGTTTTCTGTTGGTGCCGAACAGATTGTATATATAGCTCTTCCAGGTGTCGAGTTTGGCTTGTTTGCTTAGTATAGGTTGATTGTTGTCCGTATATAAACTTGGGATAGGAGCCGGTTTGTAGATGTTTCCAGCTTCTTTAAGCTTCTTGTGCAGGTTATAGTTGTCATTTTTCTTGATTAGGTCTTCGATTTCTGCACACTGATCTTCCATCCATTTTTCCTTCGCCTTCCGGATTTCCTGTTTGATCTTTTGTTGTATTTCTTTGTATTTTTCCCGGTTGTTGTTGCTTTTGAATATTCTCCATTCATCCATTAGGTCTAGTATGTGCTGGGTCATCCACCGTTGTTTCTTTTTCGATGCCTGATGTCCTAGCAGGGTTTCTGCTGTTTCATTGATGCACTGTTTGAGTGAACGCCCGAATGCTTGCTCGTCTGTTGTTACTGCTTCGATCGATCGGATTGTAGTGTTGAGATGAAGCTGTACTTGTCGCCTGTTGGCGGTGTTCTTCAGTTTCTCCAGGTCGATTCTTTTTGTTGTGCTTGTGCGTTTGACTGCTCGTAATTTGAGACGTAGTGTTGCTATTACTGGGTTATGGTCTGATGATATGTCAGCTCCGGGGTAAGTTTTTGCCTTCAGGACACTTGACTTATATCTGATGTTGATTAAGATGTAGTCAGTTTGGTTCCTGGCGATATTGTTGTCAGAGTCTTGTGGTGAGGTCCAGGTGTATAGTCGTCGAGGTGGTAGTTTGAACCAAGTGTTGGCAATGCTAAATTTTTCTTCTTGGCAGAACTGGACGAGTCTGTCGCCTCGTTCATTCCGTGTCCCCAAGCCACGTTCTCCGACTATGTTTTGTAGCTTTCCTTGACCGATTTTGGCATTAAAGTCACCGAGGATGACCGTCATGTCGTGCTTCTTCAGCGACTTTAAAGTGTTGCTTAGCTTGTCGTAGAACAATTCAATTTCTTGATCGTCTTTGTCCGCTGTTGGTGCGTAGACCTGGAGCACATTCAGGTTGATCTTGTTGCCTGCTAGCTGTAGTAGTGCGATTCGTTCCGATATTGGGGTGAAACTGGTGACTTTGTTGGCCAGTTGTTTGTGGACAACGAAAGTGACGCCGTACGTCTGCTTGGTGTTCTCTTCTCCTCCGGAACAGAAGATGTGGTGGTCGTTTGATATAAACTTCTTTGTTCCAGGCCATTTGGTTTCACTTAGCCCAAGTATGTTGATGTTAATGCGTTCCATTTCTTGTAAAGCATTGGCTAGTTTTCCTGGTTGTAGTAGGCTTCTAACGTTCCATGTAGCTAGTTTCAGAAAATTCTTCGCAAGCTCGGAGATTCTTAGCACCCCTGTCCCATTCAAGGGACGCCGAGACTAATGCCTTAGTTACTAATGCTCCTAAAAACCAAATAACAAACCACCCCAACTTCATGTAAATAAGCAGTTCAGTCAAGGTGAGTACCGTCTATTAAGCTTTACTGCTATTCACACTATTAAGATGTAACTACCATCAGTGGTAAAGGGAAGGGTTTTTGTTTTCGTGGTGACTACAGTGGTTCTCAGACAGTTTTTAAACTCTATACAGATTGACTGATGATGATGTTACCAACAGTGAATTCTAAATGGGAATCCAAAAAGGACTTAATCTTGGAGACTACTAGGTTTATTATGCCAACTAAGAAATACTGTTCAAGGTTCAGGCCTAAATGGATGTCGGATGAATTAATGAGGCTCGTGGCAGAAAAGAAAAATGCATGGGATGCATATAAATTATCAGGCGACACAGAAGCCTACGGCAGATATAAACTAGTCTGTATTAAAGTCACAAAGGAGGTTAGGCAGGCAAAGGCAGATTATGAGAAATCTTTGGCAAAGGAGGCAAAGAAAAACGGCAAAGAGTTCTTTACTTATGTAAACTCTAGAAGGAAGGGGATGAATCAGATTGGTCCACTTAATATAGATGGTTCAACTATTGATGATCCTGCTCATGTAGCTGATAAACTGAATGAGTATTCTGCATCTACATTCACACATGAGGAGTTATTCAAGGAGGGGAATGCCAGAAGTTTATCAAACTCTAAAAGGGAGATAAGTGATTTTGTAATAACTGAGAGCAAAGTGGTTGAGAAATTGTTGAAGTTAAACGTAAAAAAGGCACCTGTGGCAGATGGAATCTATCCAGTTATAATGAAGGAGGCAGCAAGGGAAGTAAGCAAACCCCTAGCCATAATTATGAGAGCATCCTTACAGTCAGAAGAGGTCCCCATGGACTGGAGATCTGCAGATGTATCCGCAATTCACAAAGGGGGTTCAAAGGGTGACATAAATAATAATAGACCTGTTAGTTTAACTTCTGTTCCGGGTAAAATAATTGAGTCACTGGTTAAGGAGGTGATATAGGATCACCTAGACAAGACAGCAGTAATAGTTCAGACACAGCATGGATTTGTAAAGGGGAAGTCTTGGCTGACCGATTTGATTGGACACTACGATGTGGTCACAAAGCAACTGGATGCAAAAAATAATTTTGATATCATATACTTGGATTTCAGGAAAACTTTTGATGCTGTTGCACATGGAAGACTGCTGTACAATTTGGAGCAGTATGCATTGAGGGCAAGTTACTGCAATGGATAAAGGGATGGTTGAGTAGGAGACAGCAGAGAGTGGTAATAAATGGACACTGCTCTACGTGAACTGTGAACTAATGTTATTAGTGGAGTTCCCCAGGGTTCGGTGTTGGGCCCATTGTTGTTTTGTGTATTTATCAATGATATCGATGAAGGTATATCAGGCTTAATGTCCAAGTTTGCAGATGATACAAAAGTTGGCAGGTTTGTTAATGACAGTAAAGACAGTATGCTACTGCAACAGGATCTAAAAAAGTTAGGCAGATGGGCTGAGTAGTGACAAGGAGGTGATTATCCCTTTGTATAAGGCTGTAATCAAGCCACATCTTGAGCACTGTATACAGGTCTAGAGTCCTCATTTTATGAAGGATATAGAGTTGCTAGTACAAATACAGCAGAGAAGGGAAACAAGATTGGTGAGAGGAACAAAGCGGTGTGCTTACGAAAAAGGCTTAAGCTCTGCAAGTTGCAGCATCTGAAGACTAGGCACCTGCAAGGTGATCTGATCGAGGTATATAAGGCCTTGAATGGTTTGAGCAGGCTTAGTGCTGACGGGATACTTCCGCTTGCTTCAGATTAAGAACCTGAGGGGGCATGGATTCATATTGAAGAAAGACAGTTGTGGAATAGATGTCCAGAAATTTGCCTTAAGCCAGCGGGTAGTTGATTGCTGGAACAGACTTTCATCTGTTGTTGTGGAAATTGATAGCTTAAATAAATAAGGCTGAACTAGACAAACATTTGGAGCGACCGGATGGGTGAAATGGGAAGGTTTTTCTTTTCTTTTCTTTTTTTTTTTTTTTTTTTTTTTGTTTCGGCTGATGCTTTATAAGCTTGCTTTCTTGCATCATATGCTTCAACTAATGCTAATTTTTAGGTAACTCTTTGGTACATTCATTTCCCATTATATCTGTGTTTATTTATGCAAATATTAGTTTCATGTTCTTTAGATATATCATATAATGAGACACAACTGATCTCCGTTTTCATTCTTCCCAAACCACTTTAAAAGGGGTTCACATCTGGTGAGTATGGATTTGGCACACCCAGGGTCCCCAGCTGGATATCATCATTCTTCTCTTTCTTGGTGATTCCCTTCTACTTCTCTCTCTATTGGGGTAATTCAGAAATTTTTTTTTTTTTTTAAAAGCCTCAGGCATCCTTGCATCATATGGCTAATAATAATAATAATAAAATGTTTTTCAGTTGCCCAAACATCACTTTATTTTCCATGCAACACTGTCCCTGGTTTACCTGAAACATAGGAATATTAAATATATCTTAACTATAAAATGCAAATTAATCATGTACATCTAAGGGTGCCTCCATAGCCAGTTCCAGGTGGTAGATGACATTCATCAACCGGTGAAATACCACCACTTTGCTTATTGGAGGCTTGAAGTGGTGAAAGCCATGTTTAGTCTCTAGCACAAATTTTCCAGCATCCCCCTCTCCCCATATTTCTCCTTCAACCCATGCACGGTACTAAGTACTATAGGTTTCGATACCTTTCGTGTTTGGGGTTTTCATTAAAAAAAAAAGAAAAAAAAAGGTGGGCAGGAGCACTAGTGCATAGCACATGCTTCTTGATTAGACCGGGGTTCGAGCGCGTACCCACCAAATACGGAGGATGCGGTAGGTCAGGAAATGACCACCGCATATTCCCAGCCCGGTTTAAGGGTGAGGGTTGGCTTCAGGAAGGGCATCCGGCTGTAAAAATTGCATGCCCAAAAAAAAGCCGTTAATTAGGGTTGAATTTGAAAGTGTCCGCAATTCTGCCCAGAAACGATAGGAGGGAGTATATGATGAGAGCCCTGTCGATCAATTCGGCCCTGTAAAGATTGTGCAAGGCTCAAGGGGTAGAATTTTTTTCAGCCTGGTCTGTACTTGTTAAGTGGAGAGACTGCTGCTACAGGGATGGGATATACTTAAAAATAGAAAGGGTGCAAGAATGTTTGCTGCTGCTATCGAGGCAGTGTTAGGTGGGTCGGAAAACTGCTAGGACTAATAGATTAACAGTAGCCACTGGCAGAGGTGAAAGTGATTCTTGCACTGCTTCTATTGGAATGAGCCGCAGCCTAGAAAATAAGATGCAGGATATTTCAGAGACTGCTGGGAATCGTTGGGGTACAATTAAACACATGCGTTGTGTTAGGGTAGCTAAGAAAAAGAACAGGTGCATGTATCCTTGCGTGTACACCAATGCTAAGAGTTTAGTAAATAAATTTGATGAATTTGAGGTATTGCTCAAAACATCAAAGGCAGATATTGTTGGGATTTCAGAGATGTAGTGTCACACAGATATAAGGAATGTAGAACTGGAATTTGGGGAGTACAATGTCTAAAGAAAGGATGGACAAGATAGGAAGGGAGGAGAGGTTATGTATTAGTTAAGAAATACATAAAATCGAAGGAAGTGAAGCCAGTCGACATTGCTGGACAGTGCAGTGTCGAGTCAGTTTGGTGTGACATAAGCAGTGGGAGATCAAAATTGAGAGTAGGAGTGTGCTATAGACCTAATGACTCTGATGAGTATAATAAGAAACTGTACAGGGAAATAGAGTGGGCCAGTAAATCGGAGAGTCTTATAATGGGGGATTTTAATTTCCCAGATATTGACTGGAATTTGGGGGGCTGGTCACTCACACACTAGCAAGGCTTTTGTGGATTTATTGGATGATTGTTTTCTACATCAGCACGTTCGGGAGGCAACTAGAGGGAGTAATGCTCTGGATTTGATTATCAGTAGTGATTCTTCATGCATTAAGAATCTGCAGGTAAATGAACCACTAGGTGGCAGTGATCACAGTGTGCTGAAGTGGGATTTACTCAGAGAGGTAACTGCCATTACGGGTAAAGGAAAGGGTTATTGCTTTCATAAAGGCGACTACGATGGACTGAGACAGTATTTAAATTCTATACAGTGTGACCAACTGATGATGTTACCAACAGCAAATTCAAAATGGGAAGCATTCAAAGAACTTATCTTGGAAGCTACTAGGCTTTACATACCAACTAAGAAATATTGTTCAAGGTTTAGGCCTAAATGGATGTCAGATGAACTAATGAGACATATGGCAGAGAACAAAAAAGGATGGGATACATACAAATTAACACGTGACACAGAAGCCTATGATAGATACAAGTTGATCTGTAACCAAGTTACAAAGGAGGTTAGGCAGGCAAAGGCAGATTATGAGAAACCTTTGGCAAGGGATGCAAAGAAAAACAGCAAAGAGTTCTTTATTTATGTAAACTCCAGAAGGAAGGGGATGAATCAGATTGGTCCACTTGATATCGATGGGTCAACTGTTGATGATCCTGCTCAAGTAGCTAACAAACTAAATCAATATTTTGCATCGACATTCACACATGAGGAGTTATTCAGAGAGGGGAATGCCAGAGGTGTATTCAACTCTGGCAGTAAGCTAGAGAATCTTGTAATAACTGAGAGTAAAGTGGAGGAAAAATTGTTGAAGTAAATACAAGAAAGGCACCTGTGGTGGATGGGATATATCCAGTTATATTAAAGGAGGCAGCAAAGGAAGTAAGCAAACCTTTAGCTATAATTATGAGAGCTTCCTTGGACTCAGGGAAATACCCATGGACTGGAGATGTGCAAATGTGACCCCAATTCACAAAGGAGGATCAAAGGGCGACACAAGTAATTATAGACCTGTTAGTTTAACTTCTGTTCCCGGAAAATTAATGGAGGCACTGGTTAAAGAAGCACTGCAGGATCATCTAGACAAGACTTCAATTATAGCTCAGACACAGCATGGTTTTGTTAAGGGGAAGTCTTGCCTGACCAATTTGATTGGATACTATGATGCAGTCACAAAAGAACTGGATGCAGGGAATAACTTTGATATTATATACTTGGATCTTAGAAAGGCTTTTGATACCGTTGCACATTAGCCTTAGCATTAGTAGAGGCATATGATGCAAGAAAGCAAGCTTATTCAGCATCAGCCAAAAAAAAAAAAAAAAAACAACCACTACTCCCATTTCACCCCTCAATTCGTTCGAAATACCTGTCCAGCTGAGCCTTAAACTTATTTAGGCTATCAACCTCCACCACAAGGGATGGAAGTCTGTTCCACCAACCAACCACCCGATGGCTAAAGGCGAATTTCCGCACATCTATCCGACATCCGTCCTTCTTCAATTTGAATTTATGCCCTCTCAGGTGATTATTCTGAGCAAGAGGAAGAATCCCATCGGCATTGAGCATGCTCAAGCCATTCAAAGCCTTGTACACCTCTATCAGATCACCTCGGCGATGCCTAGTCTCCAGGCTCTGTAATTTGCAAAACTTAAGCCTTTCTTCGTAAGAGCAACCCTTTGTTCCATTCACTAATCTTGTTGCCCTTCTCTGTACTCGTTCCAGCAGCTCTACATCCTTCTTGAAATCAGGCCTCCAGACCTGTATACAGTACTCAAGGTGTGGCCTGACCAATGCCTTATACAAGGGAATAATCACATCCCTGTCCCTGCTAGAAAAATTCCTGTATATCATTGACAAGACACCATGAGCTACTCTTGCAGCTCGTCTGCACTGCTCAGAGAACTTCATATCTGCCTGCACAATTACCCCCAGGTCCTTTTCATTCTCTACCACTGTCAGCGTAGTACCACAGAGTTGATACGTTGATCTGGGGTTACTGTTTCCCATATGTAGTACTTTACATTTGTCAATGTTAAACTTCATTTGCCACCTCTCAGCCCATCTGCTCAACCTTTCCAGATCCTGTTGCAGCAGCATAGTATCAGTAGTGTCCTTAACAACCCTGCCAACCTTTGTATCGTCTGCAAACTTGGACATTAAGCCTGATACACCATCATCAATATCATTTATAAATACAGTAAACAACAATGGACCCAACACTGAACCCTGAGGAACTCCACTAATAACATTAGTCCACGTTGAGCAGTGTCCATTGATTACCACTCTCTGTCTTCTGCCACTCAACCATCCCTTTATCCATAGCAGCAATTTGCCTCGAATGCCACACTTCTCCAATTTGTGCAGCAGTCTTCCATGCGCAACAGTATCAAAAGCCTTTCTAAGATCCAAATATATAATATCAAAGTTATTCCCTGCATCCAGTTCTTTTGTGACTACATCATAGTATCCAATCAAATTGGTCAGACAAGACCTGCCCTTAACAAACCCATGCTGTGTCTGAGCTATAACTGAATTCTTGTCCAGATGATCCTGCAGTGCTTCTTTAACCAGTGCCTCCATTAATTTTCCTGGAACCGAAGTTAAACTAACATGTCTATAATTACTTGTGTCAGACTTTGATCCTACTTTGTGAATTGGGGTTACATTTGCACATCTCCAGTCCATGGGTACCTCCCCTGAGTCCAATGAAGCTCTCATAATTATGGCTAGGGGTTTGCTTACTTCCTTTGCTGCCTCCTTTAATATAACTGGATATATCCCATCCACCCCGGGTGCCTTTTTTATGTTTATCCTCAACAATTTCTCCTCCACTTTCCTCTCAGTTATTAGAAAATCATCTAGCTCACTGCCAATGTTTACTTCACCTACGACATTCCCCTTCCTGAATAACTCCTCATGTGTGAATGTAGATGCAAAATACTCGTTTAGATTGTTAGCCACCTGAGCTGAATCCTCAACTGTTGAACCATCAACATCCAGTGGACCAATCTGATTCATCCCTTTCCTTCTTGAGTTTAAATAGGTAAAGAACTCTTTTCTGTTTTTCTTTGCATCCTTTGCCAAGGATTTCTCATAATCTGCCTTTGCCTGCCTAATCTCCTTTGTGACTTGGTTACAGACCAACTTATATCTATCATAGGCTTCCACGTCACCCATTAATTTGTATGTATCCCATGCATTTTTCTTCTCTGCCATATGTCTCATTAGTTCATCTGACAACCATTTAGGCCTGAACCTTGAACAATATTTCTTGGTTGGTATGTAAAGCCTGGTAGCTTCCAAGATTAGTTCCTTGAATGCTTCCCATTTTGAATTTGCTGTTGGTAACATCATCAGTTGGTCCCACTGTATAGAATTTAAATACTGTCTCAGACCATCATAGTCACCTTTACGAAAGCAAAAACCCTTCCCTTTACCTCTGATGGTAGTTACCTCCTTGAGTAAATCCCACTTCAGCACACTGTGATCACTGCCACCCAGTGGTTCATTTATCTGCAGATTCCTAATGCATGAAGAATCACTACTGATAATCAGATCAAGAGTATTACTCCCTCTAGTTGCCTCCCGAACATGCTGGTGTAGAAAACAATCATCCAATAAATCCAAAAAAGCCTTGCTAGTGTGTGAGTGACCAACCCACAAATTCCAGTCAATATCTGGGAAATTAAAATCCCCCATTATAAGACTCTCCGATTTACTGGCCCATTCTATTTCCCTGTACAGCATCTTATTATACTCATCAGAGTCATTAGGCCTATAGCACACTCCTACTCTCAATTTTGATTTACCTATGCTTATGTCACACCAAACTGACTCAACACTGCACTGTCCAGCGATGTCAACTGGCTTCACTTCCTTGGATTTTATGTGTTTTTTAACTAATAGCATAACCCCTCCTCCCTTCCTATCCTGTCTATCCTTTCTGTAGACGTTGTACTCCCCAAATTCCAGTTCTGCATTCCTTATATCTGTGTGACACCACGTCTCTGATATCCCAACAATATCTGCCTTTGATGTTTTGAGCAATACCTCAAATTCATCAAATTTATTTACTAAACTCCTAGCATTAGTGTACACGCAAGTATACATGCACCTGTTTCTATTCTTAGCTACCCTAACGCAACCCATGTGTTTACTTGTACCGCAATGACTTCCAGCAGTCTCTGAAATATCCTGCATCTTGTTTTTCAGGCTTCTGCTCATTCCAATAGAAGCAGTGCAAGAATCTCTTTCACCTCTGCCAGTGGCTACTGTTAATCCATTAGTCTTTGTCTCCCCCCAAGCTAGCAGTTTTCCCACCCACCTAACACTGCCTCGATAGCATCAGCAAATATTCTTGCACCCTTTCTATTTAAGTGTATCCCATCCCTGTAGAAGCAATCTCTTCTGTTAACAAGTACAGTCCAGGCTGAAAAAAATTCTACCCCTTCAGCCTTGCACAATCTTTCCAGGGCCGAATTGATCGACAAGGCTCTCATCATATACTCCCTCCTATCGTGTCTGGGCAGAATTGCAGACACTTTCAAATTCAACCCTACTTCACGGCTTTTTTTCAACAGTGACCTGTACTTGTTAAGCAATTCCGCTGGTCTCCTACTCTTAATATCGTTAGTGCCAACGTGTACAACTATATCACCTTTTGTGCCCTTAAAAGATGATATCTGCTCTACAACGTCATCAACCTTTGCCCCTGGCAGACATACCCTGGTCCTGTTCCAGCTATCCTTTTTACAAAGCATGTTCCCCGTTTCCCTGACAATTGAGTCACCAACAACCACTAGTTCCTGTTGGACCAGCGCATTCTGCCTTGGGGGCTGCCTCTGTGTTGCAAGATGACCAAGTCCAAGCTCTGGTGTTGATGTGGGCAGCTGAGAGCTTGATGGGCCCCTCAATTTATTTCCTTCGAGGGCATCCACCCTGTCCTTCAAGGTCTCATATAGGCCCATAACAACGCCGAGTTGTCGCCTAATTTCCTTGCACTCCTTGCATCGTGCACACACAAAGACGTCCCCCATGGCAGTATCATGTCCCGTACCCGATTGCTCCGCAAACATCAAGCAAACAGTGCATCTTAAAAGGCCGTGATTCAGGGGGCAACCGCCCCCCTCAGTTCTCCCCTGAGTCACAGCACTCCCATTAGCTTGAGCCTTTTGCTTTGCTGCTCTGGTCAGAGTCATGATTTCGATTTAAATGTCAATAAAATTACAATTTCAGAACAAAATTAAAACCTTAAACTTGTATCTTAACACAGTTATAACGCTATATTTATTTTTCGGTATCGAGTGTTATCTACGAGTTCCCTTTATATAACTTCCCTATCAAGTATGTATTAATTATTTGTTACGTTTGTACTCTAAGTCGTTATATATATATAGTTAAAAGTACAATTTAATTGACAATGAAGTTTAACAAGATTAATAGATGTACTGATTAATTGACAATATTATATTATGCACTATACTATACAAAGCTAATGCTATCGAATTCCGGATATGCTGTATCGCGCTTCAGTAACGAGTGTTATCTACGAAATCCCTTTATATAACTTCTGTATCAAGTTATGTATTAATTATTTATTTTGACTAATTATTTATGTTCCGTAACCTAAGTGGTTATATGTATAGTTAAAATTACAATTTAATTGCCAATGAAGTTCGACAAGATTAATAGATTTTACTGATTAATTTTCACGTAACAATGGCGGCCGTTTATGAACGGTAAACACGTGGATTTGATACCCTTTCTGATACTAAGTAATACCTACAAAATCTCTATCTAAGTTATTTTAACTTTAAGTACCGTAAATAGGAATATAAAGCTACTCTAGAAATAAGTTAATATGTCAATTTAAACTAATAAAGCAGAAAATAAATCAGAAAAAACTTCTCTATTCCAAGAGCGGCAGAAAGGCACGTCTGCACAGGAAACCCTCGACCTCAGACACATGGAAGACTTCTGCACAAATTGGAGCAGTGTGGCATTGGAGGCAAATTGCTGCTATGGATAAAGGGATGGTTGAGGGGGAGAAGACAGAGAGTGGTAATCAATGGACACTGCTCATCGTGGAATAATGTTATTAGTGGAGTCCCTCAGGGTTCAGTATTGGGTCCATTATTGTTTTCTGTATTTATAAATGATATTGATGATGGAATATCAAGCTTAGTGTCCAAGTTTGCAGACGATACGAAGGTTGGCAGGGTTGTCAAGGGCACTACTGACACTATGCTACTGCAACAGGATCTGGAAAGGTTGAGCAGGTGGGCTGAGAGGTGGCAAATGAAGTTTAACATTGACAAATGTAAAGTACTACATATGGGAAACAGCAACCCCAGCGCAACGTATCAACTCTGTGGTACTACACTGACAGTGGTAGAGAATGAAAGGGACCTGGGGGTGGTTGTGCAGGCAGATATGAAGTTTTCTGTGCAGTGCAGACAGGCTGCAAGAGAAGCTTCATGGTGTATTGTCGATGGTATATAGGAATTTTTCTAGCAGGGATAAGGAGGTGTTATTCCCTTGTATAAGGCAATGGTCAGGCCACACCTAGAGTATTGTATACAGGCCTGGAGGCCTCATTTCAAAAAGGATGTAGCGATGCTGTAACGAGTACAGAGAAGGGCAACAAGATTGGTGAATGGAACAAAGGGGTGCTCTTACGAAGGAAGGCTTAAGTTTTGCAAATTACAGTGTCTGGAGACTAGGCACCAGCGAGGTGATCTGATAGAGGTGTATAAAGCCTTGAATGGTTTGAGCATGCTCAATGCTGATGGGATTCTTCCTCTTGCTCAGTATAATCACCTGAGAGTGCATAAATTCAAATTGAGGAAAGACAGATGTAGGATAGACTTGAGGAAATTTGCCTTTAGCCAGCGGGTGGTTGGTTGGTGGAACAGACTTCCATCCCTTGTCGTGGAAGTTGATAGCCTAAATAAGTTTAAGGCTCAGCTGGAGAAGTATTTCGAACGAACAGAGGGGTGAAGTGGAAGTGGTTATTTTTTTTTAATTTTTTTTTTATTTTATTTTTTTTGTTTGGCTGATGCTGCATAAGCTTGCTTTCTTGCATCAAATGCCTCTACTAATGCTAATGCTAATAAAAACGCTGACCCCATATAATAATGGGAAAAGGGCCAAGACAAAAAAAAAAAAAAAAAGAAAATCATGTACATCTAAGATGTATGCAGCAATTTCGATTGTTTTTACATAATTTCAAAACACCCATATATTTTTGTTCGGTCTATTTTTGTATTAAATTCTATTGTTAGTATTATGAAATAATAAAGTAATTGTCATTCATTAGGTTATAATAACATACAGTCTAAATTATTTCTAAAAACTGAATATTGTAAAATGTAATATTCATTTATATTCTTAGTGGATTTCTTTTTTTAGTTTAGTCCATTCTTCCTTGATTTGTGGAATTTATTCCAACCAAAATTATCAGAACCTGCTATTCCAGTACATCACAACAAACAGGTAATTATTTTTCATTTATATTATTTTGAGTACTGTTGCTTTTTTACATTTTTGATATCTACAGATTTCCTTGAGTTTTTTCTGATGCAAAGTGCCGTTTTTATTTGATATGTACTTTTACTAACAAATGAATGAAAATGAACAAAAATTGAATAAAAATTTTAACAAGTGCATTTTAAAATGTCAAATTATATTTCATATTTAAAATTACAAGAACACCCATTGGCATTATATTGAGGGTTAATATAATTCATAATCAGTGGATTTGTGCCAGTGGAATATATTCCACAAGTATCATGCATAAAAAAATATACCACCATGGTTAGACCCATGCAGTTTTTTTTTTTTTTTTTTTTTGGCTGGTGCAGCATAAGCTTCCTCACACCATGTGGCCATTGCTAATACTAATGAATACCCATAAATAGTATACAGGGCAAAAAGTTGCACACCATGGAGTAAATTATTTTTATTATAACAGATATTCAAAATGGCCACTTCCAACTTGCAAACACTTTTTGCATTCTTTGTATGAATGATGCCTTGACACATATCAGTGTCTCTTTTGTCCAACGATATTGCTTCCTTAAGTTCATCAATGTTTCTTCAGCCGTTCTAGTAAACAGCAGACTTCAAATGATCTCAAAGGAAAAAATCGAGGGGTGTGAGGTCTGGTGACATGTGTGGCCATACAACTGGGCTTCATCATCCTAGCCACCTGTTGGGGAAATGTTCCTTGAGATCATTTCACACAACTAATGAATAATACAGTGGGGCTCCATCATGTTGGAAGAACATGTTGTTCCTTTGTTGTAAAGGAACATCATTCAGAAAACTATCATGTAATTCTGTAGCATATGTAAGTATATTTTGTCAGTAATGATTTCAAAGAAATAAGGACCAATTATTTGACCATCCCACATTCCAGCCCACACCATAACCTGAGGGTCAATTTTTCACATTAGTCGCTTGCATCCAATTAGGATTACTGTCTGACCAGCAACAAAAATTGTGCATAATGACATTACCATATAGGTAAAATACTGCCTAGAGATATATCAATCTTTATGAAAAAGATTGATATATCTCTGTTTTACACTTGATACGCATATTGTACTTTATACGGGTGAAGACAATTGTTTCAAGAATACACACTCTGAACTTTGGCTAATACCTGTTGCTTGACTTAACTTCCTCGTTGATTTTTTTTGGGCTGTCTGCAAGCTGTACCAATACCATCACTGATGTTTCTTCATTAGTTACACTTTTCGGTCTTCCACTTCAGGGATGATCAGCAACATCTGGTTTCTCTAAAATGGTTTATTAATCATCCAACAGTTTGTTGATGAATTGGAGGCAGTGTGTTAGCACCTTGTACCCATACATAAACACTAAGCTCACTCTGTCATCCTTAAATAACACTACTCTGCATGATTTTCAATTTTTGTAAACTAATAGCTATTTTTAACTCTTTTTTTTTTTTTTTTTTCTGATTTCAGAAATGTTCTTTTTTCCTATCACGCACCATTTTTTCATAAATCACTTAAGTTGATATCATGAGCCATATCACTGAATGTATTAAATTAGGAGTAAATGCTGGGAATTTGTAAACTAAGTCTTCACATGTTGGCAACACTGCCTTCAGTCATTTGTTTCTTGACCTTGAAAGTTTCATGCAGCAGTGTTATTGGTGTGAGCTCAGTTTATTTTTGAGGTTGCAGAATAAAACTTGTGCTGAAAAGTGAGTAAAGTGTCTTTACCCAAGTGTTTGACAAGATATTACAGAATTTGCAAAAAAATGTGTATTGTGCTCAATTTTGAGTGAAACTCGGTAACCAAGATAAACAATGGGTTCTACATAAAGTTTGCTGAACCTGTGTCGAAGCAATGAGATTCTGGAAAATTGGTAAAAAGAAGACTATACCATTTACAATAGTATGACTGTGATGACTGTTACTTTTGCTTAGTTAATGTAGAGGTATACAATGCAAAGAGTAAGAAGTGCATTGTGTATCCTAATATTCCATCTGCTATTAGACCAGTCGCACATGGAGATAACATGTTCATTCCAAGCCCCCCCCCCTACTTATATTGGAAAATGTAGCAGTAGAGCGTGCTGAATGTGAAGCTTCTGAAGATGAAACTGTCTACACTCTTGGGAACATTGAGTCCCACCCTCAACTTGTTTTTCAGCATGAAATTAATGATCTAGTAAGAGATTTAAATTTACCAAAGGAATCTACAGAACTCCTTGGTTCTATATTTAAGTCTTCTAGTACATGGGATGTTTTTCTCATGCTACAGACATAGAGAATGAAAACTAGTCCTCTGAGAACAGTTCTGTAGTTTTTTGCAGTACTGGTGACCCCGCTTAATGATGATAATTCGTTCCAGAAAAACAGAGCACCAAGTGAATCCACGCTAAGCAAGTGACGCATTTCCATAAGGTAACATATGTATTTGTGAGTTGCGGTCGGTGCCATACGATATTTCCTAATCAATAATAAACATTAGTGAAAAGATGCACAAATGTCAGTCAAAATATTTAATATTCAAATATTTGTACAAAATATTCTGTATTACATACGTATATAATTATGTGGTAACTACTTACGTATCAATATTAAACTTAAAATTCCAATTAAAATCATGAATTTAATTGATGAATTTAGACTATGTATATAAAGTGCTTAGCATCATAATACACAGCCATTTCTGAATAAACAGAAAATTTTTAAGGTGGCATCGTTTTAGGTTATATCTCATATTGTGAATACCTTCACAACGAGTTGCCATGATATTGCACTACTTCGAATAAGTAACGCTTCACCTAAGGAGAAGACTAGTGTTACTTATTCTCAGATAGGTACCACCACCCAGACAGCACTGTTTCAGGGCTATTTGGCCCTTCGTCAGTGAGTGGGTAGGTACCCAAGTGATGCAATGATGGCAAAAACAGTTATGAAGTATAACTCCACAATATGAGAGATGCCTGATGGTGTATGATGTATTTAGACTAATGCGCATTTAGGGCTAGAGCCTCAAGCTGCGAACAAATTTAGACTATGTATATAAAGTGCTTAGCATCATAATACACAGCCATTTCTGAATAAACAGAAAATTTTTAAGGTGGCATCGTTTTAGGTTATATCTCATATTGTGAATACCTTCACAACGAGTTGCCATGATATTGCACTACTTCGAATAAGTAACGCTTCACCTAAGGAGAAGACTAGTGTTACTTATTCTCAGATAGGTACCACCACCCAGACAGCACTGTTTCAGGGCTATTTGGCCCTTCGTCAGTGAGTGGGTAGGTACCCAAGTGATGCAATGATGGCAAAAACAGTTATGAAGTATAACTCCACAATATGAGAGATGCCTGATGGTGTATGATGTATTTAGACTAATGCGCATTTAGGGCTAGAGCCTCAAGCTGCGAACAAATTTAGACTATGTATATAAAGTGCTTAGCATCATAATACACAGCCATTTCTGAATAAACAGAAAATTTTTAAGGTGGCATCGTTTTAGGTTATATCTCATATTGTGAATACCTTCACAACGAGTTGCCATGATATTGCACTACTTCGAATAAGTAACGCTTCACCTAAGGAGAAGACTAGTGTTACTTATTCTCAGATAGGTACCACCACCCAGACAGCACTGTTTCAGGGCTATTTGGCCCTTCGTCAGTGAGTGGGTAGGTACCCAAGTGATGCAATGATGGCAAAAACAGTTATGAAGTATAACTCCACAATATGAGAGATGCCTGATGGTGTATGATGTATTTAGACTAATGCGCATTTAGGGCTAGAGCCTCAAGCTGCGAACAAATTTAGACTATGTATATAAAGTGCTTAGCATCATAATACACAGCCATTTCTGAATAAACAGAAAATTTTTAAGGTGGCATCGTTTTAGGTTATATCTCATATTGTGAATACCTTCACAACGAGTTGCCATGATATTGCACTACTTCGAATAAGTAACGCTTCACCTAAGGAGAAGACTAGTGTTACTTATTCTCAGATAGGTACCACCACCCAGACAGCACTGTTTCAGGGCTATTTGGCCCTTCGTCAGTGAGTGGGTAGGTACCCAAGTGATGCAATGATGGCAAAAACAGTTATGAAGTATAACTCCACAATATGAGAGATGCCTGATGGTGTATGATGTATTTAGACTAATGCGCATTTAGGGCTAGAGCCTCAAGCTGCGAACAAATTTAGACTATGTATATAAAGTGCTTAGCATCATAATACACAGCCATTTCTGAATAAACAGAAAATTTTTAAGGTGGCATCGTTTTAGGTTATATCTCATATTGTGAATACCTTCACAACGAGTTGCCATGATATTGCACTACTTCGAATAAGTAACGCTTCACCTAAGGAGAAGACTAGTTTTTGCCATCATTGCATCACTTGGGTACCTACCCACTCACTGACGAAGGGCCAAATAGCCCTGAAACAGTGCTGTCTGGGTGGTGGTACCTATCTGAGAATAAGTAACACTAGTCTTCTCCTTAGGTGAAGCGTTACTTATTCGAAGTAGTGCAATATCATGGCAACTCGTTGTGAAGGTATTCACAATATGAGATATAACCTAAAACGATGCCACCTTAAAAATTTTCTGTTTATTCAGAAATGGCTGTGTATTATGATGCTAAGCACTTTATATACATAGTCTAAATTTGTTCGCAGCTTGAGGCTCTAGCCCTAAATGCGCATTAGTCTAAATACATCATACACCATCAGGCATCTCTCATATTGTGGAGTTATACTTCATAACTGTTTTTGCCATCATTGCATCACTTGGGTACCTACCCACTCACTGACGAAGGGCCAAATAGCCCTGAAACAGTGCTGTCTGGGTGGTGGTACCTATCTGAGAATAAGTAACACTAGTCTTCTCCTTAGGTGAAGCGTTACTTATTCGAAGTAGTGCAATATCATGGCAACTCGTTGTGAAGGTATTCACAATATGAGATATAACCTAAAACGATGCCACCTTAAAAATTTTCTGTTTATTCAGAAATGGCTGTGTATTATGATGCTAAGCACTTTATATACATAGTCTAAATTTGTTCGCAGCTTGAGGCTCTAGCCCTAAATGCGCATTAGTCTAAATACATCATACACCATCAGGCATCTCTCATATTGTGGAGTTATACTTCATAACTGTTTTTGCCATCATTGCATCACTTGGGTACCTACCCACTCACTGACGAAGGGCCAAATAGCCCTGAAACAGTGCTGTCTGGGTGGTGGTACCTATCTGAGAATAAGTAACACTAGTCTTCTCCTTAGGTGAAGCGTTACTTATTCGAAGTAGTGCAATATCACGGCAACTCGTTGTGAAGGTATTCACAATATGAGATATAACCTAAAACGATGCCACCTTAAAAATTTTCTGTTTATTCAGAAATGGCTGTGTATTATGATGCTAAGCACTTTATATACATAGTCTAAATTTGTTCGCAGCTTGAGGCTCTAGCCCTAAATGCGCATTAGTCTAAATACATCATACACCATCAGGCATCTCTCATATTGTGGAGTTATACTTCATAACTGTTTTTGCCATCATTGCATCACTTGGGTACCTACCCACTCACTGACGAAGGGCCAAATAGCCCTGAAACAGTGCTGTCTGGGTGGTGGTACCTATCTGAGAATAAGTAACACTAGTCTTCTCCTTAGGTGAAGCGTTACTTATTCGAAGTAGTGCAATATCATGGCAACTCGTTGTGAAGGTATTCACAATATGAGATATAACCTAAAACGATGCCACCTTAAAAATTTTCTGTTTATTCAGAAATGGCTGTGTATTATGATGCTAAGCACTTTATATACATAGTCTAAATTTGTTCGCAGCTTGAGGCTCTAGCCCTAAATGCGCATTAGTCTAAATTGATGAATTTAATCATGAAAAATGTGTCGATTTTGGGTTTTAATTTTAAATCGCCTGCAGCGTTACCACCCAACAATAAAGTCAACTGATCCTTCATCGCTTTGAAACCTGGCATGTTTTTTTTCTTTTTTCAATATGAAACTTCTTTTAGGCATTCGTTTCCAAAAAAGTCCAGCTTCATTTATGTTAAAAACTTGTTGAGAATTATAACACATAATACCCCTCTTCAGTAATTTTAACAAGTTCTTTTTTTGAAAGTGTTGGCTCCTTGATCTGCACTTCCAGCTTCTCCCTAAATTTTAAATCTATTCAACCAGCCCTTACTAGTTTTAAATGGTTCCACATTTTTTTTTTTAGGTGAGTTTTCTGCAGATCATCATATAGGCTAATCTCTCTTTCTCTTTTTTTTTTTTTTAATTATAAAATTTAACTTAACTGAATTCTGCATTGGATATTATCTTTAATAAAATTAGTTAGTCTCTCCATTGCAATCCTAATAGCCAGCCTAGCCTAGCTGCTTGCAGTGGAACAGCTGTCTTTCCTGCTGTCAAAATTAATTCTTTATTTTTTGTAATTGGTCTTACAGTTAAACTTACCAGTCCAAAATTATGTGGCATGTCCCCTTGTCGTTGACCGGAATCGATTCGCTTCAAAACGTCTAATTTAATTTTCAAATTCAGTCTTTTTCTTACATTTATAGTCTTTGTACTGTGTCTAGACATTGTTGCTTTTTCATTCTTATCCGCCATTATTAACTCTTCGAAAATGTAAATGCATTGGTTGCATTAATTATGATACAATGTTCGAGTAAACTGTCGATTACGCACGATGTCTAATACTGTACTGCGTCATGACTAGACTTCAGATAAATGCATATAATGCAAATATTACAAGCAATATACTTGATCATTTTTTAAAATGTTGATCTCGGAACTACGTAAGAAGTCACTGTACTGCAATTAAATTAGCGTGCGAGAAAACTTCATTGTGCATCGGAAAATTTCACAAGTCAGCATGGGAAACGTTTTACTGCTGTTTTGCTATTCATTTTCAAGCTATCATCTCCATCAAATGAAACGATTTTGTTAAATATTCCAAAAATGCAATCTGTAAAAGAGCGTTATAGTGATTTGTGACAGTTTTATAGTCAGATACGGGTTATAATATATGAACAGTGTTATAGCAAATCAGCGTAAAGCAAACCACGTTATAACGAGGGCCTGCTGTAATATAAATCACTTAATGAACTATTTAGGAATTAATTACAATCCTACACAGTGGAGACTTTTTATTGACTCATCAAAGAAGAATCTCAAAGGTGTGTTGCTCCACAATAGAAATAAATATGGGTCAATTCTGGTAGCTCATTCTGTGCATTTGAAAGAAACATACAAGAACTTGAAGAAGTTTTTGAGAAATATTAAGTATGAAGAGCATGGTTGATTGGTTGGTCTGTGCTGACTTTAAAGTAATAGGCATGTTACTTGGACAATAATCCAGCTACACAAAAATGCCTTGCTTTTTATTTGAGTTGGACAGTCAGAAATATACAAAACATTATGGATCCTAGTGGATTATAGGTTGTAGTCCCTCTGACAAAGTTTGCTATGGTGTTTCACTGTATTTTTCTTTCTTCCCAGCATTGATATTCTACCAGTAACTTTCATCACTGACCTTATGTGAAAATTGTTTATTATTATAAGTAGTATTTTATTCACATTATAGCAAAATTTTCACAATATTCGCATTTGAACTTTGTGAATTGGGGATACATTCACACTTCACTGAGGACCTCCCTGGAATCCAAAGGTGCTCTCATAATTATGGCTAGGGTTTGCTTACATCCCTTGTTGCCTCCCTTAATATAATTGGATAGATCCGACAACCCCGGGTGCCTTTCTTATATTTAACTTCAACAATTTCTCTTCCACTTTCCTCTCTGTTATTACAAAATCGTTTAACTCCCTGAGAGTGTGATGAACTTCTAGCATCCACTTCCCTAAAGAATTCCTCATGTGTGAATGTAAATGCAAAATACTCCTTCTGTTTGGCAGCAACCTGAGCAGTATCATTAATAGTTAAACCAGCAGTATCAAGTGAACCAATATGATTTGCTGCCTTCCTTTATCGTTCATACAAGTAAAGAAATTGTTACTGTTTCTTTACATCCTTTGCTTTGATTACAGACTAGTTTCTATCTACCATAGGCTTCTGTGTCACCTGATAATATATATGCATCCCATGCATTTTTCTTCTCTGCCATAAGTCTCATTAGATCATCTGACTTCCATTTAGGTGCCTTGAACAATATTTCTTAGTTGCCCAGAAAAGCCCTTCTGTGATTTTTTCCTTTGAATGCTTCCTAATTTAGAATTTGTTGATGGTAAAGAATTTAAAAACTGTATGAGACCACTATAGTCACCTTTGTGAAATCAAAATCCCTTCCCTTTACTCTTGATGGTAGTTACATCCTAAAGTAAATCCCACATCAATACACTGTTATCACTGCCACCTATTGGTTCTTTTATCTGCATATTCTTAATGCATGAATTATTACTAGTGATAATCAGATCAAGAATATTTCTCTCTCTCTCTCTCTCTCTCTGACATACTGCTGTAGAAAACAGTCATCCAGTAAATCCACAAGTCTTGCTAGTGTGTGAGTGACCAACCCACAAGTTCCAGTCAATATATGGAAAATTAAATTCACCCATTATAAGACAGTCTGGTCCACTCTTTCTCTGTACAGTTGATCATTGTACTCATGAATCATTAGGCCTATAACACACTCCTACTTTCATGTTTGGTTTCCCAGTGCTTATGTCACGCCAAACTGACTCAACATTGCACTGCCAACCCATGTTGATTGGATGCAATGCCTTAGATTTTATGTGCTTCTTAATTAAGAGCATACCCCTGTGCTATTCTGTCTGTCTGTCTGTCCTGTCTGCACACATTGTACTCCCCATATTCAAATTCTGCAGCCCTTATATGTTAGTGACACCACATCTCTGATATCCAAACAATGTATGCATTTGATAATTTTGCCAGCACTTCCAAAATCATCAGATTTATTTGCTATGCTCCTAACAATGGTGTACATGCAAATATACATGCATGCACCTGTTCTTACAGTTAGTTACTCTTACACAGCCCATGTATTTACTTGTTCCATGATGACTCACAGTGGGCCTTGAAATCCCTGGCACATTGTTTTCCAAGCTGCTGCACTTTCCAATAGAAGCAGTGCAAGAATCACTTTTGCCTCTGCCTGCGGTTATTGTTAATCTATTAGTCTGTGTATCTTCCCCCAAGCTAGCAGTTTTACAACCCACCTAACACTGCCTTGATAGCACCAACAAATATTCTTGCACCGTTTCTGTTTTCGTGTATCCCATCCTATAGGAGCAGTCTGCCTTGTTCTCAAGCACAGACCATGCTGAGAAAATTCTACCCTGTTTTTTTTTTTTTTTTTGTAGTTGTTGACGCATAGGCTTCTGTGGCCATAATGCACCTCCCAAGGTTTTTTGCAGTACTTTGATCCAAGCCCGAGGCGGGAATCGAACCCGTGACCTTTGGGTTGCCAGGCAGGCACATTACCCACCCGGCTAGCCCGGTTGGCACCCTGTGATCCTTGCACAATCTCTTCAATGCTAAATTGATTGACAAGGCTCTCATGTCTGGGCAGAATTGAAAACACGCTCAAATTTAACTCTGACAACTTTTTTTTTTTTTTAAATGTTGCCCTATATTTGTTAAGTAATTCTCTAGTATTTCCTACTCTTGACATCATTAATGCCAACTTGTACAACAATATCTTTTGTGCCCTTAAAAGATTATATCTGCTAAACATCAACGTTTGCCCGTGGCGGACATACACTATTCTTATTCCACCTATTCTTTTTTGCACAATATATTTCATGTTTTCCTGACAATAGAGTACCCAAGAATAACTAACTCCTGTGGAACCAGTGTATTCTGCCTTGGGGATTGTGGTACCAGGTACTCTAGTGTGAGATCTGGCATTCAGTTAGGCAGCTGAGAGCTTGATTGATCGCCATTTTAGTTCTTTCAAGAGCATCCACCCTGCCCTTCAAGCTCTCATAAATGCCCATCAGAATGCTAAGTTGTCTAATTTCTTCACGCTCTCTGCACAATGACATCCCACCCCTTGGCCTGTTCCAGAAAGTCTGCAAATGTTGCACAAACAGCACATTTCATCAGGTCATGATTCATAGGAGCACCACCCCTTCCATTCTCCCCCGAGCCACAGCACTCCTGCTACTTTGATCCTGTAGCTTTGCTGCTCTAGCATGGTGCATGATTTCTGTTTAAATTCAGTGCAATTGAGAATGCTACACTAAACTAATATACTTAAATGCAATAATAACATACAGCAATAATACATACTACACTATCAAGTTTGTTATATGTACACTAGTGTGCGAAACTTAAGGACCAACACTATTTCTAAAGATTCCAACCACAAAATCTTTTCTTAAGGTACTCTTTACTGATGAGAGTAGATTCAGTCTCAGCAGTGATTCTGGACGTCAGTTAATCTGGCGAGAAGTTGGCACATAGTATCACCCCGCAAACATCACTGAAAGGAATCGATATGGTCGATCGAGGTGTTCTCATCTGGGGCGTTATCTTGGATGGACATACATAACTCCAGAAACTGGAAGGCAGTACCGTAACCGGTGTACGCTGCTGTACTGAGATAGTCCTTCCTCACGTGTATCTGTTCCAAGATGCCATCCCCCCCCCCCCCCCGAGTTCATGTTTATGGATGATAATGCCACACCCCATCGCACTGCAACTGTTGATATGCTTTTGAAAAGTGAGGACATTGTTCATATGGATTGGCCTGCCCGTTCTGCTGATCTAAATCCCATCGAAGACATTTGGGATGCTCTGGGGAGACGCCTAGTGGCACGTCCATTCCCACCAGAAAATGTTCACGAGCTGAAGATGGCGCTGACAGAGGTATGGACAGTCGGTGGAAAGCTTGCATCAACATTAGGGAGTGGCCATATCTCCTACTGACTTATCTTCCCTTTGTTCCATCTTTGGAAGTGATGCATCTGTATCATGGCAGCCAGTGCTATGTTGCCATTTTTTAATAAAGTCCCTCTGTAGCATTTTGTTTCTGTTGTTGTGTCGATGTTGTTTCCTTCATCATTTCTGTACATCACAAGGTTCCTTTGGTATGCTTTTTCCATATCCAGGCCACTCCTACAAGAAGCTACAGGTGAAAACCTGACTGGTCCTTAAATTTTGATATATCGATACATTTGTAAAATTATAAGTTAATTATAATAGATAATAAAATTATCTAACTAGAGCCAACCTACATGATTCAAACTTTCGAGGTGCATGTTTATCACAATTAAAACACTAGAAGTCCCCTACTACAGACTACAGTATAAATTACAAGATACGATATTTGCACCAAATTAGCACAACTGTTCTCTGTATAGTAAGTTGGAATGTTGAAAATTTCTAGCTAAATTTAAAAATAAACTAATGAACATGACTAGGGCTATAAAGCTATGTATTGAATATGATTTAATATGTTAATTAGGTTAATAAAGCAAAGTGTGTTAGTTGTCTGACAGCACCAGGGGTTTCCCCCATCTCCACGTTGTGTACTTGGTTTGTGTAGCATGGAGCTCTGTGTAGGCCAGAGATTTAAAAAGTGTGTGGGTTAATGAAGCAGCAGAAGTTTTTTTAAACTCATCCGTTCTCCCGAAGCACAAAATATTTTTGGCTTTACATTGACTCTTGTCATCGTTATAGTAGATACCAAGTTATTGTATCTGATATTTTAAACATGAAAAGATTATGCTGCTTCTTTTTTCTGAAATTTTTAATAGCAGATCAGATGGAAACAAGACTTGAACATTCAAAAGAACTGTTAAAGAACTTGAATCAAATAATTTGTGATTGTGATTCAGGATTTTTGAAACAATAGTGACAGGAGATGAAACATAGCATTTTCTCTATGAGCCACAGAGACAAACATCAGTTCTTTATATCCCCCAGGAAGTAAAAAAATTCAGATTGCTATAGCTGATCATTAATTATTTTTTGTCTATAAAGGCATGTCTATAAAGGTATATTCATTACAAAATATACCAGGAGGTCATACTGCTAATAATGGTAATGTCTTTATATTAATACTTTGGCAGGAAAAATTGGAAAATACTCTGCTACAGTGCTTATCTTATAACAATAATTTTGAATACTTTCCGAGTACTCTGACTCTCTTACTTTATCCTCCTTATTCATCTAATCTTGCAACACATGGATTTTAATTTTTTCATGAACTAAAGAACTCATTAAAGGGATGGAAATTTTCCACTTAAGCAGAAATTATAGCAACTATGACAAACTTCTTTGAAGAAGTTTTTTTTGGAAATTATTTAACCAGAAGATGTAAATGACTATCATTTGTTCAGAAAATTTCAGTATGTAAATAAAAATTTTGAATATATATATTCCTTAATTTTGGTTCTTTGTTTTTGTAAATATAGTAGACTCTCGATTTACCGAGATTGGATCAACCGGGACACTTCAAGACTCCAAATTAAAAAAAATCAACCAGAAATCATGAAAATTCAAACAATAACTAGAATAGATATAAACAGATATTTTGCAAGTCGTAAATAAAGGACAAGAAGTGGTGTTATAAGTCATTGTTGGTAGATTAATGTGCCTATTATCTTGGAACCCTTGCTGTCTTCCTACCCGCTGTTCAAAAAAAAAAAAAAAAAAAAAAAAAAAAAGAGACAAGACCAAGTGTTTAATTTGTTTTAGTGAATCACATCAGTTTCTGTTCTATCGCACCACTAAAGGACAAATTTTATTTTGTTATTTATTTCAGAAAATTTTAAATAATTTTTTTTATAGTAACTTTTATTTATTTTATTTTTTTGTTTAGAAATCATGAAAATGATGGGCAAATGCAAGAGTTGTGATTTCAGTTAAACAAAAACCTGAAATTATTCAAAAGTTTGAGAACAGTGCATCCGTTAAATCTTTAAAGAACCATAATAATGTTGGTGACCAAACCATATGTGATGTTGTAAAAAAATAAAGGGACACTATTAGATTTAAAATCGACATCGTAAAAAATAAATGCATGTCCAATACGCACTACTCGCGTATTGGAGATGTGAGGTTTTTTTTTTTTTTTCTTTATCTATCGCCATACTTTTTACATAGGTTGCTGAACATTTTTTTTTTGATACAGTAAGTCCCAGGCTTACATTATGTTATTTATATACAGTATTTTTTTATATGACTGAATATTTCAGTGAAGGGGAACTCATTTCACCAAATACCGTAACGTAAAAACATACACAATTCCAGTTATCATTATTATCCCAAATGCAGTAAGATCTAGTTTACTACCCCTTTATAATTAGATGCACTAACAGAAAAGCCCAATAAACCAGAAACTGCAAATTGTTTTTATTAGTTTATTGTAGTGACCTCCAGAAATGTGCTTTAGTAAAATGCGAGCTCGCGTGGGGTTATAAGTGAGTTTTCGCCCTGTGAAATTCTTTTCAGAAAATTTAATTTTGACTGTTATCATAGTACCGACTAAGAGAATAAGTGACAGCGGTACTAGTAAATCAAATCTACCAAGAAAAGAAAAGCGATCGAATTGGCTTATAAAATTAAAATAATAAGGATGTATGAAATGGCCAAACATTAACACGTATCAGCTCAGATTCAGATTTGTCAGTGACAGTGGTGAATACAATAAAGGACAAAGACAGAATACGAGAAGTGATGAAGCAATCAGCACCAAGGAAGTCAACTGTAATAACCAAAACAAAATACAAATCAGTTTTTGCAGTACAATAACATGCGTTTTTTTCTTCCTTTTATGCTTTCTTTTCTTGTGTCTCTGGCCACTTCACCAATGTCCCCAGATAAATTTTTTAATTGAACTAATTAAAAATATATAACTATTTTTCTTCTGAGGATATTATGTGGTTTTTGTAATTTTGGCATATCAGGTATATTGTAGCAATATTTTATTAGCCATTCCCGAGTTACGTAAAACTCTACTTACGTAAGAAGTCCTGGAATGTATATCTTATATGTGTCGAGGACTTACTGTATTTTTGGATTAACCAGGAAATCGATTATCCGGGATTTTTTTTTTTTTTTTTTTATCATCTATCCCGGAAAATCGAGAGTCTACTGTATATTATTTCAGATAGTCTTTACAATCTGGTACCCCCTTCCGATTGATTTTTGCAGGGAGCAGTGTTTGACAAGCTTAGTCCTTCCTAGTAGTGATTGGAAGCTCTGACCCCTTCAGTATATGGTACCCATTTTAGTTAAATGTATTTTTATTTCCCCTTTGCAGCTGGTTTAAAATCTGAAAACAAGTTCCCAATTTTAAAAACAGTGGCAAGAGGGGAATAAACATCCTCCCCTTCATCATCATCATCAGCCATTTTTAATCCACTGCAGGATGAAGGCCTCTCCAGCAACTTTCCAGTTCCTTCTGTTTTGAGCACTGGCCATCCATTTACTACCCAAAAACTCATGAATTTCATCTATCCATCTCTGCCTTTGTCTTCCAGGTTTTCTTCTAGCTCCTGTTGGGTACCATTCTATTTTCTTAGTCCATCTGTCATCATGTCTTTGAGCTATGTGTCATGCCCAAGACCATTTTAGACCTCCCCCTTAGCACTATTTTAAAATCAGGAACTGATTTTCTGATTTTAAAATAGCAGTGGGGGGTGTCACTCTAATGCTAAGTAAAAAGAAATTGGTGGGAGAGGCTAGACCTATCATTCACTACTGCTCACAATGATCGATTGGGACAGATACCAGATTGTAAAGACTAACCGTTATTTCTTCACTAACTGGGTGATAATGGGTAGATGGTGTATTTTACTTGGTGAACTAGTTTCCATTAAACATTTAATAGTATAATAATAATCTGTACGTTACACAGACATATTAAATTATATGTTAAAAAACAAAATTGCATTAAGTATGTTGCCATTTAATTTTTGTTTGAAGGTAAATATTCATAATGTAAAAGACTTTCCAGCCAAAAAAAGAGTAAATAATTTTGTGAAACCCTATGTAATTTGTCATTAATCAATCAATATTTTCCCTCCACCAGGCTTTGCTGATATTTTGGTATCAAGTATGCATGGACTGTCCAGAAAATGTAAAACTAATTATTCAGAATACTCATGTTACAAAGAACATTGCTTTCAATTACATCCTGTAAGTACAAAATCTATTAAATCTATTTTGTTTCAATGTAAAAATTATATTGATTGAGTAGATTCACTAGAAACCAATTCAATGGCACTTGCCTGTAATATCTTAGGCCAGTTCATATGGTTGCCTTTAGCATTAAGACATCTTGGTATATCTCTTAGACTTCCTTTGACTGCTTATGTAACCAGTTGCAGACTGTTTTTCTGCATTTCAGCATCCGTGTGGAATCACTATTCCTTATATGCTTTTTTTTATAAGCCCGAAGATATTGAATCATGTTGGAACGGATCTGGCTGTGAAGAGGTCATTCCAGCACTTCCCATCACATAACATCTAATGTTCGTTAGATATACATCTGGATGAGTGTTTCCAAGAAGAATAATTCCCTATGTGAACTTGCTTCTATTGTTTGTTACAATGCCAGCTGCTAGTTCTCTGTGTCCAGAAACAGTTTGACAGCCTCCTGCTTTGGAATACAATAGAATCTGATACACAGTTATTTACAGCCCCACTCACCTATCATACAGCTAATCACCTGCTGGTGGATGTGTGGCATGGCATGGGATGATGTAATATTCTCAAACATCACATTCTGAGTGAATTTATATTGAAATTACCTTATATAAAATAGTGAAATGTATAATTTAAAAAAATATTGAAGAATACTAGTATATTCACACTAACTGTGTTTTTTAAGAGTGATATATGTAACATATTAACCTTATATATTATTCTTGTTTATTAAGCTTCATATGTGTGCAGAATATAGTTTATTTGAAAAATAAACTTTATTCTGCTTTAATATATCACAAGTAAATCTTAGTAAATATTCTGTCTGTGTTTCAGCAGATAGAGTTATGTAACTATTGGAGAAATGGTAACCAACCAGATCAAAGTGCAGTTTTTGTGTAATGTCAACCCTTATGCTTGAACAGAAAACAATGATAAATGTCTGGAATCACAATATGACACTCCATATTATGATTCCAGTTTGATGTATGTGTTCATGGAATACAAGCAAGAATACTTTTTTTTCATCAGGGCACACCCTCACATTTTCTTCTGTTACTACTCTCCAATCAAAACCTTGGCTGATTGTCAGAAACCACCAGTTGCCATTCTTCATTTCAGCTGGCTCTTTTTTTCTACACCATTGAAGTTATTGTACATGCTGAAATGGGGACGGGGTGGCACAGTGCGCAACATGAAGGCAATCCTGCTTCAGCTAATGATTACTGATAGGGGTTCTTTACACGGGATATCCCAAAAATGAAATAGCATCATCCCTAATTCTTCTTATAGAGCCAAATCTGGTAGCCACAGCCTTCCAGAAAAATTATCCAGTCAGATAAATCCTAGTAAAATTAAGATTACAAATAAATATTGTTTCTTCATGTGAAAAGCAGTAATCCAGTTCACCAGAAATATACTGTTATTGGGTGAGTGATCCACCCACCAATTCCATTGTAGCCCTGGAAATTAATGCCACATAATAATCATATTCATCATAGTCATTTGGTCTATAGCCGACCGGGCTAGCCGAGTGGGTAAAGTACCTGCCCGGCAACCCAAAGGTCGCGGGTTTGATTCCCGCCTCGGGCTTGGATCAAAGTACTGCAAAAACCTTGGGAGGTGCAATATGGCCACAGAAGCCGATGCGCCAACAACTACCAAATCAAAATCAAAAATCAAATCAAATCATTTGGTCTATAGTATACTCCAATATTATTTTTGTATTCTTATTATCAGACCACAGTTACTTTATTGTCTCAGCAGTTCTTATTCACCATTTACACTGGATACACTCTGCAAATCTGATATAGTAATAAAAAAAAATAAATAATAATAATAAATAAATAAATAAATAACCCTTCTGTCACATCTCTTTTTATTCATGTACAGTACAGTCTGTCCTCGTATAGCACGATAGTTGCGTTCCTAGAAATCCTCGTGCAATGCGAAATCGTGCAATATAAACAACAGGCCCTATGGGAAAAGTAGGGTTAGGTGCCGACCACCCAAGATTGAACCCACATTTGGAACCAAAACATTACCAAACAATAAATAATCGGGTAATTTTAATTGTTATAAAATACGTAAGCATTTTATAACGATTAAAATACGTAATAAAAATATTATAATAAAGTATTTTTAGTATTTTTTAATACTAAAAAAGTATTTTTTACGAATACAATACATATTTTATTCGTAAAAAAATTATTATATTAAATAAAATAGTCGTAATAAAATACTTACGTATTTTATAATACATAAGTATAAATTATAATACGTAAGTTGTAATAAAATATTGCTAATACTTTTGCTTCTATCGTAAGCAAACTTGCTTTTTGTTTGATTTTCTATCCAAACAGATGACAGCCGTTCCATCTCTTCCAATTCTTGTGTCTTAATCTAATGGATTTTAATTACACTGAGTTGTTCCTGCTATGAAAGTTGTTTTTATTTTCTCTGCATTCTTTGTAATTCTCGGCGTTGCCTGATTTAGGTCTATAGCACGTGCAATATCACATGGCCTTTCATTTCGCTCAAAGCGTTTCACAATTTCATATTTTTTCTCTATCGACAGAGGCGGACAGAAGCCTTACGGGGGAAACCACGGTGGGCCGGAGGCCGGTGTGATTTTGGCCATAAACCGTAGTATGAGGCCACTATAAATTTTCCCGGTTAAGAATTTTTGATCCAGTCCGCCTCTGTTTATCGATATTGCTTTTTTTTTTTTTCCCTAAATCTGCAATGTCTTAGCCAGAACGCTTCCTTTTCACACCTTTTAAGTATTTTACTCATTTTTAGGGAACAAAGCACAATTACAAAACGAGGAGGCACGCTTGATACACATAAACAAAGCTGCGCGCGTGTAGCAACTGAATAAACAACACCGTAAAGGCCGAGATACACTATTAATTAACACCCCACATTTTACTAAAGCACATTTCTCGGGGTTACTACCATAAAACAAAAACAATTTCCAGTTGCGTTTCTGCTAGTGGAATCTGTTATAAACTGGTAGTAAACTCCATCTAATTGCATTTGCTATTATATCGATAGCTGGAATTGTGTTGGTTTTTACGTTATTATGGTGAAATGTGTTTCCCCTTCACTTATATAAAACACATAAATACATTTTCAGAATCTTCTTCATTCCTATCGTGTTGCGTTCAGTTGGGGTGATTCCGCGTTCGACTGCCATTTCTTGTAAACACAAAGGCGAATCGTGCATAAGCGAATTCGGTTCGTGTTATATAAGATAATGTTCCCCTATTTATAAATCGTGTATGATCGAATTCGTGTAATGTAAACACGTGTTATACGAGGACCGACTGTATATGAATTTTGTATCCCTTTTGTCAAAATGCTGAAGTCTTTCTGATATTTCTATAATATATGCTGGTATTTGCTTTTAAGAAGTTCTTAACATTTATTTTTGTTATACCCATATTAAATGGACCGAGAAGGTGTAAAATGCAGAAATATTAAGACATGTCCAAGAACAAAGGAAAATTCTAGGTAGAATCAGATCGACTAGACCAGCGATTTCCAAACTGGGAGGCGCGAAAAGTTTAACAGAAATGTAATTTTCATAACATAACATATATAAATAAAAAAATATATACATATAAATAAACTTTCATAACATAACATTAAATTTTATAACCTATTTTTTAAAGCATTTACCGCCACTTGTCTCACTCTAACTTCGATATAAACATGAGATAAACATTTATTTGGAAAAAAAATATTATATTTTGCTGAAATGGATTGATGAATTATGATTTATATGGTGTAATGTAATATATATAATTTAGTGCGTACTATGTATGACATATATATTTAGATTGCATAGTATAGCATTAGCTGCATGGTTTAAAATATGGTTTCAGTGGTGTGTGATTGTGTTTTTTATTGTTTTTGCATGATTACTTACTGATTATAATTGTTAGTAATTTAGAAGTTGTATTTTTTGAGAATATAAATTTAATCCTAATATTTTAGAAGAATGGATAAATTTTTGACTGGTTACAAGAGAAAATCCACTAATAATGTAGATACTGATGCTGATACAAGTAAAGGTAGTGGGAATACTAGCAACAGGAAACAAGGAGGTAGAACTCCCAAGACAAGAAAATACGATTCATCCTATTTATCATTAGGATTCACAAGTGTTATTATAGATGGCTTGGAAAGACCAATGTGTTTGTTTTGTACGAATGTTTTGGCTGCAGATAGTATGAGATCAGGCAAATTGAAACGGCACCTTAAAACTATGCATTCTGAATACATTGGTAAGCCCATAGAATTTTTTCAAAGATAATTAGAGGAGTTTAATAAACAAAAGCAAACGTTCAAAAAAATAGTTTCTGTTCCATCAAATGCATTGCTAGCTTCATACCAAGTTTCTTACAGAATCATAAAACGTAAAAAACCACACACAATAGGAGAAACTCTAGTTTTGCCAGCTATTGATATGGTTAAAATAATGTTCGGTGAATCATATGCAAAACAGTTGCGACAAATACCGCTTGCTGATAATACAGTTGGCAGAAGAATCAATGATAAATCTGAAGATCTTTGCGATCAGTTAGTTTCTCGACTGCGTACTTCGGAATTCGCCATACAAGTAGATGAGGCAACTGATGTAGCTAAAGATGCTACATATGTTCATTTAATTGCATATGTTCGATATGTTGCAGAAACTAATATAATGGAAGATATATTATTTTGCAACCCTATTCCTGGAAAGGTCACATCCAATGAAATTTTTAATATAATTGACACTTTGAGATTTGATGAGAGAACAACATAAAGTGGAATAACTGAATTGGACTCTGTACTGACGAAGCATAGTTAATGTCAAGACACAAGGCAGGTCTTCAAGCATTAGTTAAAAAGAAAGCATCCAAAGTTATCTGTATGCACTGCATGCTTCACAAAGCAGCTCTTATGTCAAAAAATATGAGCGAGGAACTTAACAACATTTTTACAAAAGTTACGAAAGTTATAAACTACATAAAAACAGTCCTTTAAAAGTTAGGTTGTTTGCAAAGCTGTGTGAAGATATGGAAGCTAATTATACCTCACTTCTATACCATTGTGAAATGCGCTGGCTATCTTGTGCAAAAGTGATTCAAAGGGTGTTTGAACTCAAAGAAGAGATTGCAATTTTTCTTGATGAAAATCATAATGAAGAGGCAAATTTATTTAGGAATGATAACTTTATTGTTAAACTTGCCTATATTTGGTTGAAATTTTTGGAAAATTGAGTGTATTGAATAAATCAATGCAAGGACCAAAAATGCATTCACTGATTCAAAAAGACAAAGTGAAAGCATTCATAAAAGAATTGGTGCTATGGAAATCAAATTTATAAAAAATAAGTTCAACCTGTTTCCACATTTAAATGATTTCTGCGCCAGAGTTAATATTGAAGCAAACAAAAATCTTTGTAAAATCATGATTTTACAAAGTTCGCGTGGATACAAAATCCATTTGTCGATAAACAAGATGATGGATTTGGATTGACAACTATTGAAAAGGAAAAATTGATAGAATTATCATGCGATACTTCATTGAAACAAAAATTTCAGAGTGAAATCCTAGTTCAATTTTGGTTGAATCAAAGTGAAGAATATAATACTTTGTCAAACAAAGCAATGCAAGTATTCCTGCCATTTGTAACATCATATTTATGCGAAATGGGATTTTCTGCATTAGCTGCAATGAAATCCAAATATCGAGCCCGTTTAGTGGTAGAAAAAAGAGCTACGAGTAGCACTCTCCTCAATGACACCTAGATTTGATAAACTGTGTGCAAATAAACAAGCACATCCATCGCATTAAAAACAAATTAATTTAAAAATGAATACAGTGAAACTTCTTCTAACAGACACCTCTACAACGGACATTTTCAAATTACCCAACTCTCCTCTATTGGTTTTAACGTGTTTTCAGCTTCTGTCTAGTGGACATTTTCTGTAACGGACGCAGACAGGCAATCTGCACTGTTTCGTTTAGATTAGCACTTAATTTGATCTCCCCATAACGGACAGCGAGCGAGCTCACGGCCCTTTTTCTAGGAACTTTTCTTCCACGTATTGCCTCAATCGTGTGTTTATTTTCTATTTCCGATTCTCTGAATTTTATCAAGGTTTACATTGCGGTTCTAAACCCTTTTTCAAGAATTTTAAAAAACTTCTGTGTGCATGGGGGGAGGGGAATTTGGTCGGCCTTTCGTCTTTTGAGTTTCAGTTTTCAGTTTTGTTCAGTGTCGTGTGAAGTGCACAATGTCTTCTCTTAAGCATTTAACTTTAAAAGATAAAGTCGAACTCATTAATGCGTATGATCGGCAAAAAAATAGTGTTCGCAATCTCGCTGCAAAATTCAAAATCGGGAAGACGCAGGTAAACGACATCCTAAAGAAAAAAAATGAACTGCTCAAACAGTTTTGGCAACACGGAAATGATCAAGTTCAAAAATCATTCCCGAAAACTGTTGGACTTCAAATTGACAATGTTACGTATGAGTGGTTTTGTCGCGCATGTGCTAAAAAAATTCCCATTAATGGGCCTATTATTAGGGAAAAGACTTTGGAGGTTGCAAAATCTATGGGAGTAAATGAGTTCAAAGCTTCTGTGGGATGGCTAGACAAGTTCAAAACTCGGCATAAAATTTCTTGGAAAACCGTGAGTGGTGAAGGTGGATCTGTTGATACTGGGGTTATAACAGAGTGGATCGTCAAATTGGAAGATTTATGTTGTGATTTTGAAGCTGAGGATATTTACAACTGTGACGAAACAGGGTTGTTTTTTAAAGCTCTTCCTGAAAAAAACAGAGTCTAAAAAGCGCCAAGGCAGAAAAATTTCTAAGGAACGCCTGACTGTACTATTGTGTACAAATATGCTGGGAGGCTTTGAACAACCTCTTGACATCTCTTGTTATAGGAAAACCACAAAATCCTCGTTGTTTCAAGGGCATAAAGTTGAAGATTTTGAATGTTGACTGGAAGTCTAATAAAAAAAGCGTGGATGACACGAGTTATCATGAGCAAATGGATAAGTCACTTTAACCAAAACATGATTCGTCAAAACAGAAAAATTATTCTTTTCATGGATAATGCTGCATCTCACCCACACATTGAATTGTCCAACATTCAAATCGTTTTTCTACCACCAAACACAACTGCAGAGTGTCTGCCCTTGGATCAAGGGATAATAAAAAGTTTTAAACTTCACTACAGAAAACGTGTTTTAAGACATCTCATTGCAAACATGAATGATGTAACATGTGCGAGTGACCTTGCAAAGAAAATCAGCATCCTAGATTGCGATTCAGTGGATTTCTTCTTCAGTAAATGCAATTAGAAAACAAACTGTCGTGAACTGTTTCGTAAAGTCTGGCTTCTCAAATGCAAAAATTTAAGTTGTGAACAGCAATGTGGAGCAACAAGAAGAACAAGAACTTCAACATCTATTGATAATGTACAATACTTCAGCTACAAGTGACCCTGGCTACAAAGATATAGACTCGAACCTCACTACAGAAGATGGTGCTCTAGATATCAACGACATTATCATCGATATTGTTCCAGAAGTTCCTCATGAGGATGAAGAAATGGAAGGAGGTCATTCTGTCGAAGAACATATTAACGACAAACCACCAATGAAAATGGAAGAAGCGCTCATACAAATCAATTGTTTAAAAATGTTTTTCACCACTGAAGAAGCTACTGAAGGACTTTCGATGGTTTCTTCACTCCAAAAAAATGTTGAAAATAAAATTATCAGCCGGAAGAAGGTGCTGAAGAAAATAAGGTGAAGAAGGTGCTGGGAGATCACCAGAGTCAAAGTAGACCTTACGAAGTGTGGCTATCCCATCGACGTCCTTGACAGGTGTGATCTACAGGCACGCGACAACATGACGACCAACAGCAAACGCCAACAGTGACGAGTCATCCACGAGGGCATTTATCCCATACCACCCCAACCTGTCACAACAGATTGGTAGAATCCTAAAATCATATGGGATAAAAATGCATCCAACTCCCAGGCAAGAAACTGCGTTCTCTTATCTCCAACGTAAAAACACCTATCCCCACTCTTCTACAGAGCGGTTTTGTCTATCGCATCTCTTGCCGTGACTGCACCAGCTGCTACTTTGGAGAGACTGGACGTCGACTCGAGAAACATCTCTCAGAACATAAAAGGGCGATCCGTTTGGCAGATGTAGAACACTCAGCTATCACCGAGCATGTCTGGACAACCTGCCACGACATCGACCCACACCGTGATGTCGTGGTTGTGGACAGGTCCCATCATTACCTAAAGCGCACCTGGTTGGAATCGTTAAATATAAAATGCTCGGATGCCTCTTTGAACAGGAACAGTGGTTGCCAAGTTAACCCCATCACAGAGGCAGTAATTCTATCCATAGACAAACGCTGGCCACGTCACCACCATATGTAACAGCCACAAACATCAACAAACAATTAACCAAGCGCCTTACGCACCATCCTGGCAGTGCACATCTCTATTCCAACTGCCATTCATGTATTCAATCTGAAGAAGGCTGCCTCCCAGCCGAAAGCTTATTAATTGTAATTATGTTTAGTTTGCTCTGAGAAACAAAATAAATTTTCGTAGATTTCCATAATTTGGCATTTTTTTGGTTTGTTCTAAATGTAATATTCAATGATATTTTGCAAAGGTTGCATGATATTTTGTGCGACAAATCATTGTACATGATTTTACATTTAGTGTAAAATAGCCTAGTGTAAAATAGCAGACAAACAAATTTATTTTAAAAAAAATATAGCATCAGATTCTATTTAGCTGATTTTGATACTACTAAATAAAATAAAATTTTTGCCATATCTGCTTTTGTATAAGATATTGATTTATTTTTTTTTTTATTTATTATTATTTTTTTTATTATTATTATTTATTTATTTTATTTTTTATTTTTTTTATCCATGTATTCTCTACCTGATTTAAGATGTCCTACGGAATTAGTATTGGCATACAATGCAAAAATAAGTCTTTTTCTCAAACAAATAAACAAAAAAAAAAAAACCTATGTTTTCCCTCCTTGTTTTCTGTAACTCTTCTTCCACAGTTTGAATCCACTCCCTCCATTCCAGTTCTGGTGTCATTTACTACAATGAAAATTTCACATTCCTTCATTTTTTAAGTCTTTCCCTTAGTAACCGATGGGAAAGCCTTATTTCTTTCAAGTGCTATTTATTTCTTTCAACTTATTTCTTACTCCAGTTGGCTTCCATTTTCTAGTCACACAGACCCAGCTGGTCGAGGTGCTGAGGCTTTTGCAATTACTAATGACCTTGCACTTCATTTACCTACTAGAATACCTGACAATCCTAACCATACAGCCAACACATTTGATCTTTTTCTCACAAACAACCCTTCTAAGTACACGTTCGAAGTGAGTGGTCCTTTAGGCACCTCAGATCAAAACTTGGTGATTGTCTCTTCTCCAATGGAGCCTTTATCTCATGGCTATTCCCAGCCTCGTGTTGTTTGACATTACAAGAATGCAAAATGGGATGACCTGCGTGATTTCTTTTCCTTGGTCGGATTTATTGGAAAATCTAAACCTTGGTTTTCCAATAAATATGCTAAGGCTGTTCAAGAGAAGAATGTTGCATATCGTAATTGGCTTCCAATTCTTCAGTTTCATTTTCTGCCTACACCAAAGCTCACAACAATTGTAGTTATAAGTCCAAAATAGATTTTGAACAGGCTAAGAGTAGAAAACTTGCTTCTTGCCCATCTCTGCTCCCACCTCTATCAAAACCATATGGTTGTATTGTCACTTCAGCCAAAGATATCTGACTTGCTAGCATCCCATTTTTCTTCCAACTCATATATTAATGATCTTGGTAAAACACCTCCCACCATTCCCAGCACGCTCCATTCAGTGCCTCCTGTGGTCTTCCATCAAAAGAATGTCAGAAGGATTTTGACGAATCTTCATGCTAAGAAAGCTTCAGGTCCTTCTCCTGGATGGTATTTCTCCACTTGTTCTCAAATCCTGTGCTCCTGAACTTACTCCTGTTCTTTGCTGCCTTTTTTCACTTTCTTATTCCAAAGGTGTTTTTCCTTCTGCTTGGAAATTTGCTCATATCCAGCCAGTTCCTAAAAAGGGTGACAAATCACTCCCATCCAGTTATCATCCCATTGCAATTACTTCTACTCTTTCTAAAGTAATGGAGAAATCAATTCAGCAGAAACTCTTAAACTATCTAGAAACCTTCCGTTTGACCAATGATCGCCAGACGAATTCCGTCACTGTCAATCCAGAATATCACCAGAATATCTTTGGTGATATTCTGGCCATATATTATTCATTTATGGAAAAATTCAGTGGAAAAGTTCGGAGAAACACAGCAGTTGCTCATGACATCTGAAAGTCTTTCAATTGTGTTTGGCATAAAGGTCTTCTAAACAAGCTTCCATCTTATGGTTTGCCAACTGTTTTTTGTAATTGGTTATCCAGTTTTCTCTCTGACCGGTCACTAAGGGTGATGGTAGATGGCTCTCTGTCTTCTAACTTCTCCACTAATGCTGGTGTCTCCCAAGGTTCAGTTCTTTCCCCCACTCTTTTCCTCTTGTATATTAATGACCTTCTTCTAATGACCGGAAATCCTATCCATAGTTTTGCTGATCATAGCACATTGTATTCCACTTTTCAGTTTGAGAAACCTCACCCTGCTCTATCAGCTTCACCTTCTCAAATATCCGCTACCAATTCCTTAAATGCCGATCTCCAGGTAATTCTCCAGTGAGGCAAAGACAACTTAGTTGATTTCAATCCTTTTCTAAAACTGAGTCCTGTTTTATATCTTGCAAAAAAGGATTCTTCTGTTCATGTGCTTATCTTTCGTGACACTGATTTCTAGGCAAGATGATATATCTCTTTTGGGGATTACCCTGACTTCTAATCTCTCTTGGCACAAGCACATTACGAATATTGCTGCCTCTGCTTTCTCTTTCGCTCTCGGCGTTACTTTTCTTTACTGTACAAATTGCAAATCCGCTCTACCATTGAATATTTTTCCCACAACTGGGGTGGTGCCCCCCCCCCCCCAAAACCTCTCTCAGGCTTCTAGATTCAGAAGAGGGCAATTAGGTTAATTGACTCATTTCTAACACACTCCACTCTCTGTCTCATAGATGTTTTGTTTCTGCTGCATGCCTTTTCTACATATGCTTTCATGGGCACTGTTCTTCTGAATTGACTTCTATAATTTCCGCTCTCTCTTTCAAAGCAGTCCAAACACATGCCATCAACATCCATTGACTGTCCAACTTCAAATTCACAGAATCTACTTTTCATCTTCCTCATTTATTCAATGAACTGCCGTTTTCTGGAACAACCTTCCTTCATACATGAAAATTACAGTCTACAGAAGTTCACGTCTAATGTCAATAAATACCTTCTTTCGTCTTCCCAACAACCACCCCATGCACGGTACTAAGTACTATAGGTTCTAATACATCTCGTATTTGAGATTTTCATTAAAAAGGGAGGCCCAAGAACTGTTTTATAACCAACCAAATACCTGGAGAAGGTTTGTTTATTGTTCATTTTCGTTTATCAGTGTTCACTTGCACAAGCAAAAATCACACTAGCAAGTCTAGTCAAAATTTGTAACTTTGTATATATGATTGAAAATTTATTTGCCGCCATTTCCCATATAGAAATCTTTTCCAAAAATGTCATTTTGATAATTATTTTGCATCGGAAGAATAGGAAAAGAGGTATTTGCTAAGAACTTGATTCTTAAATATTATTGTTGTTCCTGTAAATTCTAAACTCTTTAGAATATGCAAGTGATAGTAAAATTTCCCAGAGATAATAAAATTTTCTTGGAAACCAGGTCATTCTGAAATGGTTTGTTTGTTTGTTTGGGAATTTATTAGGCGCATCGGTGTCTATGGCCGTAATGCAGCATTCTGGAATGGAGAGAAAAGAGTATGGAAATTATGCTACCAAACATCAATCTAGAGCAATATGTAAAGAAGCAGGCTCAAATAGATAATAAGCTCCAAATTGTCGAACAAAAATCAAAATTGTGGCTTCAAACTTTAAACAGGACAATAGAAGTCAGGGAGACATCATCCTACTATAGCATACAATGATCATTCTCAACTGATGTGTCTTTTCTTATTAATAACAGGCAATATGGTTTTAGTTTCTAAAACTATGCAACAACAACTTACTAATAGGGGATCCCCCAGTGTAGTTGAGTTGTCAAGCATAAGAATGTAGCAGCATACCTGTTGAGTGGGTGGTGATTCAAGTCACCTGACTGCTAGATAAAGTTAATAATTGTATTCATTGTTGAAATAATTAATTGTAATCCCTCTGACCTATTGGTCAGAACAATGCTTATACTGTCATTGCTGACTTACAGACTAATGCATTTGTATAGAATGTGTACACTTTCAAAATGAAAGACTGTTTACCTATAGCCACATTTGCAAACAGCCAACAACTTCTGATATTATACTGTATCTTTGGGAACTAGACAAATGTAACTGAATTCAGTTATACAGTGGGCTCTCGATTTTCCGGGATAGATAGTAAAAAAAAAAATTCCTGCATAATCGGTTTCCCCATTAATCCAAAAATACAGTAGTAAGTACCTGACATACGTAAGAGATATGTTCTAGGACTCCTTATGTAAGTCGAATTTTACATAACTCAGGAATGACTATAAAATATTGCTACTATATTCCTGATATGCCAAAATTACAAAAACCACATAATACCCTCAGAAGAATGAAGGAAAATGGTTATATATTTTTAATTAATTCAATTAAAAACTTTATCTGGGGACAGCGGTGAAGTAGCTGGAGTGGCACATAAGAAAAGAAAGCATAAAAGTAAGAAAACACGCATGTTATTGTACAGTCAGTTTTCGTATAGCACGATAGTTGTGTTCTTAGAAACCCTTGTGCAATATAAACAACAGGCCTTATGGGAAAAATAGAGTTAGGTGCCGACCACCCAAGATTGAACACACATTTGTAACCAAAACATTACCAAACACAATAAATTTTATTACGTAATAAAATACTTGCGTATTTTATTATGTAATAAAATATTGCTAATGCTTTTGCTTCTATTGTAAGCAAACTTGTTTTTTGTTTGATTTTCTATCCAAACAGATGACAGCCATTCCATCTCTTCCAGTTCTTTGTGTCTTAATCTAATGGATTTTAATTACACTTTGAGTTGTTCCTTCTATGAAAGTTGTTTTTATTTTCTCTGCATTCTTTGTGATTCTCGGCATTGCCTCATTTAGGTCTGTAGCACGTGCAATATCACATGGTCTTTCATTTCACTCAAAGCATTTCACAATTTCATATTTTTTCTCTATCGACAGAGGTGGACTGGCCATAAGCCTTACCGGGGAAACCCAGGTGTGCCGGAGGCCGGTGCGATTTTGGCATAAACCATAGTATGAGGCCGCTATAAATTTTCCTGGGTAAGAATTTTTGACCCAGTCCACCTCTGTTTTTCGATATTGCTTTTCTGTTTCTCTCTGAATCTGCAGTGTCTTCACCAGGACGCTTCTTTTCACACCTTTTAAGTATTTTACTCATTTTTAGGGAATAAAGCACAATTACAAAACGAGGAGGCACTCTTGATACACATAAACAAAGCTGCACGCCTATAGCAACTGAATAAACAACACCGTAAAGGCAGAGATACACTATTAACACCTCACATTTTACAAAAGCACATTTCTAGGGGTTACTACCATAAAACAATAAAAACAATTTCCAGCTGCGTTTCTGCTAGTGGAATCTGTTATAAACTGGTAGTAAACTCGATCTAATTGCATTTGTGATAGCTGGAATTGTGTTAGTTTTTACGTTATTATGGTGAAATGTGTTTCCCCTTCGCTGATATAAAAAACATAAATACATTTTCAGAATCTTCTCTTGATTCCCATCGTGTTGCATTCGACTGGCATTTCTTGTAAACACAAAGGCGAGTCGTGCACAAGCGAATTCGGTTCGTGTTATATAAGATATTGTTACCCTATTTATAAATCGTGTATGATCGAATTCGTGTAGTGTAAACACTTGTTATACGAGGACTGACTGTACTGTAAAAACTGATATGTATTTCATAGCCTTGTTTATTACAGTTGACATCATTGGTGCCGATCCCTTCACTGCTTCTCGTATTCTGTCTTTCTCCTTTATTGTTTTCATCATTGCCACTTAAAAATCTGAATTCTGCGCGATACTTGTTAATGTTAGGCCATTTTCATACATCCTGATTATTTTAATTTTCTGATACAGCTCAATCGCTTTCCTTTTCTTAATAGATGTACTAGTACCGCTGTCACTTATTGTCTTAGTCAGCACCATGATAACAGTCAAAATTAAATTTTCTGAAAACAATTTCACAGGGTTAAGGTGAAAACTCACTATTATCACTCCACGCAAGCTCCCATTTTGCTACAGCACATTTCTGGAGCTCACTTCCGTAAAGCAATAAAAACAATTTGCACTTTTCGGGTTATTGGGTTTTTCTGTTAGTGAAATTCATTATAAACAGGTAGTAAACTCGATCTTATTGCATTTGCGATAGTACCGATAGCTGGGATTCTGTGGGTTTTTACATTATTATAGTGAAATGTCTGTCCTCTTCACTGAAATCTTCAGTGAAGAGGAGAAAAAATGTTCAGTAACCTATGTAAAAAGTATGGTGATAGATAAAAAACGAAAAAACTTACCATGCATTACTCGTGTGTCCAGTATGATACGTCCCTTTATGTTTTATTATGTTGATTTTAAATCTAATAGCGTCCCTTTATGTTTTATGATGTTGATTTTAATAGTGTCCCTTTATGTTTTATGATGTTGATTTTAAATCTAATAGCATCCCTTTATTTTTTGCAATGTCGTGTATGATTTGGTCACCAACATTATAATGGTTCATTAGAGATTTAATGGGTGCACCATTTTCAAACTTTTAAATAATTTCAAGTTATTGTTTAATTGAAAGCACAACTCTTGCATTTGCCCATCATTTTTGTGATTTCTAAACAAAAAATAATAATAATAATGATTACTATAAAAAAAATGCTGACATCCCTGACATAAAGAACGAAACAAAATTTGTCCTTTTGCAGTGCAATGGTACACAACAATCGACACAACGTACTAAAATAAACTAAACATTTGGTCTCTTTCTTTTTTCTTTTTTTTTTTTTTTTTAGTGGTGGGTGTGAACACAGCAGGGGTTGCAAGATAATAGGTACACTAATCTCCCAGTGACGACTTATAATGCCGCTTATTTACGACTTGCAAAACATCAGCTTATACCTATTCTAGTTATTTCTTGAAGTGTCCCGATTAATCTTATCCCGATAAATCGAGAGTCTGCTGTATTTGTTGTAATATAAAGTTACAAACTACAACAAAGTATATAAAATAAAATAATATATGTAAAGAAACTAAACTTCCCTTTTCAAATGGATAAAGTGTTTTCCTTTTAACTTATGTTTTTCTTACATAAGTTAAAAGGAAGAACATTCCATATAATATCCTTTTATGTAATATATAAGAATATCATCTTTTAAGGGCACAAAAGGTGATATAGTTGTACACGTTGGCACTAATAATATTAAGAGTAGGAGACCGGCAGAATTACTTAACAAGTACAGGTCACTGTTGAACAAAAGCCGAGAATTAGGGTTGAATTTGAAAGTGTCTGCAATTCTGCCCAGACACGATAGGAGGGAGTATATGATGAGAGCCTCGTCGATCAATTCGGCCCTGGAAAGATTGTGCAAGGCTCAAGGGGTAGAATTTTTTTCAGCCTGGACTGTACTTGTTAACAGGAGAGATTGCTTCTACAGGGATGGGATACACTTAAATAGAAAGGGTGCAAGAATATTTGCTGATGCTATCGAGGCAGTGTTAGGTGGGTCGGAAAACTGCTAGCTTGGGGGGAGACAAAGACCAATAGATTGACAGTAGCCACTGGCAGAGGTGAAAGAGATTCTTGCACTGCTTCTATTAGAATGAGCAGAAGCCTGGAAAACAAGATGCATGGTATTTCAGAGACTGCTGGGAGCCATTGCGGTACAAGTAAACACATGGGTTGTGTTAGGGTGGCTAAGAATAGAAACAGGTGCAGGTATACTTGCGTGTACACCAATGCTAGGAGTTTAGTAAATAAATTTGATGAATTTGATGTATTGCTCAAAACATCGAAGGCAGATATTGTTGGGATATCAGAGACGTGGTGTCACACAGATATAAGGGATGCAGAACTGCAATTTGGGGAGTACAACGTCTACAGAAAGGATAGACATGATAGGAAGGGGGGAGGGGGTTATGCTATTAGTTAAGAAACACATAAAAACCAAGGAAGTGAAGCCAGTCGACATCGCTGGACAGTGCAGTGTGGAGTCAGTTTGGTGTGACATAAACATTGGGAGATCAAAATTGAGAGTAGGAGTGTGCTATAGGCCTAATGACGCTGATGAGTATAATAAGGAACTGTACAGAGAAATAGAGTGGGCCAGTAAATCAGAGTGTCTTATAATGGGAGATTTTAATTTCCCAGATATTGATTGGAATTTGGGGGCTGGTTACTCACACACTAGCAGGGCTTTTGTGGATTTATTGGATGATTGTTTTCTACATCAGCATGTTCGGGAGGCAACTAGAGGGAGTAATACTCTTGATTTGATTATCAGCTGTGATTCTTCATGCATTAAGAATCTGCAGATAAATGAACCACTAGGTGGCAGTGATCACAGTGTGCTGAAGTGGGATTTACTCAAAGAGGTAACTACCATTAGGGGTAAAGGGAAGGGTTATTGCTTCCGTAAAGGCGACTACGATGGACTGAGACAGTATTTAAATTCTATACAGTGGGACCAACTGATGATGTTACCAACAGCAAATTCAAAATGGGAAGCATTCAAAGAACTTATCTTGGAAGCTACTAGGCTTTACATACCAACTAAGAAATATTGTTCAAGGTTCAGGCCAAAATGGATGTCAGATGAACTAATGAGGCATATGGCAGAGAAGAAAAATGCATGGGATACATACAAATTAACACATGACACAGAAGCCTATGATAGATACAAGTTGATATGCAACCAAGTTACAAAGGAGGTTAGGCAGGCGAAGGCAGATTACGAGAAATCCTTGGCAAGGGATGCAAAGAAAAACAGCAAAGAGTTCTTTACTTATGTAAACTCTAGAAGGAAGGGGATGAATCAGATTGGTCCACTTGATATTGATGGGTCAACTGTTGATGATCCTGCTCAGGTAGCTAACAAACTAAATGAATATTTTGCATCAACATTCACACATGAGGAGTTATTCAGCGAGGGGAATGCCAGAGGTGTATTCAACTCTAGCAGTAAGCTACAGAATCTTGAAATAACTGGGAGTAAAGTGGAGGAGAAACTGTTGAAGATAAACACAAGAAAGGCACCCGGGGTGGATGGGATCTATCCAGTTATATTAAAGGAGGCAGCAAAGGAAGTAAGCAAACCCTTAGCCATAATTATGAGAGCTTCCTTGGACTCAGGGGAGGTACCCATAGACTGGAAATGTGCAAATGTGACCCCAATTCACAAAGGAGGATCAAAGGCTGACACAAGTAATTATAGACCTGTGAGCTTAACTTCTGTTCCAGGAAAATTAATGGAGGCACTGGTTAAAGAAGCACTGCAGGATCATTTAGACAAGACTTCAGTTATAGCTCAGACACAGCATGGTTTTGTTAAGGGGAAGTCTTGCCTGACCAACTTGATTGGATACTATGATGCAGTCACAAAAGAACTGGATGCAGGGAATAACTTTGATATTATATACTTGGATCTTAGAAAGGCTTTTGATACCGTTGCACATGGAAGACTGCTACACAAATTGGAGCAGTGTGACATTGGAGGCAAATTGCTGCTATGGATAAAGGGGTGGTTGAGGGGGAGAAGACAGAGAGTGGTAATCAATGGACACTGCTCATCGTGGACTGATGTTATTAGTGGAGTCCCTCAGGGCTCAGTGTTGGGTCCATTATTGTTTTCTGTATTTATAAATGATATTGATGATGGTATATCGGGCTTAATGTCCAAGTTTGCAGACGATACAAAGGTTGGCAGGGTTGTCAAGGACACTACTGACACTATGCTGCTGCAACAGGATCTGGAAAGGTTGAGCAGATGGGCTGAGAGGTGGCAAATGAAGTTTAACATTGACAAATGTAAAGTACTACACATGGGAAACAGCAACCCCAGAGCAACGTATCAACTCTGTGGTACTACACTGACAGTGGTAGAGAATGAAAGGGACTTAGGGGTGGTTGTGCAGGCAGATATGAAGTTCTCTGAGCAGTGCAGACGGGCTGCAAGAGTAGCTCATGGAGTATTGTCAATGATATACAGGAATTTTTCCAGCAGGGATAAGGAGGTGATTATTCCATTGTATAAGGCGATGGTCAGGCCACACCTAGAGTACTGTATACAGGTCTGGAGGCCTCATTTCAAGAAGGATGTAGAGCTGCTGGAACGAGTACAGAGAAGGGCAACAAGATTAGTGAATGGAACAAAGGGGTGCTCTTACGAAGAAAGGCTTAAGTTTTGCAAATTACAGTGTCTGGAGACTAGGCACCAGCGAGGTGATCTGATAGAAGTGTATAAAGCCTTGAATGGTTTAAGCATGCTCAATGCTGATGGGATTCTTCCTCTAGCTCAGAAAAATCACCTGAGAGGGCATAAATTCAAATTGAGGAAAGACAGATGTAGGATAGACGTGCGGAAATTTGCCTTTAGCCATCGGGTGGTTGGTTGGTGGAACAGACTTCCATCCCTTGTGGTGGAGGTTTATAGCCGAAATAAGTTTAAGGCTCAGCTGGACAGGTATTTTGAACGAACAGAGGGGTGAAGTGGAAGTGGTTTTTTTTTTTTTTTTTTTGGCTGATGCTGCATAAGCTTGCTTTCTTGCATCAAATGCCTCTACTAATGCTAATGCTAATATATTAAAGGCTATACACTTAGGAATTTCTGTATCCCAGCAGGAACCAAAGAACCATGGAGATATTTATCATTATTGGTCAAACGTGCACAGTTACTTAGAAATAAAGAAAGCATTTGTTATCTTGCTCTTCTGCTTATCTGCATATGAGACCTGTGAGGACTAGTCAATGAATTTGGCATGAATTCATTGACACAGTGACTATTAAATCTGAACAAAGTGCAATTATAAATATTTAGTATATACCCCATTCTTATCAGTAACAGTCTGTCATCACTAGACAAGATGATTAATGTCATTAAGTGCACCTTTCATGTGAGTAACACTTGCATGGTGTTGGCTAGAGCTCTTCTGTAGAAAAGCTTGCCCTAGTCCCTTCAAAAACTTTGGAAACAAATAGAAATTTGGAGACTAAGTCATGGGCTATAGGCAAAGTGAGATAAAATCTCTCAAACACGATACATTCCTAGTGCAAAAACTCAAACACCATACAGTCCTTAGTTTAGGATGCATTATCATGGAGAATCAGTGAGCTTTGCTTTAATAGATCTGACTGCTTATTTCATAATGGTGCAGTTCTCAAAAATTTCCTTAGTTGCATCCTTTCAATTCTGTTATTTCTCTAACCTTTTCTTTGCGTTTCAGTCTGTTTGTGCATTTATTCCATATTCTTTTTATTCAGTCCCATGATATATAGGCTCAAATTCATTTTGTAATTTTTTTTTTTTAATCATGAATTTTTTGCAGTTATATTTTGGGCTTAATTTTTATTGTCTTATTAATTTAATTTTTTTTATTCTTGTGATTTTGCCCTTTGATGTATGTAAAAATTCTTTTTTTGTATCTTCCATTTTTATTATTCCAAAGTTAGTAATTTGCATGGTTGAAAATATGGTGCATTAGAGTAGGTGGATAAAAGATCCAGATTCGTATATGAAGTATTAATATTTATGTGATGTAGCATATATTACCTTACCAGAATATTCTTATTTGCAAACAGAACAGGAAAATATGCAAAACCAGCAAAAAATTTGGACCACATACCTTGGGCATGGAGAAGATACATGGGGAAGCTTTAGATATCACCTTTAAGTGATATCTGAAAACTTCCCCAACAGAAACAATTATTCTCTTCCTTATATATAGTTTCATTTCTCTTTTTTTAGATTTGATATGTTTAGTCAGTGTTTAATTTACTGTAATCTATGGTGTGCAAAAATACTGGAATATGTTTGGCACATACCTTATGAAATTCCGAAAAATATCTGATAAGTTGACTTCTATTAATCCATAATAATTTCTTTATTTAGTGTTTTCAAACGTGAGGTTGAAATATAATCAGCCTTAAAAGACAGTACTAATTTGGCGGAATTGAATACTAATTCAAGACATTATGGCAAAAATTGTCAATAATATAGGTATTATTATAGTATTTATATTATAATAGAAATCTTGAATTTATATAGATTTATTATAATATTAAATATCAGATTAATATTAGATGTATTATAATATAATATGGATACCACATTTATAATATAAATGTAGTATCTATACTTCAGTGACAAATATTAACCATCTAAGAGCCATTGAATTATATGCACTATATGGGCATGAAGGCATGACAATGGATTATGGATTGTTCACCAAGTAGTTTCCACTGGTAAAAAAAAGTGAGGACTAGATATATCTTCAGATGCTGATTGTAAATCTGTTTTCAGTTTGCCTCTAGCACATTTAGTTTTTGTGACGAAACCAATTATGTGAGTTTACTTATACATGAATATAATTATTATTTATTTATTATTATTATTGATTATACATTCGTATTTATGTAATTGTTTGAATGTATTTATGAGTGGTATTCACCGTATAGTGCAGGGAAGCCACATTCTTTTGCTGCACTGGCAAAAAAAAAATAAAAAACACACCAAGTAGATAATAAAATACGAATTATATGCTTCCCTCCAATTGACCTTTGAGTTTATTCAAACTGTCAGCCTCAACCTCCAGCAATCAATGACTCTCTGGCTAAAAGAAAACTTCCTACATTATAATCTAAACCTCCCCTGTAATTTTAATTCATGGTCCCTAGTTCTGGAAGTCTTTATAACTGAAAATTCTGCCTTCATTCATTTTACTAATCCCTCTTAGTTGTAGGCTGTTAGCTATAAATCTCAATCAGATCACCTCTGAGGTGCCTGGTTGCCAAACTCTGTAGCCCAAATAATCAAAATCTTTTCCTCATGCTGTCATACTTTTGCTGATCTCACCATTCAAGTTGCCTATCTTTGGACCCTCTCAAGAAGCCCAATGTTTTGTCATATGAAGTCTCCATACCTGAACACAGTATTCCAAATGTATATTCCAGTTGCCTTTTACAGTGGGATTATGATTTCCCTATCTCTACAGGATAAAGTTCGAATAATCATCGGACACCATGGGCTTTCCTGGCTGCCTATTTATGCTGTTAGGAAAACTTCATATTTGTCCATATTGTAACTCCCAGAATCCTTTCCTCTTCTACTATTTTTAATTCAATCCCTCCAAGTGTATAATTTATTAGGGGTTGCTATTCCCCAGATGTAAGACCTTGCATTTAGCACTATTAAAACATAGCTGACACTTCTGACCATCTTTGAAGTCGGTTCATATCATCCTGAATGCTTGGATGACTCTACCAATCTCATCAATGTCATATTGGAGTGGAGTCACTCAAGGAACCAATCCTTGAGTGACTTCACTCCTGGTATTACACCAATCAGAAGAATATCACTAAGCATTAACCACTGCCTTCTGCCCTGTAGCCATCCAGAAATCCATCTCAGAATCTTACCAGTAATCCCAACTTGTTAAGCTTATACAGTAACCTCTCATGAGGGACCAAGTCAAATACTTTGCTAAAATCCAAATAAACTAGAAATTGTTCCCTAAATCCAACTCTATGAGTAACTGCATCAAAATAGCCAACTAAGGTAATTAAACATGATTTTCCCCTAACAAAAACTATGTTGTGTGTCCTTCAAAATGCCATATCTATCTAAATGTTCCTGGATTGCCCTCTAAATCATTTCACCTAAGATTTTTCCTACAGTGGTATATAACGGCAGTATTCACTGGAAGTTAGACTAACCAGTCTGTAGTTAACCAACTTCATTTGTAGAACTGCCTTAACTTAGTAGGCTACTTTGATGCAGTTACTCATAGAGTTGGACTTAAGGAACAATTTTGACATAGTTTATGTGGATTTTAGCAAAGCATTTGACTCGGTCCCTCATGAGAGGTTACTGTATAAGCTTAACAGGTCCAATCCAGAGGAATCTCTCCTGAGTTCAAAGATATCCTCATAATTAACCCAATGGTTCAATACACTCCCTGGCAGTCGCCCTCAATACTACCAGGTATATGCCACAAACTCTAGGAGCCTTACTTGCCTTTATGCTCAGAAGTTTTTCTAATAATCAATTATCAATAATTATGAAATCACTAATTTCATGTGGCTCAGCCTCACTCAGTTTTTCTTCTTCCTCTTCTCGCCATGAAGGGTCTTACTTCAGTAAACTGATGCAAAGTACCTATTCAATTCATCCAAAGCATCAGCTGGGTTATTGACTGTTCCCAACCACTGCACAGGGGTCCAATCTGATTAGCTTTCTTCTTTGTTGCATTCATATACATGAAAAATTCCTTTTCCTCATTCTTTTCTCCCTTAACCAATAATTCTCATTATTGACCAATAATTAACCAATGCATTCTCATAATGTATTCCATAATTCAAATGTATTTGCCCTCCCTTGACAATCCACCCAATTCATGGATGCCATATAGCACCTTAAACTGTCAAAGTCCCCTCTTCCAAAGTTAAAATCTGTGGCTTTACCAGAGCTGCAAGCCACCTAAAATTTCGGACCGGTTTGGTTCAAAAATTTCTGAAGTGGTTCTGTTCGCAATCTGGTTCAAAAGGCAATTTTGACCAGTGGTTTGGTTCGGTTCAGTCAAGTATATCATCTGAAATAATTTGTATAGTTTCTTAGTTCATTAATGATAGTAATAATATCACATTTATAATAAAATGTTACTATAAAATCTTTATTTAAGTAAATTATATTAATATTATATTTGACAAGTGTTAAATCGCATGTTAATTGTTTTAAATCTGATTGGAAAAGGAGCAGAAATTACCAAAACATTAACTCTGAATATTAATCTCTTCTTGTATTCAGTACTCATAAATGTATACAAGAAAATGTTTATTTTGGAAAGAAAATAATTATCCAAACAAAATTTTTAATATAATTTAATAATACTAAGTAAGGCAGATATTTCCAGATAAAATAAAAAAAATATTGAGCCCGTGCCCACCAAATATGGAGGATGTGGAAAGGTCAGGGAATGACCACCACATATCCCCAGAGCAATATGGCCTTAGTTTCTAATGCTCCTAAAAACCAAATAACAAGCAAACCATCTGTTTTTGCAGTCTAGTATTTGTTTCCTACACTTTTCTCTTTTAATGTGTATAAGGATAGAAGGGTTTCACAGCTTTTTCACCACTGCTCGTGCTTTAGTCAAGGAAAGTTTCAATTCATCATGTTTCGGAACATCTTTAACAGCCAACTGCAGAGAATGTGCAGCACAACGAACAGATACCATAATACCCTGAACATGTAGATCATGGAAATTTTCTTTACATACATTTGTATCACTAGAGTCTACAGTGTCAGATTCTTCGATATCTTCCATATAAAGTTTTCCAGATTGTTCCCGAGCAAGTAATTTGAATGACCTTATCGTATTAGCCCCATTGTCCATTATTAAAGAATATACTTTTTTCTAATTTAATTTCTAATTCTTTCAAGACACTTGAAACTATTTTGCATAAATTACCGCTCGTAGCCCGATCATTCAGTTCTCTCATTGCAAGTGTTTTTAGAAGTCTTGTCACAATCAAAAAATTGTACATTTATTCCCAAAATTGACCTCTCAAATCGAGTTGCAGTATCTGTTTTCAAAGAAATTAATCTGCCCTTCAAAACAGCTGTAAGTTCTTTACGCGAATGATTAGCTCATCTACTTATCTCATTTTGAATATTTTGATGATTTATCTGAAATTTACTACCAGGTTCCATAATAATTGGATCTAGTAATTTTCGGAATCAAGCAGAGAAAATGGTCATTTACGGTCACTAATTCCACGCATGCATCTTTAACTATTTCTGCAGATATTTCAACTGATATGGTTTTTCTCACACTAAATGTAACAAATTTCATAATAGTATGTAGCTGGAGACTATTTTTGCTTTCTTTTTCAAAACATCCTCATAAGCCCTGTGATGTCGTCTGATTCTTTAGTAATGATGAGGTCAGGAATATTCTCACCCCTAGTACTTTCTCTAACATGTTAGCACAAATAAAAATCATCCAGTTTATTTTTAAAAAATTTTCCCTATGAGGAGTTTCCCTCATACTTCCCAATCAATCTAGGGCAGATTAAAGTCATCCTTTAAAGGCAAGTGACAGCAGATTATGAGAAACCTTTTGCAAAGACTTCTTTACTTATATAAACGTTAGAAAAGTGGGGATGAATCAAATTGGTCCACTTGATATGGATAGTTCGATTGTTGATGATCCTACTGAGGTAGCTGATAAACTGAATGAATATTTTGCATCTACATTCGCACATGAGGAATTCTGTACAGAAGTGGAGGCCAGAAGCTTATCAAACTCCAACAGGGAGCTAAATGATTTTTAACACTTTGCCTGTTCCGTGCATCAAATGTGATACACACGACATATTTTCTATACGCTTGTGCATCACATGTGATACACACTTACTGGAGTTTTAAATACGATAATTTTTCGATGAACGTCTGAAACTTACTCAGTTTTTCGATCTATACGTATTATAGTTTGTCTTCCAACTCATTGTGCATCACATCTGATTCACAAATGCCGCTGACTCTCTTTAAAAATTACAGCTGTGAATTACAGGCTCCGAAAAAGCGATAAGTGTTTGCCTTTTTATTTACATAATTGTTATTTTATATTGTACTTTATACGTAGTCTTATAGTTATAATTACGCTGGTTATTTTAATTTAGATAAAGAGTTTTTGTGGATTACTACTTAATATATGTAAAACCATTATTTCGTTCGAACCTTGCAGCCATTGTTTTTGTATATAGTGGTAGGGAATTCAAATTTTTAATTGAGGTAACTAGGTAGCTCTAACGTATAATTATATAGCATAATACGCTTCACTGTTTCTATTAGATAGCGTAGTATTGACATTTAATTAATTTAATTTATTGATCTTATTAATTTAAAATATCATGCCTCAAACTAGAGCAGCAAAGCAACAGGCACAAAATGGCAAGAGTACTGTGACTTGGGGGAGAACTGACGGGGGCGATTCTTCAACGCATCACAGCCTAAAAAAAATGTGCAACTTGTGAAATGTTTGCCAAACTCTTTGGAATGGAACATGATCTTGCCATGGGGGATGTCTTTGTGTGTGCACGCGATGTAAGGCTTGTAAGGAAATTAGGCGACAACTCAGCATTGTTATGGGCCTATATGAGAGCTTGAAGGACAGGGTGGATGCCCTCGAAGGATCTAAATTGAGGGGCCCATCAAGCCCTCAGCTGCCCACATCAACGCCAGAGCTTGCACTTGTCAGAGTCATCACGCAACACAGTGGCAACCCCCAAGGCAGAATGCGCTGGACCCACAGGAACTAGTAGTTGTTGGTGACTCTATTGTCAGGGGAAACAGGGAACAGGCTTTGTAAAAAGGATAGGTGGAACAGGAACAGGGTATGTCTGCCAGGGGCAAAGGTTGATGACATAGAGCGGATATCATCTTTTAAGGACACAAAAGGTGATATAGTTGTATACGTTGGCACTAATGATATTAAGAGTAGGAGACCGGCAGAATTACTTAACAAGTACAGGCCACTGTTGAAAAAAAGCCAGGAATTAGGGTTGAATTTGAAAGTGTCTGCAATTTTGCCCAGACACGACAGAAGGGAGTGTATGATGAGAGTCTTGTCGATCAATTCGGCCCTGGAAAGATTGTGCAAGGCTCAAGGGATAGAATTTTTTTCAGCCTGGTCTGTACTTGTTAACAGGAGAGACTGCTTCTACAGGGATGGGATACACTTAAATAGAAAGGGTGCAAGAATATTTGCTGATGCTATCGAGGCAGTGTTAGGTGGGTCGAAAAACTACTAGCTTGGGGGGATACAAGGACTAATAGTTTAGTCCTATCCCCAAGTAGCCGCAGGCAGAGGTGAAGTTGATTCTTGCACAACTTCTATTAGAATAAGTAGCGACCTGGAGCGAGGAGTGTTGGGGTTTCAGGGACAGATGGCAGTCATCGTGAAATAGGTGGGTGTATGGGATGTGTTAGGGTAACTAGGAATACAAGAGCATGTATGCTTGCATGTATACCAATGCTAGAAGTATAGTAAATAAATTTGATGAATTTGAAGTGTAGGTGAAGACATCAAAGGCGGATATTGTTGGGATAGCAAAGACGTGGTGTCACACAGATATAAGGAATGCAGAACTGGAATTTGGGGAGTACAATGTGTACAGAAAGGATAGACAGGATAGAATGGGAGGAGGTGTTATGCTGTTAATTAAGAAAAACATAAAATCAAAAGAAGTCTACCCAGTTGATATAGATGAACAGTGCACTGTTGAGTCAGTTTGGTGTGACATATGCACTGCGAAAGCAAAAATAAGAGTAGGAGTCTGTTGTAGGCCTAATGACTCGAATGAGTATAATGAACAATTGTACAGAGAAATAGAGTGGGCTAGTAAATCAGAATGTCTTATAATGGGGGATTTTAACTTCCCAGATATTGACTGGATCTTGTGAGTTGGTCACACTAGTCAGACTTTTGTGGATTTATTGGATGATTCTTTTCTGCAGCAGCATGTTCGAGAGGCAACCAGAGAGAGTAATACTCTTGATCTGGTTATCAGCAGTGATCATTCATGTGTTAAGAATTTGCAGATAAAGGAACCACTAGGTGGCAGTGATCACAGTATACTGATGTGGGATTTACTTAAAGATTTAATTACCATAAGAGGTAAAGGAAAGGGTTTTTGCTTCCGTAAAGGTGAGTACAGTGGTCTCAGAAAGTTCTGTACAGTGGGATCAACTGACGATGTTGCTAACAGTAAATTCAAGTGGGAAGCATTCAAGGAATTAATCGTGGATGCTACTAAAAGTTTCATGCCTATTAAGAAATTTTAGGCCTAAATGGTTATCAAATGAACTAATGAGACTCGTAACAGAGAAGAAAAATGCATGGGATGCATGTAAATTATCAAGCGACTCAGAAGCCTATGGCAGATATAAGCTAGTCTGTAATCAGGTCACAAATGAGGTTAGGCAGGCAAAGGCAGATTACGAGAAATCCTTGGCAAAAGATGCTAAGAAAAATAGCAAGGATTTTTTTACTTATATAAACTCTAAAAGGAAGGGGATGAATCTGATTTGTCCACTTTACATCGATGGTTCCACTGTTGATGATCCTGCTCAGATAGAAAACAAACTGAATGAGTATTTTGCATCTACATCACACATGAGGAATTATTATTTGAAAATGGCAGAAGGTTATCAAATTGTAGCAGGATGCTTAATGATTTTGTAATAACTGAGAGCAAAGTGGAGGAGAAATTGTTGAAGTTAAACATAAGAAAAGCACTTGGGGTGGATGGGATCTATCCAGTTATATTAAAGGAGGCAGCAAAACAACTAAACAAACCCTTAGCCATAATTATGGCTAAGGGTTTGCTTGGACTCAGGGGAGGTTCCCACGGACTGGAGATGTGAAATTGTATCCCCAATTCACAAAGGGGGGATTGAAGGGTGACACGAGTAATTACAGACCAGTTAGTTTAACTTCTGTTCCGGGTAAAATAATGTAGTCGCTGGTTAAAGATGCATTGCGGGATCATCTAGACAAGACTGCAGCAATAATTCAGACACAGCATGGGTTTGTTAAGGGAAAGTCTTGTCTGACAAATTTGATAGGATATTATGATGTGGTTACAAAGGAACTGGATGCAAAAAATAATTTTGATATCATATATTTGGATTTCAGGAAAGCTTTTGACACTGTTACGCATGGAAGACGGTTGTACAAATTGGAGCAGAATGGTATTAAGGGTAAGTTGCTACAATGGATAAAAGGATTGTTAAGTGGGAGAAGACAGAGGGTCAATGGGTGCTGCTCTTTGTGGACTAATGTTATTAGTGAAGTCCCACAGGGTTCGGTGTTGGGTCCACTGTTGTTTTGTATATTTATCAATGATATTGATGTATATCAGGCTTAATGTCGAAGTTTTCAGATGATACAAAGGTTGGCAGGGTTGTTAATGACAGCAATGGCAGTGTGCTACTGTAACAGGATCTAGATAATTTGGGCAGATGGGCTAAGAAGTGGCAACTGAAGTTTAACCTTGACAAATGCAAAGTACTGCATATGGGTAGAAGTAACCCCAGAGAAACGTACCAACTGTGTGGTACTACATTTAAGGTGGTAGAAAATGAAAAAGACCTGGGAGTAATTGTGCAGTCAGATATGAAGTTTTCTGAGTAATGCAGACAGGCTGCCAGGGCAGGTCATGGGGTTTTGTCAATGATATGTAGGAATTTTGCTAGCAGGGAAAATTAGGTGATTGTCCCTCTGTATAAGCCAATGGTCAGGCCACTTGTGTCTGGAGGCCTCATTTTAGGAAGGATATAGATTTGCTTGGGCATGTACATAGAAGGGCAACAAGATTGGTGAAGGGATCCTCTTACCAAGATAGGATTAAGTTCTGCAAATTGCAGTGGCTGGAGATTAGGCACTTGCGTGGTGATCTGATTGAGGTGTATAAGGCCTTGAATGGGTTGAGCACGCCGAAGTCTGATGGGATCCTTCCACTTGTTCAGATTACGAATCAAAGGGGGCATGAATTCAAATTAAGAAAGAACAGATGTAGAATAGATGTGTGGAAATTTGCCTTTAGCCAGCGGGTGGTTAATTGCTGGAACAAACTTCCATCTGTTGTTGTGGAAGTTGATAGGTTGAATAAATTTAAGGTGGAACTGGCTAGGCATTTGGAGGGAATGGTGTGGTTTTTTTTTTTTTTTTTTTTTTTTGGCTGATGCTGCATAAACTCATGCACTCGCTTTCTTGCATCACATGCTACTACTACTACAACAAAGCACAAGAATGTGAATTATCTGAAATAATATGGTGGAGTTACTAAATATATAAAAAATGCACAAATATAAATAAAGTAGCATTTATTTCTCATTCAATACACTACATAATATTATTTATGATGTTCATTGAAACTTTTCCCTTAACAAAACCATTTTGAGTGTCCTTCAGAATGCCATTTCATTACATTTTTTTTTTCATTTGGTAACTCATTTTCCTTATCATTTCCAAATGAAACATTTTGAAACAAATAAGGTTTCTATGCAGTGCATAGAAAGAAATACAAAATTATATGTAGCATTTCATGGCTATAAATGATGCCATATGTGCTGAATGTTTATATGCATATTTTGTCATAGAATTTATCTTCCTCGGCAAATACTGATTATGCAGGTACATTATTCAAAAATGTTTCCTGGTATGGAAATAGCAAAAAAATGTATAGTTGAGGAAGAACAAACACAACAGGCAATTTTAGTGAAATTGCACAGAAAAGGAAAAGTGATAGTGATGGCTCTGAAAAATGGGCTATTTTTGTTTTATGCAAATGGCAGTAATCAGAGTGATTCCAGAAGATCCATTGTTGATCTTTTGTAATAAAAAGAATTGTGAAATTGAAAGCAGCTTGTTCTCAGTGTCAACACTAGAAGGTGCTGACACTCAGATGTCCAACATTGCATCCTACAAAATGCAAAGGGCATCTGAACAACATGAAAGCATGTGAGATTCCTTCAAAAAAAAAATAGTCTGCACTTACCATTGATAATGTGCCTGTTATGGAAGCTCTTAAAACTGGAGTAGGAAGGTTATTAAAATAGGAGAATGAATACTTTTTTAATAAGCACTATCCTGGTCAACTAATTAATTATTTTATGTACCAAAAAAGGGAACTATATTCCTTCCTGTGAAAGTAAATGAATACTTGGTGGACTTCTACTGCTATATAGGAGGGAGGGAGGGAGAGAGAGAGAGAGACAGAGAGCTAAAAGGAAAGATAGATTTAAACAGTTTCCACTGATGTATGTCACTGAAATAAAAAAAAGATTTTGAAATACATTTGCCCACGAAGTGTTCCACGAGGATTGCAGAACACTTCTGGTTAACCCACCATGACCTCAATCCCAAACGGGACTACGAAGTAATTGACCAGTCCCAACACTTTTGCCACCACCTCTGGTTAGAGTCACTTAATATATTGTGTAATTCAAGAGCCATGGAACCACTGCAAAGGTATGAGACTACACCCCATCTTAGAGGCAACTGTTTTAAGTCTAGATAAATGCTGGAGGAAAAACTACACACGTCCATGCAGCAAAAATGAACACCAGTTTAATGGTTGGATTACCTTGTGCCCTCGCATGCCTCACTGCACGCACAGCTCTGTGTATATTAAAATAAATTTTATCTCTAAAGTTTCCATTCTATTTGTTGATAAAAAGACACATTCGGCCTTGAAAGCTCCAAAGTATTTATTTATAATTAAAGATATTTTTACTGGATATATATACGTTATAATTATTTTGTATCACATTTGCCCACATAAAATTTCTGGTTGAATGAGTAACCAGACCGATAGGACAGTGGATACCTTTAAGTCTATTTTAAGAAGTTTTAAATAGTTAATTTTTGAAAATTCACATATAGCTCTTCAATCCAATGTACTCATATCCATGTACTGAGGTCATTACTTGTAGATATGTTGAAGACTGTTATGTGCAAATTTATTTTACCATAGCAGATGAAACCAGAAGGATGATTGGGACTTAGTCGTATACATGGGTGAAATGGAAAGGTTTTTTATTTATTTATTTATTTATTATTTTTTTTTTAATTTTTAGGTTGATGCTGTATAAGCTTGCTTTCTTGCATCATATGCCTTGCACTAATGCCAATGCTACATTTCAACTGCCAAGGTCTTGGAGAGTCTGAAACAAGAGGAGATGATTCTGTTCTTTTATTCAGTGAGGAAGCACTTCATTGCTGACTGCATGATGCACAAGTTCCTGTTAAAAAATATTCTTATGAATGACAGGGTATCACAAATTTCATCAGTTGCCAAATGTATCATTTTCAAATTTGAAATATTTTGTGGATAAGTTTTACATACCTTGTGACATTGCTATGGACGAAGAAGTAGATGTTTTGCAGCATCAGCTCTGGAAGTTTCAGTGTGAAAACCTACCAGATGGTTTTATGAAAGATGATAGAATTATACTACAGTGCTGCTTCTTTGGAGAACTGACAAATGCACAAGGAATCTTGAAATATAACAAATTATCCCATGTCATGCTTAGCCTTTTAAGAATTCCTCATAGCAATACTGAGTGTGGGAAAATCGTCAACTACATTGTGAAAATGGGAACTGAATTCAGAAATTCTCTTTCTGGTGAAGCTTTGGAACAGTTCCTGATAGCCAAAGTCTAGACAGCAAAGCCCTTGTTATGAACAAAACTTTAAACTTGGCATTTCTAAAGAGGGTAAAGTTTGCAAATAGTATCATTCTTGAAGGAATGAAAATCTATTTGTCTGATAGAACATCTAAACAAAAATCCATAGAAAGAAAAATGTTAGGTAAGCTAATGTTTAAAAGCATACCATGCTGTTAAACAGTTCTGTGTCTGGATTTTATATTAAGGTGTCTATGTTGTAGTGAAATCTAATTTCTAATGCCATGTGGACTTTCAAAAACCTGCTTTTTGCAAAAAAAAAAAGCCTGTTTTGATCGAAAAATTTCTTGTTTTGCTCCTTTTTACAATTGCCAGACCTTCAGCTGTTTGAAAGTCAAAAGTTTGCAACTATGCTTTATGGAAACTTTTTGGGTAGCCACAGGGTTTCCCTACACACAAAGGTGATGTTCAGAAACTGCTTGCTGTATATAAAGAAATAGAATGTTGTATGTCATTGAAACTTCACTCTTGCATTAAAATTTAGACTTCCTTTCCCAAAATCCTTGACACAGTGATTGACAAGCAGGGGAGATTATTCTTCAAGGCATGAAGTCAATGGAAAATTGCTACCAATGTTTCTGGAATTAACATATGTTGTCAGACTGCTGCTGAATGTTGCAATGCAACATTCCAAACAAAGTGTAACAAAGAAAAATCATCTGAACAACATTTTTTTTTTTTTTAATTTGTACAAACTTTTTTTTATAACAGTGTACCATATTATTTTAACTGTGTATAAAGTATATGGGTTTAAACTGTAAAAGGGATATAAAATATATAATTGTAACCAGTCTCGTGTATTGTAACGAAATTGTCTTAGTTAACTTATTGATATTAAAAACTAAAGACATTTGAAATCATCATTCAAAGCTGGTTTAGAAAAGGGTGTTTACATCTTTCATTGGGGGGGGGGGGTCATTTTGCCGACCAGTGTAAACTTTGGGGATAACACTTATCCTAGTTTTCTTAAATGTCCAAAATTGTTGGGGGGTTTTTTAAAATTCATATTCAAACTGATACCATTAACACCCTTCATCAATTTTTCAGTCATATCAATTTTGCATCTCTGGAGATAATTCAAAATGGTGATTGCAGTACAGACCTTGCTTAATGTTATAGTCTTAAATAAAACATAATTTTGAAAGTAATTAATTTGTGACATCATAAATTAATTACTCTCTATAGCACAAGTGTTCCAAAAAAAAAGAAGAAAAAAAAAGCCAGTGTCCCATGTCTTAAAGGAGAATAAAAACACTTCAAATTTGTTATTTGCCATGTGATATTTCTAAATAGGAGCAATTTAAGCCTTCTATTAGGAAAAAGTTTGCTTTATTTTTAAAATAATTCAGTTGATGAAAAATGAACAGTTATGTTACATGTAGGAGGTGCCACCAGCCAGTTCCTTGACTGGCTTAGATCATTGATACCCCCACCATCTTAACATTAGCATTAGTGGCATATGCTGCAAGAAAGCAAGCTTATAAATCATCAGCCAAAAAAAAAAAAAAAAACACTTCCCATTTCACCTATCCATTCCCTCCAAAAGTTTGTCTAGTTTCTTGAATTTATTCATTATTCATGCTCTCAACTTCAGTAACGATGACTGGTGGAAGTTTGTTCCAGCAATCAACCACGTGCTGGCTAAAGGCAAATTTCTGCAACTGTCTTTCCTCAATTTGAAGTTATACCCCTTGTAGTGCGTAATCTGAGAAAGAATCACATCAGCATTGAGCTTGCTCAAACCATTCAAAATAAACACCTCAATCAGATTACCGCACTTGTGCCTAGTCTCCAGACACCTCAATTTTCAGAAATGAAGCCTTTCTTGGTAAGAGCACTCCTTTGTTCCCCTCACCAATTTTGTTGCCCTTTTTGATATTAGTTCCAGCAGTTCTACGTCTTTCCTAAAATGAGGCCTCCAGACCTGTGTGCAGTACTCAAGGTGTGGCCTAACCATTGCCTTATACAAAGGGATAATCACCTCCTTATCCCTTCTAGCAAAATTCCTATATATCATTGACAAAATCCCATGAGCTATCCTGGCAAGCCTGTCTGCACTGCTCAGAAAACTTCATATCTGACTGCACAATTACCCCAAGGTCTCTTTCATTTTCCACTACCCTGAGTGTAACACCACATAGTTGGTACGTTTCGCAGTACTTTGCATTTGTCAATGTTAAACTTCAATTGCCACTTCTCAGCCCATCTACTCAACTTTTCCAGATCCTGTTGCAGCAGCATACTGTCATTACCGTCATTACCCTGCCAACTGTGTCATCTGCAAAGTTGGTTGGACATTAAGCCTTCATCAGTATCATTGGTATATATAGAAAACAACAATGGAACCAATGCCAAACCCTGGCGGACTCTACTAATAACATTAGTCCATGAAGAGCAGTGTCAATTGTTTACTACTCTCTGTCTTCTCCCACTCAGTTATCCCCTTATCCATAGCAGCAACCTGCAATTTGTTCAGCAATCTTATATGTAACAGTATCAAAAGCTTTCTTGAAATCCAAGTATATGATATCAAAATTATTTTTTGCATCCAGTTCCTTTGTGACCACGTCGTAGTATACAATCAAATTTGTCAGGCAAGATTTCCCCTTAACAAACCCATGCTGTGTCTGAACTATAGCTGCAATCTTGTCTAAATGATCCTGCATTGCTTCTTTAACTAGTGACTCCATTTCTTTCCCCGGAACAGAAGTTAAACTGTCTATAATTACTCGTGTCCACCTTTGTGAATTGGTGATACATTTGCACTTCTCCAGTCCGTGGGGACTGTTCCTGAATCGAAGGATGCTCTCATAATTATGGCTAAGGATTTGCTTACTACCTTTGCTGTCACTCTAATTATAACAGGATAGATCCCACCACCCTAGGTGCCTTTCTTATGTTTAACTTCAACAATTTCTCCTCCACTTTGCTCTCAGTTATTACAAAGTCATTTAGCTCCCTATTAGAATTGGATAAATGTCTTGCCTCCACTTCTACACAGAATTCCTCGTGTGAATGTAGATGCAAAATACTCGTTCAGTTTGTCAGCTATCTGAGCAGAATCATCAACAGTCAAACCATCAGTGTCAAGTGGACCAATCTGATTCATCTCCTTCCTTCTAGAGTTTCTAAAAGTAAAGAAGTCGTTGCTGTTTTTCTTTACATCCTTTGCTGAAGATTTCTCGTAATATGCCTTCGCTTGCTTAACCTTCTTTGTGACTTGATTACAGACTAGCTTATATAGGTATCTACCATTGTCTTCTGTGTCCTCTTATAATTTATATGCATCCCATGCATTTTCCTTCTCTGCCACAAGTGTCATTAGTTCATCTCACATCCACTTAAACCTAAACCTTGAAGAGTATTTATTAGTTGGTAGGAAACGCCTAGTGGCTTCCATGATTAATTCCTTGAATACTTCTGATTTAGAATTTGCTGTTGGTAACATCATCAGTTGGTTCCATTGTGTAGAATTTAAAAACTGTCTGAGACCACTGTAGTCACCTTTACAAAAGCAAAAATCCTTCTCTTTACCTTACTCCCTTTACCTCCCATTACTATGCTAATGAACTATATATAAAGAGTTATAAAAATACTTTGTTTTGAGATTGCTTGAAAATAATTCTTTAAGAATATTTTTCCATTATATTTTTGTAGTCTGTTAATTTTGATGTTTATTATTTCTCTCTTATCACAGAGCAGACCATGATGATCAGGAAGTAGTGGTATTTAACAGGTGTATGTTGCCTGCTTATTATGGTTTACTTCGTTTGTGTTGTCATCAGTCCCGTTCTTTCACACGTCAACTAGCTAACCATCAAAATATTCAGTGGGCCTTTAAAAATATTACACCATATACAACACAGTACACAGCAGTAAGTATTTTACTCTTATTATTGATTAGGAAATATTTTTTGTATATTACCGTATTTATTTAAACTTCTAACTGAAATATGATTTTCTAAATTAGTTATAAAGTCATTTATAATTCAAGTTTGTTTCTCGTTTCAGAGTTCCTTGGTGCATTTATTACTTCAGTCATTATTAATGAGGTGATGGCATGGTTAGAACATCAGAGTGATAGTGCATCTGACCACTGTTAAGAATTATGTACAAAAAAAACAATGTTTCTGTTCGTATGGTGCTCTTTATTGTTAATCTTCTTTTCTTCTAATCGGTTCTTTCAATATAATGCAGGTGTCAGGAAACAACTTTAATACCTGCATTATAAGCAAAGTGCATTATAGCGAAAACAATTTTACCATTTTTTTCCAGTTTTTTTTTTTTTTTTTAATTTTTTATTTAAATTCACTTTACTTAGAAAATAAATACTTCATTTACTAATATTTTATTAGTATACAGACTAAAAGAAATAAAAATATTAAAGGTTATATCATTCCCTTTATATTCTACTAATACTCGATGCTGTTATGGATTTACATTTTGCACATCCGTTCTGAAATAGTCATGTAATTTAGTTTGCTAGAACTGCTGAGAGTGTTTTTTTAGTACAGTAATACTCCGACTTACGCGAACTCTGAGTTACGCGGTGCTTGATTTTTTCGTTTGGCAACACTGCCACCCACTATCTTCAAGGTCGTTTTTCATATGTTATCGATATACGGTGCGATGGCGGAGAGTGAGAGCGAAAGATGAACAAAATTCAACTTTGTTGCGCATGAGCTGCACACATATACAAGAATTTGTATTCCAACTGTCATATTTATATGTGTGCGTTCGAATTCGTGCTCAACTTTTGTCGGAAATTACATCGTTTTCACGAGAGAAATAGATCGCGTCGGTCGAGCCGTATACAGTCAGTCCTTGTATAACACGTGTTTACACTACACGAATTCGAGCATACACTATTTATAAATACGGTAACGATATCTTATAATATAACACGAACTGAATTGGCTTATGCACGATTTGCCTTTGTGTTTACAAGAAATGGCAGTCGAATGCAGAATCACTCCAACCGAACGCAACACGATAGGAATGAAGAGAAGATTCTGAAAATGTATTTATGTTTTTTATATCAGTGAAGAGGTAACACATTTCACCATAATAACGTAAAAACCAACACAATTCCAGCTATCGGTATGCAATTAGATCAAGCTTACTACCAGTTTATAACAGATTCCACTAGCAGAAACGCAACTGGATTTTTATTGTTTTATGGTAGCAACCCCTAGAAATGTGAGGTGTTAATAGTGTAGCTCTGCCTTTATGGTGTTGTTTATTCAGTTGCTACATGCACGTATCAAGCGTGCCTCCTCGTTTTGTAATTGTGCTTTATTCCCTAAAAATGAGTAAAATGTTTAAAAGGTGTGAAAAGGAAGCCTACTGGTGAAGACACTGCAGATTCAGAGAGAAAAAGAAAAGCAATTATCGATAAACAGAGGCAGACTGGATCAAAAATTCTTACCCGGGAAAATTTATAGTGGCCTCATACTATGGTTTATGGCCAAAATCACACCGGTCCACCGGGGTTTCCCCGGTAAGGCTTATGGCCAGTCCGCCTCTGTCGATAGAGAAAAAATATGAAATTGTGAAATGCTTTGAGCGAAATGAAAGAGCATGTGATATTGCACGTGATACAGGCCTAAATGAGGCAACGCCGAAAAGCACATGACAATTGCAGACTTGACAGAAGGTCTCAGCTCAATTGAAAAGGGCTTAAAAATTTTAGAAAACATAGACTCCAACGAAGAACGCGTTATAGCTGCAAAACAAGGAATAAAAAAATTATTAGATTGCTACGAAGAAATTCTGCGTGAAAAAAGAAGGCACTGTGTCGTCAGACGAATTTGTTAGATTTTATGAAGCCATCGACATCGAAATAAATTTTTTACGTAAGTCATTTATTTTTTAATACATATTTTATATTAATATGTATAAAGAACTGAAATTTTATTAATATTTTTCTTCTAAACTAGTGTTTTTGTTAGTCCTTGGTCCCAATTAAACAAAATTTATATGTATTTATATGCAAAGTTGTACCCCGACTTAAGCGATTTTTGTCGGACCCACCTATCACGTAACTTCGGGGTATTACTATACATAATTGTTAACAGTGGTCAGATGCAATTAATGAAGATGTTAACTATCACTCTGATGTTCTAACCATGCCATCACCTCATTAATATTTTCAAGCACTTTGCCAATTTCTGGTGCTTTTTCCTTACACAAGCATCCACATTAATTTCTGAGTCACTGTTTTTCTGTTGTCTTTTTCATTATTCACAGAGGTGGCAATTTCTTCCTCACTTAGGTAATGCACAACTGGAGCTTCGGTATCGAAGTGATTTTCTCCATAGCAGCCACCAAGTACTTTACAAGCAGCCTTTGCTTCTTGTTCTGAAAATGCTGCTAATTAAAGGTTATTATTAATAAGTGATATCATTTTTTCCAATACATTTTTCCAGCACTTTTCAGTTGCTGTCGAGCTTGCTTTCTCCGGTGCTGATCCAGTATTGAATGCAACATCTTTTGGTGTTAATGTTTTCAGAAATTCTAGAATTTTAATTTCTGAGTTAATAACACCAGCAAGTAGCTCACCACAGTATAGGATTTGAAAGCTCAAAGCCTTGACCCATGGGCTGAATTAGTGCAGTTGTGTTCCTTGGCAGAAACGCAACTCTGATTTTGCCATCTTTCGATTTCAGGACATTAGCCGAAGGATGAGCTGGGCAGTGATTCAACAGTAATAGAGCCTTTCTGGTACGAATTCACTTTTAGCATTATAGAGGCACATGATGCAAGAAAGCAAGCTTATACAGCATCAGCCAAAAAAAAAAAAAAAAACTTCCCATTTCACTGATCCATTCATTCCAAATGTTTGTCTATTTCTGCCATGAATTTATTTAAGCTATCAACTTCCACACCAACAGATGGAAGTTTGTTCCAGCAGTCCACTAACCGCTGGCTAAAGGCAGACTTCTGCACATCTATTCTACAACTGCCTTTCCTCAATTTGAATCTATGCCCCCTCAGGTATGTAATCTGATCAAGAGGAAGAATCCCATCGGCATTGAGCCTTCTCAATCCATTCAAGGCTTTTTACCTTCAATCAAGCTTCTCCGTAGCCAGGTGGGAAGGAGCAACAATGGCGTAGCACACGCTTCTTGATTAGACTGTGGTTCGAGCGCATCACCACCAAATACGGAGGATGCAGAAAGGACAGGGAATGACCACCGCATATTCCCGGAGCAATATGGCCTTAGTTGTTAATGCTCCAAAAACAACAACAACAACAATCAGATCGCCTTTTTTTTTTTTTTTTTTATGTAAACCCCAAACATGATAGGTATTAGAACCTATAGTACTTAGTACCGTGCTTGGGTTGGAGGTTGAGAAGACGAAAGAAGATATTTGTTGACATTGGACTCGAACTTCTGTTGACTGTAATTTTCAGGAAATACGTATGAAGGAAGGTTGTTCCAGAAAACAGCAGTTGAATGAATAAAAGAGGAAGATGAAAAGTTGGTTCAGTGAGTTTGAAGTTGGACAGTAAATGGATGTTGGCTAGTGGCGGCATGTGTTTGGACCATTTTGAAAGAGAGAGCGGGAATTATAGAAGCCAATTCAGAAGAACAGTGCCCATGGAAGTATCTGTAGAAGAGGCATGCAGCAGAAACAGTATGTCTATGAGAGGGCGAGTGGAGAGATTATGTTAGAGATTAATCATTAATTAACCTAACTGCCCTCTTCTGAATGGAATCAAGAAGCCTGTGAGAGGTTTTGGGGGCACCACCCCCAGATTTGGGAACAATATTCCATGCCAGGGCGGATTTGCGATTTATACAGAGTGAGCAGCTGTTTGGAAGAAAAGTAATGCCGAGAGCGAAAGAGAAAACCAAGTTTTTTAGATGCGGAGGAAGCAATATTTGTAATGTGCTTGTGCCAAGAGAGATTAGTAGTCAGGGTAATCCCCAAAAGAGATATATCATTTTTCATAGAAATCGGAATGTCACTAAAGATAAGCATAGGAGCAGAAGAATCCTTTTTGCAAGATATAAGACAAGATTGAGTTTTAGAAGGGTTGAAATCAACTAAGTTGTCTTTACCCCACTGGAGAATTACCTGAAGATCGGCATTTAAGGAATTTGTAGCAGATTTTCGAGAAATTGAAGCTGATTGAGCAGGACAAGGTTTCTCAAAATAGAAAGTGGAATGCAATGTGCTATCATCGGCAAAACTATGCATAGGATTTCCAGTCAATGGAAGAAGGTCATTAATATACAAGAGGAAAAGATTGGGGGAAAGAACTGAACCTTGGGGAACACCGGCATTAGTGGAGAAGTTAAAAGACAGAGAGCCATTTGCCATCACCCTCAGTGAGCGATCACAGAGAAAACTGGATAACCAATTACTAAAAACAGTTGGCAAACCATAAGATGGAAGCTTGTTTAGAAGATCTTTATGCCAAACACGATCGAAAGCCTTTGAGATGTCAAGACCAACTACTTATGTTTCCTCGAACCTTTCCATTGAATTAGTCCATAAATGGGTAACATAAGCAAGAATATCACCAATGGATCGACACTGTCGGAATCTATTCTGGCGATCGTTGATCAGATGGAAGGTTTCTAGGTAGTTTAAGAGTTGGCGGTTAATTGATTTCTCCATTACTTTAGAAAGAGTAGAATTAATTGCAATGGGACGATAATTGGATGGGAGGGATTTGTCACCCTTTTTAGGAACTGGCTGGATATGAGCAAATTTCCAAGCAAAAGGAAAAACACCTTTGGAATAAAAAAGTGAAAAAAGGCCGCAAAGAATAGGAGTAAGTTCAGGAGCACAGGTTTTGAGAACAAGTGGAGAAATACCATCGGGACCTGGAGCTTTCTTAGCATCAAGATTTGTCAAAATCCTTCTGACATCCTTTTGACGGAAGACCACATCAGGCATTGAATGGAGTGTGTTGGGAATGGTGGGAGGTGTTTTTCATTAATAAATGAGTTGGAAGAAAAATGGGATGCTAGCAGGTCAGCTTTATCCTTGGCTGAAGTGGCAACAGAACCATCTGGTTTGGACAGAGGTGGGAGCAGAGATGGACAAAAGTTGCGGCCAATAACTTTGGCAAGAGACCAGAATGCCCGACTACCATTAGGGCAAGAAGCAAGTTTTCTGCTCTTAGCCTGTTCAAACTCTAGTTTGGACTGATTAATAACTGCTTTACAAATGTTGCAAGCTTTGGTGCAGAAAGAAAATGAAACTGGAGAATTAGAAACAAGCCAATTACGATATGCAACGTTCTTCTCTTGAACAGCCTTAGCACATTTATTGGAAAACCAAGGTTTAGTTAAAGGACGAGATTTTAAAGTGGCGTGTGGGATAAAGGATTCCATTCCTGCAAGAATAATTTCACTGACACGATCTGAGCAAACGTTGACATCAGAAATTTTGAAACAGTAATCTGACCAAGGAAAAGAAGTCTCGCAGGTCATCCCATTTTGCATTTTTGTAATGCCAAACAACACGAGGTTGGGAATAGCCATGAGATAAAGGTTCCATTGGAGAAGAGGCAATCATCAAGTTGTGATCTGAAGTGCCTAAAGGACCTCTCACTTCGACCGTGTACTTAGAAGGGTTGTTTGTGAAAAAAAGATCAAGCATATTGGCTGTATGATTAGGATTATCCGGTATTCTTGTAGGTAAATGAACAATCTGTGCAAGGTCATTAGCCTCAGCTGGTCGAGATGCTGAGGCAAAAGCCTCAGCATCTCGACCAGCTGGGTCGGTGTGACTAGAAAACGGAAGCCAGCTGGAGTTGTGAACATTAAAATTACCAAGGAGACTTGGCACCTTACAAGTGCCTACTCTCCAGAAGCTGCAATTTGCAGAACTTAAGCTCTTTCCTTCATAAGAGCACCCCTTTGTTCCCTTCACCAGTCTTGTTGCCCTTCTCTGTACTCATTCTAGCAACTCTACATCCTTCTTAAAATGAGGCTTCCAGACCTGTATACAGTACTCAAGGTGTGACCTGACCATTGCCATATACAAGGGGATAATTACCTCCTTATCCCTCCGTGCAAAATTCCTGTATATCATTGACAAGACCCCATGACCTACTCTGGCACAAGTCTGCACTGCTCAGAAAACTTAATACCTGACTGCACAATTACCCACAGGTCTTTTTCATTCTCCACTACCCTGAGTGTAACACCACATAGTTGATACATTTCTCTGAGGTTTTTCAATGTTAAAATTTCAGTTGCCAATTCTCAGCCCATCTACTCAACTTTTCCAGATCCTGTTGGAGAAGCATACGTCATTGCTGTTATTAACAACCCTGCCTACCTTTGTATCATCTGCAGTCTTTGACATTAAGCTTGATATACCTTCATCAATATCATTGATAAATATACAAAAAAACAATGGGCCCAACACCGAACCCTGAGGGACACCATTAATAACATTAGTCCATGTAGAGCAGTACCCATTGATTACCGCTCTCTATCTTCTCCCACTCAACCATCCTTTTATCTATTGTAGCAACTTGGCCTTAATGCCATACTGCTCCAATTTTTACTTTCAAACCATAAAGTAATAATAACACTGATCATCCAAACATTGAACTTTTTTTATTAATCACAGTTAGAGATTTCATGTTGACATGCTTAAAACACTGTGGACTTTGAAATTTACTGATACATAATGGCTTTAACTTGTGATTTCCAGTACTTGTGCATAGTAATTTTCTCTTTGTTGGTGTTCATGCCCACTTTATTGGGTGCCTTTTCAGTGACTTTAATATTCATAAGTTTAAAGTACACCACTTTTTCATCACAGTTGTACAACTGTTCATCTGTGAATTCACCAACTTGAATCACGTTATGCAGAAATTCAGGAAATGCTTCTACCATTGTAATACCATCAAGTAGATTTACCTACAAGACTAATCTGGGATATCCTGTGATGAGTCTTCCCTCTCCAAAGCCATTCTTCAAAAGCTTTAAATGTGTCATCATCTCCACCAAGTAGCATATGAAATTAAGTGCCTGGGCTTATGCCTCCGTAGCCAGGGGGGAGGGAGCAGTAGTGCATATCACATGCTTCTTGATTAGACCGGGGTTCAAGCCTGTCACCACCAAATACGGAAATGCGGAAAGGTCAGGGAATGACCACCGCATATCCCGGAGCAATATGCCCTTAGTTGCTAATGCTCCTAAAAACCAAAACTACAACAACAGCCTGTGCTTACAGTATTACCACATTTATGGTACTCTTTTGCTACACTATACTACACTTCCATAGAAACCACTTGTATAAGCATTGGTCCACATCACTGTTTTTGCAAAATCTAGTTTTCCTTCTTTGGAGACCTGCTTCATCTTCAGAATATCATTGAATGAATGCAGTTTTTCTTCCTCTTTCATCCAACTGCATAACATTCCTTTTGGAATTCCACTCATGAAATATACCACATTTTCTTTTGCCACTTACTCTTTCGATAATCTTTAACTTTTTTCAGCTGTATAATTTTTTCTTTTGGTTGCCATTACTTCAGCCCATTACTGACTTACCCGTTCGCCGTGTATTTATTTCTGATGACCTAGAATTTATTGTGATTTGAAAAACTAAATCAAAACCAAACTGTCCATTGTATCCATAAATCATTTGTCAGTTCATGTATATTTTTGTCTAGTTCTGCCCTAGCAGTTTTTGCTATCCTAAGTGTAACTTTTAGTTGAAGAAGGGATATCATGCTGTTCTTTACAAAAATTTACTTTGTAACTAATGTAATGCACTTGACCAGAGATAGCTGTTTGTGCAAGGGCTGTTCAATAAAGAATGATCATAATTTTACTTTTTTATTTTATTTTTTCACAACATACTTAATATAATTAATCATCCACATTTTGATGGTCCTTTTCAAAGTATTTCCCTTTTGATGAAATGCACTTACTCCAATGTTTTTGCCATTCTTCAAAAACGGTGGGAGCCATTTTTTCACATGTGTTTTTTAGAATCACCTCTGATATCTTTACAACTTCTTCTGATGACTGGAAATGTTTTCCTTGTAACTCCTTGTAGCTTTGGAAATAAAAAAGAATCACAGGGTGCTAGGTCAGGGCTGTAGGATGGATGAAGAACACATGTGACATTAATGCTGCCTAAGTACTCGATGACAATATGAGATATGTGGTCTTGCATTATCATGATGTAGTATCTGCCTGCATGCAGTTGTGGTCATTTGTGACAAATGTGATCCCACAGTGTGTGTAGTACAGTTCTATAGTAAGATCCTGTAAAAGTCATATGACATGGCACAACATTCTGGTAAACCTTAAATGTCATTCAAGGTTTACCAGCATGTTGTGGCTGTTATCATCTCTTTTTTTGACATTTAAGGATTGTTAAAAAAAAGAGATGACCATAACCTTTCCTGCAGAAGTGACAACTTTTTCTTTTACTGGTGTTGGCAATGATGTAGACTTCCAAACAGAGCTTTATTGCTTACTCTTTGAGTCAAAATGACAAAGTCATGTCTCATCTGCTGTTATCATCTTGTGCAGAACTTCACCATCTTCAATAACCATCTGTTGTGGCTCCCCACAAACCTCCATGTTAACTTGCTGTTGCTCAGGTGTAAGTAGTCTTGCAACCCAGTATGCACAAACCAAACATGTGTCATGTGCAAATGGTCATGGAGAATACCAAGCATGCTTCCTAATAATATTCTCAACTTCTGCCAGTTGATATGCTGTTGTGCAATGATCTTCTCTCATGATTACAGAAGCAGTATTTATGGTTTCTGTGGTGACAACATTGGTTGGAACTCCTGGACTGCCAATTTTTGTGATTGAATCATGTCCATCTTTAAAGATTTTAAACCACCTGCAAATTGTGCTATACAGAAACTGAGATTTGCTATAAAACTTTTTTAACATTTCATATGCTTCAGCTGCTGTTTTCTTGAGATGGAAACAAAATTTGAGAGCAGCATACTGTTCCTCATGTGTCACATCCATTGTTATGTGTAGGCGAAACTGAACAGACATAAATTTCACCAACTGCTAAGTCACATCATGCACATGAGTCAGTCGTGCAGTTGCTATGTGATGCTGCTTGATTTGGTCTTAAATTTCACAGCTCAGTTAGAAATCGCAAGCAGTATGGTTAGTTGAAAAATTATGATCATTCTTTATTGAACAGCCCTTGTAATTAACATTCCACTGATATACTCTTTTATTGCATATCTTGCTGAGGGGAGAAGCTGGTTGTCTACAATAATAGGTCTCTGACAAGTCCTGTTGTTTACAAAAATTACTCTGCAACAGAATACTGAATATGTCAAAGCAAATATACAGCCAACCAATTTTTAGCTAATTTCCCCTCTTGGAAATACACTAGTAGGATGTACAGTAGATACGAGTATATACACTATTCACTTTTCTAGTTTCCAATGTGAAATTGCTAGTTCTTTGAACATGCTACTTTTTTTTCTTTTTTTTTTTCATAATTCATTTTGGGGCATGATCATACCCGCAGTATATCCAAAACTGTGTATGAAGAGGTGCATTACATTTAAGTTGCACTGTATTTGTTTTACTTTTTTTTTTTTTCCTATCCTTCAAGCTGGGTCCTCTGAGTCCAGTAGGATATGAATCTTTGATAAGCACTGTTCCCTCTTTATTACCACTGTTGTGTTCCTTTATGCACTTTAGAGATGTAGAGTTTTCTTATCTTTTTGAAAGTCCTGGATGGCTACTTGTTCTTCTCTTTGTTGTTATGCTTTGTTAAAACCTTTTCATAATTGAATATTTTAAAACAAGCTAACTCCTGTGTTGATGCATTTCCTCGCATGATAATCTTGGACCTTGTATAAACTGACATAGCAAGTTTCTACGAAACCTAGCATTTGAACTTGTTTTGGGAATGGTTTGAAATTTAGTGTTGATAGAATATTATATTCAAGATTAATGAGTCTACTGTTGCTGAGGTTAACTACAGCTGGTTGTACAGAAATTTTGGCAGTTGTTGGAGAGAAAACATTTAAGATACCCACCACAGGTTGATTAGCGGAGTGAGTGAGTGAGTGAGTGAGTGTTTTGTTAAGCAACAATTAAATTTTTGTTCTGACTTTTGCCAGATTACTCCCACTTTTTTAAAAGTGAGATCCTCCACAATAACAAAACCAAAAGCAACACCGGAATTCCAGCAGCCGACCACAGAATGAACACAGAAGGAAATGATATGAATTAGCAGGAGACAAACAACCACACTACCCAAGGACAGCCAGTAAAAATTCTTTCAGAATGGCCAGATATAATCTCAGAAGCAGGGACCAAAAAAAAAAAAAAAAACAGTGTTTGTTTTAAAATTTCATTTTCTTTCATTTTATTATTTTAGTTATTTATTACTTTATATTTAATATTAATTTATGTTAAATTACTTTTGAGTGATTCCAATTTAATTTACATGAGTGTGTGTGTGTGTGTGTGTTTTTTTTTTTTTTTTTTTTACTTTAATTTATTATTTCCTTTCCCATGTAAAACAAAACACACAGATAAAAATATCCGGCATCCCCCTCCCCCCATACTTCTCCTTCATCCCATGCACAGTACTAAGTACTATAGGTTTTGATACCCTTCGTGTTTGGGGTTTTCATAAAAAAAAAAAACAAAGAGAAGGCTGTTCATTGTTTATCTTTAAACCTGATGTGCACTGAAAATATCTTTGCATTATATACCTCATAATGTATGCCACTATAAAAAATGTCCCTAGGCCCTCAGATTAACTTCTTCTTAATCTTGTCTTCACCTCTCAATTTTTCACTCCTCCTTATCCAGACCTGATGTCAGTATCTTAATCTTGTAGATATAAGCTTAAGGTATTGAAGTATAAATTTATTCAACCCACAGCTGCAAGTTTAGTATTGCATTTGTCATTTATTAAAATGTTGTAAAAGAGATGATAATTTCTGTCCATTTTGTGTGTTACATCCAGTTGCATCCATTTTATTTAAAATACTCAATTATCTTTTTATAATTTTAGTAATTAAGTTGATTAGAAACATCTAAAATTTCAGTTTCTGATTCAGATGTTATGCTAATTTTGGTTTTAAGACTTATATTATCCCTTCTTTCTTCTCTCTCTCTTTAGATATGTTAAGTTAATTGACATAGGTCTAAAGAAGCTCAAGAGATGTGTAACCTCTTTGAGCTCCATTATCCTTTGGTCATAAGATTTAGAGCAAGTTTGGAGCTTATTTTTTGATAATTGTAGTACATTTAGGAACCAACAAGGTATAGAAAGTTGCCAGTTTATCACTTGTAATTCAGGATTTTCTTACTTTAAAATTAATTGTCCACCCATGCCATGCCTTTTCACACAAGATCTGTGTAGGATACATTATTATTGCCAGCTTGTTTATACTTTGATTATATCTGTCTTTATATTTTTAATCATACAGCTTCACTGTAATTTACATGAACAAGTGATGCTTACAGTGAAATTATTCCATCTCATCTACAGTGTAATTATTGATCTGCTAAATTTTAGATAACTAACATTTAATTCTAAATTTGTGTTAATTTAAAACTGATTACTATTAATGGCACATTTTTCTTAAGATTGTGCATATTTAAATTAGCATCTCTGTAATTTGACCAGATTTTATCATCTTTTTCTTTTCATATATCCAGGAATAAACTTTTCTTCTTTTTTTTATCGCATTCTAGGCAATAAATGAGCTGTTCAAGTTAATGCGACTCTTTGTAACAAAATACAATGATAGCAGTGAGCAAGAACTGAGGGAAATACACCATTTCAAAAGAACTACACTCCGTTTGTATTTAACCGTTTTAGATGCAAGGGCATGTTGGGCTACCTTGATTAATGCCCTCCGTGTGCTTGTGGAAACCACTGATGATCGTTTCTTTGTAATTTGCAATAATGGATTACCACTTCTCTTTCAGGTTTGTTTTAATTCATTTTTTTTTAAATTTATTCTGTGAGATGCCTGAATTTTTTATATACATTTGATTGAATTTGTATTTAATTTTTTTCAATTCTTGCACAATATATACAGACTTTTTGGATATTGTCACCATTACACATTAAAATATAACTGATGTGTTAAAAACATGTGTTCCTTAATATGATTTTTCAGTTTATATTCTGCAGAAGAGGACTAACTTCATTGTAGGGCAGCCACATATTGCACTCAGCTGATGGATGGATCACGTACTTTTTTGTTGCATCATGCAAATTCAAAGAACTATAACACAACCATAATTACTCAAACTTAGGTTATTGTGGAGGAAAATCAACAGTAGTAGTAATTCTGATTTGACATTTTATGTGTATAAAGTCAGAAACATAGGTGAGTTATTCTTTTGTGCCAGTTTTTGGCTTTCGTGTGCGTGTGTGTTGCAAATTTAGGATCTTGCAAAAAAATAAATAAATAACTATACTCAGACTTGGTTGTACTATCATTGAAGAAACCACAATATTCCAAAATATAGAAGAATTGCAAGGATATTTGCTGATGCTATTGGGGGCGGGAGATACACAGACTAATAGATTGACAGCAGCTGAGAGATGAAAGTAATGCTTCTAAAGTAGACTTTCAGAATAACAGCACCTTCGGGGATTGAAGTTGTCGTTATTTCAAATTTTCTGTTATCTAGAAAGTTTTATTTTTAATATATTTAATGCATAAATAATGAGGCTAAATAAGAAATAGAGAGATTAAGAATGCAATTTTATTAACTGTACATAAAGATTAAGAATTCAGTTTTATTAACTGCATCCTGTAATATGTAAACATAAACATACTTTAGTATATAAACATAAAGGAAAAGAATTTTCTATTCTAGCCGATCCTCTTTGAATATGTCTGCTTTAGATGTAGAGAGTACATTTTCTTGATGGTCTTCTTCAGGAATAGTAACTGCTTTTTTCAAAAAAATTTTCTTATATCACTTTGTTTCGTTGATGCTCATTTTTTGTTATCATGGTGTTTCACAGTATGTGCGTTTGTATTACTTCTTCCATAGTAATGCTCTATCCTCTCCCATCCCACAAATACACATTGGATTTTCTTCTACAAGCTCTACCAGTCTTTTCTTTAACCCATGTCCATATTAACATTGTTTGGAACATTCATAGACCAGTTTTCACCCCAGGCAGAACCGCAAAGGTAACATGCCCCTTAGCAGAACCGCTCCATCTTTCCTGCCATATACAGTCTATATCTTGCTGTAACCTTTTCTTTTCTACTTTCAAATCGTGTCTTCCATACTCTCTTCCCTCTTCTCTACAAGATTTTATTCCCATAAGTTCTGTTCTCTTATTATTCTTAATTGCATATTCCATTGTCCTTTTAAGTATAATCAGATCCATTGGTTCCTTTCCTGCAATAACTTGCAAAGCATCATTTGAAACAGTTCTGCAGGAACTTGTCACTGCCAGAAGAGAGATCTCTGTGCTGAAATAAGACTTCTTTTAACGAGGCTATTAGTCACTCTATGTCCCCAAGCACATGCATACGTCACAATCGGTAGAAATATACATTTATAGAGGAGGTCTAAAGACTTGCCTTTCACTCCCCATTCTACCCTTGAATATGTCTGCTTTAGATGTAGAGGGTACATTTTCTTTAGATGTATAGGATACATTTATTTTTAATTTTTTTTTTTTTATTAATTTTTAAATAAAATCATCCCCACTTTATCTCAATTTCTGCACATGAGGCAAAAAGGACATCCTTTCATCCACAAACTCATAGATACTTGACCAATGGGGCATATGCTATCGACGTACCAATTATTTTTGCAGTTGAGCTTCCCTTTGAGCAGAACTATGGGAGTTTTTTTCATCGATATCTCCATTTTATGGACCTCAGCCCATTTCTTCACTTGTCCCATAGCCCTCTTAATTCTTTCCTCCAATTCTTTTCTAGACTTTTCCACCACCATTATTAACAAATCATCAGCATATGCTATCAGTTCACATCCTACCCACTCCTGAACCAGTATCTCATCCAGTACAATATTCCAACTATAGGGACCGATGATTGAACCTTGTGGAGCACTTCTTGTAACTGCCCAAGTACACTTTATTTTTCTCATTCTTGCTAGAAAGCTCGGCCACCACATATGATCAAATGCCCTCTTAAAGTCAAGAAATATACCCAGGACATAATTTTCTGAAGTCTCTTGTGCATATGGCACCATTTTAACCACAGCATCTTCAGTAGATATGCCCCTCCTAAAGCCAAACTGCCTAGGGCTGCTCATTCCACTACTCTCGTAATATCCCTCCAATCTATACATCAACACTCTTTCAAAAACCTTTGCAATAACCGGCAGTAATGCCACCGGTCTATATGATCCGGGATCCGTCCTCTCTTTTTCTCTATTCTTTATTAATATTTTAACGTATGCTTCCTTCCGACAGCTAGGAAAGATTTTCTCATTTAAGCACACATTGGAGCAGAATGGTATTAAGGGTAAGTTGCTACAATGGATAAAAGGATGGTTAAGTGGGAGAAGACAGAGGGTGGTAATCAATGGGTGCTGCTCTTCGTGGACTAATGTTATTTGTGGAGTCCCACAGGGTTCGGTGTTGGGTCCGCTGTTGTTTTGTATATTTATCAATGATATTGATGAAGGTATATCAGGCTTAGTTTCGAAGTTTGCAGTTGATTCAAAGGTTGGCAGGGTTGTTAATGACAGTAATGGCAGTGTACTACTGCAACAGGATCTAGATAATTTGGGCAGATGGGCTAAGAAGTGGCAACTGAAGTTTAACCTTGACAAATGCAAAGTACTGCATATGGGTAGAAGTAACCCCAGAGAAACATACCAACTGTGTGGTACTACACTTAAGGTGGTAGAAAATGAAAAAGACCTGGGAGTAATTGTGCAGTCAGATATGAAGTTTTCTGAGCAATGCAGACAGGCTGCCAGGGTTTTTCAATGATATATAGGAATTTTGCTAGCAGGGAAAATCAGGTGATTGTCGCTCTGTATAAGGCAATGGTCAGGCCATGCCTTGTGTCTGGAGGCCTCATTTTAGAAAGGATGTAGATTTGCTTGAACTTGTACAGAAGGGCAACAAGATTGGTGAGGAGAATGAAGGGATCCTCTTACCAAGAGAGGCTTAAGTTCTGGAAACTAGGCGCCTGCGTGGTGATCTGATTGAGGTGTATAAGGCCTTGAATGGGTTGAGCATGCTGAATTCTGATGGGATCCTTCCACTTGTTCGGATTACGAACCTAAGGGGACATAAATTAAAATTAAGAAAAGACAAGTGTAGAATAGATGTGCAGAAATTTGCCTTTAGCCAGCGGGTAGTTAATTGCTGGAACAAACTTCCATCTGTTGTTGTGGAAGTTGATACGTTAAATAAATTTAAGGAGGAACTAGACAGACATTTGGAGGGAATGGTGCGATTTTTTTTTATTTTTTATTTTTATTTTTTGGCTGATGCTGCATAAGCTCATACACTTGCTTTCTTGCATCACATGCCACTACTACTACTACTACATTATATAACTCTACCAATTCCTTTCCAGATTTCAAACCAAACTTTATCACTTTGGATAGCAATCCAGCTAGGGGCAATAGACACCCCCCCCCCATCCCACACACACACACACACACACACACACACACCAACCAGCATTTGAGGAATTCTGGGTCAACCTGTGAAGCAGTGAAGTTAGCCATAACAGCCATGCCCTGTATAGACCTAGAAGAAAAGGAAACCAAGGACATACAAGAGATGATGTACGGGAGATTTGGGAGAAAAAAGTGCAACATTTGATCTGGAAGTCCCATAACTGTTCAACCCCAGGGATAGATAAGATCCACGACTACTGGTACAAGTTCACCTGCGTACACACACACACACACACATACACATGCATATAGCAGGACAATTCACCCTGCTATATGCGTGTGTCGGGGTGCCATATGATAAGGCACCTTGACACAATCCCAGATTCTCTAATTCAAGGAATGGCCTGTTTCAAGGCTGAAGACAAAGGCACATATGCAAACCCTTTGAAGTACAGACCGATCACCTGTCTCCCAACAGTGTACTATCTGCCAAGATCTTGGCCAGTTTCTGAAGTCTGACCACTTGGAGAGCCAGAACATCATGGCTAAGCAGTAGAAGAAATGTCAGGAGCAGGAGTGCAGTAGCACATGCTCTTTGAGTCAACCCACACTGGACAAGCACAGCAGATTATGGTCCATTTCCCTCAACATGAATTGCTGAGGAGGCTTCCCCCCCCTACAGTTGGTTGATAATGCTGCAATTTACTTTTTTTTTTTTTAAGTAGATGAGAAAACGACGTAAGGAGCAGTTGACTATTGACATGGCAGTTATGGGGCAAGCCTAAAGGAGCACCACAACCTGTGCACCGCCTCGACTACCACAAGTCCTTCAACTCCATGACCCATAGCTGGCTTATAGAGACAGTGAAGATCTATGAAGTCAACACAACACCGATAATCACGAAGCAATCATACTGAAATGGATGACCACCATCAAGGTTAAGAAAACTGTGACCAGACTGATCCCCATCAGAAGAGGGATATTCCAGACAGGTCTCCTGAGTCCACTATGGTTCTACACTCTTAGAGGTTGGTCCTTGAGATTGTCACAGACATGCTCTCAGACATGCTCTCAGATAGACAAGCTGTACTTGCTACCTGGCAGTCTAAAACACTGATGGAACTGATATTCGGGTGACACTCCAGACAAGTGGACCCAATTTCGGTGAGGTCCGGATGGTCTGTGACAGCCAAATGCTCTGCTTGCACCTTCACGATGGTGAGACTGTTAGTAAACCTGGATATGACCTCCATGCACAAGTATGTGGTGGGTGACCACCCAGGTGTGAACCAACGTAAGCAAGGGTCGAGGTGTGGCATCCACACCACATGGAGGAATGCCGCCCTCTATGTTACCAGGCAGTACCAGGTGGTAGATGACTCTCATCAACCGGTGCAATACCGCCACTTTGCTTATTGGAGGCTTGAAGTGGTGGAACCCATGTTTAGTCTCTAGAGCTAAGTTCCAGTTAACCCTTCCCTATCTCTTCCGTCATGCAGTATGATTGATGACTTTTGAGGTTATGATGAACATCGTGGCGACATCCAATATTCCTTACATTTCGAGGGTACAGCTCTAAAACGGTGTTCGCAGGCCGGCTGCTAGTTAGTACACTGGACCAAACCTATTGGTAACTCTCTAGGAGGCTTCCGGATCAGCTAGTGTATAATCTTGCTACCTCTACTTTGCCAGATAGTGACTGGAGGGAATCCGAGTAGTGTGTATGCCGGGAGCATTGTCAAGGCCACGTTATGTCAAGGATCTGGGTATATTCTTACCATGTGTACGCCATATCCAAAAATTTCAATACTTCATACAGCATGTCCCACCCACTTTTTCTTACTATTGAATACACCATGAATTGTCAAACTAATAGAGCAAGTTTAATCTGCAAAAAGATCTAAACCTCCCAAACACTTCCTAATTCATTTCATAAATATACATGGTCTCAATTCCAATCTCAACGATGTCCATTTCTACTTGCAGCCTGCCAAACCCCATGAACCTTTTCTGACTGAATCTCAGTTATCGGTTGATTCAACTACTGCTCATCTCAGATGCCAAAATTTTTCGCTGTATGATTCCTTTTGCCTCAAAGGTGGTACTTGTGCATATGTCCATTCTGATATTCCCTGTCACAGACTTGGCAATTTGGAATCTCCTCTCTTTGATCTTCTCTGGCTTAAAATCTCTCTACCTCATTGAAGCTCTTTGACTTCCTCTCTTTGCAGCTTGACTTTCTCCAGTCCAACTTTCCTAACTGAGGTAATTTTCCTTGGTGATTTTAATGTTCACAATTCCAGCTGGCTTCCATTTTCTAGTCACACCGACCCAACTGGTCAAGATGCTGAGGCTTTTGAAATTACTAATGACCTTGCACAGATTGTTCATTTATCTACAAGAATACCAGACAATCATAATCATACAACCAACATGCTTGATCTTTTTCTCACAAACAACCCTTCTAAGTACACGGTCAAATTGAGTGGTCCTTTAAGCACCTCAGATTGTCTCTTCTCCAGTGGGGGCCTTTATCTCATGGCTATTCCCAACCTCGTATTGTTTGGCATTACAAGAATACAAAATAGGTTGACCTGCAAGATTTTTTTTTCTTCTTTTCCTTGGTCAGATTACAGTTTCAAAACTTCTGATGTCAACGTTTGATCAGATCATGTCAGTGAAATTATTCTTGCAGGAGTGGAATCCTTTATCCCACAGTACCACTTTAAAATCTCGTCCTTTATCTAAACCTTGGTTTTCCAATAAATGTACTAAGGCTGTTCAAGAGAAGAATGTTGCATATCCTAATTCGCTTGTTTTTAATTCTTCAGTTACATTTTCTGCCTACACCAAAGCTCACAACAATTGTAAAGCAGTTATTAATAGGTCCAAACTAGAGTTTGAACAGGCTAAGAGTACAAAATTGCTTCTTGACCTAATGGTAGCCGAGCATTCTGGTCTCTTGCCAAAGCTATTGGCCGCAACTTTTGCCCATCTCTGTTCCCACCTCTGTCCAAACCAGATAGTTCTGTTGTCAAAAGGATGTCAGAAGAATTTTGACGGATGAGGAGGCATTGAATGGAGCGTGTTAGGAATGGTGGGAGGTGTTTTACCAAGATCATTAATACATGAGCTCAAAGAAAAATGGGATGCTAGCAGGTCAGCTTTATCCTTGGCTGAAGTGACAACAGAACCAACTGGTTTAGACAGAGGTGGGAGCAGAGATGGGCAAAAGTTGCGGCCAATAGCTTTGGCAAGAGACCAGAATGCTCGGCTACCATTAGGGCAAGAAGCAAGTTTACTACTCTTAGCCTGTTCAAACTCTAGTTTGGACTGATTAATAACTGCTTTACAATTGTTGCGAGCTTTGGTGTATGCAGAAAATGAAACTGAAGAATTAGAAACAAGCCCATTACGATATGCAACGTTCTTCTCTTGGACAGCCTAAGCACATTTATTGGAAAACCAAGGTTTAGATAAAGGACGAGATTTTAATGTGGAGTGTGGGATAAAGGATTCCATTCCTGCAAGAATAATTTCACTGACACGATCTGAGCAAACGTTGACATCAGAAGTTTTGAAACAGTAATCAGACCAAGGAAAAGAAGAAAAGAAGTCTCGCAGGTCATCCCATTTTGCATTCTTGTAATTCCAAACAATACGAGGTTGGGAATAGCCATGAGATAAAGGTTCCATTGGAGAAGAGGCAATCACCAAGTTGTGATCTGAAGTGCCTAAAGGACCTCTCACTTCAACCTTGTACTTAGAAGGGTTGTTTGTGAGAAAAAGATCAAGCGTATTGGCTGTATGATTAGGATTGTCCGGTATTCTTGTAGGTAAATGAACAATCTGTGCTAGGTCATTAGTAATTGCAAAAGCCTGAGCATCTCGACCTGCTGGGTCGGTGTGACTAGAAAATGGAAGCCAGCTGGAGTTGTGAACGTTAAAATCACCAAGGAAAATTACCTCACTGTTAGGAAAGTTGGACTGGAGAAAGTCAAGTTGCAAAGAGAGGAAGTCAAAGAGCTCCAAGTGATTAGTGGAGTTGGGAGAACGGTAGAGACAACAGATGAATTTTACACAATGAGGTAGAGAGATTTTAAGCCAGAGAAGATCAAAGAGAGGAGATTCCAAATTGCCAAGTCTCTGACAGGGAATATCAGAACGGACATATGCACAAGTACCACCTTTGAGGCGAAAGGAATCATACAGCAAATAATTTGGACATCTGAGATGAGCAGTAGTTGAATCAACTGATAACTGAGATTCAGTCAGAAAAAGTACATGGGGTTTGGAAGACTGCAAGTGGAAATGGACATCGTTGAGATTAGAATTGAGACCACATATATTTGTGAAATGAATTAGGAAGTCCTTGGGGGGTTTAGATCTTTTCGCAGATAAGCTTGCTCTATTATTTTGACAATTCATGGTGTATTCAATAGTAAGAAAAAGTGGGTGGGACATGCTGTATGAAGTAATGAAATTTTGGATATGGCGTACATGTGGTAAGAATATACCCAGATCCTTGACATAACATGGCCTCGACAATGCTCCCCGCATACACACTACTCGGACTCCTTCCAGTCACTATCTGGCAGAGTAGAGGTAGCAAGATTATACACTAGCTGATCCGGAAGCTTCCTAGAGAGTTACCAATAGGTTCAGTCCGGTGTACTAACTAGCGGCCGGCCTGCGAACACCGTTTTAGAGCTGTACCCTCGAAATGTAAGGAATATTGGATCTCGCCACGACATTCATCATAACCTCAAAAATCATCAATCATACTGCATGATGGAAGAGATAGGGAAGGGTTGGCCGGAACTTAGCTCTAGAGACTAAACATGGGTTCCACCACTTCAAGCCTCCAATAAGCAAAGTGGTGGTATTTCACCGGTTGATGAAGGTCATCTACCACCTATCTGGAGGAAAATCCAACATCTGAATGGCAAATATCCGTGGTCATCCTCTCCAATATTGATCTGTAATGGACAGGAACTGTCTTCCTCCAAAGACATTGCAAACGCTTTTGCTAAAGCCTTTGCAAAAATTTTGGCAGCAAATTCATATGATACTTCATTCCAACAAATTAAAGTGGTAGCAGAAAGGTATAAGTTAAATTTCAACACCGGTCTGTTTCTTCCATATAATCGAGTTAACGGTTATATGGAAGAGACAGACCGATGTAAATGGATGCTCTTAACAGAGCACCAATAGTGCAGCTGGCCCTGATGGTATATTTTATATTATGCTAAAACACTTGAATGATACTGCTTTACAAATTCTTTTAATATTTTTTAACAGAATTTTTGAGGAACATGTTTATCCTTGCTCTTGGAAACATTCACTTGTATTAGCCATCCCTAAACCAGAAAAAGACCTCTCTAATCCAGGAAATTATCGTCCAATTTCCTTAACTAGTTGTTTGGGGAAAACACTGGAGAAAATGGTTCTCAAGCGCCTCACCTGTTTCTTGAGTCTCATAACATCTTACATAAAAATCAGTATGGCTTTCAGCAAAATAGATCTGCATTAGATATGATGACCAAAGCAGAATCAAACATCAGAAACGCTTTTGTCAGAAATGACCACCTCGTTATGGTAAGTTTCGATTTAGAAAGGGCCTTTGATACAACATGGTGTTTCGGTATTCTACGGGATCTTTACACCTTTGGTTTACGAGGCAGGCTTCTTTTGTTTATTCAGAGCTTTCTCCAGAGCAGAACCTTTCAGGTTAGTCATCTAAATTCTCTTTCTAGAATTCATATACAGGAGGAGGGGGTCCCTCAAGGATCTATCTTGAGTCCTACGCTATTTTTAATAAGAATAAACAATATCATCCATGATATTCCAAGCACAGTAGAATTATATCACTATGCAGATGACCTCATGATTTCGTGCCAAGGAAAACCTATGAATTCTATTGAGAGACAGCTTCAGATCTCAATTAACAAAATAGAGCAGTGGATGTCTCGCAGCTACCGCTTATCAGCACAAAAATCTAACTGTATTCATTTCTGTAAAAAACGTAAGATCCACCCTGAGCCTGAACTACATCTTAAAAATTTCACCATACCTCTTTCCAATAGTATCAGATTTCTTGGCCTAATCCTGGACAATAAATTAAACTTCTCACAACACATCACATATCTGAGAACCATTTGCTTAAAAAAATTAAATATCCTCTGAGTACTATCTTCATTGATATGGGGTGCTGACCGATACACTCTGCTTCGACTATATCTGATCTCGCTTGGATTATGGAGCTCCAATCTGTGACTCTACCAGGAAAAGTGCACTAACTCGGCTAGACACTATCCATCATAGTGCTCTAAGAACTGCTTTAGGAGCATTCAGAACATCCCCTGTACAGAGTCTATATATAGATGCACACGAACCTCCACTTCATCTCCACTCAACTATGCAGCAAAAATACGGAGTCTTCCTTTTCATCCTATCTCCCTATACTTATTTGAGCCCCAATGGACCGCATTTTATCAAAACAAACCTAACGAAAACAAGCCTATTAGGATAAGGTTGCTACAGTTAACACAATGTTGGAATGTAGACATGGGTAATGTCTTTCAGAAACTGAGCAATCACGACCCTCTGTGGTCTGATTATACACCTGTCTGTGACTTCTCATTCCAACAATGGGGGAAAAAGCAAGCAGCAGACCTTACCATCAGGAAACTCCATGCTGCACATCTAACAGAAAATTCTCGGTGTCTTCAAATATATATACCGATGGCTCGAAAACAAGTACAACAGTGGGAGCAGCGGCAGTTTCTTCTATCTTTTCTACTTCTATGTCCCTTCCAAAGGAATGCAGCGTCTATTCCGCTGAACTGTGGGCGATTAAAATAGCTCTGGATCACGTGATTGATCTGTCCAGGAAGCGAATTATGATCTACTCTGATTCTCTGAGTGCAATAAAATCATTGAAAAATCCATCCAAACCAATCCACCCAATCTTGAAGCAAATTAGATCACAGATTATTGCGTTACAAGCTGTAAACCAATCAGTCAGTTTCTGTTGGATACCAGGTCATGTAGGCATCAAAGGAAATGAATACACAGATCAAGCTACTAAATATCCAATCATTGCAAGATCTCCTAACTACCAAGTGCCATATACAGACTACAAATCAGTCATAAAAAACGTGTGTGAAGAGCAATGGTTGCAAATCTGGCAGGCTCAGTGCGGCAATAAACTGCTTCAACTTAAACAGGAACCTAAGTTGTGGCCATCAAGCATGCGATCAAATAGGCAAGAGGGGGTGATCCTGGCTAGGACGCGTATTGGGCATACATATCTAACCCATATCTATCTACTCAAGGGGGAAGATCCACCTATTTGTACATTTTTTCAGACTACACTTACGGTGAGGCATATTCTAATAAATTGCAATCATTATAATAATTATCGAAACAAAATTTTCAAATCGTTTTCACATCTGCAAGAACCTTTGACATTACACCATCTGATTGGAGACAATGCAAATCTAGCTGAGTTCTTTTATTTCTTAAAGCAGATGGGATTATTTTACAGATTTTAACTGGTAATTGCTCTACCGAATAGAATCAGGCACAATATGGCCTTAGCAGCCCTTGTGCCATTAAACAACATATCAATCAACCAACAACACCCTGAAGTAGAACGTTCTTGCACTTGGCAAGAGACTACATACGTCGATACAGAGAGAACGCCTGGGGGCAAACAAACAAACAACCAAATCTTCATTGAAAACCAAAGCACCTTCTACGGGAGCAACAGAAAAGAAGAGGAGGAGAGTAATGGACCACTCAACCAGAAGGTGATTGAGGAGTTCTATAGCAACCCATGGTGCAGTGAAGTTAGACATAACTTCCCCTCAATAGATCTGGAACAGAAAAAAACTAAGAATGCACAAGAGATGCCAGATTCATGAGGAAGTACGACGGGCAACTAGGAAGTCCCACAATTGGCAAGCCCCAGGAATAGACCATCATCTAGAGCTATTGGTACAAGAAGTTCAGCAGCACACACAAACATCTAGTGGAGCAGTTCACCCTGATAATAAGGCTGCTCCTGAGACTCCAATGTCTTTGACTCAAAGTATCACCTAACTGAAGGTTAAGGGCAAAGATACCTGCAACCCAGCAACGTACAACCTGATCACTTGTCTCCCAATGATGTACATCATCCTGACCACGTGCATTGCCAAGAAGATTGGTCCACTTAAAAAGCTAGAACATCATGGTCAAACAGCAGAAAGGATGCAGACAAATGAGCAAAGGATGCAAGAAGCACTACATCCTGTACACAGCCTACATCAACTACCATAAGGCCTTTGACTCTGTACCCCAAAGCTGGCTGACAGAAACCGAAGATCTACAAAGTCATCTCGACAGTACAAACTTTCCAGAAGCAACTCCATATGGCAAAATGGAGAATCACTATCAAAGTCAGCAATATCACAACCAAACCAATCCCCATCACAAGAGGAATTTTTCAAGGGGATGCCCCTGACCTACTGTAGTTCTGCACTCAATCCGCTATTCACCCTGCTTAATACCAGTAAAGTATGGATATACTGTTAAAGAAGGGTGGAAGAACCTATACACCCTCTCCTACCTGATTTACACAGATGACATCAAGCTCTATGCAGCAACCGCAAAGCAATCTCCAACAGCTACTCCAGATCACCGAATTGTTCAGCACTGACATCAGAATAGAATTCAGACTAGACAAATGCAAGACCCACAGACTGCATTTGGGAAAACCATGTAGTAGTAGTAGTAGTGGCATGTGATGCAAGAAAGCAACTGATGCTTATGCAGCATCAGTCAAAAAAAAATAAAATAAAATAAATTTCACAAAACAAATCCCTCTGAATGTTTGTCCAGTTCCTCCTTAAATTTATGTAATCTATCAACTTCCATGACAGAGATGGAAGTTTGTTTCAGCAATTAATCACCTACTGGCTAAATTTCCACACATCTATTCTACATCCGCCTTTCCTTAATTTGAATTTATGCCCCCTTAGGTTCGTAATCTGAACAGAACATGATGACAGGAGCTGCCAACACCATCTAAAGGTGGCTTTCTCTTGACATCATCTTGGACAGAGCAGTGTCCAAAAGACTGACTATAGTCAGGAAAGGAGGAATGGGTTTGAGAAACCTCATCAAACAAAAGAATAAAAGTGATTGAGAACCTTATTTCCACAAAAACATAGCACCAAGTTACCAGTTCATAGAATATAGACAAGTGGCACACCCCACTAAACACCAGGAACTATAAAAAATACATTGTCAAGGACTCTAGAGTTTTTTTTTTTTTTTTTTTTTTTGTTAGTTGTTGGCACATCGGCTTCTGTGGCCATATTGCACCTCCCAAAGTTTTTGCACTACTCTGATCCAAGCCCAAGGCGGGATTCGAATCAGTGACCTTTGGGTTGCCAGGCAGGTACTTTACCCACCCGGCTAGCCTGGTTGGCGACTCTAGAGTGACAGATGACATGTCGACAATGCCACCTTACACCAGAAACAATCCAGCACATCACTGTGGGATGCAAAGTGATCACCCAGACAGAGTCCACTCACAGATAATACATCAGAAGCTAGTGAAGAAATACCAGTTGATCAAAGAAAGTATGCCATATTACAAGTATGAGCCTCCTGCTGTTTTGGGTCCATGTGGGTAGACCCTTAGCATGCCGTATTGGGTCCATGTCATAAGAACAGACAAGATGATCGTGCACAAGAAACTGGACGTTGCCCTGACTGACAAGAAGGAAAAGACCAACACCTGATTGACATAATGGTGCACAATACTGGAAACCTCCAGAAAGCATACAAGAAAAAGATCAGGAAGTAAAAGAAGTGTGGCATATTGAATGAATAACTACCATCCTGTTCACAATGTCCACTACTGGCATAGTTCCAAAAAACCTTCATAAGAATCTAGCAGCAGAGAACATCTACAAGGAACTCCAGAAAGCTGCGACCTTCACATGAACACCTGTAGAATAGTCTTATAGTTCCTCGACTGACAATAATAGTTGGACATAACAACCACCTCATGTACCAGAACTCATTGTGATATGGAAGGAACCCATAAGAAGAAAGGAGAGGATAATAATAATAATAATAAAAAATAAACAATAAAATGATAATAAAAGTAAATATTTAAAAAAAAGAAATCACCTATGTGTTTCCCCTCCTTACATAAGTAACTGTCCAGCTGATCTTTGAATTTTCCCCCCTTGACATGGACACTTGTACCTGGTGGGGGGGGATCTAATGCCCACAGTCTAGGCTATCATCATAGGAATCCGCCATGATTGCCATGTGCTGCAACCTGTGGAAATTCAAAAAGGGGGGGGGATCCTGGTGGTTGAGGGGCCCAGCTTCAACACACCACTATGGCTCCTGCTTCGACAAGACTGGTGGTCTTGGAAGGCCTGGCTAGGATCATTCGGCTAGTGGGTTCGCCTGCGAGGGTCAGCTCTGTCAGTGCCATGTCCCTATTTATTGCTTGTTGGGTATTGAGCATCCCTTTGGACTCCATGGTGGGTAGGGAGCCCATGCACTGAACAAACACAGAAATCATTATGAATCCTGATAAGATTATTTCTTTTGGGGCCCCAACCCGCTCCCTAACTGAAAACAAAAATTCAGAAACGGACAATGCCACTGCAACAAAGAGACCACAAACTGAAGTTCTCTCAAGTCCTGTTCCCAGATTTCTCATCATGCATTCAAACTCTGAAAAACTAATTGGAAAAATATCACCCTTCTTCATTCAGAAGGGTTTGGGGGGGGGGGTTAGTAGATCCCCTAAATCAGTTAAGAGGCTTTGTTCTGGGGACCTCTTAATTGAAACAAAAAACGACAGACACTCTGAGGTGCAATATAGCTGAAGCAGCTTTTGCGCCACAAAACTACAAACAACAATGACAGACACTCTGAGCAGCTACACCAAGCAATATCAATCAGGGCAATACCAGCTACTGTGACACCACACAGAACTCTAATTCATCAAGCAGTGTCATCTCAGAATGGGACCTCCTTGAGGTTTATGAGGACTAAATCTTATCCAAACTAAAGCCACAAGGAGTGATAGGTGTTAAAAGAATTTCGATGCATAAGGAATGGAAGCCAGTACCAATCAGAAACCTCATTTAATACTCCAGCATCTCCAAATTCAATAAAAGCAGCATATACATAAATTGCAACTTAAAGCCATATATTCTAAACCCATCACGATGTTTTAAATGCCAGAAATATGGGCATTCGCAGATGGCCTGTCGTGGTGCAAAAGATCATGAAAGCAATGCATATAAAGCCATCAAACCCACTTGTGACAACTGTGAAGGTGACCACCCTGCATGCCCAAGGGCATGCCAGCGGTGGAAACAAGAAAAGCAGATACAGTGACGCAAAGCAGAGCTTAATATTCCTTACCAGGAGGCGAGGAAACTGGTAATGCCAGTAAGTAGTAATACACCCAAATGTGTGCAGAAAGCTGAAGGGAAGCAACCTGTTGGAATTCAAACAGATATAATAATCCCCACCAAAGAATCTTTTGCTCCCATTGCACGCTACTTACTGAACACTCAAAAGAGTTCAAAACACCCAGTTAGCTGCCACTCCCATATCGATACCACCTAATGCTCCACCTCTGTCTAAACGTTCGAGCCCGTCACCACCAAATACGGAGGATGCGAAAAGGTCAGGGAATGACCACCGCATATTCCCGGAGCAATATGGCCTTAGTTGCTAATGCTCCTAAAAAACCAAATAACAATCCACCTCTGTCTAAACAAAATATTACGGAGGAAACAATAAAGCCTGCCCATGGAAAATGTGGACGAAGATATGGACACTGGACAACATCCAGTCTTTCTCAAAAGGGATAAATCCAAGACTGAGAAACTAAAGCCCTCAGCCCTTCGGAAACCCACAGACAGACCCATCAAATCTAAGTAATGGCCACATTCAAATTTCTGCAGTGGAACTGCTGTGGTTTCCATTGAAACAATGAAGACATCAAGGCACTTTCTACATAAGTACGAGCCAACATGCTTCTGCTTACAGGAAACATTTAAAGGCAAAATCAGCTATCCTCATATGCATAACTGTTCTATCATCCAGATAGGCAGAACTGGGGATGGACCTACCCATGGCGGAGTTGCAATCCTTGTGGGTAACTATACCCCCTTTAAAATTACTACTTCTTACCCTACTACTAAACCCTATTTATTTCATTAGGGTTTCTTGTAACTATCTGTTCAATCTATTTGCCACCTGGGAACAACATCTCCCAGTCAGATCTTGATGTTCTCATTAGGCAATTGCCATTTCCTACTAATTTAGAGGCCATAGCTAACATCTTTCGGTAGGGGTTTCTTACTAGGGGATTTTACTGGACGCAATTCTCTGTGAGATGTCCACTTTATCTCACACTATCTCTGTGAGATAGTGTGGACTATAGAGGGCATATCAAAAAACAATGACCTGGTCCTGCTAAATGTTGGACATAACTTTTTCCACATGCCTGTCTGTACATTTACTACAGTTGATCTCTCTATATGCTCCCTCCTCTTTGTACATCTTAAGTTGAAGACACATGGATATCATGGGGACGTGATCACTTCCCCATGATATCCACCCTTTGCAATGGGAGACCATGCCACCTGTCTAGGATTTCATAGTGGAAGATCACACTGACTGGAATGCCTTCAAAGATGTGGCATCATTTGATACCATCACAGTCAGCAAGGAGCCAATTAATGATTTGGGAAAGCACATTAGAGACAGTGGCAATTGCAATTCCGAAGACATTAACTCAGTTTCCATCATTTCCAACATCGTGGTGGAACGTAGAATGCACAGCAGCAAGAAGGGCACAAAACAAGGTGTGGGGGATATTTTGTCGATATCCTACCACAGAAAACCTGATAGCCTTCTCATCATGCATTAGATGTCAGCGGCAGAAAGAATCTTGGATCCACTTTACATCTTCCATCAGCCAGGCGGCGACACCAAAAGTCGTCTGGGACAAAGTCTGGAAATTAAAAGGAAAATACACATCACACCCTTTAACAATCCTATAGCATAATGGATGTACAATTGCAGAACCAACTACAATTGCGAATGCTCTTGGGGAGACATTTGCCAATGTGTCTGCTGTAACATCCTACACCCCAGAGTTTCTGACCATCAAACAAAAATTTGAAAAGCAGCAACTGAAGATGTCCTTAAATGGCTGTGAGCAATCAAGAAATTTTATAAAATGGGAATTGATTATGGCACTCTCTTGTTCTCATCTGAAAGTTTCAGTTGGGCTGGGATAAAAACAGTTTAGCATTAGCATTAGCATTAGCATTAGTAGAGGCATTTGATGCAAGAAAGCAAGCTTATGCAGCATCAGCCAAAAAAAAAAAAAAAAAAAAAAAAAAAGTAACATAAATAAATAAAAATAACCACTTCCACTTCACCCCTCTGTTCGTTCGAAATACCTGTCCAGCTGAGCCTTAAACTTATTTAGGCTATCAACTTCCACGACAAGGGATGGAAGTCTGTTCCACCCACCAACCACCCGCTGGCTAAAGGCAAATTTCCGCACATCTATCCTACATCTGTCTTTCCTCAATTTGAATTTATGCCCTCTCAGGTGATTTTTCTGAGCTAGAGGAAGAATCCCATCAGCATTGAGCATGCTCAAACCATTCAAGGCTTTGTACACCTCTATCAGATCACCCCGCTGGTGCCTAGTTTCCAGACACTGTAATTTGCAAAACTTAAGCCTTTCTTCGTAAGAGAACCCCTTTGTCCCATTCACCAATCTAGTTGCCCTTCTCTGTACTCGTTCCAGCAGCTCTACATCCTTCCTGAAATGAGGCCTCCAGGCCTGTATACAGTACTCTAGGTGTGGCCTGACCATTGCCTTATACAAGGGAATAATCACCTCCTTATCCCTGCTAGAAAAATTTCTATATATCATTGACAATACACCATGAGCTACTCTTGCAGCTCGTCTGCACTGCTCAGAGAACTTCATATCTGCCTGCACCACCACCCCCAGGTCCCTTTCATTCTCTACCACTGTCAGTGTAGTACCACAGAGTTGATACGTTGCTCTGGGGTTGCTGTTTCCCATATGTAGTACTTTACATTTGTCAATGTTAAACTTCATTTGCCACCTCGAAGCCCATCTGCTCAACCTTTCCAAATCCTGTTGCAGCAGCATAGTGTCAGTAGTGTCCTTGACAACCCTGCCAACCTTTGTATCGTCTGCAAACTTGGACATTAAGCCTGATATACCATCATCAATATCATTTATAAATACAGAAAACAATAAAGGCCCCAATACTGAACCCTGAGGGACTCCACTAATAACATTAGTCCACGATGAGCAGTGTCCATTGATTACCACTCTCTGTCTTCTCCCCCTCAACCACCCCTTTATCCATAGCAGCAACTTGCCTCCAATGCCACACTGCTCCAATTTGTGCAGCAGTCTTCCATGTGCAACAGTATCAAAAGCCTTTCTAAGATCCAAGTATATAATATCAAAGTTATTCCCTGCATCCAGTTCTTTTGTGACTGCATCATAGTATCCAATCAAATTGGTCAGGCAAGACTTCCCCTTAACAAAACCATGCTGTGTCCTAGCTATAACTGAAGTCTTGTCTAGATGATCCTGCAGTGCTTCTTTCACCAGTGCCTCCATTAATTTTCCGGGAACAGAAGTTAAACTCACAGGTCTATAATTACTTGTGTCAGCCTTTGATCCCCCTTTGTGAATTGGGGTCACATTTGCACATCTCCAGTCAATGGGTACCTCCCCTGAGTCCAAGGAAGCTCTCATAATTATGGCTAAGGGTTTGCTTACCTCCTTTGCTGCCTCCTTTAATATAACTGGATAGATCCCATCCACCCCAGGTGCCTTTCTTGTGTTTATCTTCAACAATTTCTCCTCCACTTTGCTCTCAGTTATTACAAGATTCTCTAGCTTACTGCTAGAGTTGAATACACCTCTGGCATTCCCCTCGCTGAATAACTCCTCATGTGTGAATGTCGATGCAAAATATTCATTTAGTTTGTTAGCTACCCGAGCAGGGTCATCAACAGTTGACCCATCGATCTCAAGTGGACCAATCTGATTCATCCCCTTCCTTCTAGAGTTTACATAAGTAAAGAACTCTTTGCTGTTTTTCTTCGCATCCCTTGCCAAGGATCTCTCGTAATCTGCCTTCGCCTGCCTAACCTCCTTTGTAACTTGGTTACAGATCAACTTGTATCTATCATAGGCATCCGTGTCACGTGTTAATTTGTATGTATCCCATGCATTTTTCTTCTCTGCCATATGCCTCATTAGTTCATCTGACAACCATTTAGGCCTAAACCTTGAACAATATTTCTTAGTTGGTATGTAAAGCCTAGTAGCTTCCACGATAAGTTCTTTGAATGCTTCCCATTTTGAATTTGCTGTTGGCAATATCATCAGTTGATCCCACTGTATAGAATTTAAATACTGTCTCAGTCCATTGTAGTCGCCTTTACGAAAGCAATACCCCTTCCCTTTACCCCTAATGGTAGTTACCTCTTTGAGTAACTCCCACTTCAGCACACTGTGATCACTGCCACCAAGTGGTTCATTTATCTGCAGATTCTGAATGCATGAAGAATCACTACTGATAATCAAATCAAGAGTATTACTCCCTCTAGTTGCCTCCCGAACATGCTGATGTAGAAAACAATCATCCAATAAATCCACAAAAGCCTTGCTACTGTGTGAGTGACCAGCCCCCAAATTCCAGTCAATATCTGGGAAATTAAAATCCCCCATTATAAGACTCTCTGATTTACTGGCCCACTCTATTTCTCCGAACAGTTTCTTATTATACTCATCAGAGTCATTAGGCCTATAGCACACTCCTACTCTCAATTTTGATCTCCCAATGCTTATGTCACACCAAACTGACTCGACACTGCACTGTCCAGCGATGTCGACTGGCTTCACTTCCTTGGATTTTATGTGTTTCTTAATTAATAGCATAACCCCTCCTCCCTTCCTATCCTGTCTATCCTTTCTGTACACATTGTACTCCCCAAATTCCAGTTCTGCATTTCTTATATCTGTGTGACACCACGTCTCTGAAATCCCCACAATATCTGCCTTTGATGTTTTGAGCAATACCTCAAATTCATCAAATTTATTTACTAAACTCCTAGCATTGGTGTACACACAAGTATACATGCACCTGTTCTTTTTCTTAGCTACCCTAACACAACCCATGTGTTTACTTGTACCCCAATGATTCCCAGCAGTCTCTGAAATATCCTGCATCTTATTTTCCAGGCTGCGGCTCATTCCAATAGAAGCAGTGCAAGAATCACTTTCACCTCTGCCAGTGGCTACTGTTAATCTATTAGTCCTTGTATCCCCCCAATCTAGCAGTTTTCCGACCCACCTAACATTGCCTCGATAGCATCAGCAAACATTCTTGCACCCTTTCTATTTAAGTGTATCCCATCCCTGTAGAAGCAGTCTCTCCTGTTAACAAGTACAGACCAGGCTGAAAAAAATTCTACCCCTTGAGCCCTGCACAATCTTTCCAGGGCCGAATTGATTGACAGGGCTCTCATCATATACTCCCTCCTATCGTGTCTGGGCAGAATTGCAGACACTTTCAATTTCAACCCTAATTCACGGCTTTTTTTCATCAGTGACCTGTACTTGTCAAGTAATTCCGCCGGTCTCCTACTCTTAATGTCATTAGTGCCAACGTGTACAACTATATCACCTTTTGTGCCCTTAAAAGATGATATCCGCTCTACAACGTCATCAACTTTTGCCCCTGGCAGACATACCCTGGTCCTATTCCACCTATCCTTTTTACAAAGCATGTTTCCCGTTTCCCTGACAATAGAGTCACCAACAACTACTAGTTCCTTTGGGACCAGCGCATTCTGCCTTGGGGGTTGCCGCTGTGTTCCGCGATGACCAAGTGCAAGCTCTGGCATTGGTGTGGGCAGCTGAGAGCTTGATGGGCCCCTCACTTGTAATCCTTCGAGGGCATCCACCCTATCCTTCAAGCTCTCATATAGGCCCATAACAACGCTGAGTTGTCGCCTTATCTCCTTACACTCCTTGCATCGCACACACACAAAGACATCCCCCATGGCAGTATCATGTCCCATACTTGACTGCTCCGCAAACATCAAGCAAATAGTGCATCTTACAAGGCTGTGATTCAGAGGACAACTGCCCCCCTCAGTTCTCCCCTGGGCCACAGCATTCCCATTAGCTTGAGCCCTTTGCTTTGCTGCTCTGGTTTGAGTCATGATTTAGATTTACTTTCAATAAAATTTCAATTTCTGTACAAAATTAAATCCTAAACTTGTATCCAAACACAGTTATAACGCTATATTTATGTTTCAGTAACGAGTGTTATCTACGGAATATTTACGTTTCAGTAACGAGTGTTATCTACGAAATATTTACGTTTCAGTAACGAGTGTTATCTGCGAAATCCCTTTATATAACTTTCGTATCAAGTTATGTATTAATTATTTGTTTTTACTAATTATTTATGTTACGTAACCTAAGTGGTTATATGTATAATTAATTATGTTAAATAAAATTAATTATATTACGTTTGTAATCTAAGTCGTTATATGTATTTATTTAAACGTACAATTTAACTGCTAACGAAGTTCAACTAACGCTATCTAGTACGGTATATCGTATCACAAAGGCGGGAAAATTACGAACGGTTAGCGGAGTTGAAACAGGTGGAAACCTTTACCGATACTTTTATGCACTTACAAGGCCGAGTAAAGAATAAATACACCAAATTAATCAGAAAATCACAAAATAATGTTATACTACTAAATTTAAATCAAAAGTTTGGGTGGGTTATGGGTAATGAATTTGAAAAACAAATTCAGGTTCAGATTGGGATGGGCAGTCTTCGACTTCAGGCCAGGCTGGGTAAAAATAAAAAGTGTTAGGCCTCTAGTTTACCTGTCCATTGACAAGACTCCAAAGAGTGTCAAACCCCAGTTCTGGGTAGTGGCTAATACTACACATATGCATTTTTTTTTTTTTTTTAAATCAGTTTCCTATTTATAGATAAGGTTTTTGTCCTAAACTTAATTATGTCTGCTTTACTTACTGTACCATTTCACTCATTATGAATATATCTCATCACTGGTTTGTTCAAGTCTTCACAATTGCCTACCTGCTATATGAGAGAGAGAGAGAGATGTCTGGAAATATGTATAATAGACTCGTTCTTCTCCTTTGGTGCACACACACTATGAAGCATGTGAATTTTAATATTATTCAATTTGCTAATTCTCTCTCCCAAGTGAATATTGCCTTCTGTGTTTTCATTTTATTATTCAAAAATAATAATGTACATTTGTATCTTTCAAAATACCTCATGTAAGATTGTTAAAATTGTTTATATCTATGGATCACATGGAAGAGTAAATAATGTAAAGTAAATGTAAATAATGGACTAGAAACAAATGCATAATTTCAGGCTTTGTAGGGTTAGTGGCTGTCAGGTTCCCATGTTAGCATTACTATGACTTAAAAGTAAAACAATTACAATAGTTCTGTTACTGCTTGGGCCACTAGTGTGTAACTCTGGAAAAATTATAAAAAAATACTGTATGTATATATGTATAAACCATACTGAATGAATTTTTAACTTTAACCAGAATTTAATGTAGACTAATTATTTTCAGATGGCCCTCAGAGGGCTGCTCTGAGGGTAAGTATTAGGATCACAGGGTAAATATTAGGTGTACTATTCAGAGAAACCGGGCTTTTGCTGCACCAGCAAAAAAAAAAAAAAAAAAAACTATGCATGCATGTGTTGAGGGGCATTCAATAAGTTATCTACCTAACTATGAAGGAAATGAGATAGAGGCAAAAATCTGTTTTTATTTTTCAATGTATCACTGAACTTCAATATACTTGTTCCATTTTGTTCGCAATGAGGAAATTCCAGACAAATAAAATTCTTTATCCTGTCCATCAAACAAAGAATGCAGAAACATCAGATTTCAGTTCATTATCGTCAGTTTTTCTTGAGGTGTCGAAACAGGAAATAGTCACTGGGGACCAGATCAGAACTGTAAGGCAGATGGGTAAGTTCTGTAAAGTCATAGTGTCTCAAAGCAGCAGCAGCTACAACATGTGACCTGTGCACTGGTGCCTTATTGTGAATAAGCAGCACACCTCTGGGAAGTTTTCCACATCATTTTTCCTTTATGACTCCTTATGTTGTACAGTAGGGATGCATACGACTCCCCAATGACTGTCTGCCTGTGTTCCAAGTAGTGAATGTACAAAATTCCCTCAGCACCACAAAAAAATGGTGACCATAATCTTGCCAACTGTAGGTTGTGTCCGAAATTTTTTGGTTGGGGATGAACCCACATTTCATCACCCATTACAATTCTGGAGATGAAAGTTTCAGGATCCCTTCCTAAATTCTCCTCACAACACCGTACTCTTAATTGCTTCTGCATAGGGGTAGAAATCTGGGAACCCACCTTGCACTTACTTCATTCTTCCCCAAATGTTCATGGAGGATGGTTATAACTGTTCCCTCAGATACGTCATATTCCCTAGAGATTTGTGACATCTTTAAACGTCTGTAATTCAGCACAGGGGTTTCCACAGCTTGGCACATTTCTGGATTGGCCACTGTCACAGGCCTTCCTGGACGTGGATCATCTTCGATGGACTCTCTACCCCACTTGAATTGTTTTGACGAAAATTTCACCTGTTACTGTGAAGATGCGCTGTTGCCATACACAGCCAATATTCTTTCATGAATGGTCTTTGGCCCATTTCCTTCTTCGGTGAGAAACTTGATAACTGATCGATGCTCCAATTTCAGCAAATTCATAATTTGATGCAGGTGTCTTCCTTCTTTCTGCTACAGCAGCACAACCTAAAAACATAGTGGGATCAAAATTAGTATGATTCAAGTTGAGATATGTAGGAACATGATAAATCATGCATCATTGAAATATAACTATGTTAAGTGCTTTAGGTTGATTGATTGAATGCCCCTCTTATTTCCTTTCTTAGGTACCAATACAGGTGCTAACCTCTGAATTTCTCTAAGACATTTAAAGGAAAGGAAAGGATTTCATTTCAATGTTCCCCCTTGCCATATGTCTGAACTGCACAGAAAATTTAATGTTTGTCTATATAATCCCCAAATCCCTTTCTTCCTCTACTGTTTTTAATTTAATCTCTTTTAGTGCATAAGTTATTATTTGGGGTTATCATTTTTCAATCATAAAACCATGCATCTTTCACCTTTAAAAACAGTTTCCACTTACCTTAACATCCCAAACCCCATGGAAGCCAAATTTATCATCCTCATGGAGCAGCACCTGGTGGTGCTGCTTCATGAGGATGATAAATCTTTTATCTCCTTATGGAGATAAACCTCCACTCTTTTATCTTCACAATTTTGCAAATCAAACCTTGCCCAAATCTCTTCATCAGCATCATTTAAGAAAATCAGAAACAGAAGTGGACTCAACACCAATTCTTGAGAGAGAGATTCCCCCTAACCCTAGCCTCTTCTGAACAGTATCTGCTAATACTGACAACAGCCACAAACGTCTTTAAATTTGGAGGAGAACAGAAAGACGCCAAAAATGTCGAGACAAAGAGTACCAGACTAAGTTTGTATTATTGGTACTTAGTGCCAATAAAATTTTATAAAATTCTCATTCATATTTGAACCACTCCCTGTTATTAATATCTACTGCAATATTTTTTACTAAATTTTGATTACTGTTAATGTTTAGTTTTCCCACATGCTATGCTTAATTCTGTATTCATATAAAAATTTGATGATGTTGATGTAACTTTATGCCTTTAAAACTGAAATGGAACAAGATTACCCATTTATTCCCAATTTGGTACTTCTCCCCCCATACTGAAATTTCTTTATTTCCTCTCAGGCATTTCACACACTCCACATGATGTACCATGAAGCTACTGCATGTCATGTAACAGGAGATATGGTAGATCTTTTAGCAATTGTTCAAGATCTTCTTAAAACTGCTAGGAGTAGCCATGATACACCAGAAGTGAGGCAGTGGTTAAGTGGCTGGAAAGATCATATTGATAATATTAGAAAACTACTTACTTTACTAAACTCATATACTCCACCAGAAGTTAGAAATATCTGCATTGGTAAATATGTTATTTTTTTAATTCTTTCTTCTCTCTCTCTCTCTCATTGATTAAAATTAACGAAGAAATCTCTCAAATGTAATTATTTTCCTATCTTTCTAAGCAATTTTATCTAATTGATTCTACAAGAAGACTTGTGAAAAATGTTTAATTTCTTGTTGAACTGTTATTCATTTTTTATTTAGTTTTATTATTATGTTTTTCTTTTTGAGCTGAGAGTTTTTAACCATCTAGCAGGCACTTTAGTTAATGTCACCAACCAAAAATAGTAACTTTTCTGTAAATTTTGTGGAAATTTACAAAAAAAATTTGAAATCTTTTGCTTTTCTATGGGTTTATATTTCTCAAGTATGAACCCCCCCTCCAGCTGCATCATCATTAATTAATATTTTTCATGGGAGATATGGGAGCCATACAAAATTCTCTAAGCTTCGTTTTCATTTTGGTGTAAGTCAGGCAAGGAACTTATTAATTTATCATATGCCAGTGTGCCTGTAAATGTTTTGACATGCTTGCTGGTAGGTGTGACTTTTTCAGCTGTTAAAGTAGACATGAAAATAAGTTGTTCAACAAGTAACCCAGGGCAGCTTGTTGAAGAGGTGAAGTCGTCTTCTAGCAGAACTAAGAACTGTAGTTCTCTTCTTAGTTCTCTTACCAAAACTAAAATTTTTCCTCCTTTTACAGCATGTGCAGATTTTGTGAAGTGAAAGTGATTTAGAGCAATTTCTCTCAATAGATTCAGCAATTATTCCTTACATTTCGAGGGTACAGCTCTAAAACGGTTTTCGCAGGCCGGCCGCTAGTTAGTACACCGGACCGAACCTATTGGTAACTCTCTAGGAGGCTTCCGGATCAGCTAGTGTATAATCTTGCTACCTCTACTCTGCCAGATAGTGACTGGAGGGAGTCCGAGTAGTGTGTATGCGGGGAGCATTGTCGAGGCCACGTTATGTCAAGGATCTGGGTATATTCTTCCCACATGTACGCCATATCCAAAAATTTCATTACTTCATACAGCATGTCCCACCCACTTTTTCTTCTATTGAATACACCATGAATTGTCAAACTAATAGAACAAGCTTATCTGCGAAAAGATCTAAACCTCCCAAGGATTTCCTAATTCATTTCACAAATATACGTGGTCTCAATTCTAATCTCAACGATGTCCATTTCCACTTGCAGTCTGCCAAACCCCATGTACTTTTTCTGACAGAATCTCAGTTATCGGCTGATTCAACTACTGTTCATCTCAGATGCCCAAATTATTCGCTGTATGATTCCTTTCGCCTCAAAGGTGGTACTTGTGCATATGTCCGTTCTGATATTCCCTGTCAGAGACTTGGCAATTTGGAATCTCCTCTCTTTGATCTTCTCTGGCTTAAAATCTCTCTACCTCATTGTGTCAAATTCATCTGTTGTCTCTACCGTTCTCCCAACTCCACTAATCACTTGGAGCTCTTTGACTTCCTCTCGTTGCAACTTGACTTTCTCCAGTCCAACTTTCCTAACAGTGAGGTAATTTTCCTTGGTGATTTTAATGTTCACAACTCCAGCTGGCTTCCGTTTTCTAGTCACACCGACCCAGCAGGTCGAGATGCTGAGGCTTTTGCAATTACTAATGACCTAGCACAGATTGTTCATTTACCTACAAGAATACCGGACAATCCTAATCATACAGCCAATACGCTTGATCTTTTTCTCACAAACAACCCTTCTAAGTACACGGTCGAAGTGAGAGGTCCTTTAGGCACTTCAGATCACAACTTGGTGATTGTCTCTTCTCCAATGGAACCTTTATCTCATGGCTATTCCCAACCTCGTGTTGTTTGGCATTACAAGAATGCAAAATGGGATGACCTGCGAGACTTCTTTTCTTCTTTTCCTTGGTCGGATTACTGTTTCAAAACTCCTGATGTCAACGTTTGCTCAGATCGTGTCAGTGAAATTATTCTTGCAGCAATGGAATCCTTTATCCCACACTCCACTTTAAAATCTCGTCCTTTATCTAAACCTTGGTTTTCCAATAAATGTGCTAAGGCTGTTCAAGAGAAGAATGTTGCATATCGTAATTGGCTTGTTTCTAATTCTTCAGTTTCATTTTCTGCCTACACCAAAGCTCGCAACAATTGTAAAGCAGTTATTAATCAGTCCAAACTAGAGTTTGAACAGGCTAAGAGTAGAAAACTTGCTTCTTGCCCTAATGGTAGCCGAGCATTCTGGTCTCTTGCCAAAGCTATTGGCCACAACTTTTGCCCATCTCTGCTTCCACCTCTGACCAAACCAGATGGTTCTGTTGTCACTTCAGCCAAGGATAAAGCTGACCTGCTAGCATCCCATTTTTCTTCCAGCTCATGTATTAATGAACTTGGTAAAACACCTCCCACCATTCCCAACACGGTCCATTCAATGCTTCCTGTGGTCTTCCGTCAAAAGGATATCAGAAGGATTTTGATGAATCTTGATGCTAAGAAAGCTCCAGGTCCTGATGGTATTTCTCCACTTGTTCTCAAAATCTGTGCTCCTGAACTTACTCCTATTCTTTGCCGCCTTTTTTCATTTTCTTATTCCAAAGGTGTTTTTCCTTCTGCTTGGAAATTTGCTCATATCCAGCCAGTTCCTAAAAGGGGTGACAAATCCCTCCCATCCAATTATCGTCCCATTGCAATTACTTCTACTCTTTCTAAAGTAATGGAGAAATCAATTAACCGCCAACTCTTAAACTACCTAGAAACCTTCCGTCTGATCAACGATCGCCAGTATGGATTCCGTCGGTGTCGATCCACTGGTGATATTCTGGCTTATGTTACCCATTTATGGACTACTTCAATGGAAAGGTTCGGTGAAACACAAGCAGTTGCTCTTGACATCTCAAAGGCTTTCGATCGTGTTTGGCATAAAGGTCTTCTAAACAAGCTTCCATCTTATGGTTTGCCAACTGTTTTTAGTAATTGGTTATCCAGTTTTCTCTCTGATCGCTCACTGAGGGTGATGGTAGATGGCTCTCTGTCTTCTAACTTCTCCACTAATGCCGGTGTCCCCCAAGGTTCAGTTCTTTCCCCCACTCTTTTCCTCTTGTATATCAATGACCTTCTTCCATTGACTGGAAATCCTATCCATAGTTTTGCCGATGATAGCACATTGCATTCAACTTTCCATTTTGAGAAACCTTGCCCTGCTCAATCAGCTTCAACTTCTCGAAAATCTGCTACCAATTCCTTAAATGCCGATCTTCAGGTAATTCTCCAGTGGGGCAAAGACAACTTAGTTGATTTCAACCCTTCTAAAACTCAGTCTTGTCTTATATCTCGCAAAAAGGATTCTTCTGCTCCTATGCTTATCTTTAGTGACACTCCAATTTCTAGGCAAAAGGATATATCTCTTTTGGGGATTACCTTGACTTCTAATCTCTCTTGGCACAAGCACATTACAAATATTGCTTCCTCTGCATCTAAAAAACTTGGTTTTCTCTTTCGCTCTCGGCGTTACTTTTCTTCCAAACAGCTGCTCACTCTGTATAAATCGCAAATCCGCCCTGCCATGGAATATTGTTCCCACATTTGGGGTGGTGCCCCCAAAACCTCTCTCAGGCTTCTTGATTCCATTCAGAAGAGGGCAGTTAGGTTAATTAATGATTCATCTCTAACAGAGTCTCTCCACTCGCTTTCTCATAGACGTACTGTTTCTGCTGCATGCCTCTTCTACAGATATTTCCATGGGCACTGTTCTTCTGAATTGGCTTCTATAATTCCCGCTCTCTCTTTCAAAACAGTCCGAACACGTGCCGCCACCAGCCAACATCCATTTACTGTCCAACTTCAAACCCACAGAACCAACTTTTCATCTTCCTCATTTATTCATTCAACTGCCGTTTTCTGGAACAACCTTCCTTCATACGTATTTCCTGAAAGTTACAATCTACAGAAGTTCAAGTCCAATGTCAACAAATATCTTCTTTCGTCTTCTCAACCTCCAACCCAAGCACGGTACTAAGTACTATAGGTTCTAATACCTCTCGTGTTTGGGGTTCACATAAAAAAAAAAAAAAAAAAAAAAAAATTAACAAAGCTTTGCAAAAATCGTTCTTTCTTCAATTAATATTTTTCCTTTCGACTGGGAAATTCAGCATAGCTTCTCATACAAAATGTTGCATCCTCCATTACAGTATTATGATTTTGCTGCTTGCCACTTATGTAGGGCGCCTCCGTAGCCAGGTGGGCAGGAGCAGCAGTGCGTTGCACACGCTTCTTGATTAGACCGGGGTTCGAGCCCGTGACCACCGCATATCCCCGGAGCAATATGGCCTTAGTTGCTAATGCTTCTAAAAAAAAAAAAAACAAATAACAATAACAGCCACTTATGTAAGATGCTTGAGTTAAAATTCTATTAATTAGAGACTGGAGGAATTCTTCAAAAGTTCCTCATTCAAGGCTTCCTCATTAGCCAGTTTCAGGTAGAAGGAATGGATTTTCCCTTTATCAGTTATTCTACATATTTTTCAGCCCATAAAAATGTTCAATCCTTGAAAGGCATCCAGTGAACACTCACATATTCAAACATAATACAGGTAGCCCTCAGTTTATGATGGGGTTCCGTTCCTTAAGGAACTGTCAAAAAAAAATCTGTGTAAAATGAACCTAATTATATAATGTAAGTCGATGAGTTACGTTGCAGGCCTCTCTCAAATTGACATAGGTAATGCAATATTATTATACAGGTAGTTCTCAACTTTATGAGTTAATTCATTCCTAGCACGCACTCATTAAGCGGGAATTTCTTTCCCATAGACATAATGTTAAAAGTAGGGGTTACATTATCAACATCGAAATTAGTTAGCTAATTAGTTTATGTTTAAACAATGATTGATTTATCCAAAGAAATGAAAACATAGTCTGTAAAATCAAGCAAATTATAATAATAGAGAAATTATTTATTACTTACAGTTGTTAAAGAATGTTTATTCTTCATCATTATCGACTAAATGCACACTCATTGATCACTCATTATTGGCTTGGCACTCATTGGTTTGTTGCACAAGGAGTCATCTTCTTCAGAAATGTTTCAAGAGGCATTTGTTTCCAAGATAATCTTCTCTTTTAATTATAAATTTCACAATTGTATGCTTATGCATACAATCGTGAAATTTACCATAATAACGTAAAAACCCACAGTATTCCAACAATCAGTATTATCGTAAATGCAATAAGATCAAGTTTACTACCCGTTTATAATTAGATGCACTAACAGAGAAGCCCAATAAATCGGAAAGTGCAAATTGTTTTTATTGTTTTATGTTTGTGACCTCTAGAAAGGTGCTTTAGAAAAATATCACAAAGCGTTCAAAATTGATTATTATAATGGAACATATGATAACAATGAAAGTGTAGTACATTTTGATGATTTCAATTGGTAACTGATACAATTTACAAACCATGTTCACGACCTTTTATATAGTCTTAAGGCCAGGCTCGTTATAAAAATGACATTTTAGAGTGATGAATAGCTTAGTTGTGGAGCGAAAATTTCAACTTCTGAGATCTTGAAACTAATTACCAAAAAACAATGTGTTATTGGGTTCACATTACCATATTTTAGCGATATGATGGTGTGTCTCTTGAACTGATTAATATCATAAAGTGGGGTACACCGTATTGTATAGCTATGCACATGGTTTGGATGTGGTAGTTTGAATGTTTAACATTCATTTTTTGCAATTAATGTTCATATTTTCGATTTTGTTGATACTTGATACTTAAAAAAAAAAAAAAAAAACTCGTAAACCTGGGAACTCGTAAAGCGAGAACTGTCTGTAATTAAAGCTCTGAAATTAATGCTGTGAATGTAAAAACAGGATTTTTATGAATATAAATCAATTAAATGTAATACAATATAAAATAACCAAACTAAATTTAATTAAATTAAATTAAAAAATTAAATTTTGTACATTTACTTTGATATGTTTGAAGCCCAGACCGAAGGTTTTTGTAAGTGCCAGTGTAAGGCCCCTCCATTGATCTTTTTTGACAGTGGTGTAAGGCAAAGATGTTACTTCTCTGATGAAGTCCCTGGCTGTTGTTGGACTTAGTATTAGTAACGAATACTAAGTATTAGAAAGCCTATGGCTTATGCTGCACCAGCCAAAAAAAAAAAAATCCAAACAAAACAATGATAAAAATAAAAATAAATAAATAAATAACTAAATAATAATAATTAATAAATAAAAAAAAATAAAATAAAAAATAAATAAAAAGGAAATTAAACCTATCATCCTATGCGCTTCCCTTACCCGAAAGTACTATCCAGATGACCTCTGAATTTCCCCAAACTGTCGGCCTCTACCACCCATGAAGGCAACTTATTCCAGTAATTTATAACTTGCTGGCTAAAATAAAACTTCCTGCAGTCCAATCTAAACATTTCCCTCCGTAACTTGAATTTATGTCCCCTAGTTCTAGCATCATTTATAACCTTGAAAATTTTGTCCTCATTCATTTTACTGATGCCTCTCAGAGCCTTAAACACCTCAATCAAATCTCCTCTAAGGTGTCTAGTTTCCAAAACTCTGCAACCCACATATTCAAAGTCTTTCTTCATAAGGACGCCCTTTTGCCGATCTCACCAGGCGAGTTACCCTTCTTTGCACCCTTTCAAGAAGCTCGATGTCTTTCTTTAGGTGCAGTCTCCATACTTGAACACAGTATTCCAAGTGTGGTCTAACATAAGCCTTATATAATGGGATTATCACGTCCCTATCTCTACTTGCAAAAGTTCGATAGATCATCGATAGGACACCATGGGCCTTCCTTGCAACCTGTTTACAATGCTCAGAGAATTTCATGTCTGACCGTATCGTAACACCCAAGTCCCTTTCCTCCAGTACTGGGTTTAGTTTAACTCCACCAAGTGAATAAGTTTTTCTGGGATTAATGTTTCCCAGGTGCAACACCTTACACTTTGTTGGATTAAAGCACAGCTGCCATTTTTCTAACCATTCCTGAAGTCTATCTAGGTCTCTCTGAAGAAGCTCAGCTTGACAGTGATCATTAATTACTCTACCAATTTGAACATCATCTGCAAATTTAGACATCACGCCCTCTATCCCTTCATCAATGTCGTTTATGAAAATTAAAAACAACAGTGGTCCTAATACTGATCCTTGGGGAACCCCACTTCTTACTTCAACCCAATCTGAGGAATAGCCATTTATCACAACCCTCTGCCTCCTGCCCTGAAGCCATCCTTCTATCCATCTAAGGATCTTCCCAGTGATTCCAACCTGTTCCAGCTTATAAAGCAACTGCTCATGTGGGACTGAGTCAAAAGCTTTGCTGAAATCTAAATAAACAATGTCGAAATTATTCCATAAATCCAGCTTGTGAGTGACCCTTTCGAAATAGCGAACCAGATTTGTTAAACATGATTTTCCCTTTACAAAACCATGCTGAGTATCCTTGAGAATTTCAATTCGATCCAAATGATCCTGAATTCCACCCTTGATCACTGATACCATGATTTTCCCTACTACTGAAGTCAGACTGACAGGTCGATAATTTCCAACTTCACTTTTAGAGCCACCCTTATGTATGGGAGATACATTTGCACTTTTCCAATCCAAGGGAATCTCCCCAAAGTCTAGTGATGCTCGCATAATTAGCCTCAATGGTTCAATGCACTTGCTCGCCGCCTCTCTTAAGATTATAGGGTATATTCCATCAACTCCAGGAGTCTTACTGGTCTGTAGGCTCGAAAGTTTTTTCATTAAATAATCTTGCGAAATTTCAATATCATTAATTACATATTTTTTAATTTCGCTCCCACAATTTCCCATTGCCACAAAACTTTTTTCATTTGTAAATATCGATGCAAAATAACTGTTGAGTTCATCTGCAACGGCAGCTGGTGTATTTATTACTATCCCCTTTCCCTTACGTAAAGGTCCGATCTGGTTTGTCCTGCTCTTCTTGGCATTTATATATGTGAAGAATTCTTTATCCCCCCCCCTCTTTGCTCTGTTTGCTAGTGATTTCTCATAAACTGCCTTTGCCTGTCGAACCTTTTCTGTGGCTCTATTACAGATCACCTTGTAGCTGTTATAGGCTTCAGTACTTTTTATTGCTCTGTAACCTTTCCATGCCACCTTTTTCTGCTCAAGTAATGCGGCAACTTCACTATTCATCCAACTTGGAACCCTTCTCGTGGAGTATTTTTTTAATGGTATATATGCATTCAAGGCATCTGTGATTGATGTTTTAAAAGCACATCATGACTTGGCACATCATGGCCTTAGTTGTCCTTGTGCCATAAAAACTGAAATCAAATCAAACTGGTTGAGGATCTTCCCTTTTTTTGAAGAAAGCATGCAGAATTGACTGTCGAAATTTCCTCTTTCTTTCTTTGAGAACTCAGAATAAGGACTAATGGATACAATTACGATCCTTTCAACTTTCCCACTTTGCTCCTGGTCATGGTTAGTCTCGCAGAGTTCATCAGTGAGGGTCTGCATGGCTGAAAGGATGCTGGTGCCTAGTCTCCAGACACTGTAATTTGCAAAACTTAAGCCTTTCTTCATAAGAGCACCCCTTTGTTCCATTCACTAATCTTGTTGCCCTTCTCTGTACTCGTTCCAGCAGCTCTACATCCTTCTTGAAATGAGGCCTCCAGGCCTGTATACAGTACTCTAGGTGCTGTAGATTGCTTGTATTCGTAGATTTAGAGGGGCCCCCTTCATATTTTTTTTTCTCTTCCTCTTTCTGTTGGCTTAGTTCTTTAGGCAATTCTTCCAAGTATTCATTGGAAAGCTGCTGTCCATGGCTATCCAGCAGCTCTGTTACATCTTCAGCTGTAACCTCTTCCAATCCCACTTCTTGCACCAGCCTGCTAACATCTTCAACAATTTTCTCCTAGCTCTAATCCTCTGAAGTTGGGCATAAATTGTGGGAGAAGCTTGCTCCACACTTCATTCAAACAGTTCACTGACACTTCCTTTCAAGCTGCATTGATGTTATTAATGCTCTTCAAAATGTCGAGCGCCAATAATTCTTGATAGTTTTGTCTGACTTGTCCAAAATTTTCACCTTTTCCATGAAGGTTTTGCAGAGGTAATAGGCTCTAAAGGTTGCTATTACCCCCTGATCAATTGATTTCAAAACTGAAGTGGTGTTTGATGGCATGTAAACAACATTGACATCCAGAGATGTTCTGACTTCAGCAAGATTTGCAGGATGACCAGGGGCATTGTCCAAGAGAAGAAGAGCCTTGACTGGTAACTCATTCTCTTGACAAAAATAGTTTATTTACAAATTCAAGATTTCTCATCACCCACGCCCTCCTGTTCCATTTCCAGTATACTGGAAACGTGGCTTTGTTTAGGCCCATCAGATTACATGGTGTCTCTGAAAGGTATACCAACGTTGGTTTTAATTTTAAAGTGCCAGAGACATTTGCACCCAGCAGAAGCATTAGCCTGTCTTTTGCATGCTTGAAACCTGGTGCAGACTGCTCTTCATGGGCAATGAAGGTTCGTGATGGCAGTTTCTTCCAATGAAGCCCGTTCTCGTTAACATTAAAAAGAGATCAGGAGGATAATTACCCTCCTCTACAATGTCTTGAAATTCTGCAGCTGCCTCAGCATCTGTACTTATCAGTAATAACAGCTTGCATCAGTGGAATGTTTTTGATGTGAAAACAGCTTTGGTTGCACCTACTAAATTTTGGACTGAAGTAAAACCATTTTGTCACGAAAATGTGAAGTGGGAATGATACAAATTACATCAGTCCCTAAATGACACTAACATTGATGTAAAAACATCTTTGGCGGCACCTACTATATTTCAGTCTGACAATCAATGTTCGGTCCATTGGTGAAAATGTGAAACAGAAATGACACAAATTACGTCACTTCCTAAATGATGCTGATGCAGTCACTAACGTTGATTCGGTAGAGTAAGTAGCAGGCATGAGAATAAAACGTTACATCGTTCATACTAAATATTTTGGACTGAAGTAAAACCGATTGGTAGCGAAAATGTAAGACAACATTTAGGAAGTAGCCGATTGGTAATGAAAATGTGAGACTTCATTTAGGAAGTAGCGGGCTTGAGCTTATGCTCATGCCCACTACTTCCTAAATGATGCTAACTCAGTCACTAAAGTTGATTCGGTAGAGTAAGTTGTGGGCGTGAGCATAAAACATTACATTGTTTATAACTTCAGTTCTAGCCATTTAGTTTTAAAACCATTCTGATTTTCATCAAAGATGTTTTCACGTAAAGCATCTTTCATGCGAACGCATGCTTTTTTTTTTTTTTTTTTATTTATTTAAGTCATCCACCCACAATAATTTCTCCATTTCTTTTTCTAAAAGTTTTTTCTGTTATAACTCACTTGTGTTGCACTTACTATCATAGCATATTACATTGATTGTTTTTTTTTTTTTTTTTTTTTTTCCCCCCCATCTGTATTTTTCAATATGGTACTTACAGTTGATGGGGGCAATTTCACACTTCTACACATATTAGGAAGTGTCTGACCATCTTCCATTCTACAAATTACCTCCATCTTTTTTTTTCAATGTGATAGATCTACATGACTTTTTAGCAACATTTTCGCATTCACTTCTCTTACTAGACATGGCTGCTCTTATTTTATGAATTTAATCAACAATTTTAAATTTTAAATTAAAACTCATAAATTGAACATTTAATAGAGTTAATATTAAGCTTAACCACTTGTGATCTTGTTTCTATTTCAGGCATATATAGTGGTAAGCATACTTAAGAAATAGTCTGACAACTATTTCTTATGTATGGCTACAGCTGTATATGCCTAACTGTTGCCTAACAGCTATATATGCATAACATTTGGAACGAATGGATCAGTGAAATGGGAAGGGCTTCTTTTTTTATTTTTTTTTTATTTTGCTGATACTGTATAAGCTTGCTTTCTTGCATCATAAGCCTCTAATAATGCTAACTAGATACTCTGGAAACATGTCACTATTATTTGATTGCCTGGGATTAGGTACATCGGTAAAGATCTCTGGGTTATAGCGTTAGACTCAAAATTGGGCTATTCTTTGGGATCTCCTTGGGTTATTGCTATAGTTTGGCTGTTTCTACAATATAGCCTTGTTAATTCAATATTAAATTATTCAAAATACGTTTGCCACGGGAAAAGGTTGATGACGTTGTAGAGCGGATATCATCTTTTAAGGACACAAAAGGTGATATAGTTGTACACGTTGGCACTAATGATATTAAGAGTAGGAGACCGGCGGAATTACTTAACAAGTACAGGTCACTGTTGAAAAAAAAACAATGAATTAGGGTCGAATTTGAAAGTGTCTGCAATTCTGCCCAGACACGATAGGAGGGAGTATATGATGAGAGCCCTGTCAATCAATTCAGCCCTGGAAAGATTGTGCAAGGCTCAAGGGGTAGAATTTTTTTCAGCCTGGTCTGTACTTGTTAACAGGAGAGACTGCTTCTACAGGGATGGGACACCCTTAAATAGAAAGGGTGCAAGAATGTTTGCTGATGCTATCGAGGCAGTGTTAGGTGGGTCGGAAAACTGATAGATTGGGGGGGGGGATACAAGGACTAATAGATTAACAGTACCCACTGGCAGAGGTGAAACTGATTCTTGCACTGCTTCTATTGGAATGAGCAGCAGCCTGGAAATAAGATGCATGATATTTCAGAGACTGCTGGGAATCATTGGGGTACAAGTAAACACATGGGTTTTGTTAGGGTAGGTAAGAAAAAGAACAGATGCATGTATACTTGGGTGTACACCAATGCTAAGAGTTTAGTAAATAAATTTGATGAATTTGAGGTATTGCTCAAAACATCAAAGGCAGATATTGTTGGGATTTCAGAGATGTGGTATCACACAGATATAAGGAATGCAGAACTGGAATTTGGGGAGTACAATGTCTACAGAAAGGATAGACAAGATAGGAAGGGAGGAGGGGTTATGTTAGTTAAGAAATACATAAAATCCAAGGAAGTGAAGCCAGTCGACATTGCTGGACAGTGCAGTGCAGTGTCGAGTCAGTTTGGTGTGACATAAGCATTGGGAGATCAAAATTGAGAGTAGGAGTGTGCTATAGGCCTAATGACTCTGATGAGTATAATAAGAAACTGTACGGGGAAATAGAGTGGGCCAGTAAATCAGAGAGTCTTATAATGGGGAATTTTAATTTCCCAGATATTGACTGGAATTTGGGGGCTGGTCACTCACACACTAGCAAGGCTTTTGTGGATTTATTGGATGATTGTTTTCTACATCAGCATGTTCGGGAGGCAACTAGGGGAGTAATACTCTTGATTTGATTATCAGTAGTGATTCTTCATGCATTAAGAATCTGCAGATAAATGAACCACTAGGTGGCAGTGATCACAGTGTGCTGAAGTGGGATTTACTCAAAGAGGTAACTACCATTAGGGGTAAAGGGAAGGGTTATTGCTTTCGTAAAGGCGACTACGATGGTCTGAGACAGTATTTAAATTCTATACAGTGGGACCAACTGATGATGTTACCTACAGCAAATTCAAAATGGGACGTTCAAAGAACTTATCTTGGAAGCTAGTAGGCTTTACATACCAACTAAGAAATATTGTTCAAGGTTTAGGCCTAAATGGATGTCAGATGAACTAATGAGACATATGGCAGAGAAGAAAAATGCATGGGATACATACAAATTAACATGTGACACAGAAGCCTATGATAGATACAAGTTGATCTGTAACCAAGTTACAAAGGAGGATAGGCAGGCGAAGGCAGATTACGAGAAATCTTTGGCAAGGGATGTAAAGAAAAACAGCAACGAGTTCTTTACTTATGTAAACTCTAGAAGGAAGGGGATGAATCAGATTGGGCCACTTGATATCGATGGGTGAACTGTTGATGATCCTGCTCAGTTGGCTAACAAACTAAATGAATATTTTGCATCAACATTCACACATGAGGAGTTATTCAGCGAGGGGAATGCCAGAGGTGTATTCAACTCTGGCAGTAAGCTAGAGAATCTTGTAATAACTGAGAGTAAAGTGGAGGAGAAATTGTTGAATATAAACACAAGAAAGGCACCTGGGGTGGATGGGATCTATCCAGTTATATTAAAGGAGGCAGCAAAGGAAGTAAGCAAACCCTTAGCCATAATTATGAGAGCTTCCTTGGACTCAGGGGAGGTACCCATAGACTGGAAATGTGCAAATGTGACCCCAATTCACAAAGGAGGATCAAAGGCTGACACAAGTAATTATAGACCTGTGAGTTTAACTTCTGTTCCCGGAAAGTTAATGGAGGCACTGGTTAAAGGAGCACTGCAGGATCATCTAGACAAGACTTCAGTTATAGCTCGGACACAGCATGGTTTTGTTAAGGGGAGGTCTTGCCTGACCAATTTGATTGGATACCATGGTGCAGTCACAAAAGAACTGGATGCAGGGAATAACTTTGATATTATATACTTGGATCTTAGAAAGGCTTTTGATTCTGTTACACATGGAAGACTGCTGCACAAATTGGAGCAGTGTGGCATTGGAGGCAAATTGCTGCTATGGATAAAGGGGTGGTTGAGGGGGAGAAGACAGAGAGTGGAAATCAATGGACACTGCTCATCGTGGACTAATGTTATTAGTGGGGTCCCTCAGGGTTCAGTATTGGGTGCATTACTGTTTTCTCTATTTATAAATGATATTGATGATGGTATATCAAGCTTAATGTCCAAGTTTGCAGACGATACGAAGCTTGGCAGGGTTGTCACTGACACTACTGACACTATGCTGCTGCAACAGGATCTGGAAAGGTTGAGCATATGGGCTGAGAAGTGGCAAATGAAGTTTAACCTTGACAAATGTAAAGTACCATATATTGCAAATAGCAACCCCAGAGCAATGTATCAACTCTGTGGTACTAGACTGACAGTGGTAGAGAATGAAAGGGACCTGGGAGGTGGTTGTGCAGGCAGATATGAAGTTCACTGAGCAGTGCAGACAGTGCCTAAGTGCAGACAGTGCTCAGTGCAGACAGTGCCTTATAGTGTGATGTTAAACATCACAATATAATATGGGAAATTCAAAAACAATATTCAGTGCAGACGGGCTGCAAGAGTAGCTCATGGAGTATTGTCAATGATATACAGGAATTTTTCCAGCAGGGATAAGGAGGTGATTATTCCCTTGTATAAGGCAATGGTCAGGCCACACCTAGAGTACTGTATACAGGCCTGGAGGCCTCATTTCAAGAAGGATGTAGAGCTGCTGGAACGAGTACAGAGAAGGGCAACAAGATTAGTGAATGGAACAAAGGGGTGCTCTTATGAAGAAAGGCTTAAGTTTTGCAAATTACAGTGTCTGGAGACTAGGCACCAGCGAGGTGATCTGATAGAGGTGTATAAAGCCTTGAATGGTTTGAGCATGTTCAATGCTGATGGGATTCTTCCTCTTGCTCAGAATAATCACCTGAGAGGGCATAAATTCAAATTGAGGAAAGACAGATGTAGGATAGGCGTGTGGAAATTTGCCTTTAGCCAGCGGGTGGTTGGTTGGTGGAACAGGCTTCATCCCTTTTCGTGGAAGTTGATAGCCTAAATAAGTTTAAGGATCAGCTGTACAGGTATTTCGAACGAACAGAGGGGTGAAGTGGAAGTGGTTATTTTTTACTTATTTATTTTTTTTTGGCTGATGCTGCATAAGCTTGCTTTCTTGCATCAAATGCCTCTACTAATGTTAATGCTAATGTCTATACTGAAAGTGATAGTCTGAATTGGGTCCTGCAACTTGTGAATAGCTTGTCTAATTCAAAAGACTACCAAACCAAAACCAGCTACAAGAAGATATTATTATAATGAAGCTATAATTAAATTTTGCAAATGTGTGGGATATAGCTGCATTATGCAGCACTTTTAAATTTTACATTTTTGTTTGCTTCCCCAAGAACTCATGTAACTACAACTTGCATTACAGTTGCACATATGTGCACAACGACAATGAAATGTGTCAATGAAAAAAATACTTTTGAATTTTAAATATTGTTTTAGCGGCATGGTGCACAGGTATATCCGGAACTGGAAATTTGCAAAATGATGAGCACTTAAACTCCTTTTAATTTGAAATTCTCTTAGTTTAAGAGTACAGTGCAAAACATTAATTGTAAACCACTGTCTTGGTATGTGAGATTGATGGTATCATAAGGACAGCATTACAGAAGTGTAAGTATTCATAGTTATCTATTTATTATTAATCTTATTTACCAAATTAATAACTAATGTAAAATACAACCGCTTGGTCACTGGTGGCACCACTCCTGCCTCCGCATGGCGGCGCCGGTAACCTGGGAGAAGAAAGTTCCTCTCCCAAGGCTAAAAGGAGCAAACATGGAATTTGACAATTTCCCTCTAATTGAGCCTCGACACTCATGTCCTAAATTAAATGATAATGACCATGACAAAGTGTAAGGTTTTACACCTGGGAAACAGTAATCCCAAAATAAATTATTCACTTGGTGGAGTTCAACTAAGTACTGGAGGAAAGGGACTTGGGTGTTACGATACGGTCAGACATGAAATTTTCTGAGCATTGTAAACAGGTTGCAAGGAAGGCCCATGGTGTCCTATCGATGATCTATCGAACTTTTGCAAGTAGAGATAGGGACGTGATAATCCCATTATATAAGACTTATGTTAGGCCACACTTGGAATACTGTGTTCAAGTATGGAGACCGCACATAACGAAAGACATCGAGCTTCTTGAAAGGGTGCAAAGACGAGTAACTCGCCTGGTGAGATCGGCAAAAGGGCGTCCTTATGAAGAAAGACTTCGAATATGTGGGTTGCAGAGTTTAGAAACTAGACACCTTAGAGGAGATTTGATTGAGGTGTTTAAGGCTCTGAGAAGCATCAGTAAAATGAAAGAGGACGAAATTTTCAAGATTATAAATGATGCTAGAACTAGGGGACATAAATTCAAGTTACGGGGGAAAATGTTTAGATTGGACTGCAGGAAGTTTTATTTTAGCCAGCGAGTTATAAATTACTGGAATAAGTTGCCTTCATGGGTGGTAGAGACCGACAGTTTGGGGAAATTCAAAGGTCATCTGGATATTAGTACCTTCGGATAAGGGAAGCGAATAGGATGATAGGTTTAATTTCCCTTTTTTTTTTTTTTTATTAATTATTATTATCTATTTATTTTTTTTGTTTTTTTTGTTTTTATCATAGTTTTGTTCGGATATTTTTTTTTTTTTTTTTTTGACTGGTTCAGCATAAGCCATAGGCTTTCTTGCACCATTCGGCCAATACTAATACTATGACACATCACAGCCAAAAAGACTACGGACTGACACAGAGCAAAAGGAATGTCCATCTTTCCTTATCTTCCACTCCTTGTCTAACAAATGCATGAGTACATTCTCCCCATTTCTGATACAGATATGTTTGGAAAGCTCAGCAGGTTCACCTAAAATGGTGAAAAGACTAAGATCAGGTGATTTACTAATTGAAAGTGTGAGTCGTAAGCAATCGGAGACTCTGCTGAACCTCTCAACCTTTCGTGGTATTCCTGTGCAAGTTACTCCACATGCAACACTAAATTCCTCCAAAGGGTCATCACTGAGTGAGATTTGATCAATGTCACAGAAGATGAATTAGTCGAAGAGTTAAAAGAACAAAAAGTCAAATGTGCTAAGCAGATTATGATCAGAAAATATGGTCAGCTTGTTCCCACATGGTACATCTTCCTTACATTTGGCACACCAAATTTACCATTGAGCGTTAAAGCCGGCTATCTCAATTGTCGTATAAGACCCTACATTCCTAATCCCATCAGGTGTTATAAGTGTCAAAAGTTTGAGCATTCTCAGATTGTCTGTAGAGGGGATGCAGTGTGCCCAAACTGTGATTCAAAATCCCACACACAAACGGAATTCGATGCTGAAACACCACATTGTCCAAACTGTCAAGGCCAACATCCCACTTATTTAAAGTCCTGTGAACTATGGAAAACAGGAAAGAAGATCCAAAATACAAAGTAGACCAGAAAGTGACTTACCAAGAGGCAAAGAAGCAAATTATGCTTATTACACCTAAACACACCTATGCAGCAGCACCAAAGAAATACCAGTTAGCAGCCACTCAAACTGACGTGCCAATTCCCCCATCCATGTCTATTGCAGATTGGGCCCGAGAAATACTCTCAACCTCATAGCAATCTACTAAGGAGCAGCATGCAATAGAGGTCGGCGCCTCCGTAGCCAGGTGGGAAGGAGCAGCAGTGTGTATCACACGCTTCTTGATTAGACTGGGGTTCGATCCCGTCACCACCAAATACGGAGGATGCGGAAAGGTCAGGGAATGACCACTGCATATTCCCAGAGCAATATGGTCTTAGTTGCTAGTGCTCCTAAAAACCAAATAACAAAACAAACAACAACAACAAACAAAGCATGCGATAGATAGTGCTAACAACACACCAATTACAGTACCGCCAAGTGCATTGCAGTCTTCCTCAGAAACAATAAAAACTAAAACAGCAGTCCCAATGCAGAAAAGTCGGCCAACGGTAACAAATATGGATACAGATGAAAACATCGACCCGGATGAGCCAATCTTAGATCTGTACGCAGAAGACGACATGGACACAGCCTATCTTCTCGAAAAAAAAAAAAAATTAAAAGTGGAGATACGAAAACAGACTGGACCTAAAAAGCAGACTGAATCAAACTCAACTGCTAAAACCAAATAATGGATCACATCATACAGTGGAACTGTAGAGGCCTCCATAGCAACATCGATGATATCTATGACCTAATCCAACAGTATAGTCCAGTAAGCATATGTTTACAAGAAACTAATCTACCACCGCAAGTAATTCCAAAAATCAAGAACTATACTGTCAGCATAATAGAAATAACAATACCACTGTGCAGGGAGGTGTGGCCATTCTAGTAAACTCAAGTGTCCCTACTAAACACATTCTACTGCAGACTTCCTTAGAAGCAGTAGCAGCACATGTCTCCTTAGGAATCATGTTAACAAACTAAAAGGTAGATTGAAATAAAATTTCAATCTACCTTTCACCAAACAAACAATATACTTATAATGACCTAGAAGAACTTCTGCTACAGATCCCTCCTCCATTTTGTTTATTTGGAGATTTTAATGCACACCACCCAATGTGGGGCTCCCCACATACATATAGATGAGGAAAAGTTCTGGAATTGCTGCTTGACAAATGTAATCTAACACTGTTGAATACTGGTGCTGATTCACTAGAACAACTACGGCTATAGTCTGCTCTCCAACATTGTATCCACTCATCCGCTGGATAATTCTGGACAATCCGCTAAACAGTGACCATTATCTGATAATTTGTGAAATCCAAAAGCTAGAATCCCTCGGGCAAATAATTCCCGCTTAAAATGGAAATTTTCGAAGGCTGATTGGAAGTTATTTGCTTTAAGTATCTCATTCATGATAAAATTATCAAATTCCATTCCATCGATGATGCCACACAGCACATCACATCTCAGATTCTAAATGCCGCAAACAAGGCCATACCAAAAATCCGTACTGGTTCTTTTAAACATGCCAATCTTTGGTGGAGTGATACATGCCAACTTGCCAAAAATGAGAAAAACAGGGCATGGAACCTGTTTCACAAACATCCAACTACTGAGAACCTTATAAATTTCAAAAAACTAAAAGCAAAAGTGCGATTTGTAAGGAAAAAGGCAAAAAAAGATTCTTGGACCCAGTTTGCCTCTACTATAATGAAGAACACAAAGAGCAGAATAATCTGGAATAAAATAAAAAAACTGAATGGTAGATTTCTTCCAGCATCCTCTGCAATACTAAGATGGAATGGACAAGACTTATCATCCCCAGTTAAAATAGCTAATGCTCTGGCAGAAACCTTTGCACAAATTTCAGATATAGCCGCATACGAACCATCTTTTCAGCAACATAATAGAAGGACTGAGCAAGGCAAATTAAATTTTAGCACAAGACTATCACTCCCATATAATCATGCCTTTACAATGTTGGAGCTACAGGATGCCCTAAACAAACCAACAAATGGGGCACCAGGTCCTGATGGCCTTTATTACCTTATGTTGCAATGCCTAGACAAAAAAAGGCATTAAATTCCCTATTGTTTTTTCTGAATCGAATCTTCTCCGAAAGCTACTATCCTTGCTCGTGGTGTCATTCAACAGTGCTAGCTTTTCCAAAACCTGGAAAAGACCATGCAATTCCATGCAACTATAGCCCAATATCCCTTACCAGCTGCTTGGACAAGCCATTGGAAAAGATGGTACACAATAGACTTGTATGGTATATAGAATCGCACTCAGTCATCAGTTGTAATCAATACGGCTTCTGCAAAAACTGATCCACATTAGACCTTATGGTGAAAGCTGAGTGTAACGTATGGAACACCTATATTCGAAAAGAGCATCTTGGCATGGTGTGCCTGGATATTGAAAAAGCCTTTAACACCACCTGGCGCTATGGTATTCTGCAAGACCTGTATACCGTAGGACTCAGAGGTCGACTTCCAATGATCATAGAGAGTTACCTTTAAAATAGAACTTTTCAAGTGAATTATCACAATGTTGTTTCACAAGCTCTTGTCCAAAGAGAAGGTGTACCACAGGGATCGGTACTCAGTGCCATACTCTTTACTCTGAGGATAAACAATTTAGTGCAGAACATTTTGAGTAACATAGAAATCTATCTTTATGCTGATGATCTTGCAATATCTTGCCATTCACAGAATATGCATTCCATTGAACGACATCTGCAGCTTGCAATAAACAAAATAGTGTCATGGACTTCATGTAATGGTTATTGTCTGTTGGCAATCAAAACTGCAGCCATTCACTTTTGTAAAAAATGCCAACTACATCCAGAACCTGAATTATCACTGGGAAATCAACTGATAGCAGTTACCAGCAATATCCGATTCTTGGGCATGACCACTAAACTGACATTCCAGAAACAAACTACAAACACGAACTATCTGTATGAAAAAGCTGAATATACTTAAAGTGATCTCATCTATGATGTGGGGAGCTGATCACTATACTGTACTCCACCTCTGCCGGGCCTTGATCAGAACTCGATTAGATTACAATGCCCCTGTTTATGACTCTGCCTGAAAGACACTGTTAGCCTGTCTCAACACAGTACAGCATAGTGTGCTTAGGATTGCACTTGGAGCGTTCAGGACTTTGCCAGTCCAAAGCTTATATATAGAGGCCAATGAACCTCCACTCCACCTTCAGAGAAAGATGCTGCTCCTCAATTATGTGGTTAAAATATATAGCCTTCCATCTCATCCTATCTGGTCATACCTTGATCCTCAATGGGTAAACCTTTTTAGAAATAAGCCTCTTGAAAACAAACCTACAGGAATTCATCTACGAGAACTGATTCAATGGAATATGCAGTTGACCAATTCATATCAAGACAGAGAAATTGTACAACCTTCGTGGCAAGTGTGTATACCTTCATGTGATGACTACTTCCAACATTAGGGGAAACACTCCCTGAACAATGAAACCATTGTTCAGGGAGTTTTACAGTTTGCACCGGCTGGCAAAAACTTACATAAAGTTGAATTTGCGTAAGTCAATCCTGACAGTGAACAATTCTTAAAAGTTAACAGAGGGACAAATGATATGCTTGCTTGCTACAGAAAAGAAATCTACGATGAAAAGAAAAAATCCACTGTCCAGTCATCCATTAATATGTTCTTTCTTAAGGTTGAGCATCCAACCCCTTCTAAATCTCCACAGCCCTCAACTTCTGTAGTGGCGTGTTATTGGTTGAAGACTTCGATTCTGGCAACGATGCTTGAAAAGTGAAACTTACTGATGTTATGCCTGTCTTTTCTCTTTTTTTTGTAATTTAATAATTTTGAAATTTTTAAATTGCATGCTTTCGTAATTTTTCCTGCGCATGAGATAAAAAATTGAATAAATACAATAAATAATTATATTTACATGCTCGTCGAACATTTCTTTTTTTGATTCAATCAATTCAGTCAGCACAGTTGCGAGTGCTGCAGAAGCATGGGAAAAATTCCAACTTAGTAGAGTTCTGTGAACGCAACCCTTACGTACGTCGGGGAGTGGCTGATTTTGTTAACTAATTCAAGACTAAACCTTAAGAAATAAGAAATGCTTAATTAAATTAACAGATAATAATGTGTAATCAAAATTAGCAACTTTATGTAAATCGTATCAGCATAATTTACCAGTTCTGCTGTCTTTACTGTCACTGAAGAAGTGGTACAGGAAGTACCACAAAACATCTGAGAATAATCTGTAATTCTTTATGAAATTAAAGGCAAATTACTCTACGCAGGTTTTCATGCTCATTATTTAATCAGTTTCCAGTACTTTTGAATTGAAGGATTTTAAAAATATTAATTTTCTTCTTAAATTCAGTGTCATGTGTGAACACATTTTAAGGACATGGGTCTCTTGAATAGGTGCAAAGAAGAGCAATAGATTAGTTACATATATGAATGGGTACCTGAATAATCTGATTGGGTACCTTAATGATACTGAAACTAGCTTGATGCATTTGCTAAATAAATTCAGTACCCTTTGTTTTATGTTTAATTATTATATAAAATGTGTTTTTTGACTCAATTATTACTATTATTATTGTTGATATAAAAGGGTTTATTGTTGATATTTTTTGTTGATGTAAAAGGATTTACTGTTGATGTTGTTTTTTATTGATGTAAAAGGGTTTACTGTTTTAATTGATATTATTAATCTGATTATTCCTTTATTTGGTTTACAAAACATGTTAATGCATGTGATTGCATAATTTTGAATTTTTGTGTTCTTAATGGTTTTCTGAACTGCAAAATGGAAGTGACTATTAGTTTCATGTTTTTATTTTATGATTATAATTTTTTTTAGCATCAACTAATAAAAGTTTTGTTTTATTGGAAATAACTTACATTCTTCTTCTTGTTGTACTTAGTGGATTTTAGGCTTATGAAGCCTGTACCATTAAATCTCTTCAAAGAACTGTTCGATCCATTTTTCTGGGATTCCCTGTTTCTTTTCCAATAGGTTTATAGTTCATTGCAATTTTTGTAGTTTCTTCCTACTCATTCTCTCTCTACATGCTGTTTCCATTTCAACTGATAATTTTGCTTTTCTTTTATTATGTTAGAGGTGTTTAGTCTTTCTCTTATATCTGTGTTTCTTTGTGATCTAGTCTTGTTAATCCCATTAGTGGTCTGAGAAATTATTTGGGCTGCTTCCAGACGTTTACCCTTCTTCCCAAGTGTCCATACTTCACTACCAAATTTAAGTACTGCCTTTGATATTATGTTATGTATTCGTAATTTCATTTGTAATTTTATTCCACGTCCCTTTTAAATTCTGAAATCCCCTTTCCTAAATATTTAAATTCTGAAATCTTATTTCCTAAATATTTAAATTCAGTTACTTGTATTAAATTCAGTTTTTAATTCAAATATAAAAGTTTACATTTAAGAAGGCTTGTATGGGCACCTGTAAGGTGCTGTCTGACTGTTTTTAATAATGCAGTCATGGAGTGTAACCACTGCTTGGACATACCCCTGATCATAAATATGTTAAATTTGAATATAAACTTGTGAATGATGTGCAAAGAATATTCCATCAGTGCCATATTCTTGAACATTTGATAAGAAAGATTTGGTATTTAAACTGCCCTCATTGCTGAAGGTGTCCATGTTATTAAGTTTGATTATGTTCATTTTTTGAAGCTAAATATTACTTAATTATTACTTATATAACTGGACATTATTATTATTAGCCATATGGTGCAAGGAAGCCTGAGGCTTATGCTGCACCAGGCAAAAAAAAAAAAAAAAAATGTAGCATATTGAATGCTAAGTGACAAACTCCAGAAGCTGCATTGGAGTCAGCCACAAAACAGAACAGGTGTGTAATGAGAATATATTCACTAGAAAGGCATCATTTTACAGTGTTATGAAAACATTTGAATAATTTTTAAATACAGCACCATATTTTTTTATGTGCACACCATGCATGTAATTAAGGGTTAATTGTCTCTTCTTTAGCTGTATATTAACTTAACATTAATTATCATCTTCATTTTAAGTATTCTTCTCTTCTGTATTTAGCATTAGCATTAGTAGAGTCATATGCTGCAAGAACACAAGCTTATACAGTATCAGCCAAAAAAAAAAAAAAAAAAAAAAAATTCCCATTTCACCCATCCATTTGCTCTAAACATTTGTCCAATTTTTCCTTGAATTTATTTAAGCTGTCAACTTCCACAATGACAGATAGAAGTTTTTTCCAACAATCGACCTCCTATATGCAAGATGTGGCCTGACCATCACCTTATACAAGGGAATAATCACCTCCTTATGCCTGTTAGAAAAATTCGCGTATATCATTGACAAAACCCCATGACCTGCTCTGGCAGCCTGTCTGCATTGTTCAGAAAACTTCATATCTGACTGCACAATTATCCCTAGGTCTCTTCATTCTCCACTACCCTCAGTGTAATACCACAGAGTTGTATATTAACACTGCTTGTCCCTTACTGCCTAGAGTTGAGGCCATTCATAAATGCAACTTTAAGACTGTAATGTTAATTTTTTTACTTAATAAACTTAATACTGTGATCATCATCATCATGCTGATGTTACAAAAGTTTATATAATTGCTAACAGGTTTAAAGGCTTAAATGGTTATTTTTAATATTGTTATATAAGAAAATTATGTATTAAAATAGACCAGAAGCTCTAGTCATAGAAACCAATCAGTTATTTACATTGTTTTATAAGTGTATAGCAACTTCCACTTAGTGCCGATTCATTCAGTTGTCTGTTTTTATGGGAACTAAGTAAGAGCACCAAGCTGGTGACAGCTTTATGTAAGTTATACAAGTAACAATGACATGGAGAACTTATTGTGATTACTTTTTATTTTTTTTCCAGATGTTTTACAAGAATTGGTTTTGCTTTATCCAAATGAAAGCTTGTCTACCATTGTTCCATTGCTAGCAAGCTGCCATACTGCTTTTCAAGAGAATAGTTCCCCAGGTATATAAATATTAATAGGCAAATTCTTTATAATAAGTAAACATTTTGAAAATTAATATAAAATTCTGATTAAAAACTCAAGTAAATTTATGGCATTAAGCCTCATTATGCTTTATGTATCAGTGAGAAAACTAGGTTTGCTACTTAGTGCATCAGTCTTATATTGTGGAGGCATTTGCCATGAATTGCCTCATATTGCACTACTACAATGGATAAGTATACTGCTATTTTTTTAAAGTGTATGCCATTACCCAGACCATGGTTTCAATTCATAAGAGTGAACCCGTGGAGTCTCATTAGTGGATAAGTAGGCACTATGAATAGCTGAACAACCTAGTGAAGAGGTGTAATCAACAATATGTGGAAATAGCACGGCAGATTAAAAACTCAAATAAATTCAAGGCATAGAGCCTCATGATTCACAAGAACAAACTTAAGTTTTTAATCTGCTGTACTATCTCACATATTGTGGATTATACCTCATCACGTGATTGCTCAGGTCTTCGTGGCACCCTGCCCACTGGCAAGACATAAGTAACAGCCAAAACTGCAGTCTGGGTAATGGCATACACTTTAAATAAATAGCAATATACTTCTACATTGGAGCAGTGCTTTTTATTTAGTAGTTCAATACCAAGGCAACTCATGATGAATTGCTACACACTTAATGAGGCTATACTCTACTTATGCAATAATATCAAATTCTGTTATATCCATTCTCCTTTATCTTGTAACCATAAATTTCTATTTTCTTTTTCTTGTAGCAAGAGAAGTAGTTACAGAGAACAACAATTTTATCCATTAGATAATATTAGTTGATTTCTTTGTTTTTTTTTTATGCTACAGAAATTAAATTATATTCTTTCTCAGCTTTGCTTGAGTGGCATGGTGCATAGGATAATGTTCTTGTTTCTACTCCAGCGGCACCTCCATAGCCAGGTGGGCAGGAGCAGCAGCAGTGCGTAGCACACACACTTCTTGATTAGACCGGAGTTCAAGCCCGTGACCACCAAATACATAGAATGCAGAAAGGTCAGGAAATTACCACTGCATATCCCCGGAGCAATCTGCCCTTAGTTGCTAATGCTCCTAAAAACCAAATAACAAACATATACTCCAGCATGACTGTTAAGTCGGATGATTTTACAATAAATTATGGATACAATTGTTAATCTTATTTAGCAGTCATGGACTTGAGCCGTGGTCCACCCAAGAGTGTGTGCTACTACATTCTCATTCCTGGCCACTCAGCTAGATGGGGGAGGAGTATTTCGCACAGCACTTTTGTCCAATATTTGTCGAGAGTGGACGAACCATGGAAAAATCATAAGTCGGAAGGCCAGCCATGTATTGAGCAAAGGGATGAGATGAAGATCCAGAATGCTACCGAACAGAACAGATGTGTCACAGTGGAGAAACTGACTACGTGATACAACATGGGGATGGCATGACCCATTATAGCCTGTGCTTCAGACACTTTTTTTTTTTTTTATATAAACCCAAAACATGATAGGTATTAGAATCTATAGTACTTAGTACCATGCTTGGGTTGGAAGTTGAAAAGATGAGAGAAGATATTTGTTGACATTGGACTCGAACTTCTGTAAACTGTAATTTTCAGGAAATACGTATGAAGGAAGGTTGTTCCAGAAAACGGCAGTTGAATGAATAAATGAGGATGATGAAAAGTTGTTTCTGTGAGTTTGAAGTTGGACAGTAAATGGATGTTGGCTGCACGTGTTCGGACTGTTTTGACAGAGAGAACAGGAATTACAGAAGCCAATTCAGAACAGTGCCCATGGAAGTATCTGTAGAAGAGGCATGCAGCAGAAACAGTGCATCTATGAGAAAGCGAGTATAGAAACTCTGTTAGAGATGAATCATTAATTAACCTAACTGCCCTCTTCTGAATGGAATCAAGAAGCCTGAGAGAAGTTTTGGGAGGGGACACCACCCCAGATGTGGAAACAATATTCCATGGCAGGGTGGATTTGCGATTTATACAGAGTAAGCAGCTGTTTGGAAGAAAAGTAACGCCGAGAGCGAAAGAGAAAACCAAGTTTTTTAGATGCAGAGGAAGCAATATTTGTAATGTGTTTGTGCCAAGAGAGATTAGGAGTCAGGGTAATCCCCAAAAGAGAGATATCATTTTGCCTAGAAATCGGAGTGGCACTAAACATAAGCATAGGAGCAGAAGAATCCTTTTTGCGAGATATAAGACAAAATTGAGTTTTAGAAGGGTTGAAATCAACTAAGTTGTCTTTGCCCCACTGGAGAATTACCTGGAGATCGGCATTTAAGGAATTGGTAGCAGACTTTCGAGAACTTGAAGCTGATTAAGCAGGGCAAGGTTTCTCAAAATGGAAAGTGGAATGCAATGTGCTGTCATCGGCAAAACTGTGGATAGGATTTTCAGTCAATGGAAGAAGTTCATTAATATACAAGAGGAAAAGAGTGGCAGAAAGAACTGAACCTTGGGGACACCGGCATTAGTGGAGAAGTTAGAAGATAGAGAGCCATCTACCATCACCCTCAGTGAGTGATCAGAGAGAAAACTGAATAACCAATTACAAAAAACAGTTGGCAAACCATAAGATGGAAGCTTGTTTAGAAGAGCTTTATGCCAAACACAATCGAAAGCCTTTGAGATGTCGAGAGCAACTGCTTATGTTTCACCAAACTATTCCATTGAATTAGTCCATAAATGGGTAACATAAGCCAGAATATCACCAGTGGATCGACACTGACGGAATCCATACTGGTGATCGTTGATCAGACGGAAGGTTTCTAGGTAGTTTAAGAGTTGGTGGTTAATTGATTTCTCCATTACTTTAGAAAGAGTAGAAGTTATTGTAATGGGATGATAATTGGATGGGAGGGATTTGTCACCCTTTTTATGAACTGGCTGGAAAAGAGCAAATTTCCAAGCAGAAGGAAAAACACCTTTGAAATAAGAAAGTGAAAAATGGCGGCAAAGAATAGGATTAAGTTCAGGAGCACAGGTTTTGAGAACAAGTGGAGAAATACCATTGGAACCTGGAGCTTTCTTAGCATCAAGATTCATCAAAATACTTCTGACATCCTTTTGAAGGAAGACCACAGGAGGCATTGAATGGAGCGTGTTGGGAATGGTGGGAGGTGTTTTACCAAGATCATTAATACATGAGTAGGAAGAAAAAGGGATGCTAGTAGGTCAGCTTTATACTTGGCTGAAGTGACAACAGAACCATCTGGTTTGGACAGAGGTGGGAGCAGAGATGGGCAAAAGTTGCGGCCAATAGCTTTGGCAATAGACCAGAATGCTCGGCTACCATTAGTGCAAGAAGCAAGTTTTCTACTCTTAGCCTATTCAAACTCTAGTTTAGACTGATTGATAACTGCTTTACAATTGTGTCGAGCTTTGGTGTAGGCAGAAAATGAAACTGAAGAATTAGAAACAAGGCAATTACGATATACAATATTCTTCTCTTGAACAGCCTTAGCACATTTATTGGAAAACCAAGGTTTAGATAAAGGACGAGATTTTAAAATGGAGTGTGGGATAAAGGATTTCACTCCTGCAAGGTTAATTTCACTGACGCGATCTGAGCAAATGTTGATGTCAGAAGTTTTGAAATAGTAATCCGACCAAGGAATAGAAATCTCGCAGGTCATTCCATTTTGCATTCTTATAATGCCAAACAACACGAGGTTGGGAATAGCCATGAGATAAAGATTCCATTGGAGAAGAGACAATCACCAAGTTGTGATCTGAAGTGCCTAAAGGACCTCTCACTTCAACCGTGTACTTAGAAGGGTTGTTTGTGAGAAAAAAGATCAAGTATGTTGGCTGTATGATTAGGATTGTCTGGTATTCTTGTAGGTAAATGAACAATCTGTGCAAGGTCATTAGTAATTGCAAAAGCCTCAGCATCTCGACCAGCTGGGTCGGTGTGACTAGAAAACGGAAGCCAGCTGGAGTTGTGAACATTAAAATCACCAAGAAAAATTACCTCACTGGAGAAAGTCAAGTTGCAAAGAGAGGAAGTCAAAGCGCTTCAAGTGATTAGTGGAGTTGGGAGAACGGTGGAGACAACAGATGAATTTGACACAATGAGGTAAAGAGATTTTAAGCCAGAGAAGATTGAAGAGGGGAGATTCCAAATTGCCAAGTCTCTGACAGGGTATATCAGAACGGACAAATGCACAAGTACCACCTTTGAGGCGAAAGGAATCATACAACGAATAATTTGGGCATCTGAGATGAACAGTTGTTGAATCAACCGATAACTGAGATTCTGTCAGAAAATGTACATGTGGTTTGGCAGACTGCAAGTGGAAATGGACACCATTGAGATTAGAATTGAGACCACATATATTTGTGAAATAATTAGGAAGTGTTTTGGGAGGTTTAGATCTTTTCGCAGATAAGCTTGCTCTATTAGTTTGACAATTCATGGTGTATTCAATAGTAAGAAAAAGTGGGTGGACATGCTGTATGAAGTAATGGAATTTTTGGATATGGCATACACATGGTAAGAATATACCCAGATCCTTGACATAACGTGGCCTCAACAATGCCTCCCGCATATACACTACTCAGACTCCCTCCAATCACTATCTGGCATAGTAAAGGTAGCAAGATTATACACTAGCTGATCCAGAAGCCTCCTAGAGAGTTACCAATAGGTTCGGTACAGTATACTGACTAGCGGCAGGCCTGCGAATACCGTTTTAGGGCTGCACCCTTGAAATGTTAGGAATATTGGGTCTCACCACGATGTTTGTCAAAACCTCAAAAGTCATCAATCATACTGCATGATGGAAGAGATGGGGAAGGGTTGACCGGAACTTGGCTCTAGAGACTAAACATGGATTCCATCACTTCAAGCCTCCAATAAGAAAGCATAATTGAGCTATTGCAGCCAGTTGTCTATTCAAGTACCCTTGCTGTTGGCTCATCACAAACAAATGTGCCTTCAATGGTCACAGTAGTAGAGCCATTTTGACACTGAAAACAGGTTATCTAGGCTGATGAATTGCTTTTGCAGCGGCACAATCATACTGCATGATGGAAGAGATGGGGAAGGGTTGACCGGAACTTGGCTCTAGAGACTAAACATGGATTCCATCACTTCAAGCCTCCAATAAGAAAGCATAATTGAGCTATTGCAGCCAGTTGTCTATTCAAGTACCCTTGCTGTTGGCTCATCACAAACAAATGTGCCTTCAATGGTCACAGTAGCAGAGCCATTTTGACACTGAAAACAGGTTATCTAGGCTGATGAATTGCAGCTGCACTTTGTTGCCATTGTTCTTATTCTCTTGATGCACACACATTGTTTTCTTTTGCATCCATTACAATTGCAACAGAGGCCTAACATTCCTCTGAACTTCATGACACATTGCTCATTACCATTTTGATATAAACCAGTAATGTAGTGATCCTCCATGCCTACTCATCATTTTAATCTCCTCTGCTTAGGGGCCTTCATAGTCAGGTGGGCAGGACCAGCAGTACGTTGCACACGCACTTCTTGATTAGTCCAGTGTTCCAGCCCATGACCACCAAATACGGAGGATGCGGAAAGGTCAGGGAATGACCACACTGCATATCCCTGGAGCAATATGGCCTTAGTTACTAATGCTCCTAAAAACCAAATAACAACAACAACAACAACATCCTCTGCTTATTTTGTAATAAATTAGAGAACTTTTTGATCAGACCTCAAATATATTCATTATGATTATGTATATAATCATAATGAATGCCTTATGAGTGACTTCTTCAATCTGCCCCTAATTAAATGGAATACATGGGAAGAAAACTTGCCATGGGGAACAAAATTTTTAAATAAACTAGATGATTGTTATGCGTATCAGCACATTGCAGAAAACACTAGAGGTAAGAATATTCGTCATTATTCACAAATCAGATGACATCACAGGGCTTAAATTACCGGAACCATTGGCAGGTAGTGATCATACAGTCATTCGTTGGAAAATGAAGAAAGATGTTGCAATAGTTTAAAGGTAAAAGCACAGGTTTTAATTTCAGAAAATGGCAGTTTAGACTATGGCAGTTTAAGGTGCTACTTGGCATCAATTAATTGGGCAGATTGCAGAGGGAGGACAAATACACTAGAATCATGGAATAACTTCAGAGCAATAATCATGGAAGTCATGAACATATAAATGCCATTAAGAAAATATTGCACAAGGAGGATGCCAGGACGGATGAATACTGAGCTGGCCAGCCTAATAGAGCAGAAAAAGAATCCATGGGAAAGTTACAGAGTGATGAAAAAGTACTAAACATACAACAGCTACAAGTTGATCTTTAATATTACCATAGATGGGGTGGCACCTCCGTAGCCAGCTGGGAAGGAGCAGCAGTGCGTAGCACACACTTCTTGATTAGACCGGGGTTCAAGCCCGTCACCACCAAATACGGAGCATGCGGAAAGGTCAGGGAATAACCACCGCACCGGAGCAATATGACCTTAGTTTCTAATGCTCCTAAAAACCAAATAACAACAACAACAACCATAGATAGGGTTTGGAAAGCCGGGGCTGAGTATCAGAGAGTACTTGCCAAGAGAGCAAAGAATGAGTTTTTCATGTACATCAGGCCCGGGCAAACTATGGCCCGCGGGTCGCATGCGGCCCGGTGCACATTTTTGTGCGGCCCGCGAGCTTTAATTGTATTTTCGAAAAAAGCTTACTTATTTTATGCCTTTTGCAACGCATTTTTGAAAAATAAATTTGTATATGTAATACATTATAGAATTTGCCGACTTGTAAATTGTTTTATCATCTCTGTATTGTTCAAATTGAGATATAATTTGAAATTGTGCACGAACTGGTGCGAGCCAACGGGCACTTTTATAACGGTATAATTTGCGATTATAAACTAACCACACAAAAGTACTGTAACAGACAACCGGTGATGACGACAACGGATTTGCTGCAGTGGCGGAGTAATGGGATAGGACTGCTGACCGGCCACAGTTCCAATCTGTTTTCTCTGATGGTCATCCAACAGTTAGTTATCATCTTGATGCCAGTAGCAATAAAAATAATATTTTACGCCCTTTTAAAAATGAATAAAAAACGAAAAATTCAACAAGAGCATCGTGTCTTCAATGAAGAGTGGAACACAAAATATTTTTTTGCTAACATAAATAACGAGACTATTTGTCTCATCTAAACATTCCGAATATGGTGCCAATTTAACTCCGGAAGCGAGAAAGAAAACTGCTGATGGATTGATTCAAAATTTATCTAGACAACAAAATGTGTTTACACAGCTAACTAAGGAACAAGAAGCTACTGTAGAGGCAAGTTTTGTTATTTCTCATATAATTGCAAAAAGCAACGAGCGTTTTTCTGATGGAGACTATATTAAAGAATGTATGACTGAAGCTTGCAATTAGATGTCCTGACATTAAACACAAATTTGAGAATATAAGTTTATCTCGGCGAACCATAGTAAGAAGAATTGAATGTATCGATACAAATTTGAATGAGCAATTATTATCGTTATTAGAATCCACAACATGGTACTCAATAGCTCTCGACGAAAGCAATGACCGAAAGAATACTGCGCAGTTATTAATTTTCATATGTGGATGTACCTCTAATTTTGAAATTATTGAAGAGCTTCTTTCAATGGAATCTCCTAAAGACCAAACAATGGGCTGATATATTTGAAAAATGCTAAGCGGTAAGCGTAACAACTGATGTAGAATGGTAAGCGTAACAACTGACGGAGCACCAAGTTTGACAGGTAAAAATGTTGGAGCGTTAAGAAAATTCAGGATAAAACGTGTGAAAATTATCCTGATTATAATTTAATTACAATTCATTGAATTATACATCAACTATTATGTAAAAATGTGTGAAAAGTTGAACATGTCACATCTTCTATTGCCGACCGGGCTAGCCGAGTGAGTAAAGTACCTGCCCGGCAACCCAAAGGTCGCGGGTTCGAATCCCGCCTTGGATCAGAGTACTGCAAAAACCTTGGGAGGTGCAATATGGCCACAGAAGCCGATGCACCAACAACTACCAAATAAAAAAAAAAAAAAAAACATCTTCTATTATTAAACTAGTAAATTTAATACGATCGAGGGGGCCTGAAACACAGACAATTCGTTAATTTTCTTCAAGATATTGAATCCGAATACACAGATATTCCTTATCACAGCCAAATTCGATGGCTTAGCTTAGGAAAAGTTCTTCGGCGAGTATGGGATCGTAAAGATGACATCGTTCTATTTTTAAAACTGAAAAATATTATGGACTTTCCCGAGTTAACTGATAATGAATGGATTTGTGAATTTGCGCTTACCCTGAACATCGTGACACACTTAAATGCTTTCAACACCGTGTTACAAGGGAAAAATTTATACGCCCATGATATGGTAAAAAGTTTGAATGGATTTCAATTAAAACTCCAGTTGTTCCTTCGACATTTTATTGATTAACAAGGTAGACCACTTTCCAACCATTATTATAACTATTAATATATACAAAAGCTTTGCTTAGGTTAAGTATACACTACCTAAGATTGCGTTTTCTATTATATTTCTTTTTCTTTTTTCTTAACTGCATTGATTGATCTTTCTTAATTTTACTTTCATGGATTTATGATTGTGCATCTTGATTTTATTTTATATTTTATTTTATATTAACTTTGCGCTTATTATGTCACTTAAATATAAAAATAATAATATACTACATTGGCAGAGTAGGATAAAAGTGACCGAGGATACTATTGTTGCCCTGGATAGTAATCCTAACCATGTTAATACATTGACACATACACAAATATCACACACTTTACAGAGCAGTTTAGCATATAATGCTTCTGGCACTAATATCCGATTACCATCGGATATTAGTGCCAGAAGTAACATATTTGTTATTACATTCAACCTTGTAATAACAAATTATGTCTTACTTGCCCCTATATGCATCCAAATCATGCTACAATGAATACGAATTCACATATATTCTGTAAAATGAATAATGTTATATATATGATCACTTGTCGTACATGCAATGTTAAATATATTGGTCAAACTAGCAATAAACTCAATATTAGAATGAACCTTCATCGTTCCGATATTAAAACTTATAATAACAAATCCAGTAAGAAAACAGGTAATCTGGAACATGATATTGAATTCAGACATTTCCAAAAACATACTTTTGGTAATATTTTCATTTCAATACTTAACGTAATTAACAACGCAAATGAAAGATTATTGCAAGAAGAAATTAGCATGTTACAATATAAAACACTATATCCATACGGTCTAAATAATAAATTTAATCAAAAATATATGACAAATAATTTAAAAGATATTTGTGTTTATAATATGTTTCAAATTGCCAAACTTCGTAAATATAATCGCAATAGGAAATATAGTAAATCCAACACATATAAAAGCAACCGAAAACATCTAGGAGACTTTATAGATTTATTCAAATTGTGGGACACGGATCCTATAAATATTAGTAAAATACATAACACACTTTTCAGTATTAAACTTAGTGTACTCAAAGCACTAAATAGAAAAACCAATGATTACGTCTTTGCATCCTCCCACCTTATGCACATTATATTGGATATTTTTAAATTCAGAATTAATATTTTGAATGTTAGCAAGCAGCCGGAAAACTCTGTCCTCATCTTATACTTTCAAAATAAAATGATGGATGGATGATTTAGATATACATAAAACTATTAATTTACGTAATGACTTGCTGCCTATTAATAACTTACATATTAATATCAGATTTAGATATTCTAAACCATTTGGTCTTAAAGCGTGTAACTATAAAACAATAGCTACAAACCTTCACAATATTAACATCGGACAGGATACATGTGTTTGTCACAAACCTTCATTTCATAGATACGTGGATCCTAACCATAATCACATTATAACCGGCAATTTAGGTATATTCAGGTAAATATATAATCCCATATCCAGAACTTAGAGATATTTTATCACTGGGTTTTAAATTTCGACCTAATCCACCTATTAATAAATCTAACTTTAAAAAATTGTTATATCTAGATTTACTAAAATACTGCATAAGATCAGCATACAAACATAATATACCGGTTGAAGCTTATCACATGTGGTTATTTACAATGCTTAATATCATATCTAACAAATATAATCAATTGAAATTCATACAGGATAATCTATATAATACCAAATTAATAAATAGGCAGCTCAAGAGATATACATGAACATTTTATAATAACTCCCGTTGACAAACCTGCTTGCAATTATGCAATCATATGTAAATCATATTATATAGATATTATAAAAAATGAACTACAGTCTAGCCGTACATATAAACAGATAACATCTTCCTCTAATATAATAATCAAAAAATTAATTGCATTGCATAAAAAGTTAAAGTATAATAACCTAAAATATCCATTTATATATTGCATACCCAAATTTCATAAATCACCCATTGCTTTTAGATTCATAACATCATGTAGAGATAGTTATGCTAAATTTCCCGGAAAAACGTTAGAAAAGTTACTTAAAATTATATTAAATAACTTAAATAAAACTATTATAATAAATAATAACTTACCGATTATAAATGCTATAAAAAATAACAATATTCATCAAATACAAACATTTGACTTTAACAGTCTATTTACGAGCATTAATCTTGATAATTTAAAAGTCGTCCTCCAGAAACTATATTTAGAAAATAAAAATGCTATAAAGGTTGATTTAACCTATTGGGATTCTCTAATAAAATGATGCATCTTTAATAATTATGTATATGACGGAACTTCGTTATACTTACAAGTGACTGGCACCCCTATGGGAAGTCCAGCATCAAGCATAATCGCAAACCTTTATCTGTATTATACAGAAAGAGAATTCCAAGATAACCTACTTATATACAGATACGTAGATGATATATGTGTTTTTAATTGTCCACATTTTGTCCAGGATTACAGTAAATTATATCCAGTAGAACTTGTATTGGAAAAAACTAATAGTTCCGATACTATAGCAAATTACTTGGATCTTCATATAGAAATATTCCATAATAATAAAATAGACGTAAACGTATATAATAAAAGAGATGCATTTAATTTTAACGTAGTCAGCCTTACAAACTGGAAATCTAATATATCAAAATCAGTGCATGCTAATATAATTTTATCGCAATGTTTAAGGATTGCTTATATCTGCAATAGTAATAAAAATTGTTCAACAGGCTTAACAGCGTTGTACGGCAAGTTGATTAATAATAATTTCCCTATCGCTTACCTGAAATATCACTTCAGGAAAGCAATAAGCATAATTAATTTCAAAAATTTGTTTTCTGAACCTATTGTTTCAATATAATTTTCAATATAATTGTCATATTTAGTGCCATGTATATATGTACATAGGATACACTTTGCATTCTTGGTGTCTTACGGCGTAGAAAACTTGTACCCACCGGCTTGCAAATTACAGTGTATCATTTTTTTTTTTTTTTAATACATATAGTTAAATTCATTTAAATTTACTTAAATTCATGCTGAGATAACATGCAAATTCAGCTCAGGGTCCTACTATAGGAACGGGTTTGTGATCCCGGGCATACCCGAGCCACAACTTATATCTTGCAATGTCTTTAAACTGTCCTACACTCTTTATTTTTATTTCTCCGAAATTATTAGGGCAATCCGAGGACGTAGGAGAAACTGTTTCTTATCTATACCACTATTTTTCGCCTTTGTGGAGTTCAGGTTCTATTATTCCTACTCCTTTAGTTTTTCTTCTTACTATCTGCATGTTTCTCTTTGCGTTAATTTAATTATTTATTTATTTTTACCGTATCCATCACATAGGGGGCACCACACATTATTTTGACGACTATTACATTATGTCCTAGATATGGTCAAATGTAGTATGTATTATATATTTAATCTTATTTTAATCATTAAATTACGTTCTCTGTCGGGTCAACGATGATTAATATATGCTTACATTTATATTTTACTTATATTTCTTACCTTTGATTCTAATATTTCAAAATTTTTCTTAATTTTTATCATCATTCGATTTATTTATATTCGATTCATATTTGACCTATACTGGTTTATATTTGGTTTAGGTTTAAATTACTTAGCATATATTGATCATCACAGAAACAGAGAACTTCTTGTCGTTTTTTGCCTTCATTCTGGGTGGTTGGCCCCAGTTGAAGTCATCTAGATTGTCGGTAAAAAGCGATGATAATATTTTTTTTTTTTTTTTTGCATTTTATTAGGTCCACGATGGTATTATTATTGGATTGATTTACTTTTTCTAATAATATTCTATATATATATATATATATATATATATTTTTTTTTTTATCAGTGTTGTTTATAGGTAACTAGGTAGCTTGAGGCTTTTGCTCTAAACTTAATTATATCTGCTTTTAATTATTATAATTATTTAATTATATCTGCACCATCCTTTTTTTTTATTATTATTATTATGAGAACCCCAAGCACGAGAGGTATTAGAACCTATAGTACAGGAACTCCCCGACTTACGTAAATTCAACTTTACATAAGTTTTTGCTGGCCAGTGCAAACTTAAAAAAAAATCATGGAAATGTATTTTGCATCCTGTAGGGATAAATGAAGGTATCGTGAAAATATCGTAATGTGAACCCAATAACGCATTGGGTTTTTTTTTTTTTTTTTTTTTTGTAATTTGTTCCAAGTTCTTGTAAGTTGAAAATTTCACTATATTACTAAGCTATATATCTCTCTAAAAGGTATATTTATAATGGAAATTACACTACACTTTCACTATTATCATATGTTCTGCTATAAGAATCAATTTTGAATGTCTTTGTGATATTTTTCTAAAGCACGTTTCTGGAGGCCATGATAATAAAACAATAAAAACAATTTGCACTTTCCGGTTTATTGGTCTTTTCTGTTAGCGCATCTAATTATAAATGGGTAGTAAACTCGATCTTATTGCAATTGCAATAATACCGATAACTGCAATTGTGTGGGTTTCTATGCTATTATGGCAAAATGTGTTCCTCTTCACTGAAATCTTCAATCATATAAAAAACAAATTTTCAGAAACTTCTCTTCATTCCTATTTACGTATTACAATGATGAAGGTAAAGAGGCGAACGAAAAGTGGAAGTGGTGGTAGCGCCAGGAAACAAAACAAAATTGATTTAGAAATGAAGATGAAAATGATTAAGAAGTACGAAGCAGGACAAAGTTTTTCATCTATTGCAAGGGAATTAGGTCTTGCTGCTTCAACAGTGAATACTGTTTTAAAGGACAGTGCACGTATAAAAGAACATGTCAAAGGATCAATGCACTTGTGATTGTTGATCACAATGTTTTGTGATCAACAGTGATTACAAAAGTGCTATATTTTCCATCCATATTATTAACAGCTGTTAATAATATGGATGGAAAATCAGATTCAGAAACGAGTGCCAATGAGACTAGATTGTAGAAAGTTTTCTTTTAGGCAGCAAGTTGTTGGAACAAGTTCTCTTTGAAGGTAGTTCACAGTTTAAAGAGAGGCTCACAGTTTAAAGAAATTCAAAGGTTAGCTGGGTAGTTGTGTCATTAGCTGGATAATGACCATTCAAGCAAAAGCAACAAGTATTTATAAAGATATTAAGGATAAGTATGTCAAACCCCAAGCAGGTTTTCTACTGTTAGCCCGTTCGAAATCTAGTTTGTACTGATTAATAACTGCTTTACAATTGTTGTTAGCTTTGGTGTAGGCAGAAAATGAAGCTGAAGATTGAGATACAAGCCAACTGTGATATGCAACATTCTTATCTTGAACAGCCTTGGCATGTTTATTAGAAAACCAAGGTTTAGATAATGCTGAGATTTTAAGACAAGAGTGCAGAATAAAGGATTTCATTCCTACAAGAACAGTTTCGCCGACACGATCTGAGCAAATGTTGACATCAGAAGATTTGAAACAGTAATCCGACCAATGAAAAGAAATCTCATAGATCATTCCATTTTGCATTCTTGTAATGCCAAACAACATGAGGTTGAGAATGGCCATGAGAGAAAGGCTGCATTGGAGAAGAGACCATCACAAAGTTGCTATCTGAGGTGCCTAGAGGACCACTCACCTCGACTGTGTACTAAGAAGTTATTTATCAGAAAAAGTTCAAGAATGTTGGCTACATGGTTAGGATTGTCTGGTATTTCAGTAGGTAAATAAACAATCTCTGTGAGGTAATAATAATAATAATAATAGTAACGGAGACATGTGATGCAAGAATGCAAGCATATGATCTTATGTAGCATCAGCCAAAAAAAAAAAAAAAAAAAAAACAATTTCACATCCATTCCCTCTAAAAGTTTGTCCAGTTCCTTCTTGAATTTATTTATATCAACTTCCACAGGAACAGATGGAAATTTGTTCCAGCAATTAACCACCCTCTGGCTAAAGAAAAATCTCCACACATCTATTCTACAACTGTCTTTCTTCAATTTGAATTTATGCCCCCTCAAGTTCGTAATCTGAGCAAGCGGAGGAATCCCATCAGAATTCAGTGTGCTCAACCCATTCAAGGCTTTATACACCTCAATCAGATCACCTCGCAGGTGCGTCTTCAGCCACTGCAATTTGCAGAAGTTAAGCCTTTCTTGGTAAGAGGACCCCCTTCATTCCCCTCACCAATCTTGTTGCCCATCTCTGTACATGCTCAAGCAACTCTAGATCCTTCCTAATATGAGGCCTCCAGACCTGCACACAGTACTCAAGGCATGGCTTGACCATTGCCTTATACAAAGGGATAATCACCTCCTTTTCCCTATTAGCAAAATTCCTGTACATCATTGACATTACCCCAAGGCCTGCTCTGGCAGCCTGTCTGCATTGCTCAGAAAACTTCATATCTGACTGCACAATTACTCCCAGATCTTTCTCATTTTCTATCACCCTAAGTAAGGGCGCCTCCGTAGCCAGGTGGGAAGGAGCAGCAGTGCGTAGCACATGCTTCTTGATTAGACCGGGGTTCGAGCCCGTCACCACCAAATACGGAAGATGCGGAAAGGTCAGGGAATGACCACCGCATATCCTGAAGCAATATGGCCTTAGTTGCTAATGCTCCTAAATAACAAATAACAAAAATCACCCTAAGTGCAGTACCACACAGTTGATACCTTTCTCTGGGGTTACTTCTACCCATGTGCAGTACTTTGCATTTGTCAATGTTAAACTTCAGTTGCCACTTCTCAGCCCATCTGCCCAAATTTTCTAGATCCTGTTGCAGTAACACATTGCCATTACTGTCATTAACAACCCTGCCTGTTTGTAGATGATACAACCTTTGTATCATCTGCATACTTCAACATTAAGCCTGATATCCCTTCATCAATATCATTGATAAATATACAAAACAACAGGAGGACCCAACACCCAACCCTGGGGGACTCCACTAATAACATTAGTCCACGAAGAGCAGTATCCATTGACTACCTCTCAAATTCATCAAATTTATTTACTATACTTCTAGCATTGATGTACGTGCAGTATACATGCACCTATTCTTATTCTTAGCTCATTAGTAATTACAAAAGTCTCAGCATCTCGACCAGCTGGGTCCATGTGGCTAAAAACCGAAGCCAGCTGGAGTTGTAAATATTAAAATCACCATGGGAAATTACCTCACTGTTAAGAAAGTTGGACTGGAGAAAGTAAAGTTTCAAAGAGAGAAGCCAAAGAGTTCCGAGTGATTATTGGGTTGGTTAGAACAATTGAGGCAACAGATGAATTTGGCAGAATGTTGTAGAGATTTTAAGCCAGAAAAGATTGAAGAGAGGAGTTTTCAAATTATGTCTGTGATAGGCAATAAGAGAGTGGAAATATACACAAGTACCACCTTTGAAGCAAAAGGAATCATACAGCGAATAATATAGACAACTGAGATGAGCAGTGGTTGAATCAAACAATTACTGGAATTCTGTCAGAGAGTACATGGGATTTGGCAGACTGTAAGTGGAAATGAACATCATTGAGATTGGACTGAGGCTATATATATTTGTGAAATAAACAAAGAAATGTTTAGAAGATTTAGATCTTTTCACAGATAAGTTTGCTCTATTAGTTTTTTGACAATTCATGATGTCTTCAGTAGTAAGAAAAGGTTGGGAGGAAATGCTGCATGAAGTGATGAAATTCTTGGATATTGTGTACACATGGCAAGAATATATCCAGCTTCTTGACATATCATGGCCTTGACAGTACCCCCCCCCCCCTTCGCATACACACCATTCGGACTCCCTACAATAACTATCTGGCAGAGTAGAGGCACTACTCTGCTGATCTGGAAGCCTCTTAGAGAGTTACCAGTAGATTCAGTCTGGTGGACTATCTATCAACTGGCCTGTAAACACCATTTTAGAGCTGCCCTCGAAACGTATAGAGGGTTGGATTTTAATATGATGCCCATTATAACCTCAAAAGACATCCATCATACTGCTTGATGGAAGAGATGGGGGTGAGTGCCGGAGCTTTGCTCTGGAGACTAAACGTGGGTTCCACCGCTTCAAGCCTCCAATAAGCAAAATGGTCGTTTTGCACCATTTGATGAGATTCATCTTCCGCCTAGTATCGCCTGATAATACAGAGGGATGGCATTCCTCTGTGTGGTGTGGGCACCACACATCGAGCCCTGCTCACATTGGTTCACACCTGGGTGATTACCTCCAGTATACTAGGTGCCGTATTTCAGGACTTGCACATCGAGGTTATACCCAGGGTTACTAGCATTCCTGCCATTGTGAAGGTGCAATCAGAGAATTTGGCTGTCACAGACTGACTGGACTTCATCAAAATTAGGTCCACTTTACGTCACCCAGATATCAGTTTCATCAGCATTTTAGTCTTCCAGGTAGCAAGCCCAGCTTGACATACCTGAGAGAAATGTGTGACAGCCTCAAGGACATATCTCATCACTGGGTTGTTCAGATCTTCAAAATGCTTATCTGCATACTGATAAGACTCCAGAAAGAGTCAAAACCCAGATCTTGGTAGTGGCCGATACTATATACAGTGAAACTTCTCCTAACGGATACCTCTCCACAACGGACATTTTCAAATTCCCCAACTCTCCTCTATTGGTTTTAACGTGTTTTCAGCTTCTGTCTAGCGGACATTCTCTGTAACAGACGTGGACAGGCAATCTGCACTGCTTCATTTAGATTAGCACTTAATTTGATCTCCCAATAACGGACAGCGGGCGAGCTCACGGCCCTTTTTCCAAGAACGTTTCTTCCGCGTATTGCCTCAATCGTGTGTTTATTTTCTATTTCCGATTCTCTGAATTTTATCAAGGTTTACGTCGCGGTTCTAAACCCTTTTTCAAGAATTTTAAGGCACGTGTAAAACTTCTGATGAATTCGGTGTGTGCAGGGGGGGGGATTTGTCGGCCTTTCGTCTTTTGAGTTTCAGTTTTCAGTTTTGTTCAGTGTCGTGTGAAGTGCACAATGTCTTCTCGTAAACATTTAACTTTAAAAGATAAAGTCGAACTCATTAATGCATATGATCAGCAAAAAAATAGTGTTCGCAATCTCGCTGCAAAATTCAAAATCGGGAAGACGCAGGTAAGCGACATTCTAAAGGAAAAATATGAACTGCTCGAACAATTTTGGCAAGACGTAAATGATCAGGTTCAAAAATCATTCCCAAAAACTGTTGGACTTAAAATTGACATTGTTACGTATGAGTGGTTTTGTCGTGCACATGCTAAAAAAATTCCCATTAATGGGCCTATTGTTAGGGAAAAGGCTTTGGAGGTTGTGAAATCTATGGGAGTAAATGAGTTCAAATCTTCTGTGGGATGGCTAGACAAGTTCAAAACTCGACATAAAATTTCTTGGAAAACCGTAAGTGGTGAAGGTGGATCTGTTGATACTGGGGTTGTAACAGAGTGGACTGTCAAATTGGAAGATTTATGTCGTGATTTTGAAGCTAAGGATATTTACAACTGTGACAAAACAGGGTTGTTTTTTAAAGCTCTTCCTGAAAAAACAATGAGTCTGAAAAACGAAAAGTGTCAGGGCGGAAAAATTTCTAAGGAATGCTTGACGGTACTATTGTGTATAAATATGCTGGGAGACTGAACAACCTATTGTTATAGGAAAACCACAAAATCCTTGTTGTTTCAAGGGCATAAAGTTGAATCTTTTGAATGTTGACTGGAAGTCTAATAAAAAAGCGTGGATGACACGAGATATCATGAGCGAATGGATAAGTCACTTTAACCAAAACATGATTCGTCAAAACAGAAAAATTATTCTTTTCATGCTGTATCTCATCCGCACATTGAATTGTCCAACATTCAGATAGTTTTTCTGCCACCAAACACATCTGGAGAGTGTCGGCCCTTGGATCAAGGGATAATAAAAAATTTTAAACTTCACTACAGAAAACGTGTTTTAAGACATCTCATTGCAAACACGAACGATGTAACATGTGCGAGTGACCTTCCAAAGAAACTCAGCATCCTAGATGCAATTCAGTGGATTTCCTCTTCAGTAAACGCAATTAGAAAACAAACTGTCGTGAACTGTTTTGTAAAGTCTGGCTTCTCAAACGCAAAAATTGAAATTGTGAACAGCAATGTGGAGCACCACGAAGAACAAGAACTTCAACATCTATTGATAATGTACGATACTTCAGCTACAAGTGACCCTGGCTACAAAGATATAGACTCGAACCTCACTACAGAAGATGGTGCTATAGATATCAACAACATTATCATCGATATTTTTCAAGAAGTTCCTCATGAGGATGAATAAATGGAAGGAGGTCATTCTGTCGAAGAACATATTAACGACGAACCACCGATGAAAATAGAAGAAGCGCTCATACAAATCAATCATTTAAAAATGTTTTTCGCCACTGAAGAAGATACTGAAGGACTTTCGATGGTTTCTTCACTCCAAACAAATGTTGAAAACAAAATTATCAGCCGGAAGAAGCTGCAGAAGAAAATAAGTGATTATTCTATGTATTTTTCTTAAGATAAAGTCATAATATGCATAGCACAATTGTATGTATATTATTTACAAAAATATTGTGCAAAATCTGTATATAATTTAATTTAATTTTACATTAAATGTTTAACGATTTTTCTTTATCTCTTGTGTATGTAATTGTATATTATTTACAAAAATATTGTTCAAAATCTGTATATATTTTAATTTAATTTTACATTAAACGTTTAATGATTTTTCTTTCTTTTTTTTTTTCTCCCTCAGACTTCTTGTTAGTGGACACTTCTCTCTAACGGACACATTCTCGTTCCCCACGGCTGTCCGTTAAAGGGAAGTTTCACTGTATACATTTGTTTTATTATTATTATTGTTTACCTATTTACAGGTAACTAGGGGCTGCCCACTTACAAGACTCCAAAGAGATTCAAAAACCAGATCTACCCAGATCTGGTTTTTGATCTGAGTAGATCTGAGTGACATGTAGTAAATAAAAAGCAATATACTTCTCCACTGGAGCATTTTTTGGAGTAGCACATTACCAAGACAACTTATGACAAAGTGCCTCCACAATAAAATCAATGCACGAAGTAGCAAACCCAGTTTGCTTATAGCTACATACAGAAAAAGTCTATGCCTGGCATGTACAATGACCTATTTAATCATTTTTTATTATCTATTAATTAGATATTATTTTTTTCACAAACTAGACTTTTCATTATACTTTAACTTTCGGTGTACTGTGAAAATCTATATCAGAAAAAATCAGACTTGGCCTACTTGACATATCTGTTTTTTACCAATCCGATTTTAAAATTTGCTACTACCAATAATGGGAGAGATGGTCTGAGGCTTCTTGCTGTAATCAGTATATGTTCTCTGCATTACCATCAGTTCATGGTAATGCAGAGAACATATACATTACCATCAGTTCATGTTAGTGTAGCATTACCAAATGTCAAACTGTTACCGTTTTTACAGGGTTCTTTCAGGTGGGCAGGAGCAGCAGTGCGTAGCACATGCTTCTTGATTAGACCAGGGTTCGAGCCCATGAGCCACCAAATACGGAGGATGCAGAAAGGTCAGGGATGACCCCCGCATATCCCCGGAGCAATATGGGCTTAGTTGCTAGTGCTCCAAAAAAACCAAATAACAGCAACAACTGGGTTCTTTCAACAATTCCACTTATGAATAAAAATAAATAAAAAATAAAAATCCATGAGAATGCCCTTTTATTTTTATATAGTCCCAGCTTGTAATCTAATGCCCGTTTTATAAATGAATATACTATGATAATATTTATGCTTTCAGTAAGTCCCGGGCCATTCTTCCCTAGAAGAGGTCAAAAGATAACATCTGCTAAAAACAGTGTTCGCCCTCAAAGGCCAATGTTGCAAATGTTTCTCCATCCCAGTCAACTTGAAGCTGCAAAAGTAAGTATTAATAACAAAATTATTACTACTAACTAAAAAACTAATAATAATGTGCAAGTTCAATGATATGGTTTGAAAGAGGTGAAATGATAAGGTTATATCATGTCTTAAAAGTAATAATTTAATATTACAATAAAATGAAAAAATATGACAATTATTAATGAATTATAAATTCTTTGAGATGTTAATCACCGTGAGATACAACATTTATGTCACTTTTTACTTTACAATTACTGTTAGCAACATGACTCTGCTGTAATATAGCATATTCTTTAATGTAAGGAATGTGGTATGGCTAATGCTATCTGGCAGACACAATATGAATTTTTTTATTTTTTTTTTTTATTTTTTTTGATAGATCATACTATGTGAAATGTAATCATAAAGTTCTTGGCTGACTTTATATCTTGAAATTGCAATGTCATAATGAGTTTTGACTTGTTGCAACATGTTTAGTGACTCATCTAGATATATAAATGCGTTGAATAGAAGGCATTTTTTTTATCTTGAACTGATTTTAAAATGAGTGAAATTGTATCAAATTTTGTTTTGAATTAGGGAAAAGTGCAACAAAAGCCCGTAAAATATTAAAAACGACTTTTGGATAAGATACTAATGTCGTTCAAAATCTTTTCAGTAATTTGCAAAGTTTAAATATGACTTCTTGTCTGTTGAAGGTGATTCTCGTTCTGGCCATCCTTCAACTTCAAAAACCATCAGGCATGATCAATGGTTAGCTATTTGCAAAGTTGCTAGTTAAATTAAGTGTTTCTTATGGAATATTTTAACACAAGATTTGAGAATTTATTATGTTTTGGCCAAGTTTGCACCAGGCATCCCCATTGATGATCCCAGAAAGTGGCAGATTCTCATATGACAGGATCTTCATTAATCTGCTGCTGCTGTCACTCCACAGTTTTTGTTTGTTATTTGGTTTTTAGGAGCATTAGCAACTAAGGCTATATTGCTCTGGGAATATGTGGTGGTCATTCCCTGATCTTTCCACATCCTCCCTATTTGGTGGGCACGGGCTCGAACCCTGGTCTAATCAAGAAGCGTGTGCTACACACTGCTGCTCCTGCCCACCTGGCTACAGAGGCACCCACTCCACAGTAAAAAAAAACTGATAGCTTGGGGAAAATACACAGACTAATAGATTAACTATAGCTGCAGGCAAGATGTGTCATTCTTGTACTGTTTCTGTTAGAACACTGGCCTGGAAAGCAAGGTGTCGGGGATTTCAAACTCTGCTATGGATCATCGTGGAATGAGTAAATACATGGGATATGTTAGGGTAATTAACAGTCAGAACAGGTGTATGTACACTGATGCTAGGAGCATAGTAAATAAATTTGATGAAGAATGTGAAGTATACTGATTAATAATCAAATGCAGACATTGTATATTGGAGACACTGTCACTCAGACATGTGCATGCACAAAAAAATGGTGCCTCCGTATCCAGGTGGGCAAGAGCAGCAGTGCATAGCACACGCTTCTTGATTAAACCGAGGTTCGAGCCCGTGACCACCAAATACAGAGGATGTGGAAAGGTCAGGGAATGACCACCGCGTATCCCCAGGGCAATATGGCTTAGTTGCTAATGCTCCTAAAAACCAAATTACAAACAAACAGCACAAAAAAATGCAGACAGGACAGGAGGGGGTTATGCTGTTGGTTAAGAAGAATATTAAATCTATGGCAGTGCAATGTTGAGTCAGTTTGGTGTGACATAAGCACTGGGAGAACAAAGATGAGAATAGAAGTGTGTTATATGCCTATTGACTGTGATTGAGTATGATAAACAACTATACAAAGAAATAGAGAGATAATATTCCAGTTAATCAGAATGGATTATAATTGGGGATTTTTAACTTTCCAAGTATTGTTTGGAACTTGTGTGTTGATCACTCACTCACACTAGCAAGACTTTTGTGGATTTATTGGTTTACTTTTCTACAGCAACATGTTATGCTTGATCTCATTATCAGCAGTGATTTTTTATGCATTTAAAATCTGCAGGTGAAAGATCCTCTGTTTTGTTTTTGTTTTTTTTTACTGTCAAGGGTAAAGGGAAGGACTTTTGCTTTTGTAAGGATGACTACAGTGGTTTCAGACAGTTTGTAAATTGTTTGCAGTTGGACTATTTAGTGATGTTATCAACAGAAAATTCTAAATGGGAAGCATTCAGGGAAATAATCATAGAAGCTTTTCATACCAACTAAGAAATACCACTCTAGGCTCAGACCCAAATGCATGTCAAGTAAACTGATAAGATTTGCAGAGAACTAAAGTGCATAGGATGCTTATGAATAATCAGATGATACAGGAGGCTGTGGTGGATGTAACTAGTAATCTGTAATCAAGTCACAAAAGAGGTTAGATAAAACTAAGACAGAATATGAAAAATCTCTGGCAAAGAATGCAAAGAAAGACTTCTTTACTTGTATTAACAATAATAGGAGAAAGGGGTTGAATCACATTGGTCCACTTGATGTTGATGATCCTACTCAGGTTGCTGACAAACTGAATTGATATTTTGTATCTACTTCACACAGGGAATTCTTTAGGGAAGGGAATGCCAGAAGTTTATCAAGCTCTAACAGGGAGCTAAATGATTTTGTAATAACTGAGAGGAAAGGAAAAGAATTGTTGTAGTTATACATAAAAATGGCACCTGGGGTGTATGAAATTTATCTAATTATATTAAGGGAAGGAGAAAAGGAGATAAGCAAACCTCAGCCATAATTATAAGAGCATCTTTGGATTCAGAGGAGGTCCCTATGGACTGGAGATGTGCAAATGTATCCACAATTCACAAAGTTGATTCCAGAGGTGACATGAATAATTAAGACCTGTTGGCGTAACTTCTCTTACAGTTAAAATAATGGCATCTGGTTAAAGAAGTAATGCAGAACCATCTGGACAGGAATGCAGTTATGCTGCAGTCAAAGCATGAATTTGTTAAGAAGTGATCTTGTCTAACCAATCTGAGTGGATTCTGTGATGCAGTAATAAAGGAACTGATGCAAAAATTAATTTTGATATCATATACTGGATTTCAAGAACATTTTTATGCTGTTGCACATAAAAGACTACTATGCAGATTGGAGCAGTGCATCATTAAGGGCAAGTTACTACTCTGAATAAAGGGTTGTTGAATGGGAGAACACAGAGTTCTTATTAATGAACATAGCTCTTCATTACTAATCTGTAATCAAGTGGAGTCCTCCAGGGCTCAGTGCTGGCCCCATTGTTGACTGCTCCAGCACACAAGATGCTCTCTGTCTACCAGTTTTTGGCCAAAAAACAAATGCCTGTGAACATGCAACCTACCCGCCAGACCTAGCCCCTTATGACTTTTTCACTTCCCTTAACTGAAAAGTGTAATTAAGGGAACTCATTTTCAGTCCATTAAAGACATTCAGAAAAAAACAACAGAAGTGTTATATCAATTCATTTTTGTAATTGGCGTGAATGACTTGATGTGGGTGAAATTGAGTGGACTGTTGTTCTTACTGGACTGCTTGTGGTATATTTTAGCTGTGTTAGGTTAATTTCACTATACATATAAATATATGTGTTTTGTTTTTTAAGAGAATTTGTCAAAAAGGTTAGGTTACATTTACTTTGTTGAAGATATAAATGCGCTCTGCATAGTGTCAAGGTCAGGCACCACCTGTGGTTTCCCACATGTACACTGTGAAGAAATACAGTACTACTGTAAATGCCAGAAAAGTGTTGTACATTGAATGTGTAGTATTATGTTTTGTTCTGGTTTTGTGTCCTGGAATTTAACTGCAGGGGCCCCTTGTGGGACTGCACACACTGCTGGGAGGTAGCCAGGCTGCCCATTATTCTCTGGCTTGTCTCTGCCAGAGTTGCCTAAGGCTTCCTGGACAGAGACAAACCCCCCCCCCCCCCCGTTAGGTAGAGTGTGGAGTTTAGAGTCAAAAATGTACCATTTGGCACATTTTTCTTCAGAATCTCTTCATGAGGTCCTGTAGTAGTGAGTTTGTGACCAACAGAGCTTTGGGTCCAACAGCAATGTTTCGTCCAAATTTAGGAGTCAGGTCTCGTAGACACATTTGAGGCAAGTAGCTAGATCTTTTAGGATTGATTTGGTGATGTCATTCTTGTCTTCAAATCTGGATTTAGGTCTAGATCTGATGTTCAGTCCCAGTATTGGGTTGTCAGAGTCAGTAGTGATTTCTCAGTTTGGAGGGAAGGTTCGTTGCTGTATAAAGAGACCTTGGGCGAAGGAAGTAAATGCCTTGTAGTCTTCTTCATTCTTGAGTAGTTGGTGCCCAGTTCTTGGGGAGGTAATGTATTTTTGTTATGAGATTACATCTGAGTTCCTTGCAAATCTCGCAATCATACATTAGGTGGCCCCAGGACTCTTAGGAACCACAGTGGATCTTCCGTCAGTCCTAGTGCTTGGAGTTTCCCTTTAATTGGTCCATGGCCTGTCAGAAGGTAGATGGCGTGCAGGCCAGGGAAAAACCATGATGGTGATTTTGGGAATATAAAGGTCAGTGGCCGGGAGGAATTTCTTTGTACTGCTGCTTTTGGTCGAGTTAGACCATGTGTTTTGCCACGCCTGCTGAGGGTGCTCAGTGAGGAATTGTTTTTCCATATTTCTGTTATTGGCGGGGTCTGTCGAGCATTCCAGGAAAGTGGGTTTTTCCTTCAGAGAGATGGTAGAGAAGGCCAGTTCTAACCACCTCCAGATCCAGTGGCAGTGCTCCAGCAAGAACCTGGGGACATCTGTGCTGGCTGTGCAGCAGGTGCACATAATGGTAAGGAGGATATAGTTGTATGGTGACAGGTTTCCTTCTGTTCACCACAGTAGTGACCTTGGAGTACCATATTGGAGAGGCATATGTAATGGATGGCAGAAAGATTGCATTGTAGATTAGGGTCAGAGTTCAATGCTTGAGACCCCGGTCCCTGCGGGAGATCGTGGCCACCATTGCCAAGTAGCTTCGAATCTTCTTTGTAGGTGTTCCAGATGCGGTGTGAAGGTCAGGTTTCTGTCCAGAATCACACCCAGGTATTTGAGTTCTGTCACAAACTTTATAGTAGTTCCATGAATTTTAATTTGGGATGGTCTGGTGATAAACAGGTTTCCTTTAAGGAAGATGGAGTTAGTTTTGTCTGACAGTATTTTCAAATAGTTTTCACTGCCCTCTCCCAGAATAGAGCCCTGGGAACAACTTTTGTAGACTTGTCACTTTACTTGACTATATGGAGCATTGACAACAATGGCCCTTTGTGTGAGGTATGTTTTGACACGATTGTAAGGATATTCCTTGTAGCCTCATAGCCTGGAGTCAGCCAAGGACACTTGACCACCAGAGTGAGTCAAACGCCCCAGTGAAATCAACTGAGATGACAAAGAAATACTTCTTGGGTGTATTTGTTGCAGCTGTGATAATTTTTTCCAAGGCATCTATAGTGGACCACCCCTTTGTAAACTTGATTTGGAGAGTTTAGTCCAGCAATACTGTAGTGAGCTTCAGTCCTTTGGTGTAGGTGTTCATAGAGTTTGCTCAGTACTGATAATAAGGCAATGAGCCTGTAAAAATCTAGGAGGCATTGGAGCTTCCTAGGGTTATTGAGGATTAGCAGATGCTGGCAGTTCTCCAGTCAGTGTCAGTAGTAAACCAGCCCACTTGTCTGTGGGATATATTTTACAGCCTTTTTGATTATCTTTGATTCCAGGAGGTCAATTCCTAGAGTGTTCCTATTTCTGATCTTTTGTACTGCTGTGTTGGGTCTGCCAGCCTGAATGGGTTTTCCTTTTGCTGTGTAGAGTAGGTGTCATTGTCCTCACAAAGTTGGATTTGGGTACTTGTAGTGGGGGTTACTGACTTTTGGAAGATCGTGTCCAGGATATTTCCGATGGATTGCTGCCTTATGGGGTTTTGATGGATGGGATAACCTCACCCCTGGGGAGTTTATTTGTGGTAACTTGGTATACCATGCCTCAAGGGTCGTAATTTCTGGTTGTGTAGACAAGGTGTTCCCATGTTTTACATTTTCTCTGCCTGATAATTTTTGTGTAGGTGTTTCTTGCTTCTTTGTATTGTCCATGGAGGACTTCTACTTCGGCACTCTCATTGGAAAGCCTTTCTCTTCGAGTGCACATCCCTGCACCAGGGATGGGTCTTTTTCTTTCGATGGCTAAATTGCTAGCTATTATAATGATGTCAGTGACTGCTTGTTGGTGTTGATCAGGATCCATGGGTTGGGTTTTTTCTGCCAGGAGGGAAGATAAGGAAAAGAGTAGTATTTCTTTGAAGAGATCCCAGTCCTCTTTTTCCACAGCAAATCTGTTACCACGGAAATATCTGTCTGTTTAAAGGTGACTGGATTATGGAGTGGTTCAGCTGGAATGTGATGACCAAGTGGTCCACTAGTCATGCACAGTCCAGTCTGTGCTATGTGCAGCGATGTCCCTTTCAAATGTGATATCTATAGTTGATTTCCAGAGGGTATTGGAGAATGTCGGATGTTTAAACAGTTGGTTTAGGACCATGAAGGTAGAGTTGACCTGGAATTCCTCAAGGCACTGGCCATTCCTGGTGCCACATCGATCCATGGTTTCACTATGCCACGTTTGCAATCTGCAGTTTCCATCTGCACTTAGACTCTATGCATTTATGGGTTGGGTAGCTCTGTGAGTATGATTTGGAGATATCTAGTTGCAGGAAGGATATCTTCTACCGGCATACAATATAATGATACTGCTTAGAATTCACCAATGGCTATGATCAGATGGGCATGCACTCTGGGAGTCTAATCATGTAAGTTGACCTGATATGCTATAGGCAAATATGTTCTTGGTTTATTCGGCATAATGTAACATGCCAATCAGTGAAATTCTGTTTGGATTCCACGGCACACTGGAATTCCTGGAAATTAAAATACAGATGAAACCTTTAAAAACCCCCATCAACCAATATTATACATAAGCAAAGGTTCCATATTCAGAATATAAACCTCTTATCCAATAAGCATTCCACAATCAATGGAAGAAGCTGTGGTAGTCTCAGACAAGCAAACCATTACATCTTAAACAAGAACCACAACTGTGCAACTTCAGATTTAAGAAAAATCGACAAGAAGTATTTCTTGCTAGAGCACAGAATTGCCACACCCCTCTGACACCAATCTTTCTGCTTGCAGGGGAAGATCCTTCATAGTGAATACCGCCACACATTGTTAAACGTAAATCACATCCTTATAGACTGCTCTCATTACCATGCTGACAGGACTGAAAACTTCAATTCTTTGTAAAAATTATCTGAACCATTAACACATCACCTTATAGGGGTCCATGAGGTTGTCACAGACATTCTCTCAGATATGCCAGACAAGCCGTACTTGCTAACTGGGAGTCTAATGCTGGTGTCCCCCAAGGTTCACTCTTTTCCTTTTGTATATTAATGACCTTCTTCCATTGACTGGAAATCCTATCCATAGTTTTGCCGATGATAGCACATTGCATTCCACTTTCCAGTTTGAGAAACCTCGCCCTGCTCAATCAGCTTCAACTTCTCGAATATCCGCTACCAATTCTTTAAATGCCGATCTCCATGTATTTCTCCAGTGGGGCAAAGACAACTTAGTTGATTTCAATCCTTCTAAAACTCAGTGTTGTCTTCTGTCTCGCAAAAAGGATTCTTCTGCTCCTATGCTTATCTTTGGTGACACTCCGATTTCTAGGCAAGATGATATATCTCTTTTGGGGATTACCTTGACTTCTAATCTCTCTTGGCACATTACAAATATTGCTTCCTCTGCATCTAAAAAACTTGTTTTTTCTCTATCGTTCTCGACATTACTTTTCTTTCAAACAGCTGTTCACTCTTTACAAATCGCAAATCTGCCCTACCATGGAACATTGTTCCCACATCTGGGGTGGTGGTGCCCCCAAAACCTCTATTAGGCTTCTAGATTCCATTCAGAAGAGGGCATTTAGGTTAATTAATGACTGATCTCCACAGAGGCTCTCCTCTTGCTGTCTCATAGACATACTGTTTCTACTGCATGCCTTTTCTACAGATACTTCCATGAGCACTGTTTTTCTAAATTGGCATCTATAATTCCTGCTCTATCTTTCAAAACAGTCTGGACACGTGCCGCCACCAGCCAACATCTGTTTACTGTCCAACTCAAACTCACAGAACCAACTTTTCATCTTCTTTGTTTATTCATTCAACTGCCGTTTTCTGGAACAACCTTCCTTCATGTTTTTTTCCTGAAAATTACAGTCTACATAAGTTAAAATCTAATGTCAACAAATATCTTCTCAACCTCCAACCCAAGTACGATACTAAGTACTATAGGTTCTAATACCTCTTGTGTTTGGGGTTTTCATTAAAAAAATATATATATAATAAACAATGCCAACTTGATAGAATTCTACAGTTATTTAAAATGAATTCACTAACAGTACCTTGGTCCTTGAGGCTGTTGCAGCCATTCTCTGAGATATGCCAGACAAGCTGTGCATACTACCTGGGAGTCTAAAACGCTAAGGAACTAATATTTGGTTGGCACGCAAGTCAAGTGTACCTAATTTCGGTGAAGTCTGGAGCACGCAAGTCAAGTGTACCTAATTTCGGTGAAGTCTGGACAGTCTCTGACAGCCAAATCCTCTGCTTCACCTTCACAATGGTGGGACTGTTAGTGATCCTGGATGTAACCCCCACGTGCAAGCACACTGTAGGTGACCACCCAAGTGTGAACCAAAATAAGCACGGGTCAAGGTGTCGTGCTCACACCACACAGAGGAATGTTGCCCCTCTGTGTTACCAGGCAATACTAGGTAGTAGATAGTAGTAGTAGTAATAGTGGCATGTGATGCAAGAAAGCAATTGTATGAGCTTATGCAGCATCAGCCAAAAAAAAAAAAAAAAAAAAAAAAAATCACACCATTCCCCCCAAATGTCTGTTTGGTTCCTCCTTAAATTTATTTAACCTATCAACTTCCACAAAGACAGATGGAAATTTGTTCCAGCAATTAACCACCCGCTGGCTAAAGGCAAATTTCCGCACATCTATTCTACATCTGTCTTTTCTTAATTGGAATTTATGCCCCCTTAGGTTCGTAATCTGAACAAGTGGAAGGATCCCATCATAATTCAGTGTGCTCAACCCATTCAAGGCCTTATACACCTCAATCAGATCACCGCGCAGGTGCCTAGTCTCCAACACCTGCAATTTGCAGAACTTAAGCCTCTCTTGGTAAGAGGATCCCTTCATTCCCCTCACCAATCTTGTTGCCCTTCTCTGTACATGCCCAAGCAAATCTACATCCTTCCTAAAATGAGGCCTCCAGACCTGTATGCAGTACTCAAGGCATGGCCTAACCATTGCCTTATACAGAGGGACAATCACCTCCTTTTCCCTGCTAGCAAAATTCCTATATATCAGTGACAAAATCACATGGCAGCCTGTCTGCATTGCTCAGAAAACTTCATATCTGACTGAACAATTACTCCCAGGTCTTTATCATTTTCTACCACCTTAAGTGTAGTACCACACAGTTGGTACATTTCTCTGGGGTTACTTCTACTCATATGTAGTACTTTGCATTTGTCAAGGTTAAACTTCAGTTGCCACTTCTTAGCCCATCTGCCCAAATTTTCTAGATCCTGTTCCAGTAGCACACTGCCATTACTGTCATTAACAACCCTGATATACCTTCATCAATATCATGACGAGATGACTCTCCTCAACCAGTGTTATACCACCACTTTGCTTATTGGAGGCTTGAAGTAGTGGAACCCATATTTAGTCTCCAGAGCTAAGTTCCAGTAAACCCTTCCCTATCTCTTCCCTCATGCAGTATGATTGATGACTTTTGAGGTTATGATGAAAATCGTGGCGAGATCCAATATTCCTTACATTTCGAGAGTACAGCTCTAAAATGGTGTTCGCAGGCCGGCCTTCAACCGTGTACTTAGAAGGTTGTTTCTGAGAAAAAGATCAAGCATATTGGCTGTATGGTTAGGATTGTCCGGTATCGTTGTAGGTAAATGAACAATCTGTGCTAAGTTATTAGCAATTGCAAAAGCCTCAGCATCTTGACCAACTGGGTCTGTATGACTAGAAAATGGAAGCCAGCTGGAGTTGGGAACATTAAAATCACCAGGGAAAATTACCTCACTATTAGGAAAGTTCACTTGGAACTCTTGGTTAGAATTGTCCAGTACTGTTGTAGGTAAATGAACAATCTGTGCTAAGTTATTAGCAATTGCAAAAGCCTCAGCATCTTGACCAGCTGGGTCTGTGTGACTAGAAAATGGAAGCCAGCTGGAGTTGGGAACATTAAAATCACCAGGGAAAATTACCTCACTATTAGGAAAGTTCACTTGGAACTCTTTATAACTCTTGACTTTCTGCAGTACAACTTTCCTAATAGTGAGGTAATTTTCCCTGGTGATTTTAATGTTCCCAACTCCAGCTGGCTACCATTTTCTAGTCACACAGACCCAGCTGGTCTGTTTTTTTTTTTTTTTTTTTTTAATTTTGAGAATCGTTAAACAGACCTTCAAATAGTACTGCACGCCCAGATGGAGTTCATTATGTTATGCTGAAGCTTTTACTTGAAGAGGATTTGAGTATCTTGTTATAATCTTTTATAATTGGATATTCTCTGAAAATGCCTATCCTTCTTCTTGGCGTCATTCTTTCATTATTGCTTTACCAAACCAGGAAAAGATCATTCCTATCTTATAGGCCAATATCTCTTACAAGCTGCATGGGTAAAATTTTTGATAGGATCGTTCATACTATGCTTACTTACATCCCGGAGTCACAGAATCTCCTTCCAGATTATCAGTATGGCTTTCGGAAGAATAGATCAACGCTGGACGTGCTTATCAAAGCCGAATCTCATATCCACAATGCCTTTGTCATGAAACGACATCTAGTCATGGTCACTCTAGATCTTGAAAAGGCATCTGACACTACATGGCATCATTGGATTATTATGGACCTTTACGATTTGGGACTTAGGGGCCATTTGCCAAAAATAATTAAAAATTTCTGCAATTGCATTCTTTTCAGGTCCAATATAAAAATGTACTCTCTGCATCTTACATTCAGGAAGAAGGAGTCCCGCAGGGATCGGTGCTTAGTCCAACACTATTTTCAATCCGAGTTAGCAGCATAACACAAGATATCCCAAAAACCGTTGAAACTTACATGTACACAGATGACCTTACCATTTCCTGTCAGTCTCAAAGTATGAACACCATCGAACGGTAGCTCCAACTTGCCATTACCAAAATACAATCCTGGACCTCACGGGATGGCTATGGCGCATAATGGCCTATATCTGCCGTTGCGCCGTAAAACATACAACAACAACAACAACGGGATGGCTACCGACTATCAGAAAAGAAATGCACTCTCACTCACTTTTGCAAGAAATGAGCTCTCCATCCTGATCCAGAACTACAAATAAATAGTATTCCAATCCCGCTTGTTAATACCATTAAATTTCTTGGACTGATATTAGACAGCAAACTGAACTTCCAAGCTCACATATCTCATTTAAGAAATACATGTCTAAAGCATCTGAATATATTGCAATCAGTCTCAGCTATGTCATGGGGTACTGATCGGTATACTCTACTGCATCTTTATAGAACTTTAATCTGTTCATGGCTAGATTATTGTTGTCCGGTCTATGACTCTGCCAGGAGTACTACTTTACAACATCTAAATGTTATCCAGCACATGCTCTCAGGACTGCATTGGGTGCTTTTAGAACTTCTCCAATCCAGTCTTTATATCGAAGCACATGATCCTCCATTACATCTTTGTAGGAAATCATTACTGCTCCACTACACTGCTAAGATCCAGTCTTCCATCACACCCCAGTTGGGAGTATCTTTAAAATACTCAGTGGGATTTGTTATATGACAGCAAGCCAAATGAAAACAGACCTGCTTCACTCAGGATTAAAGAGCTTTCTCAGAGTTGGAATATCAATTTAAGTGATATTTTTCAGGACACAACTGCATCTGTTCCACCTTGGACATTCATTTCTGCCTCACATGATACACATTTTCTGGAGTGGGGGAAGAATATTGTACCTTCCTTTAATATCAGGCAGTTGCACTTAGCTCACACTACTCTGAACTCCCATGCCTGGCTGTTTTTGATTCATCAAAAACAGCCAGTACAGTTTGTGCTTCTACTGCAGTTTTTCCTTCTCATACGGTTACAGCCTCACTACCATTAGCCTGCAGCGTTTTCGCATCCGAATTATTTTACTAAGTGCCATCAAGTTAGCACTTAGTAAAATTATTGAACTTTCTATCTCACCTGCCATAATTTACACTGACTCCCTCAGTGCTGTCTGCCATAAGGAAGAATTTTTCATCCTACCTTGAAAAACATTCATTCTCAGCTATTTTCCCTGCAGCATGTCCAATCAGTCAATCAGTTTTTGCTGGATCCCTGGCCATTCTGGCATTCCTGGGAATGAAAGTGCTGACCTCCTAGCTCAACCAGCTATCCCAGAACGTCCTCAGGTTCCTTACACTGATTGTAAGCCTGTTCTTCACAAAGCAAGTTACGACAACTGGTCACAGATCTGTAAAATAAACACCAACAATAAACTTTACCAGATAAAGCAAGAACCAAAGCAGTGGCTCTCAGGCTTTCGACAAAACAGACGAGAGGAAGTAGTACTGGCAAGACTCAGAATTGGACACACTCATCATACCCACTGTTCCTGCTACTGGGAGAAGATCCACCCCAGTGTTCATCCTGTCACAACAACTTACTGTCAGCCATTTTACGTGTTTGATTGCCACCTTTATTCAACCATACGTTCAAACACTTTTCTGTCACTCTCTAAGCTGAATGTCTCACATGATTTAACTCATATCCTGGGAAATTATGCAAACATAGAACTTATAATCTTTTTAAAATGTATTGACCTATACACCGTGGTGAGCTATATATAGTGGGCTTGCAAGAGCCCATTGTTATTTTTTTTGAAAATTTGCGATCCCATTGTTGAGATGATCATTTATTTTACAAATAAAATCCTGAATGCAATTATTGAGTATCCAGAGCCGAAACTACGGTGGGGCGAACAGGCCCTCATTCCCAGCATTTTAATGGTGCAATCGATCCATTATGTATTCTTAAAATTGCTTCATTTTTAATTTAATTACAGTTGGACCTCTGTTTAATGAACTTCTTTATACCGAATTTTTTTAAATCCCCTTGGTAATTACATTTAAAATACAGTAGTTTCCATAGAACGAAAATAATTTTCATGTAACGAACAGATTAGGAAAGACAACTTTGCATGCATTGTTCTCACCTGTGGCCTTTAGGCAATCAGAAAGCGCGAATTAAGGGTGAAAAGGATTACTGTTCCACAACGTTAGTGGTGCCCATAAAACTTATGCAGCCACATTCCGAGAAGTTGCGCTAGTCAATATGCTTTCCATAGCCATTTAGAGGATTCAGAAGGCTCCAGACATGGATAATAGCCTCTGGTCAACCTGTGTTGTGGTTCCCCTTTACTCCGACAAAAGGCATATGTTTTTCAGAGAAGTGAGTGATCCACGCCTTCCAGTAAATTTCTCCTGTCTGTGTTTACATGGTCACAGTAGCTGAATATCTGAGTGATTCTGATATTTTGCAGTATTCAAAGAACTAGTGACAGTAGCAACATAGGGGGGGAATTGAGGTAACTAAGATACCATATAAACTTTACGAAGATGAAATTTTGGCAGATTTTGAAACTTTGTCGAGCCTTTCACTGCATAGAAAATGTTCTAAAATATAATGGCATACAGGCAATAATTAAAAAAAAAAAAAACTGTATTACCAATCTCCAAAAAACTAGCACGAATTCAGGATGATTGCTAAAGAAATTGATGTGGAAACTACAAAGATCGGTCGTGTGTTCGGGCTACGAAGAGCAGCTTGTAGCTTGCGAATGGTAATTGCAGGTTAAGGGAATTATCCTGCATTGTGCAAACATTTTGAATTAGAGGCCGCCATGGCCCAGTGGTCAGGCGCACGAGTGCATAAAATACACATGCCTTGAGTGACCCGGCTCCATGCACCGTGACTGTTGAATACGGTGCTGTTTCTTGTATTCTCTCTACCTTGTGAACTTCTCTGACCGTGTGGTCACCCTGGAGTATAAACAGAAAATTTATTTTTATTTGGGATTGTTAAAGCGACTTTTAAATCTGGAATTTCTTAACCATTTAGCACTAATGATCAACACCCTGCAGGAGCTCTCTTACATTTCAGAAGCTTTACAGATTCACTATGGCAAAAGCAGATAAATTAATTATTCAAACTGCCAATGCTATTGCTAATTTGAAAAATTCTGAAGGAAATTATGAAGCTAAATCTGAGAGCATGTTGAAATGGAAAGAATTTGAAGGAATCGAAAGTAAGAACAGTAAAATTACCTCTTGACAAGTTATTAAATGCATTGTTTTATCCTCAAAGGATAAGATATTAATGCAACAGAGTGATTTTAAATTAAATAAAGAAAATAATTATACCATTGAAAGAAATTGTAAACATATTCTACCGGAAATCGTGGAATTTAAAAGAACTTTCATCTCGGTGGCAAGACTGTGAAAACTGAATAAGAAATTTGTTTTCTGATAAAATATGAAATAAAAATTAATAATTTTAGAGATTTTGTCGAAGACAGTTTATCTTTAAAATCAAATGAAATTCCCTTTTACAATTAAGAAAGCCAGAAATGTCTTTGAAACCATTGCGATTAGCAGTGCTGAAACTGAGCGAGCTTTCAGCGTAATGAATAATATCGCGTGAATGAATGAATAATGTTGAAAATTAAACATGTTGCAGATTATGATGACCATACATCTAAATGGAAAATCATTGCTTCAATTGGCGCCTCCGTAGCCAGGTGGGAAGGAGCAGCAGTGCGTAGCACACGCTTCTTGATTAGACCGGGGTTCGAGCCCGTCACCACCAAATACGGAGGATGCGGAAAGGTCAGGGAATGACCACCGCACCGGAGCAATATGGCCTTAGTTGCTAATGCTCCTAAAAACCAAATAATAACAACAACAACCGTAGCCAGGTGGGCAGGAGCAGCAGTGTGTAACACACGCTTCTTGATTAAACCGGGGTTCGAGCCCGTGAGCCACCAAATATGGAGGATGCGGAAAGGTCAGGGAGTGACCACCGCATATTTCCGGAGCAATATGGCCTTAGTTGACAATGCTCCTAAAAACCAAATAACAACAACAACAATTGCTTCAATTTGATCCGGATCGTTATGTCAATATTAATAAAGAAGTAAATTTCATATGCAATTTTTAAAAGAAAATTTTCTTGACTGTTTGTGCAATTTTTTTTTCGTGTAATCTGTGATTTTTGTGTACCTTTTCTAGAACAGTTTGTTTTTTATGTAATAAAATTTTCTATTTATACTCCAGAACGACCAAATGGTCAAAGGAGTTTACAAGATATGCAGAATACAAGAAACAGCACTGTATTCAGCAGCCACGGGCTTGAACCCCGCTCACTCAAGGCATGTGTACTTATGCACCTACGCGCCTCACCACTAGGCTACATATTTGATTTTATATTCTAGAATGTTTTGTGATAATTCGTTATTTGTAATATGGGAAATATTTTTGTTATTTTTATTCTCAATATTAAAATTTTATCATGAAAAACATGTATCCATTATATTTCCCTAGTTGTAAAAAAAAAGAATAAAAAAGTTGCACGTCTGCCAAGCACGAGTGGTAGATGGTTTTATATGAAACATCAAAAAGTCGGCAAAAGTGCGAGCCCATTCTTAAAATATTCACAGCTCACCCTGCCTATAAAGGAGTATTAATTTAACATCTACACTGGTATATTTTGACTGAATAAACTATGAGCAGACACAATTTGGCCTCGGTAGCCCTTGTGTCGTTAAGCCAAATACCAAAAACAACATTCAATTCTTCTAAAACTCAGTTGTCTTATATCTCACAAAAAAGATTCTTCTGTTCCTATGCTTATCTTTGGTGACACTCCAGTTTCTAGGCAAGTTGATATATCTCTTTTGGGGATTACTCTGACTTCTAATCTCTCTTGGCACAAGCACATTACAAATATTGCTTCCTCTGCACTGATAAACTCGGTTTTGTCTTTCACTCTTAGCATTACTTTTATTCCAAACAGCTGTTCACTCTGTACAAATCGCGAATCCACCCTACCATGGAATATTGTTCCCACATCTGAGGCAGTGCCCCCAAAACCTCTCTCAGACTTCTAGATTCTATTCAGAAAAGGGCAATTAGGTTAATAATGACTCATCTGTAACAGAGTCTCTCCACTCTCTATCTCAAAGCTGTATGCCTTTGCTACAGATACTTCCATGGGCACTGTTCTTTTGAATTGGCTTCTATAACTCCCGCTCTCTCTCTCTCTCTCTCTCTCTCTCTCTCTCAAAACTGTCTGAACACGTGCCACCGCCAGCCAACCTCCATCTACTATTCAACTTCAAATTCACAAACCAACTTTTCGTCTTCCTCGTTTATTCATTCATCTGCTGTTTTCTGGAACAACCTTCCTTCATCGTATTTCAAGTCTAATGTCAACAAATATCTTCTTTCGTCTTCTCAACCTCCAACCCATGCACAGCACTGAGTACTATAGGTTCTAATACCTCTCACGTTTGGGGTATTCATAAAAAAAAAAAAAAAAACTTATTCTCTTTTAATTAACTTACTATATCGGTTTTACCAGTAAGATAATGAACAGGCATAATATGACCACTGCAGCCGTTTCACCATTAAGCCTTATTAACAACAACAACAACGGTTATCGGCAGCTTCAGCTACGCTATGGAAACCTATGTGTAAATATTTTTTAAAATAAAAATTCTGTTACGAAATACAATAATTATTTCATTTTTTTTTATCAGTTTTGTTGCAAACAAACATGTTGATTATTTGTTATATGCCTTTCTAACCGTGACTTTTCTTATCTAACTTGAAATACTAAATTTTTAACTGTTAAAAAGATATAATGGAAAAAATACCTAACTTTGTGTCATAATCTAAGGAAGAGTGATTGAAGATTGAATACACCATGATTTGGATTAGGAAAGATAAAAAAAAATTGTTAGTAGCTCATTAACATTATATTAATTAATGTTGATATGGTCATCATCATCAGCCATTTTCAATCCACTGCAGGATGAAGGCCTCTCCAGCAACTTTCCAGTTCCTTCTGTTTTGAGCACTGGCCATCCATTTACTACTCAAAAACTCATGAATTTCATCTATCCATCTCCGCCTTTGTCTTCCAGGTTTTCTTCTAGCTCCTCTTGGGTACCATTCTGTTATTTTCTTAGTCCATCTGTCATCATGTCTTCAAGCTATGTGTCCTGCCCAAGACCATTTTAGTTCTTTAGTTTTGATAAGAATGTTCTTTACTTGAGTTTGCTGCCTAATCCATGTGTTTCTCTTCTTATCTAACAGTCTGATTCCCAATATAATTCGTTCCATTCTTCGCTGTGTAGTTCTCAGCTTCTCTTCCATTCTTTTGGTGAGTGCCCAAGTTTCACTTCCATAAGTCATGGTGGGGAGTATACATTGATTCATTATTTTACGTTTCAAACTGGGATATTGCTCTTCAGTATGTGACTATATTTCCTGAATGCTATCCATCCAAAATTTATTCTTCTCTTGACTTCCAGCCATTTATCATTATTACAGCTAATAACTTGTCCCAGATAAGTATATGACTCCACCTTTTCAATTATTGCTCCTTCAATCATTATTTCCCTTTCCGTGGCATACTTGTTCATCATTACTTTTGTTTTAGCCATATTCATCTTTAGTCCAAAATCCTTACCAACTGTGCATAACTGATTAAGATTTTCCTCTAATTCTTTGGGATCGTGGCTTACGACCACAATGTCATCTGCAAATCGTAAATGGTTTAGGTACTCTCCATTCACATTGACTCCTTTCTGCGACCAGTCTAATCTTCTGAAAGCTTCCTCAAGGGCAGCAGTAAACAGCTTCGGAGATATTGTGTCTCCTTGTCAAACTCCTTTCTCGATTTCAAATTTGCTACTGTCTTTGTCTAGTCTAATAAAGGATGTAGCACTCTCATATATTTTCTTCAAAATCATAATATATGGAGTATCCAGTGTATTTCCAGTGCCCGAAACATTGCCTTATGCTGTATGGAGTCAAATGCCTTTTCATAATCCACAAATGCCAGGCGTAATGGTGTTTTATATTCATTTGCTTTCTCCATTAGCTGTGATATTATGTGAAGGTGATCCATAGTTGAGAATCCTGTCCTAAAGCCAGCTTGCTCTTTCGGTTGATTCTCATCAAGTATTCTTTCTAATCTGTTAGTAATGACCCTTGTGAACAACTTATAGATATGGGATAACAAGCTAATTGGTCTATAATTTCCAATTTCTGATTTATCTCCTTTCTTATGCAGCAAAACTATGATTGCATTATTCCACTGCTTAGGCATCACACCTTTTCTAATGCACTTTGTGAAGAGCCTTGCCAGTTTTTGTGTTATGTCTCTTCCTCCCAATTTTAACAACTCTACAGTAACTTCATCTTCCCCCAGGGCTTTCCGATTCTTCGTTTTCTTCAATGCATGTTCTACCTCATCAGGAAGAATATCGGGTATGTCGTATGTGTTGCTACTTTGAAATCCATCTTCCCCACTGCTGGTATCATTCCCTCGCTCCTTGTATAATTCTCTATAGTAGTCTTCTGCTATTTGAATTATGCCTTCTCTGCTGTTTATAAGTACACCATCGCTATTCTTCAGTTTCAGTATCATTTGTCTTTCTGTATTACTGCTCATGGCTACTGATTTAAATCCTTTGTTTTCCCTTAATGCTTGTTCTACGTTTCTTGTGTTAAATCTTCTTATGTCCTCTCTGAGTTTCTTTCTAATGGCTTTGCATAACTCAGTATACTCAATTTTCTCCCTGTCAGTGTTTTTCTTGCTCTTCATTTGTCGTCTTTGGTTCATCATGACAAGTGTTTCTTGACTAATTTTTTCTTCTTTGGATTTCTGTTTCCCTATAGGTTTCTTGGGCTTTATCACTTTCAGAAAGTTGTAATATTCCTCGTCGATATCTTGGTCCTGAACAGTCTGCAGAAGCTCAAACTTGTTCTTAAGTTCCAGTACATACTGCTTTTTCTCCTCCTCTGTTATTTCAAAGACCTTTGTATTATTTACTCGAGTCAGTTTTTTCCTTTCCTACATCTATATCAAGTGTACATCTTACCATTCTGTGATCACTTCCAACATTTACCTTATTCAGGACGGTAACATCATTCACAATATATCTTCTGTTAGTGAGGATGAAGTCAATTTCATTAGTTGTTAGTCCATTTGGACTCTTCCATGTCCACTTTCTGTTCACCCTTTTCTTGAAAAAAGTGTTCATTACTGACATTCCTTGAGATTCTGCAAATTCCACAAGTCTTTCACCTCTTTTATTTCTTTCACCAATTCCAAAATTTCCTATAGTTCCTCTTTCTGCGCTGTTTTGCCTTTTTCCAACCTTAGCATTGAAGTCCCCCATAATAATAGTGTAGTGGGTTTTCTGCTCATCTAGAAGACTCTCAATTTCAGTGTACATTTCTTCAACCTCTTCATCATCATGGCTCGATGTTGGTGCATAAATCATTATAATCTTTAGCTTGTACCTCTTAGAAATCTTGAGTATTAGTCTTGACACCCTTGGTAATGTACTTTTGAATTCCAAAATGTTGTTTTTAAAATCTTTATGGACCAGAAACCCAACTCCACCTTCACTCCTTTCACTGTTTCCATTGGTGTACATCAGATTTCCACTTGATAAACTTATAAGTGATTCATTTCTTCTTCTTGTTTCAGCCAAACCGATGATATTCCAATTCACATTTTCTAATTCCTTTTCCAGCTCTAATATCCTGTCTTCACCGATGAGTGATCGTACGTTATAACAGGCCAAGTTCAATTTTCGTGCATGGCAGCCTGGTCGTACCCAGAGATTCTTAGCACCCTCTGCTTCCACTCTGATCCTCTCGCTGCCGTAAGAGGGAGAGTGAAAGCTGCTGGGGACTGAGGGCCATTTGTATTGATGTGCTCTCATTGCTGGAGGGTTTGGTCTTTTCCTCTTCACGCTGACCAGGCGTCTTGAAGAGAACCACTCTACACATTCGTTGCCACCTAAGTGACGTAACAGGGCTTACCATCGAGAAGGTGTGCATGAGTGGATTTTAGGGAGGCAGGCCAACCGGACTTCTCCTAAATCTTCTGTAATAGAGAGATATTGGATCCATCAGTGTTTTAGGCTGAGTGTCTGATAACACACAGGATACCTGTTCCCCTCTAAGCCCCATATAAGCCTCCCTTGATATGGTAATTAATGTTAATTAATTTACATTATATTGATATAAAGCCTTTGCACTTATTAAAAAAGAGAGAGTGTGTAGAGTTTTTTTATGGTGTACACACCCATACATTTTTTTATAGGTATAGTCTGATTATTTTACTATACAGGGGACCCTCGTTATCCGAGGATAATTGGTTCCAGAAAATTCCACTTAAAATGAGGACCAATTTTTGTAATGTTTATTATTTAAATAAAACTAAATGCAACTAGACATAATATTTTATGAGTTTCTATATCTATATAATAACTCTTAAAGAAAAACTATGATAGTAGTATGAAAAGCATCATTTCATAAAATAAATAAATAAATTTTCTGTTTATACTCCGGCACGACAACCAAGTCAAGTAGAGTTTATAATAAATCGTCAATACAAATATTTATCGTATTTAGTAGTCACGGGCTTGAACCCCGGTGCACTCAAGGAACACGTGCTATGCACTCTCGCTCCTGACCACTGGGCTACGTCATCTGTATCTCATATTGTGCTCATCCTTCACAACGGCCCTGTTTCAAAGCTAGTTTGCTTTTCATTGGTGGGTGGGCAGGTACCCTGATATTATAAGTGAAGAGTTACTTATTCGAGGTAGTGCAATACATTAGCAACTCATTGTGAAGGATGAGTAGATATGGTGTATCTATACCAATATTATATAGTCGGGGGCATTCCTAGGATATGTGGTGCTAATTGAAATTTGGCCTCCACCTTTAAAATTTTCTTAATATGTGTATGTAAGTTTCAGGTTTTCAGATGCCCCTTGAACGTTGGCGCCCAGCTGCTATGCTCCCCCTTGCACCCTCGGGACAGCTCGCTTCTGTATATAGTAATATTTATTATGTACTTGTATATAGTACATAATAAATATTATTATATACAAATGGATGAAGGAACTGAAAAATGAGAAAATTATTTTATTAAAAAATTTTTATTATATGTTACACAGTGTAAGGTTGTGTAACATATTATAATAAAAAATGGATGAAGGAACTGAAAAATTAGAAAATTATTTTATTAGACATTTTTATTATAATATGTTACGCAATGTAAGGTTAAGTAAAGTTTATTGAAGTTATGCTGTTTTTCAGTTGTACGAATAAAGAATAAATCCAGAGTTCGTGGGTTTTTTTTTTTTTTTTTTTTTAAGATAAATTTGTGTCGTAGCATTTAGTTATGTCTTTAACTTCATACTGATCATGAAGAAGATCGTTCTCACAAAAAATATTCAATTGTTTGGTCAGTTTTCTCAAGGGAAAGAAATCTTTAATCCTTTAATTTTCAAATCCTCGTAACTGCAAGGACACGGATAATGAATACTCGGATACCGGGGATCCCCTGTATATATCTTATATGAAGAATTTTTTGATAATTTCATTGTTATTAAACATTTTACTGTATTTACTTCTTATTTTATTAAGGGAGTAGATGAAGAGTATGATCGTGCCTTATTGGAATTTTATGCTCCCTACCACCAACTGATTGACATGATGTGCCGGATAGCTATCTCCCATGATGCAATTACTAGGGATCTTGTTCATCTTAGTGAGTGTTTTGTTTTCATGGCATTATCTGTACATTGGTGTTGTTAACTTGGATAGCATTAATAATTAATAATTTATATAAATTAATAATTTACTAACATATATTAAAATTGTAATCACTGAAATTTATATATTCTTCTAAATCTCTCTAATTACCAAAACACACAAGGATAGAACTGTAATATATTCTATTACAATCTTAATTGTTAAAAAATGCATTCAGTCACAAGATACAAACAATTATTTACTTCATAAAAAAACGAAACAGTATGTGTTATTTTGATATCAGCAGTGTGTGTGTGTGTGTGTGTGTGTGTGTGTGTGTGTGTGTGTGTGTGTGTGTGTGTGTGTGTGTGTGTGTGTGTGTGTGTGTGTGTTATATGAATGGAAAAAGGGATTATTTGTAATTGAAACCATATTTATAGTTGATGCTAAAATTTCACCAATGCTTTGGTACACTGGCCTTTACATTCTTCAAGAATGGAAAAATAACTGAACATATGTGCTCTTTAGTGAATTGTTTTCATATTGCAATTTGAATAACAAGGAAACAGCAAGTTTTGTGTGTTTCCGTGAAAGATTTTATCATAGATGCATAAACTTGACGTTTACTCATTGTTCAAATTTTGACAATCTGGAACATACAGTATGAAAGCAATTTGCTCTAAGAACACTCACAACACATACTGCCTCTCGTTTTTCTACCTACACAAACTGTTGAGCTCACATGCCCAATCCAACCTTTAATTGTATGACCCACCTTGCATCATCAGAGATGAGGATTTGTGCAGACACTGTTGTATCCTCCAACAACTACTTCAAAAGTTCAAAAGCTTTTGAAATAGTTGTTGAAAGACACAACAGCGATTCTGAAAAAAATGCTTCCATCTATATTTCTATGGATGGAAGCGCTTTTTTGTGCTTTTTGTCAACCATGGACAATGACAGTTATTATGAATTTTATTGATCAATAAAATTAATCAATACTGGAAGAGAGAATTTTAATTTCTTTTCCTCTCTTTTAATTATCATTTAATTATTTAACAATAGTATGAAAAGCTTCAAATATATCTTGAAGAGATATATTACTAATTAATTTTTTAGATCTGTTATTCATTACTGTGTTGTAAAGCACTGTCTGTAATGTGCCCCTGATGTTTGAAGTGGGTGTGATTGTGATTGAATATGCTTCTTTAATATTGATCATGCCAAGTGAAGCTGAAATAGTTCCAGATGACAAATATTTACAGAAACATTTTGCAATCATGTTGAAATGTAATCATGTGCTCTAATTTTATGCGATGCTAAGCTCATTTCTGCACTACCTTTCACTTCCAATTTGAACTGATGACTCTCCTCTGCTTGTTTAATTTTCCAACCTTACTGAGCCAATCAATTTTTTCCTTTTCTTTTTTTTTTTTTTTTTGTTTATTTTTATTTTGACTTAATTTTAGTAGTCCATCTAACCATTCTTGCATTAAAGTTCTCATAGCTCTTATCTTTTTTCAGAAGTGGGGGCTCACTTTTTCAAATGAATACACTGGTTTTTCAATGCCATTAACCATCTGTATATTTCTTTTTAAGCCGACATTGTCCTCATCAATCACAGTAACAATAAGTTATCTTTAAAGTGATCTACTGATAAATCAGCATCAAAATATATGCTTACAAAACCGTATATTGTTTCTCTCTGTGATAAGGCATATATCTCTGAACTGTTCTACAATTATTTCATTTTCTAAATAAAAATGAATATGTTACAACACATACATACTTATGTGTTGTAATATATTTCAGAATTTATCAGTGAAAAAGCAATTTTCAATGTAATAACAGTTACCTTCTAAGAAAGACCTGTAGCCTGTGGCTGGATGTGAAAAGTTATAGTTAAAATTATATCCCTTTTAATTTTCTAACTCACTATATATATTACTTTATGAATTTATATAAGAACTAGGCTATTGCAGTACTGTAGGTTGAGAAGTCTTACTTTAAAAAAAAATCAGTTTTATTTTAAATCATCAATTATTCTTTGAAGATATGCAGTGGCAGTTTTGTTAATTTGATGATAGTAATGAAATGCAGCATCTCTGACCTGAAACTAGACAATATATCATCATTAAAGATGATGGTGGCACCCTTTCAGATTTATTTCAAATAATAGTTAATAAAAAAAAGCAAAAAAAAAAAAAAAAAAAAAGCACCACCATAAGATTACTGATCTGAATCTAAATTCCTATTCTACTGTAAAAACTAAAATCTACATGTGACAGCAACTTACTGGATTTTTTTTTTAATTAGGTGCTATGGTGGCCATTGAAGGAATACCACTTCATTTGCCTTTGTTTCCAAAGCTATGGTTAGATATACTTCACTCAGATGTAAGTATTCTTATAAAATTTTTCATTGAAATTTAATTTAAGGCTGAATGGTGAAATTCAAAGGTACAGATGTACCCGTGTTCAAGTTAATTTGGTTCAAGCTCACATTCAAGCTAAGTTTATAATTGCCAAATTAAAATTTTCCTGCATTGTCTTCTTAAATAGTTACAAATTAGCTATATTTTTCCAAATTCATAACACACACACACACACACATCTTAAGAATGCCTGTAGTTTACTGGCAGATCCTGGCTTGATATTCCTTTTGCACTAATCCACAGAACCAAACAACAATTTTAGTTGTGTACTCATATATTATATTGCCGAAAGGCCTCCGTAGCCAAGTGGTCAGGAGTGGGAATGCAGTAGCACACATTCCTTGAGTAGACGGTTCAAGCCCCTGACTGCTAAATACAGTTGATCTGCCAACCTGCACTGGACCAGCGTGGCAGATTATGGTCCATTTCCCTCAGCATGAATTGGTGAGTAGGCTTCCATCCTGCAGTGGGTTGATAATGGCTGCAGTTTACCTTTACCTTTTTTTTTTTATAATATTTCTTGAAGTATCTGGACCTATCTTGGATTTGGGAAAAATGAACCATAACCTACCATTCACATGTCAGGAAGAGGTGTAGAAGCAACTACATTCCACTAGAAGAAATACAGTAGATGCATTGAGCTATTGACTTTCAATAGGGAGTTTTCATTGGATGCCATATTAACAATCAATCTGTTCATTGCCATTGCAGCAAAATTGCAATACCCTAGATCAGTAGTAACTGATATAATCGCCAAATAGAAACATCTTGGCATTACCATGACCATGATACATTCAGATAGACTACAGAAATTGTCAGCTCAAGTCGAATACTATCGACTAGGAGTTCAAGGAGACCACTGGGACTGATATTAATACAAGGACGATATATAGGAGCTGCATAGCATTCAATTTTATGGCAGAGCTGCAGCACAGCATTGACTACCGGGTGCACAATCCATTGTAATAAATGTCTGGAACATTGGAAAGCTGTGTTATGGAGTGATAAATTGTAGCATATAGTTTTCTGATCTCTTGCCTGTGTATGGATCTGGCAATTTCTTGGAAAATGTTATTTATCTGACTGTGTTATTTTAATTGTGAAGTGTGGAGTTTTTGTCACCACCTTTAGTTGTTTCTCATGGTATGGGCTTGGACCATCATTATTGCTCCTAGATCAATGTGGTATATTAACGTATTAGACAATCCAGCTCTTCCTACATTTGTAGCAGCAGTATGGAGAGGGGAGGCCCCTTTCCTGTTTCAATGTAATATCACCATGTCATACTACAATTACTTGCGGTATGTAATGCTGCCTGTAATGACTTGATTTGAAGACCTGGGAATGCAAACGCTTGCGGTTAAAGTTGTGCTCTGGCCTGCCCAGACCCCTCGACGCGGGCACCTTTTTTTTTTTTTTTATGTAAACCCCAAACACGAGAGATATTAGAACCTATAGTACTTAGTACCGTGCTTGGGTTGGAGGTTGAGAAGATGAAAGAAGATATTTGTTGATATTGGACTTGAACTTCTGTAGACTGTAATTTTCAGGAAATATGTATGAAGGAAGGTTGTTCCAGAAAACGGCAGTTGAATGAATAAACGAGGAAGATGAAAAGTTGGTTCTGTGGGTTTGAAGTTGGACAGTAAATGGATGTTGGTTGGTGGCAGCACGTGTTCGGACTGTTTTGAAAGAGAGCGTGGGAATTATAGAAGCCAATTCAGAAGAACAGTGCCCATGGAAGTATCTGTAGAAGAGGCATGCAGCAGAAACAGTACGGGTATGAGACAGCGAGTGGAGAGACTTTGTTAAAGATGAATCATTAATTAACCTAACTGCCCTCTTCTGAATGGAATCAAGAAGCCTGAGAGAAGTTTTGGGGGCACCACCCCAGATGTGGGAACAATATTCCATGACAGGGTGGATTTGCAATTTGTACAGAGTGAGCAGCTTGGTTTTCTCTTTCGCCGAGAGCGAAAGAGAAAACCAACTTTTTTAGATGCAGAGGAAGCAATATTTGTAATGTGTTTGAGCCAAGAGAGATTAGAAGTCAGGGTAATCCCCAAAAGAGATATATCATTTTGCCTAGAAATCGGAGGGTCACTAAACATAAGCATAGGAGCAGAAGAATCCTTTTTGCGAGATATAAGACAAGACTGAATTTTAGAAGGGTTGAAATCAACTAAGTTGTCTTTGCCCCACTGGAGAATTACCTGAAGATCTGCATTTAAGGAATTGGTAGCAGATTTTCAAGAAGTTGAAGCTGATTAAGCAGGACAAGGTTTCTCAAAATGGAAAGTGGAATGCAATGTGCTATCATCGGCAAAACTATGGATAGGATTTCCAGTCAATGGAAGAAGGTCATTAATATACAAGAGGAAAAGAGTGGGGGAAAGAACTGAACCTTGGGGGTCACTGGCATTAGTGGAGAAGTTAGAAGACAGAGAGCCATCTACCATCACCCTCAATGAGCGATCAGAGAGAAAACATGATAACCAATTACTAAAAACAGTTGGCAAACCATAAGATGGAAGCTTGTTTAGAAGACCTTTATGCCAAACACGATCAAAAGCCTTTGAGATGTCAAGAGAGCAACTATTTGTGTTTCACCAAACCTTTCCATTGAATTAGTCCATAAATGGGTAACATAAGCCAGAATATCACCAGTGGATCGACCCTGACGGAATCCATACTGGCAATCGTTGATCAGACGGAAGGTTTCTAGGTTGTTTAAGAGTTGGTGGTTAATTGATTTCTCCATTACTTTAGAAAGAGTAAAAGTAATTGCAATGGGACGATAATTGGATGGGAGGGATTTGTCGCCCTCTTTAGGAACTGGCTGGATATGAGCAAATTTCCAAGCAGAAGGAAAAACACCTTTGGAATAAGAAAGTGAAAAAAGGCGGCAAAGAATAGGAGTAAGTACAGGAGCACAGGTTTTGAGAACAAGTGGAGAAATACCATCGGGACCTGGAACTTTCTTAGCATCAAGATTCGTCAAAATCCTTCTGACATCCTTTTGACAGAAGACCACAGGAGGCATTGAATGGAGCGTGTTGAGAATGGTGGGAGCTGTTTTACCAAGATCATTAATACATGAGTTGGAAGAAAAATGGGATGCTAGCAGGTCAGCTTTATCCTTGGCTGAAGTGACAACAGAACCATCTGATTTGGACAGAAGTGGGAGCAGAACTGGGCAAAAATTGCAGCCAATAGCTTTGGCAAGAGACCAGAATGCTCGGCTACCATTAGGGCAAGATGGAAATTTTCTACTCTTAGCTTGTTCAAACTCCAGTTTGGATTGATTAATAACTGCTTTACAATTGTAGCGAGCTTTGGTGCACGCAGAAAATGAAACTGGAAAATTAAAAACAAGCCAATTACGATATGCAACATTCTTCTCTTGAACAGCCTTAGCACATTTATTGGAAAACCAAGGTTTATATAAAGGGCGAGATTTTAAAGTGGGGTGTGGGATAAAGGATTGCATTCCTGCAAGAATAATTTCACTGACACGATCTGAGCAAACGTTGACATTAGAAATTTTGAAACAGTAATCCGACCAAGGAAAAGAAGAAAAGAAGTCTCGCAGGACATCCCATTTTGCATTATTGTAATGCCAAACAACACGAGGTTCGGAATAGCCATGAGATAAAGGTTCCATTGGAGAAGAGACAATCACCAAGTTGTGATCTGAAGTACCTAAAGGACCTCTCATTTTGACCGTGTACTTAGGTTTGTTTGTGAGAAAAATATCAAGCATTAGAAAAATATCATGATTACGATTATTCGGTATTCTTGTAGGTAAATGAACAATCTGTGCAAGGTCATTAGTAATTGCAAAAGCCCCAGCATCTCGACCAGCTGGGTCAGTGTGACTAGAAAATGGAAGCCAGCTGGAGTTGTGAACATTAAAATCACCAAGGAAAATTACTTCACTGTTAGGAAAGTTGGACTGGAGAAAGTCAAGTTGCAAAGAGAGGAAGTCAAAGAGCTCCAAGTGATTAGTGGAGTTGGGAGAACGGTAGAGACAACAGATGAATTTGACACAGTGAGGTAGAGAGATTTTAAGCCAGAGAAGATCAAAGAGAGGAGATTCCAAATTGCCAAGTCTCTGACAGGGAATATCAGAACAGACATATGCACAAGTACCACCTTTGAGGCAAAAGGAATCATACAGCGAATAATTTGGGAATCTGAGATGAGCAGTAGTTGAATCAACCAATAACTGAGATGCTGTCAGAACAAGTACATGGGGTTTGGCAGACTGCAAGTGGAAATGGACATCGTTGAGATTAGAATTGAGACCATGTATATTTGTGAAATGAATTAAGAAGTGCTTCGGAGGTTTAAATATTTTCGCAGTTAAGCTTGCCCTATTAGTTTGACAATTCATGGTGTATTCAATAGTAAGAAAAGTGTGTGGGACATGCTGTATGAAGTAATGAAATTTTTGGATATGGCGTACACGTGGTAAGAATATACCAAGATCCTTGACATAACGTGGCCTCGACAATGCTCCCCACATACATACTACTCGGACTCCCTCCAGTCACTATCTGGCAGAGTAGAGGTAGCAAGATTATACACTAGCTGATCTGGAAGTCTCCTAGAGAGTTTCCAATAGGTTCAGTCCGGTGTTTTAACTAGCGGCCGGCTTGCGAACACCATTTTAGATCTGTACCCTCGAAATGTAAGGAATATTGGATCTCTCCACGATGTTCATCATAACCTCAAAAGTCATCAATCATACTGCATGATGGAAGAGATACCGAAGGGTTGACCGGAACTTAGCTCTAGAGACTAAACATGGGTTCCACCACTTCAAGCCTCCAATAAGCAAAGTGGTGGTATTGCACCAGTTGATGAGAGTCACCTACCACCTAGTACTGCCTGGTAACATAGAGGGGCAGCATTCCTCCATGTTGTGGAGGAATGCTGCCCTCGACCCCTGCTTACGTTGGTTCACACCTGGGTGGTCACCCACCATGTACTTGTGCATGGAGGTTTTACCCAGGATTACTAACAGTCCCACCATCGTGAAGGTGCAAGCAGAGGATTTGGCTGCCATAGACTGTCCAGACTTCACCGAAATTGGGTCCACTTGACTTGAGTGTCACCCGAATATCAGTTCCATCAGCGCTTTAGACTTCCAGGTAGCAAGTACAGCTTGTACAGCTGGCATATCTGAGAGGATGTCTGTGACAACCTCAAGGACCAAATGTGGTGAGGGGACCTCCCAGTGATGTTGCTGATTTTGCAGATTAGTATCACTGGAATCTAATGCCCATACCTTGGTTCCAGGGTTACATCGTTGGAATCCAGTGTGTGCAGCCGTGTCCTGCAACTTGTGGAATTCGGAAAGGGGGATATTGGTGGTTGAAGGGGCCCAGCCTTAATACACCACTTTGGCCCTTGCTTCGACAAAACGTGTGGTCCCAGACCGGCCCGACTGGGATCAATTGGCAGGTGGTTCTTACTGCTAGGGTCAACTGCGTTCCAATAAGTCTCCCTCCCTTTGGTCCTGGGATGGGATCAAGGCTTACTGGAAATGTGGGTAAGGTGTGCTCCTAAGTGAACTTGTTCACGAGTGGGTGTCCCCTCGTAGGGCTCCGTGGTGGGTAAGGTACTTAGGGCATTGGAAATTTTTTTTTATTCCTATGAGTATTATAAATTCAAATTCTTTTGGGGCCCTAACAAGGCCCCTACCTAATCGAGATGATAACTCAGAAAACACCTCCATAAAAAGAGCCAGAACTGAGGATACACCACCATCAGTGACACCGCTCTTCCTCATTCTCCATTCCACCAGAGAACAGTCAATTGAGAAGATGTCACCCTTCTTTATCCAGAAAGGATTAGAAAGGTTGGCAGGGTTACCCAAATCTGTAAAAAGACTGCGTTCTGGCGACCTTTTGGTCGAAGCTTCTACCACAAAACAAGTGGCAAAAATCATAAACTCTACATCCATAGGGGGAATACCTATCACCGTAATCCCCCACAAAACTCTGAATTCTTCACGAGGTGTTATATCAGAGTGGGACCTTCTTCATGTCTCCGAAGAAGAAATCTGCTCTGAATTGAAAGACCAAGGAGTGACAGCTGTCAAGAGAATATCGATACGAAAGGATGGGAATCTCATCCCTACCCAAGTTCTTATCCTCACGTTCAACACCCCACGGCCTCCAAGTTCCATCAAAGCAGGCTATCTAAACTGCCCAGTGAGGATTTATATCCCAAACCCACTGAGGTGTTTTAGATGCCAAAAATACGGCCACTCACAAACATCTTGTCGTGGTAACTCTGCCTGTGCTGGATGTGGTGTTAAAGACCACGAGAGCCAGGAATGTTCAGCTTCAAAACCGATCTGTGTCAATTGCCAAGGAGAGCACCCCGCCTACTCTAGAGCATGCCAGCGGTGGAAGGATGAAAAAAAAATCCAAAAACTGAAAACAGAGCCGAATATTTCCTACCCAGAGGCCAGAAAACGTATCCAACCAATAAATAACGGGAAACCTTCATATGCCCAGAAGATTTCTGCTAAGTACACTATCAGTACTAAAACTGAGATGACTATTCCATCAAGAGAGTCATTCACTCCGATTGCATGCTATTTATTGAGTTCACAAAAGCACACCAAAAAAACACAATCAGCTGCCACTCCTATATCCATACCTCCTAGTGCTCTACCACTACCAAAACCAAGTGGTAAAGAAAAGCTAAAAAGTTCGGAAGAGCCACCCATAACACCAGAATCAGTAGACGTAGAGAATAAGGAGGTACCGGATGAATCAGTCTTGGAACTCTTTGCGGAGGAAGAAATGGACACAGGACAGCGTCCACACCTCCCCAAAAAAGATAAATCCAAGATGCCAAAAGTAAGTCCTCACACCTCGGAAGCCGCCTGATGGACCCACCAAGCCAAAATAATGGCTAAATTCCTTCAATGGAATTGTCGTGGATTCTGGCAAAATACTGATGACATCAAGGCCCTCCTGCAAAAGCACGAGCCAGTTTGCTTTTGCTTGCAGGAGACTTATCTAAAGTCAAATGATAATCCCACCAAGCATAACATTACAATTTTTCATAAGGACAGAATTTCGGGTGGTCCTGCTCATGGAGAAGTGGCTATCCTTGTAGGTAACAAGGCCTGAACTGGGGTCTGGTTACCTACATGGAGGAATGGCTATCCTTGTAGGCAACCAGACCCCAGTTCAGGCCTTTCTTCTTACAACTAGCATAGAGGCTGTTGCAATTCGCCTTACAATGGGATTTATATTAACCATCTGTTCAATTTATTTGCCACCTGGGACTGACATCTCCCAGGAAGACCTTGATTGCAGTTGCCTCCCCCTTTCTTACTTCTAGGGGATTTTAATGGACATAACACCCTGTGGGGTAGTGCCAGCAATAATGGAAGGGGACGAGTCATAGAGCATATGCTAAATGACAATGACCTCTCCCTTCTAAATTTGGGAACCAACACATTCTTCCACATGCCTACCCATACGTTTTCTGCCATTGATCTTTCTATCTGCTCCCCTTCTCTACTCCCTTCACTGACTTGGGAAGTGGAGGAGAACCCATATGGAAGTGATCACTTCCCTGTGATAACCTGCTTATACAGTGGGAGACAGTGTCTTCCCTTCAGGTTACCACGATGGAAGACTGGAATGCCTTCCAACATCAGGCAAATTTTGACTTAATGCAGTCAGTTAGAAGCCTATCAACGATGTAGTCACGTACATCACAGAAAATATCGTCCATGCAGCTACCAATACCATACCGAAAACATCTGCCCAGTTTCCACCTTTTCCCAGCCATGGTGGAATTCACAATGCACAACAGCAAAAAAGGCTCAAAACAAAGCTTGGGGGATATTCTGCCAATATCCTACCACTGTTAATCTAATAGCCTTCAAATGGGAGTGAGCCAAAGCACGCTACATTCGCCGTCAGAGTCAAAAGGAATCATGGATCCGTTTTACATCATCTATTAACCAGTCTACCAATACTAAGGTAGTCTGAGATAAAATCCGAAAAATGAAGGGAAAATATACATCCCACCCTCATCGATCCTAGACTATAATGGATGCACTATTGCAGAGCCCATTGCAATAGCCAATGCTCTTGGGGAAACATTTTCAAACATCTCTGGGATATCATCCTATTCCCCAGAGTTCCTGGTCCTGAAACATAAAAAGAGTAAAAGAGGCACTAAATTTCACACTGAAAGGCCTTTTTCCCTACAACGTGCCGTGCCTTTCACTCTGCAGGAACTAAAAAGAGCTCTCTATCAAGCACTTCCAAGTGCTTGATAGTCTCAACAGCACTTCCAAGGAAAGTGCTGTTGGACCAGATGGCATCCATTATGAAATGCTTAAACATCTCTCACCAACATCTATGGATCGCCTGTATAACACAATCTATATAAAAGAGATTTCCGGATTCCTGGCGCATGGCATTTGTGCTTGCCTTTGCGAAGCCAGGAAAGAATCCTAAACTCCCTACTAATTACTATCCTATAGCTCTGACTAGCTGTCTGTGCAAAATCCTAGAGAGAATGGTTAATTTTTGGTTAATGTGGTATTTAGAATCGAATGATCTTTCCTCCAGCATCCAGTGCGGCTTCCGAAAAAACAGATCAACTCTTGATCACTTAATTAGACTGGAAACATCCATCCGGGATGCTTTCCTAAAATGTGAACATTTGGTGTCAATGTTCTTTGACATGGAGAAGGCGTATTACACAACTTGGAGATTTGGCATCTTAAAAGATTTGCATAGCCTTGGGCTTAGAGGGCATCTCCTCATTTTTATTAAAAACTTTTTAGCTAATCAATCTTTCCAAGTTGGTGTGGGATCCTTACTCTCTCGTCCCTTCTGCCAAGAGGAGGGAGTACCACAAGGATCAGTATTAAGTGTCATGCTTTTCGCCATCAAAGTAAATTCTATCACAGAACAGCTTCCTCCAACTGTAAACAGTGCCCTCTATGTTGATGACTTTAGCATATTTTGTCAGTCATGCAACATGAGGGTTATTGAAAGACAACTGCAACAAGCCATCAGTCGCCTTAATTCCTGGGCACTTGCTAATGGCTTCAGGTTCTCACCAGAGAAGACCGTTTGCTTACACTTTTGTCGTAAGCGTAATCTTCATCTTGAACCTGAACTAAGGCTCGGACAAAATGCTATTCCAGTAGTATCAGACACAAAATTCTTGGGACTTGTGTTTAATAAAAAGTTGACCTTTCTGGAACATATTCGTCCCCTCGTACAAAGTGCACGAGGGGACTAAATATTCTTCACTCGCTTTCCTCTATGCATTGGGGAGCAGACAGGTGCACCCTACTATGTATATATCGTGCACTTGTACGTTCCAAATTAGACTACGGAGCCCAGGTATACTCCTCAGCCAGAGACAGTGTCCTTCAATGGCTGGACCCTGTCCACCATCAGGCTATCTGTATCGCTACTGGAGCATTTCGAACATCTCCTGTCCAGAGCTTATACATCAAAGCAAACGAACCACCATTATCCCTTCAACATGAGCAGTTGTCTTTAAACTGTGCTTTAAAGTTGAAATCCCTGCCAGGCCATCCTACGTGGACATCCGTTTTTGAGCCACGTTGGGAAAACTTGTACAATATCCATCAGACTGCCAACCGATCTTTTGGTATTCATATCCAAGAGCTACTCAGAGAGTTTAACATCATGGTAGACAAGGTTGCACAAACACCAAAAGAAACTCTTCCACCCTGGCATGCTCATACCCCATTGTGCAACTTTTCCCTTAAGAAATGGGTCAAGTCTGAGACTGCATCTGTTTACCAGCAGCTCTATTCTGCACACCGAGCTGAGCACTCCGACTTCCTGCCAGTTTACATAGACGGTTCAAAGTCTGAATTGTGCATAGGATCTGCTGTTGTCTTTCTGCACACTATAATATCTCAGCAGATTCTTCCTAAATCCAGCATATACACTGCAGAGCTGCATGCTATAGAGTTAGCCTTGAATCACATTCGAACTTGTCAATGCCAAAGGTCAATAATATATTCTGATTCTTTGAGTCTGTTACAGGCTTTATTATCTTTGAGACACAACTCTCATCCAGTTCTCTGTCGGGTTCAGCAGAAGATACATTCTCTTCATGAATACAAGTTTGATATCTGCTTCTGCTGGATTCCTAGCCATATTGAGATAAGGGGAAATGATTTGGCTTACACTGCAGCCAAATCAGTAGCTTCCACTAATAATCATTGCCTGTCAGTCCCCTATACAGACTACAGGCAAATAATACGCAACAAGATATATAATACGCAACAGGCAAATAATACGCAACAACGGCAAGAACTATAGCATAGAGAGAGAACAAATAAATTATACCAGATAAAACCTGTAATAGAAACATAGCAGTCCAGTCTGCGCAGGAATCGGAGAGAGGAAGTTGTTCTTGCTCAACATTTGTTTCTGCTGAGGGCAGATGACCCTCCTATGTGTGAGTCTTGTGACACCATTTTATCAATAAAGCATATTTTAATAGATTGCATTAATTTTACCCATGTTCGCAATATATATTTTACCGCTTTTACTCATCTAACTGGGCCTTATACACTCAGTCAGATTTTATCAGACAATGGCCATGTGTCAGCAGTTTTTAAGTTTTTACAAGCTACTAATATATACACACATATATAAATTGGATAATTTACCTTTAAACTTATACTGCCTTATATATATAAATAACAATTTGACAAGGTAACCCTTTTAAAGGTTACCAGAATTTATCTTTGTTGATATTTTAATCTTTTCTTGGTGCAGTGTAATCATAGTCGTTTTTGCTTCAATAAAATCAAAATCAAGTCTGCCCAGAACCCAACCTTAACCCTATTGAATACTTGGATGAATTAGGATGTTGTCTTTAGCGTAGGCCAATATATCTGCAGTCAGTAGCTGAATTGGCCACTGTGTTGAAGGAGAAATGCACCAAAATATCAGATTCCTGTTATAAAAAATTGGTTCAAGCATTTATTGCTGCAATAAAAGGTTCTCTGAAACAATACAAATGACCATTAATTTTTGGAATTGTAGTGTATATGTGTATCAGAAATACAGATTCGTGCTTCTTTAAATTATTCAAATTATAATCACAGATGGGGCAGTCTTCTCTACCACCTTCCTGTTATCAAAAATTTGTTCGGAATCTATCATTGAGGGCTGACAGGATTACATGCGGTGCATTTTCAACTTTAGCAACTATAGTTGCTAAAGTTGAAAATGCAGTGCCTGTAACCTTTCTGACTCCTTTTATTTCATGGAATGGAAAAACAGTCTACTTTCTGCTACACCAAAATACAGGATTCACCCAATTAACAGTCTCAAATTACTAAAGATTTTTAAAAAGCAAGGGGAAAAGAAAGAGAGTCCAAGTTAGATCACTGGTTTTAACCCCTGGATTAAAAACCCCTGGAGCAAATCAGTATTCTAACAAATCAGATGGTTAGGCATACCTTGCTCCTTGTTCTACCTATTCCAAAAAACAGTTCCAAACATATCTCCTCTGAAACTACAAATCTGTGCACAAAATATCAGGTGTGTTAGAAACAATTTAATTTGCTATATCAAATATTTAGGCTCTTTTGATTTTATCATTGATAAATGAAACTCTGGCTATGATTAAAACAATTATCTGGCTCAACAAAGGAGGTGAAGTAATCTCCTCCTAAACTAGACACGTCTGAAAGTTATAAAAGTTATTACCTTTGGTGACAATAGTTTTGAAGCTGTAAGGACTACTTGTGTTTTTCTTTTCATAGTGGCAGTTTTTGCTTTATATCATACCTGAGAGAATGTTTAAACTGGCTTGTGGTAGAAATATTTGCAAATGGCTTTAAAATCTTTATGGATGACTTCAGCCTTCCAATCCCAGCCTATGCTCAAACATGTAATAACTTGGTTAACAACCTTGAAAGTCTTATATTTTAGTTCCCTCCCCACTGTGTGGTTCACACAAGAGCTTGATAAAATTTTTGCAAACTGTCAGTTTAATGATATCAGAGAAACAGAAACCAAGTATATTAACTTAGACCACCTACCCTTAGGCTGCTTGTGCAGAACAGCTGCCCTGGGAAGACAAAGATTTTAAACCGAAATACTCTCCCCCACCTCCAAACTGCCATAACTGGCTTTTTTTCCACCTGCCAAATTTTATTATCAAAACTATAGTGTCCAAAATCTTTCATCATTCCAAACTATGGTGTAACGGCCAGCTCACAGTTTGCTTTTTCCTTAAAATAAACTGCTCACTGAAATTATAAATGGAACCCATCAATCGATACATACTTTCAAGTTCATTATTAAAATAAAACTCTTTCAACAGCTGAGACAGGATTACTCTACTCCTCATCACACCAAGCTAAACATTCTGAGCACACTACACCTAGTAGAGTGGGTCAACCACATTCTTAAGATTTCCTTATGCAAAGCAGTAATGGATCCAATGAGGAAGTGACTCAATTAACCCTTTCAGCAGTAAGATTACCACATGTGGATGGGTCTCTGTAGTGAATTTTCATAATGACATGTTCTGTGGAGGGAGTTTTTTTCGTGTAATTTTGTAAAAATGAACACTTTTTACTTAAATACTTTAAAATATTATGTTCTTATTATGACTATTAACACCAGAATAAGCCCAACACTAAAATAAAATTATTATCAAAAATCAAATAAGAACTTAAGAATTTAAGAACGTAAATAAAAAAAACTGTTACTTTTTGAACAAGCAGCTATATCCTTTCTATTTTTGTATTACTTGTTTCTGTTTGATCAAATTTTGGATCTGAATTCCATAAAAATTCTTCAATTTCATCTTTTGTTTGCCCATATTAGACAACTGAGGAAAATACGTGTGATCTCCACTTTTCAAAATTATTTTTTGCCATCTATTATAAGCTGCCTACAGTTAGTTGGAAACACAGGTATTAGATGGTAGCATATACTAGAAAAATATCAGGACAATTCCTATACTAGTGAACACGGTTTGAATCAACCTTCAAAACATAGCTCTATGTATATACTTCCCAGAGCCCACTCATAAAAAATACATAATACTACTGTAAGGGTTAGTCTGCAAAGCCTTAACATGATCCAAGCAAGAACTAATTGCAGTAGTAAATCAGTTACCTAGTGTGTTCTGAGGCTACTGTTCTATCCTCAGAACAGACAAATTTCCAAGTTATGACCTAAAAATTACCAGTTATTATAGCATTGATATCCTTATAGTCCTGATGAACAAAATGTTCATCAGGACTCACATCTATATCAAGTGAGCATCTTACCTTTCTGTGATCACTTCCAACATTTATGTTGTTCAGGACAGTAACATCATTCACAATATATCTTCTGTTAGTGAGGATGAAGTCGATTTCATTAGTTGTTAATCCATTTGGGCTCTTCCATGTCCACTTTTTTTGTTCACCCTTTTCTCAGTTATTACAAAATCATTTAACTCCCTGTTAGAATTTGATAAACATCTGGCCCTCTCTTCCTTGAATAACTCCTCATGTGTGAATATAGATGCAAAATACTCATTTAGTTTGGCAGCTATCTGAGAATGATCATCTACAGTCAAACCATTGATATCAAGTGGATTAATCTGATTCATCCCTTTCCTTTTAGAATTTACACAAGTAAAAAAGTCTACTGTTTTTCTTTGCATTGTTTTCCAAAGATTTCTCATAATCTGCCTCTGCTTCCCTAACGTCCTTTTTGACTTGATTACAGACTACAGTCAGTTCTGCTATAATGCAGTACACGTGTTCCTAAAAATCTCCGCATTATGGTATTTCGCACATTAAAAACAACAGGCTTGTGTGAAAAATAGGGATAGGGGCAGAGCACCCAAAAAAAAAATGTTCGGTCTCGTAACTAAAATAGTAAAAAAAAGTTGGAAACCCAATAATATTGCTAACACAGGTTTCATCGTGAACTTGGTCCGGCTTAAGTCTTTTAACACCTGTTCCGTTGTAGCTCTTGGAGGTGGTCTTCATCTCGCCATCGTTGTCTTGGTCGACCAACACCTATCTTGCCTGTAGGTTTGTAGTTATAGTTAAAGGCTAATTTTGGGATCCAGTCTGGGTTCATTCTTTCTATGTGGCTGATCCATTTTTCCTGATACCATTTTATGTCATTTACTATGTTATCTACTTTTAATTTCTCGTGGATATCTAAATTTATTTGGTGGTCTAGTCTTCTGAAGCCTAATAATGGTCTTAAAAATCTCATTTGTGCTGCTGCTAGTTTGTGTGCATATTTCTTATTTATGACCCAAGCCTCACAGCTGTAGAAGAGGGCTGGTTTTGAAGTGATGTTGTGCAGTCGTAATTTTGTTTCAGTTGTCATTTGTTTTCCGAAGTGGCATTTAATCGTTCCATTCATTTTATTATATTTTTGTAGTTTAGTGTGGTTGTCTTTCCCTTCATTTGATATTAAATTTCCCAAATAGGTGAAGTCAGATATTTGTTCTATTATTTTATCATCAATAACAATTTTGACTCTTTGTATATTTTTTCCACATAATCCCATTGATTTTGTTTTTGAGGTGAAGATTTTCATCTCGTACTTTTTGCCTATTTTATTAAGTTCATTTGCTGCTATCTGTAGTTCATCTTCGGATTTTGCAATTATAACTTGATCATTAGCATATAATATAGTTTGGATTTTATTCCTGTTGTTCAACTGTATTCCGTTGTTAATTGTTTGTTTCCATTCTTTAAGAATTTTATTGATGCAGATATTAAATAATGGTGATAGTCCACATCTGATAGTTGGCCATTAGAATATTTTATACAGACTTTTGAGTTTTTATATAGGCTTTGGATCGCTTTCCGGAGTTGGGTTGGGATATTTTCTTCACGTAGAATCTGCCAAAGTTTTTCCCGGTTTACATTGTCATATGCTTTTTCATAATCAATAAAGAGCAGAAATGTTGGTGGATTGAATTCTCTTCTTTTCTCCAAAATTTGTTGTAGTGAGAAAATGGCATCTTTTGTGCTTCTCCCTTTTCTGAACCCACATTGTTGTTCTTCTAAGAATTGTTCACTATATTTATTAAATTTATTCTTTAGTATATTAGAATATAGCTTTGCAGGGTTGACAGCAGTGTTATCCCTCTGTAGTTGTTAGGGTTATTTCTGGAGCCTTTTTTGTGTAAATTGATTACTATTCCTGTTTCGCAATCTTTGGGTATCTGTTGCTTATGCCATATGATGTTAAATAATTTTAGTAGTGTGTTTTTTAGTAAGGTGCGCCCATATTTAAATAGTTCTACATTCAAATTGTCTATGCCTGGGCTTTTTCGTTTTTTTGATTTTTGTAATATTAACTCTAGTTCTTCCATTGTTATATTTTCTTCATCTTTGGTTATCACAGATTCATTCCAATTCCCTAGTGCCTGGGTTATACCATAGTTTGGAATAGTGTTGCTTCCATTCTGCTTGGGAGATGGAGTTGGTTTTTATTTGATCATTTGTGTCTAGTTGTAATTTCTTAAAAATTTTAAAACCTCTTCTCTGTGGGCCCGTGATATCACATTCTAAAGATTTAACAAATTTATCCCAGTCATCTCGTCGGATTCCTCTGGTTAGTTTTCTGACTTCTGCTCTAAGCATTTTATATTTTATGTGTAGATGTAGGTCTTTAGTTTGTAGGAACAGTTTATAGGTCTTTTTTTTCTCATTGACTGTTTGTTTCAATTCTTCATTCCAAGTTCTTAGCCAGTTTTTATTTTTTATAGGTTTATATCCAAGACTTTCTTCAGCAGCTCCCAGAATTGATTTTTTCATGTTTGACCAGATTTCCTCAACATTATAACTTTCATTTGATTTGAGTTTATCTTTCAATCAAGGTGCCTCCGTAGCCAGGTGGGAAGGAGCAGCAGTGCGTAGCACACGCTTCTTGATTAGACCGGGGTTCGAGCCCATCACCACCAAATACGGAGGATGCGGAAAAGTCAGGGAATGACCACCGCATATCCCGGAGCAATATGGCCTTAGTTGCTAATGCTCATAAAAAAAACCAAATAACACAAAATAACAATCTTTCCATCGACTTTCATACAGGAATTTAGTGCTTTCGTCTTCCAACAAATGTATTTTTAATTTCTTAGTAGTTTTTGTTGTATTTTCTTCTTTTTATTAAGATAATTTCTTTTTATTTTGAAAGTGCTTTCTACTAGTTAGTGTTCACTGTCAATTTCACTGCCTCTGAATACTCTAGTGTCTCTAATTTTGTCATTAAATTTTCATTAATGATAATATAATCTATTATAGACTTTGTATTTCTTGCTTCCCATGTGAATTTATGGATATTCTTGTGTCTGAAAAAAAGTATTTGTAATTTTAAGTTTATTAAAAATGCAGAAGTCTATCAAGCATCTTCCATTATTGTTGACCACGGGTTCGCCTTCTGATCCTATACATTTTCGCCTTCTGATCCTATACAGTCTACTGATTGAGCGCCAACCCTTGCATTAAAATCTCCTGCTAGTATGAGATACTCGTTTTTGTTAGTTTGGTCTATGATCTGTTGTAATTTGTCATAAAATTCTGTGGTTTCATCAATGTTGCCTTCTACTGGTGCGTAGATGCCAATGATTGTTATTGTATAAAATAGAATTTTTAGTCTTAATTTCAATATTCTGGGTGATGTCCAAGAGTAGTCTAATATTTTGTTTTCCCATTCTTTCTTTATTATAACAGCAACTCCCGATGATGCCCACATTTCACTTGGTACTCTAGAGTATATCATTATGAAGTTACCTATTTCTTTGGATCCTTTGTTCTTCTTTTTTGTTTCGGTAATGACTGTTATGTCAATATTTCTATTTTCTAGTTCCATGGTCAATTCATCTAATTTGTGATTTATTCCCCTAACGTTACAAGTAGGTACTTTAAGTTCCTTAATCGTAGTTCTATATCCATTGCTTAGGTCGTTACCCTTGAGATCCATCCAGTTTTTTCCCTTGAGCTTATTTCGAGTATTTAGAATGTCCCCCGGATAGGTTACCAGCCTTTCGCGAGGTAAGTCCTGAGCTGGATATCATCACCCTTCTCTTTCTTGGCGATTCCTCCCTCTCCCCCCCCCCCCCCTCCCTCTCTCTCAGGATAACTCGGGAAATTTTTTTTGGCTGGTGCAGCATAAGCCTCAGGCTTCCTTGCATCATATGCTAATAATAATAAATAAATAAGTCTAGTGGTGGGGCTGCCACCTTATAGCCTCTAGACAGACAGGCTTCAGGTACAGCATTTCCTCTGTGTGTGATGGGACAGTTATACCACTAACATAGGTTTAAACATCTTAAATTTCTAATAAATAAATAAATATTACAGTAAATATAGCACTTTACCTTGACAAGATATTATGAAGTTTGATTGATATTTCTGTTGACTGACTTTTTTTTTTTTTTTTGCATTGCAAAATTTAAAACAGTAAAAAAGATGATCAATTATTAGTGTCGAAAATGGCATGCACCAAAGAGAAGATTCTGAAGATGTATTTGTTTTTTTTATTGAAGAGGAAGGGAAAACATTTCACCATAACGTAAAAACCCACAGAATTCCAGCTATCAGTATTATTGCAAATGCAATAAGATCAAGTTTAATACCCATTTATAATTAGACTGCGCTGACAGAAAAGCCCATTAAACTGGGAACTTCAAATTGTTTTTATTGTTTTATGGTAGTGACTTCCAGAAATGTACTCCTCCACTCACGCTGTCCTGCCTCACGAAATTTCTGTTCGAACAGAAAATCTTGCAATACAGCGAATGATAAGTTTTATAACAGTGTCTCCGACCAATACAATTACAGTAAATGGGAAATATAGCTCTCACACATTCAACGTTTGACATTTTTTAAGCTTCGTAAACTTGTGTATATTGCTGCGCAGGTCGCTACGCTCAGCTTGGGTTTTACATTCACCTGGTATTACTCGCAGACAAAATCGCTCATGAGCCAATGTGAAAGTCGCATTGTTCCCTAATATATCAATCGCATTGGAGAAAATTTGCATTGTGAAGATGCGTTTTATAGCAGAACTGACTATATCTTATATCTACCATAGGCATCTGCATCTCCTGTTAATTTATATGCATCCAATGCATTTTTCTTCTCTGCCTCGAGTCTCATTAGGTCATCTGACATTCATTTAGGCCTAAACCTTGAACAGTATTTCTTAGTTGGTATGAAAAGCTTCCAAGGTTAATTCCTTGAATGCTTCCCATTTAGAATTTGCTGTTGGTAACATCATCAGTTGGTTCCACTGTATAAAATTTAAAAATCTCTGAGACCACAGTAATTACCTTTATGAAAGCAAAAACCCTTCCCTTTACCCCTGATGGTAGTTACATCTTTAAGTAAATCCCACATCAGTACACTGTGATCACTGCCACCTAGTGGTTCCTTATCTGCAGATTCTTAATGCATGAAGAATCACTGGTGATAATTAGATCAAGAGTTTATCTCCCTCTGGTTGCCTCTCAAGCATGCTGCTGTAGAAAAAAATCATCCAATAAATCCATAACAAAAGTCTTGCTAGTGTGAGTGACCAACCCACAAGTTCCAGTCTATATCTGGGAAGTTAAGATCCCCCATTATAAAACAATTTGATTTATTGGCCCACTCTATTCTATCCTGTCAATCCCTTCTGTACCCATTGTTCTCCCCAAATTCCAATTCTGCATTCCTTATCTCTGTGTGATACCATGTCTCTGATATCCCAACAACATCAGCCTTTGATGTCTTCACCAGCACCTCAAATTCATCAAATTATTTACTCTATATAGTAAATAGGTGCATGTATATGCAAGTATACATGCACCTATTCTTACTCTTAGTACCTTAACACAACCCTTGTATTTACTTGTTCCATGATGTCTCCCAGTACCTCACTTTCCAGGCTGCTACTCATTCTAATAGAAGCAGTGCAAGAATCACTTTCACCTCTGCCTGTGGCTACTGTTAATCTATTAGTCTGAAAATCCCCCCCCCAAGCGAGCAGGTTTCCGACCCACCTGACACTGACACGATAGCATCAGCAAATTTTCTTTCGGCCTTTCTATTTAAGTGTATCCCATCACTGTAGAAACAATCTCTCCTGTTAACATTGTTGTACATTGGTACTAATCATATGAAGAGTAGATCTGTGGACTTACTTAACAAGTACAGGTCCATGTTGAAAAAAAGTTATGAGTTAGGGTTAAATTTAAAATTATCTGCTATCCTGCCCACACATGATAGGAGGGAGTACATGATAAGAGCCTTGTCAATCAGTTTGGCCCTAGAGAGATTGTGCAATTCTCATGGGGTAGAATTTTGCTCAATGTGCTTCTTAACAGAAGGGAAACCTTCAGGGACTTAAACTTGGAGACTACTAGGCTTTTCTTACTAACTATGAAATACTGTTTAAGGTTTAGGTCTAAATGGATGTCAGATGAATTAATGAGGCTTGTGGCAGAGAAGAAAAATTCATGGGATGAATATAAATTATCAGATGACACAGAAGCCTATGGCAGATATAAACTAGTCTGCAATCAAGTCACAAAGGAGGTTGAGAAAGCCAAGGCAGATAATAAGAAGTCTCTGACAAAGGATGCCAAGAAAAGCAGCAAAGACTTCTTTGCTTATATTAACAGTAGAAAGAAGGGGTTGAATCACATTGGTACACTTGATGTCAATGGTTCAACTGTTGATGATCCTACTCAGGTTGCTGAGAAGCTAAATAATTGTTTTCCATATATATATTCACACATGAGGAATTCTTTAGGGAGGATATGCTAGAAGTTTATCAAACTCTTAACAGGGAGTTGAATGATTTTGTGATAACTGTGAGGCAAGTGAAGAGAATTTGTTGAAGCTAAACATATAAAAGGCACCTGGGGTGGATGGGATCTATTCAATTATATTGTGGGAGGTAGCATAGTAGGTAAGCAAATCCTTAGCCATAATTATGCTAAGATCATCTTTGGATTCAGGGAAAGTCCCCATGCACCGGAGATGTGTGAATGTATCCCCAGTTCACAAAGGGGGATCGAAAGGTCGCATGAGTAATTACAGACCTGTTAGCTTAACTTCTGTTCCAAGAAAAATAATCGAGCCACTCGTTTAAAGACGTAATGCAGAACTATCCAGACAGGAGTACAGTTATACTTCAGTCACGGCATGGATTTGTTAAGGGGAAACCTTGTCTGACCAGACCAATTTGATTGGATACTCTGATGCAATGACAAAGGAACTGGATGCAAAAAAATAATTTTGATATCATGTACTTGAATTTCGGGAAAGCTTTTGTACTGTTGCATGTAAAAGACTACTGTACAAGTTGGAGCAATGTGGAATTAAGGTGAAATTACTGCTATGGATAAAGGGATGGTTTGAACAGAGAGTGATTATCAATGGTAACTGCTCTTCATGGTCCAGTGTTATTAGTGGAGTCCCCCAAGGTTCAGTGCTTGGGCTTATTGTTGTTTTCTGTATTTATTAATGATATTGGTGAAGGTATATCATTAATAAATACAGCAGTGTAGCAAATGATACAAAGGTTGGCAGGGTGGTTAATGACAGTAATGCAACAAGATCCAGAGAATTTGTCTGAGAAATGGTAACTGAAGTTTAACTGACATGATACTGCATATGGGTTGCAGAAATCCCAGAGTAATATATCAACTGTGTGATACTACATTCAGGGTAATGGAAAATCAAAAGGACCCAGTGGTAATTGTTCAGTCTGATATGAAGATCTCTGAGCAATGCAAACAGGCTGCCACGGGGTTTTCAATGATATACAGGAATTTTGCTAGCAGGGTTTAGGAGGTGATTATCCTTTTGTACAAGGCTATGGTTAGGCCACATCTTGAGTATTATATCCAGGCCTGGAGGCCTCACTTTAGGAAGGATGTATATCTACTGGAATGGGTACAGAGGAGGGCAACAAGGTTGGTTGGTGAGCAGAAAAAATGAGTGCTCTTAGCATTAGCATTAGTAGAGGCATTTGATGCAAGAAAGCAAGCTTATGCAGCATCAGCCAAAAAAAAAATCCACTTCCACTTCACCCCTCTGTTCGTTCAAAATACCTGTCCAGCTGAGCCTTAAATTTATTTAAGCTATCAACCTCCACTACAAGGGATGGAAGTCTGTTCCACCAACCAACCACCCGCTGGCTAAAGGCAAATTTCCGCACGTCTATCCTACATCTGTCTTTCCTCAATTTGAATTTATGCCCTCTCAGGTGATTATTCTGAGCTAGAGGAAGAATCCCATCAGCATTGAGCATGCTCAAACCATTCAAGGCTTTATACACCTCTATCAGATCACCTCGCTGGTGCCTAGTCTCCAGACACTGTAATTTGCAAAACTTAAGCCTTTCTTCGTAAGAGCATCCCTTTGTTCCATTCACTAATCTTATTGCCCTTCTCTGTACTCATTCCAGCAGCTCTACATCCTTCTTGAAATGAGGCCTCCAGACCTGTATACAGTACTCTAGGTGTGGCCTGACCATTGCCTTATACAAGGGAATAATCACCTCCTTATCCCTGCTGGAAAAATTCCTGTATATCATTGACAATACTCCATGAGCTACTCTTGCAGCCCGTCTGCACTGCTCAGAGAACTTCATATCTGCCTGCACAACCACCCCCAAGTCCCTTTCATTCTCTACCACTGTCAGTGTAGTACCACAGAGTTGATACGTTGCTCTGGGGTTGCTGTTTCCCATGTGTAGTACTTTACATTTGTCAATGTTAAACTTCATTTGCCACCTCTCAGCCCATCTGCTCAACCTTTCCAGATCCTGTTGCAGCAGCATAGTGTCAGTAGTGTCCTTCACAACCCTGCCTACCTTTGTATCGTCTGCAAACTTGAACATTAAGCTTGATATACCATCATCAATATCATTTATAAATACAGAAAACAATAATGGACCCAACACTGAGCCCTGAGGGACTCCACTAATAACATTAGTCCACGATGAGCAGTGTCCATTGATTACCACTCTCTGTCTTCTCCCCCTCAACCACCCCTTTATCCATAGCAGCAATTTGCCTCCAATGTCACACTGCTCCAATTTGTGCAGCAGTCTTCCATGTGTAACAGAATCAAAAGCCTTTCTAAGATCCAAGTATATAATATCAAAGTTATTCCCTGCATCCAGTTCTTTTGTGACTGCATCATAATATCCAATCAAATTGGTCAGGCAAGACTTCCCCTTAACAAAACCATGCTGTGTCCGAGCTATAACTGAAGTCTTGTCTAAATGATCCTGCAGTGCTTCTTTAACCAGTGCCTCCATTAATTTTCCTGGAACAGAAGTTAAGCTCACAGGTCTATAATTACTTGTGTCAGCCTTTGATCCTCCTTTGTGAATTGGGGTCACATTTGCACATTTCCAGTCTATGGGTACCTCCCCTGAGTCCAAGGAAGCTCTCATAATTATGGCTAAGGGTTTGCTTACTTCCTTTCCTGCCTCCTTTAATATAACTGGATAGATCCCATCCACCATGGGTGCCTTTCTTGTGTTTATCTTCAACAGTTTCTCCTCCACTTTACTCCCAGTTATTTCAAGATTCTGTAGCTTACTGCTAGAGTTGAATACACCTCTGGCATTCCCCTCGCTGAATAACTCCTCATGTGTGAATGTCGATGCAAAATATTCATTTAGTTTGTTAGCTACCTGAGCAGGGTCATCAACAGTTGACCCATCAATATCAAGTGGACCAATCTGATTCATCCCCTTCCTTCTAGAGTTTACATAAGTAAAGAACTCTTTGCTGTTTTTCTTTGCATCCCTTGCCAAGGATTTCTCGTAATCTGCCTTCGCCTGCCTAACCTCCTTTGTAACTTGGTTGCATATCAACTTGTATCTATCATAGGCTTCTGTGCCATGTGTTAATTGTAAGTATCCCATGCATTTTTCTTCTCTGCCATATGCCTCATTAGTTCATCTGACATCCATTTTGGCCTAAACCTTGAACAATATTTTTTAGTTGGTATGTAAAGCCTAGTAGCTTCCAAGATTAATTCTTTGAATGCTTCCCATTTTGAATTTGCTGTTGGTAACATCATCAGTTGGTCCCACTGTATAGAATTTAAATACTGTCTCAATCCATCGTAGTCGCCTTTACGGAAGCAATACCCCTTCCCTTTACCCCTAATGGTAGTTACCTCTTTCAGTAAATCCCACTTCAGCACACTGTGATCACTGCCACCTAGTGGTTCATTTATCTGCAGATTCTTAATGCATGAAGAATCACTGCTGATAATCAAATCAAGAGTATTACTCCCTCTAGTTGCCTCCTGAACATGCTGATGTAGAAAACAATCATCCAATAAATCCACAAAAGCCCTGCTAGTGTGTGAGTTACCAGCCCCCAAATTCCAGTCAATATCTGGAAAATTAAAATCTCCCATTATAAGACTCTCTGATTTACTGGCCCACTTTATTTCTCTGTACAGTTTCTTATTATACTCATCAGAGTCATTAGGCCTATAGCACACTCCTACTCTCAATTTTGATCTCCCAATGCTTATGTCACACCAAACTGACTCAACACTGCACTGTCCAGCAATGCCGACTGGCTTCACTTCCTTGGTTTTTGTGTGTTTCTTAACTAATAGCATAACACCTCCCCCCTTCCTATCCTGTCTATCCTTTCTGTAGATGTTGTACTCCCCAAATTCCAGTTCTGCATCCCTTATATCTGTGTGACACCAAGTCTCTGATATCCCAACAATATCTGCCTTTGATGTTTTGAGCAATACCTCAAATTCATCAAATTTATTTACTAAACTCCTAGCATTGGTGTACACGTAAGTATACCTGCACCTGTTTCTATTCTTAGCTACCCTAACACAACCCATGTGTTTACTTGTACCGCAATGGCTCCCAGCAGTCTCTGAAATATCATGCATCTTGTTTTTCAGGCTTCTGCTCATTCTAATAGAAGCAGTGCAAGAATCTCTTACCAAAAACGGCTTCAGTTCTGCAAATTGCAACATCTGGGGACTATGCTCCTGTGAAGTGGTCTAATTGAGATGTTTAAAGATTTTAATGACTTAAGCAAATTCAACGCTGATGGGATTTATCCTCTTGCTCAGAGTATGCACATGAGGGAGCACAAATTCAAATTGAGGAAGAATGGTTGCAGAATAGATGTGCAGAAGTTTGCTTTCAGCTAACAGGTGGTTGATTGCTGGAACAAGATTCCATCTGTTATGAAAGTGGATAGTTTTAATAAATTCAAGGAAGAATTAGATAAACTATTGGAGGTGATGGATAGGTGAAATGGTTTTTTTTGGCTGATGCTATATAAACTTTCTTTCTTGCATCATTTGCCACTATTATTACTAATACCGGTACTAACTGTAAGTCAACTAAATGTCTCTTAAATTTTGATGCTGCTAAGCAAATCTTGTTTCAATAACAAGCGTTATGCAGTTGCAAAATAATATATATATCTCTGTCCCTCTCACATGTCCAGTAAAGAATTTTCTGTTTGAAGATTAATGTGATACACTTGAAGGTACCCATGAATTAGCTTGGTAGCTACAGCTGCATTTTCAGTGTTGTATGGAAAAGCCCTAGGTTTTAATTACGAGGACTATTACATGGTTTTCTTTTGCATCATGATTTTAGTCAACCTCAGGTGAGAATCGCATGGCTTTTTCCCTTAAAATTTTTGGTTTGTCTTCCAACAAAATAGGCAAATCAGCTGTAAAATACACACAGTTAACATACAATACGATGCGTTTAACCTTAGCTGCTGTATCGTTTTTTTTTATATAACCAATCTGACTCCTATAAAGACCAGCAAAAATTGATTTTATCTGGTTGTGACATCTTCAAATGAATATCTGAAATACTCTGAAGTGGTCATAATTTCGGAAATGGTTGAATAGTTATATTTTTTATAGCAGGGAAGAAACAAAGTCACAAATATGATTTCAGGCTAGAATAAATGATACAAGAGATTTTTCAAAGCCAAACTTTTCAATATTGTGCATTTCTGTTTCATTTTTCATTGTAAATATAGATTTTTATTACTGAAAATAAAGTTTGAATTTCTGGTTAGTGTGTTATTTGTAAGATGCTTCTTTTTTTTCCCTAAAACTTTTCCCTTTAACTCAAAAAAAATTTGGTTATCTTTTAGGTGGGTCAAGAGTTCCTACAGTTGCTGTGTAATAGTCATTTCTTTATTGACTATATGGAAGCTGTATTATTAGATGAACGTTCCTGTTTGAATCATCCAATCATTTACCAGTTATTCTCTGTTCTTCTACCAAAAGTAAGTTTGTATATACTATTAAAAAATGCAGTTTTAACTCAGTTAGTTGTATGAAATCATATACCGTATGTATTGTCATTTTGTAGATCATTTTTACTCTATTCTCAAAATTGTAATAGTCATGGCACATTTCTCTTCTGTTACAGTTCTTGAAAAGTATTAAAGTATTAATATAATCACAATTCTTATAAAGTATTGTTACGTCTGTGTGAACAAAATGGGTTTAGTGTGTGTAATAGCAAAAATATGTGGGGGATGGATTGAAATGTGCCCAACTGTGAGTTAAACTGATATGTACCATATTGTAATTTGATATTTATAGTTTGCCAGCATAATCAATTCCATCTGCCTTGGCATTAATTCTTCCTTGTTATTAATTGTTCATTTGTATAAATTTATTAGTCAATAAGTGAAAATTACATTATTTGTAGCAATAGCAATCCCTAAATAATCACATCACACATCAATTGTAAGAGGCAGTTTGTTTTTATAGCATAACGTGTTAATTGAAGACAGTCATTTAAAAAATATTGTTAAAAATTTGAAGGCAAATAGATTTTGAAATGAACAATACATGCAGTTGTGCAAAATGTACAAAATATTTTGGTATTATCAAGTACGACAAATTTCAGAAAAATTATTTCATCATAAGAGTTGATGAAACTCCTTACACTGTGTACAAGTTACTGCAACTGCATCATATTAGTACACAGCCAATTCTAGATTAGCAAATTATTTGCAAAAGCGGCATCGTTTAAGTCATATCTGATATTGTGAATACCTTCACGACGAGTTGCCATGACATTGCACTACTTCGAATAAGTAACGCTTCACCTAAAGGAGAAGACTGTTGTTACTTATTCTCAGTGGATACCACCACCACCACCAGACAGCACCATTTCAGGGCTATTTTGTATATGTGTGGGATAATAGCTCGACTATCCACTTGTCCCTATTAGACTTAGAAAAGCAAAAAGGTAGAGGGAAAGTAATAGTAGGAGTGGAAGAGGAAAAGAAACGGTGTAGAAGAATGAACGGGACAGTAACTCCTTCAACTCACACCACTCAAAAACTCAAACTCCTTGAATGGGCAACGCTTCCCCAGTGGAGAAGGCTGTTATTACCTATTCTTGGAAACTCCTGACATCATCAGGCTCCCCCTGGTGCAGTTTCAGGGCTATTTGGCCCTTCTTCGGTGGGTGGGTAGGTATCCAAGTGATGTAATGATAGCAAAACAGTTATGAAGTATAACTCCACAATATGAGAGATGCCTGATGGTGTATAAAATGAATTAAGACTATAATGCATTAAGGGCTTATGCCTCAGGCTGCGAGAGAGTTAGACTATGTACAAGTTAGTGTAACTGCATCATATTAGTACACAACCAATTCTAGATTCGCAAATTATTTGCAAAAGCGGCATCGTTTAAGTCATATCTGATATTGTGAATACCTTCACGATGAGTTGCCATGACATTGCACTACTTCGAATAAGTAAGGTGAGCATTACTTCTAAGAAATCAATTTGTTTTAGACAATTAATTTTATATAGATAGCATTAAGCGTCCTTTCAAATGTTCCTAACTGATCATTTTAATAATTTTTAATCAATCTTGGCCATTTGACATGATTCAATTGAATATAGGTTTGATCCTTGTCCTCCATTTTGTTAGAACAAATTGTTTTTAAATATTATTTTCCATCAATATCGGCAAAACTACCATCTTACGAAGCTATATGAAAACCTTTGCAGTGTGTCCTGAGATTTGAATCTATCATATTTTTAAAATTGCTGATGTGCAAAAATCAAAGCATATCAACATAATTTTCACACAGTTCAAATCAGTGATCAGTATTACACTGCTCATCATTGAAATGGCCCCCACCTGGAAAAAATGGATGGATTTACTTGAAAATTTGCATGCATAACTGTAGCATAATAAAAGTACTATCTTGACATGATAGTACTTTCTTAAAGTACTAAATTGTCAATTAAATCAGCCATACATAAGGCAACATTATGTATGGCTTATAAGCTTTGAAAGGGATCAGGTTGTTGAGTTGCCAAAAACTGGATGGACATCATGACTAGTGGTGGTAATAATCAAGAGATCATAATCAAATAATCTACAATGTCATTTGCATACTCAGTTATGGATTTTTGTAATTGAATTGAAAGGTGTAATCAGAAATGTGGACGATGTGGGGGAGTGGAACAAGCAGAGAGAGAGATTAGATGTGTGGTATAAGGCAATACAAAACTTAAGTTTTAGTTTTGATAATATATAATAGCTGTTACAAATTGCTGCTATTATGGGTCATGATGCATGAATGATTGGACACTGATGATGCAACAAGGGGTATGGATAGGTATTCAGACATATTGTCAGAGCTCTGGTGGCATCATCAGAAGTTTAATTTTAGATTAAATATTAGAACAGGAGGATCAATGGATCCAACAACTTTGGAATGGTGTGCAACGTCACTTCTCACAGTTTGTCTGCTAATCATGCTTCCCATCACAGGCACAGACAAGGATGGCATTACAATGCCATCCTTGTCTGTGCCTGGGATGGCATTACAATGTTGGAAGTCTGGTAGATTGTGATAAGTGTTCCCTGTTACTAGCTGGTGAATCCATCAGTTCTGTTTTAAAGTTATTCTGATGATACAGATCATTAGTGGTATGCCCATTATTGGCAACAGCATCCAACCATTCAAGCATCATGACCCACATGAGCAGAAATTTGCCATGTTGACTATCTGACATCCCAATGATCCTATGCCCACTTCCTTTTTAAAGTCAGTCAGCTAAGTACATAACACTGCCTTACATGTCAATGACATTGTATACTCGTAGATGGTCATTGCTCACTATTTTGTTTGCTGCTTAAGGTACACACATTTTTTTTAACACCTCTAGATTCCTACATCCAACAGTTACAGACTTATTATTGGATATTATATTGTGCCCAGCTTGACATGCTAATTGTTCGTGCCCATATACATCACAGTTGTGCAAGCAAATCTTGACAGCCCTGAATTCAACCCTGTCCTCTACAGCTGTGTGTGCTGATGGAATACTGCAGTTCGTGTTGAGATGCTTGGGACCATATATTATCCAGCCCCTTGTTAGCATCTTCAATGCAGTGCTGACCAGCCGCATCATCCCCCCATCAATGGAATGTATATTTGGTAAGGCCACACCCAAAAATAAGAATGCCATCATTGGAAAAGCACTTCAGACCCATCTCCAATTCCTCATGTCTCCTGAAACTACTAAAAAGAGCCGCCATTCTTCATTACCAAAAAAGGCCCACCATTACCAATCTCCTTCCACCACCCACAGCATCCTTACAGCATTTGAGAGAAAAGAAGACCTCCTCAGAACATACCTCAACATCGAAGCAGTTTTTGATGCCATTTATCTGCCCTCCTACAACTGCTTGAAGACCACTACTATATAGGCAGGGATGCATTGCACTTCCTCTCATCACTCCTTCTCAACCGTACTATCATACTCCATCATTAAAAAAAAAAAAAAAAAAACCTATATCAAGCAAGAGGGGGGGAATCCTCTCTGGTCTCCTCTTTACTGCCATTATCTCCACTTTCATAAGCCAGAGACCAGATGTATTGTCTTGCACGGATGATTTAAAAATATTGACCACCATCCAAGCAAACACAGACCCCTCTAGGATCACAGAGGAAATTAACAGTGTCCTCCTCGCACTAGCGGGCTGGGCGCCTCCGTAGCCAGGTGGGAAGGAGCAGCAGTGCGTAGCACATGCTTCTTGATTAGACCGGGGTTCGAGCCCGTCACCACCAAATACGGAGTATGCGGAAAGGTCAAGGAATGACCACCGCATATCCCGGAGCAATATGGCCTTAGTTGCTAATGCTCCTAAAAACCAAATAACAAACAACAAACTAGCGGGCTACCTTAAACAATTTGCCCTTAACATTAACCCAGTGAAGTCTATGTTCATGCTCTACTCCCTGAAGAAAGAAACAACAATCATCTCATCCAACATCAGTGGGGTTTCCATCCCTACTGTTCCATATCATCTAGATTTGGTGGTTGTCTTTGACACAAAACTCAGTTTCAACAAGCATATTGACAAACTCATCAGTCATGCGGCACACCTGAAATTGAAGCAAAACAACACCTGCATTATGTCTCAGGCAGGGCAACGGAATATTGGCTCCTCATATGGGTAACCTACAAGCACAGATTACCACTCCATGTTCATACAACTGAAATGGCCCAGGCCCTGGGAATCCCTAGGATGCCCCTCTCATTGACAAAAAAAGGCTGATAATCACAGTAAAGATGTTGACCAGTCTGATCACATCTCCTTCATTCTGGGATCTCTATGGCTAGAGGATTCCACCTGCCCAGCTCAGAGCCACCCCAACTATTTGGCTCCACCTATCGGATCGTTTCCTACCATACCAGATGCTCGGACAAATCCAGGACATCGACACCAACCTTAAGAAATTTGCCATCAACCGACGATATAGACGTGGGATACTCGGCCCAACACCCTCCATGGACCGCGAACTGTCGGCTGCATCTGACAATCACCAAACTCCTTCACTAATACAGGGAATGGCAACCACAACGGACGTAGTGCCACCATCTCTTGACAAAGCATTGCAACCCATCACAACCGTCTAGACAGAAACTGCCCTGGTTGGAGACCCCTGTGAATTAATTAGTGAGCATAATGGGAAACGACCCTGACAGTGCTCTTGCTGCTCTCTCCCATGAACTGTGAGGACAATAGTCACTACTGTAAATTGTATATGTATTTGTCATTTTGTTTTATCCCTATATCATTTAATGTTTTTATAACACCTCTTATTTTTGACCGTGAAGGGAAAGTTGCAATACTTAACATTGTAACCAGTTACAATCAGGTAGTAGTAGTAGTGGCATGTAATGCAAGAAAGCAAGTATATAAGCTTATGCAGCATAAGCCAAAAAAAAAAAAAAAAAATTCACACCATTCCATCCAAATGCCTGGCCAGTTCCTCCTTAAATTTATTCAGCCTATCAACGTCCATGACAGATGGAAGTTTGTTCCAGCAATTAATCACCCGTTGGCTAAAGGCAAATATCCGCACATCTATTCTAATTAATTTGACTTAATTTGAATTTATGCCCCCTTAGGTTCGTAATCCGAACAAGTGGAAGGATCCCATCAGAATTCAGCGTGCTCAACCCATTCCAGGCCTTATACACCTCAATCAGATCACCGTGCAGGTGCCTAGTCTCCAGCCACTGCAATTTGCAGAACTTAAGCCTCTCTTGGTAAGAGGATCCCTTCATTCCCCTCACCAATCTTGTTGCCCTTCTCTGTACATGCTCAAGTAAATCTACATCCTGCCTAAAATGAGGCCTCCAGACCTGTACACAGTACTCAAGGCGTGGCCTGACCATTGCCTAAAACGATGTTGCAGTAAAGATTCTCTCTCTCTCTCTCAAATTTCAGTGATGAGCAGTGTAATAGTAATATTAGCAGGCCTCAAGAAATCTGTTCAAAATCAACTATCACACAGTTACTTAGCAGGTGGCAGGGAGAGACAGAATACCAAAAGGGTCTTCTGAAACAGTGGTAATTAAACTCAGTGAAAATTAAAAGCACTTTAAATTTCTATATGTGATTAACTTTTATCTATATGTTGTATTAATTACAAATAATATATTTACTGTTACCAGCATACTGAAGCAACATAAATTGAAAGAGCACAAGATGGTAAATTTACTGAATCACTTTCTGAGTGACCCAGTAATTTATCAAGGCCCAAACATGCAAGAAAATTAGGTTTTGACTGCATTAGCAAAAAGTCTTTCCACTCTAAAGAATGATTTAACTAATGTTACGTATACCCAATTTATGTCCATTGTGCATACTAACAAAACTCCATAGGATAAACTGTTTGTTTTTATAAATGAGCAATTTATAAATATTTATTTACCTTTTCCCATTGATTTAAAAAGGATAAAGTTTGATGTATTGACAGTGAATAAGAAATTCATTACCAAAAAGCTCTCCAAGTAATTTTAATTTTCATACTACCTTAACATAATCTTGTGATAATTGGGCAATTATTCTTGATCACATCTTTTCAACCAATAAGATTCATTCTGTATCCTATTTGGGGTTTGTGAGGCTGTGTTAATTTTATCTTCGATATAATAATGTCATGGCCATTTAGGAAGTCGGCCCCTTTGGAGGCACCTCCGTATCCAGGTGGGCAGGAGCAGCAGTGCGTAGCACACGCTTCTTGATTAGACCAGGGTTCGAGCCTGTGACTACCAAATACAGAGGATGCAGAAAGATCAGGAAATGACCACCGCATATCCCCAGAGCAATATGGCCTTAGCTGCTAATGCTCCTAAAAACCAAATAACAACAACAACAACAACTGCCCCTTTGGCTGGGGACCTTGGTGCATTGCAGTGGTTTGCTACATGTGTACTATGTCACTGCATTGGTCATACAATGAAAGAAAGCCACAGCTTTTGCTGAACCAGCGAGGGGGGAAGAATCCACCTATTGTTTTCCTCTTACTCTAGGTACTTATCCAGCAAGGCTCTGCATTTACCAAATCCACCAGCCTCAACTACCTATAGATGCAACTTATTCCAACAATTAACAGTTAACAAGGAAAACTTATTATAATCTAGTGTATAATTGTTCTTCCTTAGGAGAAAAATTAAAAACTGAATTGTAAAACTTTGTTCTCTGCTCCTGGTACCACTTAATACTGTGAAAATTTCCTCATTAATTTTCTGTTCTCTCTCTCTCTCTCTCTCTCTCTGTGCCTTATAAACCTCAATCAGAGCAAAAAGTTTACTTTTTCTGTTATAATTTTTAATATTGGTCATGGTCTCTTCTGAAAAGTAGAAGAGACCGTGGCCACTGTTTATCCACTTTCAGAATAAAAAATCAAAAAAATATAATAATAATAACAAAACACTATAATTGTTTCCTTCACTTTCCTGGTTGTACGAAGATTACTGGGAAGTAAGAAAAAGCACTGGACATCGCCATCTTTGTTGCAATTTCAGTGGAAGGATGTGCAGGTGTGTTATCTAACAGTAACAATGCCTTACAATATTTAGATTAACTTCAACAATTTTTTTTCCACATGAATGTATTGCTGAAATTACAGCAAATATTTTTGTCTACTAGGAAAGCAGGGTTGCCTGTGCACAGAACAAAAATGTAAAAAATAAAGAAATTAATCAACAACTGAAATGAATTAAGTAAAAATTAAAAAAAAAAAATAAGAAGAAGAATAAAAACATTTATCTTCGCCACAGGAAGCATTCCACAGAACTCTGCTATGATAAAAATAATAAATCTTCTGTTTATACTCCGGGACGACCAAACGGTCAGAGGAGTTTACAAGATACATAGAACACAAGAAACAGCACTGTATTCAGCAGTCACGGGCTTGAACCCCGGTCACTCAAGGCACGTGTACTTATGCACGTGCCTTGAGTGACTGCTGAATAATGGTGCAACTGCTGCTAATCCAAGCAGAAGACCACAGAGGAACATTCCACTGGTGAATGCAAATACTTCAGAATTAATGAACTAAAAAAGAAAGAAGGATAAGGGAAACTGTGGATATGGTTTCCTCAGATGACACCCACCACACGCATACACCTGTAAATCCCCAAAAGATTGTATTTCCATAGTGAACTGCTGAAGAACACTTATTGAAGAACTCACTGGTGCCCTTGTATAATCTATGACACATGAGACCAGAGAAAGTACAAACTTAAATATAGTGAACCCTATAGTTAACAACAAAAATAAAACTACAAAATGCAAATTTTGTAGTTTTACATCTAGTTTACATCTAGTTTGGGTTAATTGACTTTGCTACTTTTGTTTTATTTTTGATCTACATCAAAAATAAAACTACATAAAATTTTCCATTTTCTAGTTTTATTTTTTGCTAACTATAGAGAACTCACTATATATTTAAGTTTGTACTTTGGTTTCCAGTCTCTTCTGTCACAAGTCAAATAGGGGTTACCAGTAGATGTGTGACTATTCAGCAGTTTTCCATGGAAATATGACTGTTGAGAATTTACTGCTATGCTTACACCCCCCCCCCTCACGAAATGATACCTATAGTCACCCTTATCCTTCTTTCTTTTTCAGTTCATTAATTTTGAAGTATTCTGCATTTACCAGTGGGATGTCTCTCTCTCTCTGGTCTTCTGCATGGATTACAGACAGCAGTTTTGCCATTAGAGTTCTGTGTAGTGCAACTGTAGTGGGAATAGATATTCTTATTCTTCTTTTCTTTTAATTTTTACTTCATTAATTAATTAATTCCTTTATTATTTAATACTCTAATAATTGTGGCTGCTAATACTCAGCTTAAGCAGCTGTCCTCTACTAAATTTCATTTTTAACATTTGCTACCTTTGAGTTCTGCTGATAGGCAGTACAGTATAGCAAACTTAGTTATATTCACATATCTAGATATATAATAGTCAGGTCATATATTGTTCCAAAATAATTAATATGTATATTGCTTCTCCCTCAATTTGAGATAAGGTTGGAATATGGGTTATGAAAATACCAGATAAAAACCTAAATTTGTACCTAGTTGTGGAACTGAAATAACGGATAGATAGTTTTGGTTTCCAATAACATAGTAAAATTCAATAATCTTGAAACTGATGTTTGCCTTTTTCACGGTGTAAAAAATTATTTTATTATGACTGCAGAAATATTTTCTCATGGTGTTTAGACCCCTATTCTCCTTATTGGTTAGGACAGTTCTCGAAGAACTTAAGTTTAGATATTTTCTGACATTGGGAATTCTTATTTACCATTTGTAATTATTTCTCAGCAGTATGTATACTCTTTTAACTAAAACATTAACAACAGGTGTATAACATATATCATGATATGGTATAACTATTATATCATTTTAAAATACTTGCTGTTTTCTAACAAATCCCATTTTATCATGTTAATTTTGCTAATTTGGTGGTAATATGTTGTCAGGATTACTAATATATTGCATTTGTTATAACTCATATATTTAACTATAATTCCCCTGTGACTCTGTCCCGTCCTTATTTTGATTATACATTTCAACTATTATGAAAGTTTTACTCATGTATGCAATTATATGGAGGACCAATAAACTGATATCATTTAAAACATATTCACAATTAGGGTCCCATGTCCACTGCTACTTCCCAATACAGCTAGGCCTCGCATAACGCGAATTTGATTAACACGATATTCAGTTAACGCTATTTGAAAAATGATACCACTTTTCACTTTACACAATGCGAATTTCCAGTTAACGTGATCTTTTTTTTTTTTATATACGATAGTTGAAAAAGATTTGAATCGCGTGTTAAGCTTACCGCGAGTCGTACGGTCAATAAACAAACGTTTGCCTGCTGCCCGCCTCGGTGTGTTCCGTCAACCATCGGAAGAAGACGTGTTTGTCTACTGCTAATAAAGTCAATGCAGACTTGCATTTAAAAATTCAAATTTTTAAATGAGCCAGATGAAAATGTTACCGCGGAGGAGATAACGGTAAAAGAATTAGATGAAATCTTTCATATCACATAGAACCTCAGACAAAAGGTTTGATGTTCTCTGCAATATTTATTTCACTAGGGCCCAGAGAAGATTGTTGTCAGCTATCAGAAATTGATTGATGAAAAGAGAAAGTCAACACTGTTCAAATATTTCTGCAACAGTACTTTCTTCATTGTGTATTTTATGTCAGAGGTTCCCAAAGTTTCTCGGTTCATGGCGCCTTTAATGTCTCAGTAATTTTTTCAAGGCACACCCAGACCAAAAGAAATACCTAACAGTGTCGTTTAGTAGTTAGGTCCAAACAACTTAATAAGAAATGCTGAAACTGTGAACTACCTCGAGCTAGTAGTTCACACGGTGTCCGACAGATGTCGAGTATCGCTGTGTTTCCCTCGAAAATTTAAAATATTCCGCGGCACAGTTTAAGAACCGCTGTTTTATGCAATAAACATTTAATTCCATAATTATTTTCATTATCTTTTACATTATATACAGTTAAAAAGTTATTTAAAAGGTATTTTTAAAATTCTTTATGGACATTCCAGAAGGTCAAGGACCAATTATAATTTTTTTCCTATTGGTTATGATATTTGATTAATGCATTTCCGTTTTGCGCGATGCACTCGCGGGATGAATTAATCACGTTAATCGAGGCCCACCTGTATTCAGAAATTTTGATGAAAGCTAAATGATTGTTTTAATTATGCCATTTCATATCAAATTAACTGGTAAGCAATGTCCTTTGTATACAACATACAAATTGCTTTACCACTTCATTTATTCTATTAGTGACTGCCATATGTTAGTAATTCATTTGTACTTGTACTCTTTATTAAATTAAACCTCTTCTATTCTTTTATTTGGATTTATTCTCTTATTCTATTCTTTTATTTGGAAGATGTGTTAAATTACTTTAAACACATCTTCCAAATTACATGATTTTTTCAGCTAATGTTAACAAAAATCTGTATCCTTAAGATATCTCACTGAAGTTATGTTTCACATTCTCAATAGTCTTCACTGTGAAGTATTATCAGATATATCAAGCATCTGGGGGGATAAGCATCGCTTGAGAACATATATACAACATATTGAGGGAAATCAGAGGGACAGGATTTTTTTGCATACATGTAATTATTAGAATGCCAGCCCGAACCCTTCCATGTACGTTGCTCATCAAATACAACATTTTGTCACTAGTCCTGTGAAAATGGTGATAATATAAAGTAATATATTAAATTAATGAGATAATATTGTATATTATGCCCAGCTTATTTATTTATTTATTATTTTTTTATATATATATAAACACAGGTAGCTAATCAGGTGATTAATGAGCAGATGATGTCACTAGTGATGTCACTTATGACATCCTTGATGAGAATGCTAGAAGGTGCTGACCTAGCTAAACAGGCTTATAGGTTAAATGGAGTAAGTGCTTGCTTTTTTTTTTTTTTTTTTTTTGTTGGTTTTTTGTATCACTATAGAAAATGGCCATTTTCTTAGAGATGTGATTTTATTGATATATGAAAATAATTAAAATATGCAATTACAAAGAATAAATATATGTAATGTAAACTTTTCAAATTTTTGTTAAATATTCATATTTTAGAAAGAATGCATAAACAAAAAATAACCATCATAAGTTTAATAAATTTAATAAATCCTTATTTGTATAGTTTCACCACTTATCAGACATTTAGAGAAGTTTGGGTTCGATTCCCACCAAGTGTTCTTACAATGGAAAACTCTTGTTTTCACTACAAGCTTATCCTTGTTTCTGACTGTAATCAAGGTAACATGATTACAGTGACAGCAACAGCCTGATGTAAAAGTTAAAATGTTGCAAGCAAAAAACCCCTTGCACACATTCTTCTTATTGTATGTTATTTGGACACCTGTGTTGCACATATCTTTCAATAATGCAAAAGGCCATTATGATACAAGGAATACCACTTCTCTCATTTATTATTTTCACTATCTCACAAAGTATTATATGGTCTGCACCATTTATTCACCTTCATGATTTTTACATTGTTAATGGCATGTTTTACATGCCTGCTTTGTGTGTTAGTGTCAGTATGTCCTTTCTTAAAATGACTCACAACAAGAGTGAGCTAAAAGTACACACGGAACATTTTCATTATTATTATTATTATTACTAGCCGTATAGTGCAAGGAAGCCTGTGGCTTATGCTGCACCATCTAAAAAAAAACTTTCGAGTTACCCTGAGAGAGAGAGAGAGAGAGAGAGAGAGAGAGAGAGATATTAAGATTGTGTGTCAGAAGTAGAAAGGAATCACCAAGAAAGAGAAGAATGATGATATCGAGCTCAGGACCCTGGGTGTGCCAAGTCCATACTCACCAGATGCGAGCCCCTGGTTTTTTTTTTGTTTTTTTTTTTTTTTTTGTAGAATAATAAGTAGCTAGGTAGTGTTGAAGAAAACTAAAGGATCAGCAATGCTCCTGTGTACAACAGTTTACAATTTGAAAACCCACAAGTTCTGTACAGCTGACTGTGCCTACTCATTTTAGATGATAAAAATGAGGATATTCGTTTTTTCAGTAAGTTTTCAAACAGATCTTATCATGTAAACTGTTGTGTGACCATTAGGTTTCCCAAAAGTTCACAGGTTTGGAAATACTAGATTCTTGGCATCTAGCATTCCCAAGAACAATTGCAATAGCTAATAGCTAACTTATCTATACTATCATTGGCTACTGCCAACTAACATAATTTCTTAAATTAACAACGGATAAACTTATCATACTATTAGTAGTATTAACATAAGAAATGTTAAACATTCTATATATTTTAACCTTCCAGTGTCCATTAAAACAAAATTTATTGTTAACAAAAATCCTGAATCTTTCAGAAAAAGTCTCTTTATATTGTGTTCATAAACTAACATAAAAAGATAAATTCCCATTGCCATGTAATAACTTTCGTATTTCCTGAAATTACTAACATCAACTCTGTTAATTAGCATTAGCATTAGTAGAGGCATTTGAAGCAAGAAAGCAAGCTTATGCAGCATCAGCCAAAAAAAAACCACTTCCACTTCACCCCTCTGTTCGTTCAAAATACCTGTCCAGCTGAGCCTTAAAGTTATTTAGGCTGTCAACCTCCACGACAAGGGATGGAAGTCTGTTCCACCAACCAACCACCCGCTGACTAAAGGCAAATTTCCGCACATCTATCCTACATCTGTCTCCTCAATTTGAATTTATGCCCTCTCAGGTGATTATTCTGAGCTAGAGGAAGAATCCCATCAGCATTGAGCATGCTCAAACCATTCAAGGCTTTATACACCTCTATCAGATCACCTCGCTGGTGCCTAGTCTCCAGACACTGTAATTTGCAGAACTTAAGCCTTTCTTCGTAAGAGCACCTCTTTGTTCCATTCACTAATCTTGTTGCCCTTCTCTGTACTCGTTCCAGCATCTCTACATCCTTTTTGAAATGAGGCGACCAGACCTGTATACAGTACTCTAGGTGTAGCCTCACCATTGCCTTATACAAGGGAATAATCACCTCCTTATCCCTGCTAGAAAAATTCCTATATATCATCGACAATACACCATGAGCTACTCTTGTGCCCATCTGCACTGCTCAGAAAACTTCATATCTGCCTGCACAACCACCCCCAAGTCCCTTTCATTCTCTACCACTGTCAGTGTAGTACCACAGAGTTGATACGTTGCTCTGGGGTTGCTGTTTCCCATGTGTAGTACTTTACATTTGTCAATGTTAAACTTCATTTGCCACCTCTCAGCCCATCTGCTCAACCTTTCCAGATCCTGTTGCAGCAGCAGCATAGTGTCAGTAGTGTTCTTGATTGTTACTAGGCTCTGTATTAATCTCTTTTTTTCATATTTTTGGAAATATGAAAAAAAGAGAAACCTACTGATAGGTTTCAGTAGCTCAGTTCCTGTTAATCGAAAAATTAACATTTAATATCTTCTTTAAGATTTTAAACCTCCTGTAAGCCTTTTTAATACTTTTTAGAAGCATGAGCTTTGTTAAAAATTAAATAGTCTTTCAAATTCAATAATTTTTATAAACTTCAAGACAACTCTAGTGTAAAAATTCGTAAAAACAGCTGATATCACAGTACTAATAATATGATCTTTACTACTCCATAGAATTCTCATTCTTTTTGAAATTAAAATCTTGTATCTCCATGAACAAGCAGCTTTTACATGATGTAGCATCCACATATGCGCGTGCGCACACACACACACATCAAAAAACAATGTGAAATCAGTACTAGACAAAACATAAATACCAATGGATTATACGAGGGGGTATCAAAAAATTCGTACCCTGACCTAGATAAAACATCAGTAGGAAGATGCCATTTTTAATATAAGTTGTTCACATATTCAATAACTAACGTGTGGAATTTAATTCCCACAGGTGATCTTACACCAGAGGTGGAGCCCGGAATCTGAGCAAGGACGCTATGGTTGACAAAGTGGAGCATCAAGCAGTGATCAAGTTCCTGCATTTGCAGGGCAAGAAAGCTCAGGAAATTGACAAAGAAATGAAAGCTGTGTATGGGCAGAATTGTCCATCCTGTGACACTGTAAAAAAGTGGAAACTGGAGTTCCAGTGTGGTCGTACAAGTGTCTTTGACGAGCCAAGAGAAGAAAGGCCATCGACATCCACAGACAGTGAGACGGTTGAAAAGGTTGAGCAGCTGGTGCTGAGTGACAGACATGTGACAATTCATTTCATCGCAAATGCAGTGGGAATTAGTTATGGGTCTGCCTACAGTATTTTACATGACCATCTGCACATGTTTAAGGTCTCTGCACAATGGATTCCAAGACTGAGATGCCTTTGCAGAAGCCATGTCGAATGCAGATGTTGAGAACTTTTTGATCAGTTGGTGACAAATGCTGGGTGTACCAGTATTATCTGGAGACTAAAGACATGTCAAAGCAGTGGAAGCACACCTCCTCTCCACCTCCCAAAAAGGCAAAGACCACTCCATCTGCAAAGAAGGTGATTGATATTGTCCGTGTTTTGGGACAGAGAAGGGGTTATCCTGACAGATTACCTACCTCATGGTTCCACACCAGAGAACACTACAGAAATCTTTCGAAAAAGTTACATGATGCTTTGAAAGTGAAAAGGCATGGAATGTTAACCAAAGGTGTCCGTCCATCTTCTGTCAGACAATGCACCAGCTCACATGGCTGTTACCACCACCACCAACTTTGTTGCCCAGTGTGGCTTCAGCTACTGCAGCACCCACCCTATTCTCCTGACCTAGCACCATCAGACTTCTTGTTTTGAGAAATGAAGAAACCACTGCGTGGACGCCTCTTTGATTCATCTCAGGAAGCCATCAATGAAGTGGAATCATGGTTTCGGGTAAAAAGTGCAGATTTCTGTGATCAAGGCTTACGCAACCGATCCATAAATATTATCTATACCCCTCATAGATAATATAATGGATTTACAAGGTAAAAACTTTACAAAAACTAATTACATAGATTAATTTTGACATTATTCCTTACATGTGCTAATTACAACAATAACAATGGTATGGAATATGTGGAGCAATGACTCATTATTAGGAAGAAATGCACAAAGTTTGAACTATTTTCAGTTCTTTCAGTTTGTGGAATTATTGAAGTTCATACAGGGAAGTAGGAAGTAGTACAAATATCCCTTCAATCAATAGTTCATTCAAATTATGTTAACAGACAATGAATAAATAACACATGTACAATTTACAGCAAAACAGCATTATATGCAACTGTCTACAAAGAAATAAATATATTTAATAAAAAAAACTAATAATTCTGCCATATAACATAAACAAGGGGTTTCTTAATGTGCCCTGTACTTCTGAATGCATAATGAGACACAATGGAATTTTCTGTGGTACAATTCAGTTAGATAGTGGGGGGGGGGGAATCATTTTGTACTGCAACATCATCATCAATACCTCATTACGAGTAGGTTGTTTTACAAGAATTTGCACGAGATGGGATTTTCTGTGATCAAATGAGTTGCGTATTACTTACCTATACAAGATTTCTTCTCTAAAATCATCTTCTGATTGGAGAGACAGCTTGAATTCTGGACTTTTCATAACCTTTCACAATAATCAGCCATAACTTTTTTTTTTCCTATGAGATAGAAAACCTGAATATTAAATTCTTGGATCTCTAGTGTCCACTTTAGGATCTTTTGAATTTTATTCTTCACACTATGAAGTGTGAAGGCTTCTGGGCAGAACACTAAAAGTATCCTGCCTAAATAGTACCTCATTTTCATACAAGGATAAATAATTGTGAAAGCTTCCCTCTCTATGGCCAAACACCTTTTTTCTGCTTCATTCAACCTTTGATTTATAAATGCAATAAGCTTGAAATGGTCTCCTACCTTTTGCACAGTAAAGAATGTGGGTGTGTTGAGATGGTAGCTGAGGAAATCGTCTAAGGCCTTCTGATGTTCATTTTCTCATAATAATTTTCTTTTTATCAGCCTAATAATTGGCAGCATTATTCTTGAAGAATCTGTGGAAAATTTAGGCAAAGTTTTTGCACCTTGAGGCTTGCATTTTAGCTTGTACTCTTGCCACAAGGTACTAAACTTAACAAATAATTTATGATCCTGAGGACAAAGAGAAATCTGATGAGCTGGAACTGAGATTCACTTTAGAAAAAAACTTTAGTATTAGTGTTAGTAGTGGCAAATGGTGCAATAAAACACACTGATAAAGCATTGACCAAAAAAAACCACCTTCCCACATCACCTGTCCATCCCCTCCAATAATCTGTGCAGTCCTTTTTTTATTTAAGGATTATTGGATACAGTCGCTTTACTAACAGCCCTCAGATCTAACACAAACTGAGGATCTCCATTTTCCTTTTAAACTAGAATAAAAGGGCTGTTCTAAGCCAATGTTGAGGGTACAATTATTTCAGCCTCTAAGTTTAGCAGTTGAAACTCATACTGAATGTTTTACTTTTGCTCCTTCACTAAGAGTAATGATCTCAGGAAATTGGTTGTATGGTTCAAACTTTTAGGTGCTTATTACATCCTTATTAAACTTATAACTGAGCTCCCCAAGAGTAGTTTGTAAAAAACTATCAAAAACTATCACTCTCAAAGTGTAACTATTCATTCATTCAGAAAGAGATCTCCCATAAAACTCTTTGAAACACTCATATTAGTGGGCTAGTTTCTATACAAGTTGCTATAGTTTCTGTTAGCCTCTTTCAGCATGAGTTGCTATAATACCTATTTTTTTCCTGAAAGTATAGCAGATGACTTGTTTATCTCTTTAGATTTGAAAGTTGTGATTTGCTGAAGGAGAAGTAGTAGGAGAAGAATAAAGTGCAGCTGAAGACGGTTATTTTGCTTCATTAATGACATTTCTGGCTGACTCCTTCTCGGGTCATCTATTTCTCTCACAGACTGATCTTTAACATCTATGTTTCTGTAAGATAAACTTTGTAATTTCAGAGCTCTAAGAATTGTTGAAAACTGATGATCTCTTCCAAGCTAACAGTGCTCTGAAGACCATCCTTATCAAAATCTGACTGTCTGCATGCAGTTATTCTCACTTCCTTTGCTATCTGTAAGGTTTCAACAATACTGGGAGGATCCTGCCTATACAACAAACTAATGATAGATTAAGTCTATAAAAATAGCATCTAACCACTCCCTTTAAGTCACAAGTCTCTGATAACACAAATCAATTGGCTCATCTTCTAATAACACTTAAGTTTCCTAAAATTTGTGTTTGTTCTCAACTTTTTTTTTTTTTTTTTTTTTTTTGGTAAATGTTGAATTAAGACACCCTTAAATTGCACAGGAGTCTGTATCCTTAAGAATAGAACCACTACCAAATTTCCTGGTCCTTCATTGTAACCTTACCTTAACAGTGACAGTCAGATGATTATCGTTTATCGTTTCATGAGTGAGCACACTTTTGCAGATATTCAACATCTTTAATAATAAAAGCTGACATGGAATAAGAGTCGTCACCTGAAAAAGGACTTAACAGCAATTCAGAATTGAATAAACTAGAATATTCATCAACTGTCCGATTAAGCACAACATTACTATCACCATATGATGTAGTTGCAATTTTTCACAATGCATACATAACATAAAATGTTCAAGAAAAATACAAACTGTATTCCATAAGTTAAGGCTCTAGCCCTAAATATTTTCAGTCTAAGCTGAATTCGAACAGAAGTGAACTAAAAGTACACATAAAATATTTACATTTAAATCAACACTGTGTAAAATAAATAAATTTTCTGTTTTTTATACTCCAGGACGACCAAATGGTCAGAGGAGTTCACAAGATAGACAGAATACAAGAAACAGCACCGTATTTAGCAGTCATGGGCTTGAACCCCGGTCACTCAAGGCACATGTACTTATGCACCCGTGCGTATGACCACTCGGCTACAGCAGCCTTGGTAGTAAAAAAAAAATTCAATGTGAACAAAAAAAAACGAATCTTTTACAGAAAGTCTCTTTACACTGCATTCATAAATGAAGCAATCTTCTTCATATATTAGCTGTTGTTCCTGTTGTAATGATCGTTAGTAGAAAATGATAAATTCCTCTTACCTTGTAATATTCATGACATTTATTTTCATATTTCTTGAGGATACTAACATCGACTTTAATTTGTTACCATAATTAGGATGCTTTGCATTAATCCCTTTTGTCATAGCTTGCAAGTATCCTTTTAAAAATCCAAGGCATAGTTTTCACCATCAAATTTCCATTCATTGAAAATTAACATTTAATACTTCCGTTATACATTTTAAAGCATTTAAATTCCTTTTAATACTTTGTACAAGAATAAACTTAATTAAAATTAAACAGGTTCTCAAATCCAATAGCTTTCATAAACTTCATGACACTTTAGCATTAAAAACTCACACAAAACAGCCTTAGATTTCTCTCTCTTTTCAAATTTATCTCCATGGACAGGCAGCACTAACAATGATAATAGCAGTTAAACATGAAAACACAACATATTAGCATTAGAAGAAAAGTGTGAGAAACATGGGCATGAAGTAAGTGGGAAAATAATTTTACAGAAGTGTGAAATCAGTGCTAAGCATAATTATAAATACCAATGTATTATCTAGATAATATAGTGGGTATCCCTGATTATAAGTAAACAATTTTCCAAAAAACTTTATATTCATATCAATTTGACATTATTCCTTACATGTGCTAATTACAACAATAACAATGGCATGTTATATGTTTCATAAGTGAAGCAAAACAACTTCAGAAACTATTTTCTTGGATGTATTTTTCATGAGCTGTGTATATTTTTAATGAACTGTATATGAGCTGTATATAAGTGATCGCTGTAAACAACAACAAAAAAAAATTTCTTTTTACACAAAATGTAGCCTCAAGATGGCTAGAGGAGTTCACAAATGCAAAAAGGCTGTTCATCTTCCCTTCTGATTTGAATAAAGCGTTTTGTTTGTTTCTTTCACACATTTGAAAATCCATAGTTCTTCAATCAAATGTACCCTACATCCAATATATACACTTCCTTTAGTATATATAGAATAAAATAATTATACATACCTAAAATTCAGTTAGCATATGCATTGCTTTCTTGCGAACTGAACATTAACTGATTGTACAATAACCAAACATTAATTTTCATATTAGCATTAGTAGAGGGACATGATGCAAGAAAGCAAGCTTATGCAGCATCAGCCAAAAAAAAAAAAAAAAAAAAACCACTCCCATTTCACCCCTCCGTTCGTTTCAAATACCTGTCCAGCCCAGCTTTAAACTTATTTAGGCGACCAACTTCCACCACAAAGGATAGAAGTCCGTTCCACCAACTAACCACCTACTGGCTAAAGGCAAACTTCCGCACATTCATCCTACATCTGTCTTTCCTCAATTTGAATTTATGCCCTCTCAGGTGATTATTCTGAGCAAGAGGAAGAATCCCATCAGTATTGAGCATGCTCAAATCATTCAAAGCTACCTCAATCAGATCACCTCGCAGATGCCTAGTCTCCAGACACTGTAATTTGCAAAACTTAAGCCTTTCTTCGTAAAAGCAACCCTTTGTTCCATTCACTAATCTTGTTGCCCTTCTCTCTACTCGTTCCAACAGCTCTACATCCTTCTTAAGATGAGGCCTCCAGACCTGTATACAGTACTCAAGGTGTGGCCTGACCATTGCCTTATACAAGGAGATAATCTGCCTAATCTCCTTTGTGACTTGGTTACAGACCAGCTTATATCTATAATAAGCTTCCATATCGCCCATTAATTTATATGTATCCCATTCATTTTTCTTCTCTACCATATGTCTCATTAGTTCATCTGACATCCATTTAGGCCCAAACCCTGAACAGTATTTCTTAGTTGGTATGTAAAGCCTAGTAGCTTCCCATTTTGAATTTGCTGTTGGTAACATCATCAGTTGGTCCCACCGTATAGAATTTAAATACTGTCTCAGACCACCATAGTTGCATTTACGAAAGCAAAAACCCTTCCCTTTAGCCCTGATGGTAGTTACCTCTTTGAGTAAATCCCACTTCAGCACACTGTGATCGCTGCCACCTAGTGGTTCCTTTATCTGCAGATTCTTAATGCATGAAGAACCACTGCTGATAATAAAATCAAGAGTATTACTCCCTCTAGTTGCCTCTCGAACATGCTGATGTAGAAAACAATCATCCAATAAAGCCTTGCTAGTGTGTGAGTGACCAACCCCCATATTCCAGTCACTGTCTGGGAAGTTAAAATCTCCCATTATAAGACTCTCTGATTTACTGGCCCACTCTTTTTCCCAGTTTCTTATTATACTCATCAGAGTCATTAGGCGTATAACACACTCCTACTCTCAATTTTGATCTCCCAATGCTTATGTCACACCAAACTGACTTGGCACTGCACTGTCCAAAGATGTTGATTGGCTTACTTCCTTGGATTTTTTTGTGTTTCTTAACTAATAGCATAACCCCTCCTCCCTTCCTATCCTGTCTATGCTTCTTGTACACATTGTACTCCCAAAATTTCAGTTCTGCATTCTTTATATCTGTGTGGCACCACGTCTCTGATATCCCAACAATATCTGCCTTTGATGTTTTGATCATTACCTCAAATTCATCAAATTTATTTACCAAACTCCTAGCAGTGTACACAGACGTATACATGCACCTGTTCCTATTCTTAGCTACCTTAACACAACCCATGTGTTTATTTGTACTGCTTTGACTCCCAACAGTCTCTGAAATACCCTGCATCTTGTTTTCCAGGCTGCTGCTCATTCCAATAGAAGCAGTGCAAGAATCACTTTCACCTCTGCCAGTGGCTACTGTTAATCTATTAGTGCTTGTATCCCCCCCAAGCTAGCAGTTTTCCAACCCCCCCCCTCAGTTCTTCCCTGAGCCACAGCAGCACTCCCATTAGCTTGAACCTTTTGCTTTGCTGCTCTGGTCTGAGTCATGATTTCGATTCAATTTCAATAAAATTTCAATTCCAGTACAAAATTATAACCCTAAACTTGTATCCTAATGCAGTTATAACACTATATATCTATATGTTTTTTTTCAGTATCAAGTATTATCTCCGAGTTCCGATATATAACTTCCGTATCAAGTTATGTATCAATTAATTATGTTATGTTGTAAAATCTAAGTTGTTATATGAATTTAGTTAAAAAATACAATTTAATTGACAATGAAGTTTAACAAGATCAATTAATAAATTTTACTGATTAATTGATAATATTATTTACTATACTACACTAAGCTAATGCTATCTAGTTTGGGATATAATTTTGTATCATATAACAATGGCGGCAAGTTACGAACAGTAAATCTACAGACACTTAAGTATTAATTAACTTCCAAAATCTCACTGTCTGAATTCACAATAAACCAAGGATCTTGACTAGGTCTATGCGCTATTTATAGAAAATAATTTAGTATAACAATTAGTCAATTAAGAGGCTAAATATAGCTAAAAAACTTCCCGTTCACCGCAGCTGCAAAACTTGTATAACACATGATTGGATATCCTTATCGATACTAAGTAATAACCTACAAAATCTCTATGTAAGTTAAAATTTGAACTAAGTATCGTAACTGGGAATATAAAGCTACTCTAGAAAATAAGTTAATATGCCAATTTAAGTTAATAAAACAGAAAAAACTTCTCTATTTTCCGGAGCCGTAAAAGCTTTACCTGCATAAGGCTACTCTCGTTCAGAAATATAAACTCGTGTAACTTGCTAGGATACAAAGATTTCAAAATCTTTTTTTAATGAAATACAAGTAAATAAAATTACCATACATACCCGATAAACTAAACCTGTTTTAAAAAATTCATTTGAAGAAAGCTGATGAGGTGCCTTCTTCTTTTCCTCATAAAGAATCTCATAACAAACATTGAAATCCTCTGTGACTCCTACTGTTTCCTCGAACTTCATGATTTCCCTTAAAACTTTAAAGAGCCTGCGATCAGGTTCTTTAAAGAATTCTGGAAATTTGATCATCACTATCATTCCTTTCCTAAATTTGCATTTGTGCTTAGAACTCAGTAAATCATCAGTCATGGTAGTCTTTTCTATGAGACTCCAGAAACTCATTCACATCAGTATCCACCATCCAGGTTGAGGTGTTCACTATGACTAAAAATTCCTTTGACATTTTTTTCTCCAGCAATACATCGTATTGGATTCCTTGATATCTTTCCACCATGTTGCAGTGTTTCTTACTGTCATAAAGATGGTATAACCCTTCCAAGACTGTGTCAAATGGTTGCTTCCTTTCCATTGATAACAATAGCATGAGCCATGGTTCTTCTTCAAATAATACAGCTTAAAGATAAAAAGCCTTGATCCATTGGGTGGATTAGGGAAGTGGTTTGGATAGAGGTATTTGTTCAGTATGCTAACTCTAACATAGGGCCAGTAGATGTCATACCTTCACCAATATTCCACTCTTGTCATTTTTAATTTTTTTTTTTTTTTTTTTTCTTTTCACTCATCTGAACCACATGGTAAAAATCTCTTCTACAAGTTATTGTTCCACTAAAACTATGAAAACTGAGGATGTGTAACCACAACAGTCTGCTAACAATAGTAAAATTAAAATGTTTGTTTTAGTTTATAATCTCATAAATACATTTTCTGTCCTGGACAATTACAAGAATCAGAGAATTGTACAGTTACAGTATTTATAAGGATTACATCGTAGTGCACTAAAGAAACTGCGTAAATGTGAATATATGCACACATCATCAGACGGACAGTAACTGAGTGTTAGGTGTATTTATTTAAATTTTTATCATAACTATAAAAACAGTTGTGTATGCCGAATGAAATATTTGAAAAAAAAAAAGAAAAGAAAATGGAAATTAGTTTGCTATAAAAAAGTCAAGCCCCATTTTTATCATTCATCATATTATTCTTTTATATAATAACAAAATTCTGTAAAAATCCCTTAGGATCTTCGTGCACTAGCCTTAGTATTCTCTTTGGAAAAGCCAACAGAGGTGCCAGAAGAATTTTGCAAGATGATGAACAGTTTGATTGAACACTGTGAAGAAATAGCCCAGGCTGAAAGTTCTTCAGCAACTAATAGTAGTTCTGCTTCTATTAATACTAAAGGAGAAGAACAAGGAAATAGTAAGTATCATTCTTTTATATTTATACACACACACACACATAAATATATATAGCATTAGCATTAGTAGAGGCATTTGATGCAAGAAAGCAAGCTTATGCAGCATCGGCCAAAAAAAAAAAATAAATAAATAAATGAAACAAAGGGGTGCTCTTACGAAGAAAGGCTTGAGTTCTGCAAATTACAGTGTCTGGAGACTAGGCACCGGCGAGGTGATCTGATAGAGGTGTATAAAGCTTTGAAAGGTTTGAGCATGCTCAATGCTGATGGGATTCTTCCTCTTGCTCAGAATAATCACCTGAGAGGGCATAAATTCAAATTGAGAAAAGACAGATGTAGGATAGACGTGAGGAAATTTGCCTTTAGCCAGCAGGTGGTTGGTCGGTGGAATAGACTTCCATCCCTTGTCGTGGAAGTGGTTATTTTTTATTTTTTATTTATTTTTTCTTTTGTTTATTTATTTATTTATTATTTATTTTTTTTTGGCTGATGCTGCATAAGCTTGCTTTCTTGCATCAAATGCCTCTGCTAATGCTAATGCTAATGAAAAATAACCACTTCCACTTCACCCCTCTGTTCATTCAAAATATCTGTCCAGCTGAGCCTTAAACTTATTTAGGCTATCAACTTCCACGACAAGGGATGGAAGTCTGTTCCACCGACCAACCACCCGCTGGCTAAAGGCAAACGTCCTCAAAATTTCCTCACGTCTATCCTACATCTGTCCTTCCTCAATTTGAATTTATGCCCTCTCAGGCGATTATTCTGAGCAAGAGGAAGAATCCCATCAGCATTGAACATGCTCAAACCATTCAAGGCTTTATACACCTCTATCAGATCACCTCGCTGGTGCCTAGTCTCCAGACACTGTAATTTGCAGAACTTAAGCCTTTCTTCATAAGAGCACCCCTTTGTTCCATTCACTAATCTTGTTGCCCTTCTCTGTACTCGTTCCAGCATCTCTACATCCTTTTTGAAATGAGGCGACCAGACCTGTATACAGTACTCTAGGTGTAGCCTCACCATTGCCTTATACAAGGGAATAATCACCTCCTTATCCCTGCTAGAAAAATTCCTATATATCATCGACAGTACACCATGAGCTACTCGTGCAGCCCATCTGCACTGCTCAGAAAACTTCATATCTGCCTGCACAACCACCCCCAGGTCCTTTCATTCTCTACCACTGTCAGTGTAGTACCACAGAGTTGATACGTTGCTCTGGGGTTGCTGTTTCCCATATGTAGTACTTTACATTTGTCAATGTTAAACTTCATTTGCCACCTCTCAGCCCATCTGCTCAACCTTTCCAGATCCTGTTGCAGTAGCATAGTGTCAGTAGTGTCCTTGACAACCCTGCCAACCTTCGAATCGTCTGCAAACTTGGACATTAAGCTTGATATACCATCATCAATATCATTTATAAATACAGAAAACAATAATGGACCCAATACTGAACTCTGAGGGACTCCACTAATAACATTAGGCCACGATGTGCAGTGTCCATTGATTACCACTCTGTCTTCTCCCCCTCAATCACCCTTTTATCCATAGCAGCAATTTGCCTCCAATGCCACCCTGCTCCAATTTGTGCAGCAGTCTTCCATGTGCAACAGTATCAAAAGCCTTTCTAAGATCCAAGTATATAATATCAAAGTTATTCCCTGCATCCAGTTCTTTTGTGACTGCATCATAGTATCCAATCAAATCCAGTCAGGCAAGACTTCCCCTTAACAAAACCATGCTGTGTCTGAGCTATAACTGAAGTCTTGTCTAGATGATCCTGCAGTGCTTCTTTAACCAGTGCCTCCATTAATTTTCCGGGAACAGAAGTTAAACTAACAGGTCTATAATTACTTTTGTCGCCCTTTGATCCTCCTTTGTGAATTGGGGTCACATTTGCACATCTCCCGTCCATGGGTTCTTCCCCTGAGCCCAAGGAAGCTCTCATAATTATGGCTAAGGGTTTGTTTACTTCCTTTAATATAACTGGATAGATCCCATCCACCCCAGGTGCCTTTCTTGTATTTATCTTCAATTTCTCCTCCACTTTACTCTCAGATATTACAAGATTCTCTAGCTTACTGCCAGAGTTGAATACACCTCTGGCATTCCCCTCGCTGAATAACTCCTCGTGTGTGAATGTCAATGCAAAATATTCATTTAGTTTGTTAGCTACCTGAGCAGGATCATCAACAGTTGAACCATCGATATCAAGTTGACCAATCTGATCCCTTTCTTCTAGAGTTTACATAAGTAAAGAACTCTCTGCTGTTTTTCTTTGCATCCCTTGATAAAGATTCCTCGTAATCTGCCTTCGCCTGCCTAACCTCCTTTGTAACTTGGTTAAGATCAACTTGTATCTATCATAGGCTTCTGTGTCATGTGTTAATTTGTATGTATCCCATGCATTTTTCTTCTCTGCCATATGTCTTATTAGTTCATCTGACATCCGCTTAGGCCTAAACCTTGAACAATATTTCTTAGTTGGTATGTAAAGCCTAGTAGCTTTCAAGATAAGTTCTTTGAATGCTTCCCATTTTGAATTTGCTGTTGGTAACATCATCAGTTGATCCTGTATAGAATTTAAATACTGTCTCAGTCCATCGTAGTCGCCTTTACGAAAGCAATAACCCTTCCCTTTATCCCTAATGGTAGTTACCTCTTTGAGTAAATCGCACTTCAGCACACTGTGGTCACTGCCACCTAGTGGTTCATTTACCTGCAGATGTATACATATATACACATACATATATACATACAGTATATGCATTAGGGTTAGCTAAAGTAGAAGTCAGTTAACAGTTATCAAGTTCACTTAATGGCTGTGTTCCAAGAAAATAAATAATGCAGAGCAAATAATAATAAAGCAAAGATAGCATATAATTAAAGGGATAGAGCACTGAAGTGCCTTCTATAACTGTGCTCCACTAGAGCATAGCTGTATTCAGACTAGGGTTTACAATATCGAAATTCCGGGATCCTGGTCTTTTTTTTTTTTTTCAGTATTCAAATACCATGATTTATTCACATAAAGGTTATAAAATCGACAACAATAAATCATTAGCACTGCTGAATTTGCAAATGAGGGTTTGTTATGCACAGTAGAAATGCAACGGAAACTTGAAAATGTCGTGAAATCGTAAGACATAAAATCTTACAAATATATTTCTCTTAGTAAGTATAGAGTGTGTAGAAGTAAAGCACTTAAGAAATAACGAAAACATCATTATGGAAATATTTCCATTGGTGGCAGTAGGCCTGGTAGTGCAATTAAGGAATATGGTGAACAGTGGTATGGCAGGTGTGGAAGGGTTAAAATTAAAAGCTTCTGAACACTAGTTTAATCCCTCTATTACACCGCTACTTGAGGATGCGACACTTAGTGCATTTTTGGAAAGGATGTTGGTATGGAGCAGTTCAAAGATATTGTGAACAGGTGATCTTGAGGAAAAAGATTAAATGAAAGCGTTTCGTTGTGTGGGAAAAATATTCTGTTTTTCCCACCAAAGAAAGAGGAGCAAGTTTAAAGAATAATACCATTATTGGGTCAAGTTTAAAATAGATGGGGGTGAGATACATAAATGCGTGCAAACCCCTCTGGGGTTTGCACATAAGCTTGCATATAGAAAAGTAGTACAAGGGGCGATTGTAACTTGCAATCAATTCGATAAATAAATAAATGAGAAGGAAATAAATAAGGTGCTCACACCAAAAGTGGGGTTTGTGGTTGTTGTTTTTTCAGAGGAGTTGCAGACCCAGTGGTAGTTCTAGGTTCAGTTCGGGGTCCAGTTCTGGGAGTGTCCAGCTATATAGTGAAGGGTTCCGCCGGGCATGTTCCTGTGCTAGAAGTTAATCCGGAAGTTGAATAACAAGCCAGTCAGATAGTGCCCTAGCTTCTAGTATTAACAGAGAACTGTTCTTGAAATTCCAAAATAAGACAGTACTGGAAGAGCTATACCGCAGAGATGCAGAGTTAAATTAAGAAGAGGGAGACATCACCGCACTCCGTGAAAGTAATCCCACCGTGAAAGAGAAGGAAGGTAAGTCCTCTGAACTGTGTTTTTTGGAAATGGTACTTAGATAAAGTGGGAGATTATTTTAGAGTAAGCTTGAAGTTGAAGAAACACAAGAAATAAGGAAATGTTTGGCATTGAGTTGGTTTGTTGGTTGAAGTTATAAAGAAAATTGATATTGCTAAATTAAGAGAGATTACATGGAATTGTTAGTATTAAGTTAGCAACGTATGGATTGCTGTTGTGGAGAGAATTGATATTGGTGATTGAAAGAAATATGAGGACATGATTAAGATTGAATTAGTTTAGTGTTTGATGTTGTAGAGAGAGTTGGGATTGTTAATTGAGAGAAATTTTATGGAAATAATAGCATATAGATTAAATGAGAAACTAACTTAATAATTTAACTAGATTAAATGAGAAAAATGAATGTATTAGATGTAAATGAACACCAGTTATGTATTGTAAGTAGATTTGTATGATAAATGACTTTTGTTTTATATTTGTGCCATTGCTCTTGAGAAACTGACAGCTCACATATAACATATATACAATATATAATATGTATTCGTGTACTCTTGTTTGGGGGGGGGGGATATCCCTCAGCTCCTGGAAATTCTCATTTTTTAATGCAGTCAGGTAGCTTGTGGGGCTTAGTGCTTGAGGGGAGCTGCTGTACGAAAATCATAACAATGGCCACTGACAGCGATACTAAGGTACAGGGAAATAAAAATTAATAAATAAAAAAATAACCCCCCCCCCCCACAACTTAGATTTGATTTCCTCACCAAACTTAACCGGCAGTCCCTTTCTTTCATTAATGGGGATATAATAGTGCCATAAAGTCAAAAAGGAAATATTTTTATTTTTTATAAAAAGGAAATAAGATTTTTTAAAGATGAATGGGGGAGATAAACTATCTCAGTACAAAGCACCAACCAGCGCAGAATCCAAAAGGACATTTTCTGCCGCTAATTAAATATGTACCAAAATTAGATCCAGTTTAAATGATAACACTATTGAGTTTCTTAAGAGCTCACTTTATTCAGACAGTAGTCTGGATGCTTATTTTTTTTTTTTTTTTAGAATAACTGTATATTTAATAATTTTTGGTAGAATATTTATTATTGTAATAAAAGTTTGATTTAAAATGTGAATTCAAGTAATTACTTGTTTTTTCCTTACTTTATTGCACCTGTCATCAAAATTTATTGCAAAAAATGTTTTTTTTTTTTTTTTTTTTTTTTTTTTTTTGGAATACTGGTATTAATAGCACTTCCTAATTCATTTCACAAATATACGTGGTCTCAATTCTAATCTCAACGATGTCCATTTCCACTTGCAGTCTGCCAAACCCCATGTACTTTTTCTGACAAAATCTCAGTTATCGGTTGATTCAACTACTGCTCATCTCAGATGCCCAAATTATTCGCCGTATGATTCCTTTCGCCTCAAAGGTGGTACTTGTGCATATGTCCGTTCTGATATTCCCTGTCAGAGACTTGGCAATTTGGAATCTCCTCTCTTTGATCTTCTCCGGCTTAAAATCTCTCTACCTCATTGTGTCAAATTCATCTGTTGTCTCTACCATTCTCCCAACTCCACTAATCACTTGGAGCTCTTTGACTTCCTTTCTTTGCAACTTGACTTTCTCCAGTCCAACTTTCCTAACAGTGAGGTAATTTTCCTTGGTGATTTTAATGTTCACAACTCCAGCTGGCTTCCGTTTTTCTAGTCACACCGACCCAGCAGGTCGAGATGCTGAGGCTTTTGCAATTACTAATGACCGAGCACAGATTGTTCATTTACCTACAAGAATACCGAACAATCCTAATCATACATCCAATATGCTTGATCTTTTTCTCACAAACAACCCTTCTAAGTACATGGTCAATGTGAGAGGCCCTTTAGGCACTTCAGATCACAACTTGGTGATTGTCTCTTCTCAATGGAACCTTTATCTCATGGCTATTCGCAACCTCGTGTTGTTGGCATTACAAGAATGCAAAATGGGATGACCTGCGAGACTTCTTTTCCTTGGTCGGATTACTGTTTCAAAACTTCTGATGTCAACATTTGCTCAGATCGTCAGTGAAATTATTCTTGCAGGAATGGAATCCTTTATTCCACACTCCACTTTAAAATCTCGTCCTTTATCTAAACCTTGGTTTTCCAATAAATGTGCTAAGGCTATTCAAGAGAAGAATGTTGCATATTGTATTTGGCTTGTTTCTGATTCTTCAGTTTCATTTTCTGCCTACACCAAAGCTCGGAACAATTGTAAAGCAGTTATTAATCAGTCCAAACTAGAGTTTGAACAGGCTAAGAGTAGAAAACTTGCTTCTTACCCTAATGATAGTCGTGTATTCTGGTCTCTTGCCAAAGCTATTGGCCACAACTTTTGCCCATCTTTGTCCAAACCAGATGGTTCTGTTGTCACTTCAGCCAAGGATAAAGCTGACCTGCTAGCATCCCATTTTTCTTCCAGCTCATGTATTAATGATCTTGGTAAAATACCTCCCACCATTCCCAACACGCTCCATTCAGTGTATCCTGTGGTCTTCCGTCAAAAGGATATCAGAAGGATTTTGATGAATCTTGATGCTAAGAAAGCTCCAGGTCCCGATGGTATTTCTCCACTTGTTCTCAAAACCTGTGCTCCTGAACTTACTCCTATTCTTTGCCGCCTTTTTTCACTTTCTTATTCCAGAGGTGTTTTTCCTTCTGCTTGGAAATTTGCTCATATACAGCCAGTTCCTAAAAAGGGTTACAAATCCCTCCCATCCAATTATCGTCCCATTGCAATTACTTCTACTCTTTCTAAAGTAATGGAGAAATCAATTAACCGCCAACTCTTAAACTACCTAGAAACCTTCCGTCTGATCTACAATCGCTAGTATAGATTCCGTCAGTGTCGATCCACTGGTGATGTTCTGGCTTATGTTACCCATTTATGGACTAATTCAATGGAAAGGTTTGGTGAAACAAGTAGTTGCTCTTGACATCTGAAAGGCTTTTGATCGTGTTTGGCATAAAGGTCTTCTAAACAAGCTTCCATCTTATGGTTTGCCAACTGTTTTTAGTAATTGGTTATCCAGTTTTCTCTCTGATCACTCACTGAGGGTGAAGGTAGATGGCTCTCTGTCTTCTAACTTCTCCACTAATGCTGGTGTCCCCCAAGGTTCAGTTCTTTCCCCCACTCTTTTCCTCTTGTATATTAATGACATTCTTCCATTGACTGGAAATCCTATCCATAGTTTTGCCGATGATAGCACATTGCATTCCACTTTCCATTTTGAGAAACCTTGTCCTGCTCAATCAGCTTCAATTTCTCGAAAATTTGCTACCAATTCCTTAAATGCCGATCTTCAGGTAATTATCCAGTGGGGCAAAGACAACTTAGTTGATTTCAACCCTTCTAAAACTCAGTCTCGTCTTATATCTCACAAAAAGGATTCTTCTGCTCCTATGCTTACATTTGGGGACACTATAATTTCTAGGCAAGTTGATATATCTCTTTTGGGGATTACCCTGACTTCTAATCTCTCTTGGCACAAGCACATTACAAATATTGCTTCCTCTGCATCTAAAAATCTTGGTTTTCTCTTTCGCTCTCGGCGTTGCTTTTCTTCCAAGCAGCTGCTCACTCTGTATAAATCGCAAATCCGCCCTGCTGTGGAATATTGTTCCCACATCTGGGGTGGTGCCCCCAAAACCTCTCTCAGGCTTCTTGATTCCATTCAGAAGAGGGCAGTTAGGTTAATTAATGATTCATCTCTACTCGCTTTCTCATAGACGTACTGTTTCTGCTGCATGCCTCTTCTACAGATATTTCCATGGGCACTGTTCTTCTGAATTGGCTTCTATAATTCCCGCTCTCTCTTTCAAAACAGTCCGAACATGTGCCGCCAACATCCATTTACTGTCCAATTTCAAACCCACAGAACCAACTTTTCATCTTCCTCATTTATTCATTCAACTGGCGTTGTCTGGAACAACCTTCCTTCATATGTATTTCCTGAAAATTACAATCTACAGAAGTTCAAGTCCAATGTCAACAAATATCTTCTTTCGTCTTCTCAACCTCCAACCCAAGCACTGTACTAAGTACTATAGGTTCTAATACCTGTCGTGTTTGGGGTTCACATAAAAAAAAATAAAAAAATACCGGTATCCCAGTTTCATAAATTAAAAATACCAGTATTGTGAACACTAATTCAGACTTTCCACTTCACATAATATTTATATTATTTTTATTTGTTGATTCTGTTATTGCCTTCTATAAAAATGCTGATTTAACTAAAGTTCTCCAGACCACTTTCATAAATCACAACCACAGCAACCAACACTTCTATATAAACAGTTTTACAAAGCAGGTTCTGCTTTGTATATTATATGCAATTTGGAATGCAGCATAGATTTTGAGAGTGTTGTACTTTTGAAAATATGGTGTAAAAGAGAGCTCGCTGATAAATTACTAATACAACTAGTTAAATTCTTATGGGAGAGAAAACACCATATGCCAATGAAATTATTAAATATTTAAAAACTAGAGCTAAGTTGACAGATTATGTAATTTTTGCTGTATCACATGCTTTATGGTTTGAATCTGACATTATTATTTATAATCCACAGGTGATAGTTCCTTAGAACCCTCTACGTCAGAGAAGGGAAAATCCAAAAGAATAAAAATGGCAAATGAAGTAGAAAGCAATGATGACAACAACCAAGCTACTGATGCTAACAATCCCACTAAGCAAAAAACAATAGATGAAACAGGAGATGGCCATCCCAAAAGTTCTTCGCCACCTCACCCTCTTCACTGGGCAGAAATTCTCGGAAAGTCCACTAGTGCCCTTTTATCCGTGTTAGAAAGGAGGTGAAACTAATAAATTAAAGTGTACCGTGTAAATAGCTTCAGATTTTAACGTTAGGAACTGCAGCTGGACTTCCTAAAAAGTGCTGTGGTTAGCTCCGTTTTTATATACCATCATGTCTTCACTTTGCGGAATAATGGCCTGACTTTAAGCTCGTATTCTGTGCACACATTTTTATGTAACGATATTTAAGACATGACGTTCTGTACAACAGGACAGACAAAAATTAAAAAATAAAAAACTGTTGAATTATGGATTTTAAACCTTGCAAGTGGATTTAGATATCATCGTGACTATTCGCATCTGGAGAAATAGAACCAAAGGAAGTTATCTGGCTTTAAGCATTAATAAACTATTGCATTTCTGTTCTTTAGTTTGTTCCTTTTTTTTTTTTCTGTTCATTGTAACGAAATTACATATTTCATCATAGGTTTATACTTTATTATATGCACATTAACACAAAAAAATTCTTTTATAAAACATTTACACACTGATCGATATTCCCTATTCATATCATTTTATTAGTTTCTCTAAGTATTAAATATCAAAAATTCAGTTAAAACAATTCAAATTTAAAAGTATAAAAATTTATTAAGATTAGTTTTCTAAACCCCCAGAGCATTACAAAAAGTAGAGATCCTTTTTTTCTGCTTTTTGATGAAAAGGACAAATGTCTTTTGTAACACTACAGAAAATTATATTACATTTTTTCTGTATTTGAATTTTATTTAGAGTAATTGATTGGGTGTCACTATAATACGTAATAAATGAATAAAATCTGATTAACTTATTTTCACTAAGTATGTATGCATCTAGATATGATTATTATTATTCCAGTAACTAACATCTGGCTTTCTTAGGCATGTAATTATTTAATTCTGAATCTGAATTGCATTTTAATATAAAGGTCCTCAATACTACTCTGCTATAACTTCCTTTAGAATAGCAGAGTAGTATTTATTCCCTTTGACTAAATTACATAAATAAGAAGTTAAGAACTCAGACTGCTATCAAAAAAATCACATGAACAATAGCTGTCCTTTAATAACAGTTTTGTGTTTAGAATTATTACAGCCTTGAAAAATTTTGTACATAGCTTTGAAAATAATAGGCATTCACTCTCAATCAATAACAGATTTTATCTATGGCCAGCCTCAATTCCATGGGGCAGGTCCAACATGCAGCCAGTAACATAAAACATTTCCTGAGTGCACAGAGTAGCCTTCAACCACTTTGTGCACCCAGTTGAACTTCACAAAGCTTTGTTACAGAGAAATGTCCACTATGTTCTTAAATATATTTGTGGCCTAGGGATTGTTTGCACAAGAACAATGGATCTGTTTATTGTTTATGTAGTCATTTTATATCTCCAAAGATGGTGCCTCCATAGCAGCAGTGCGTAGCACACGCTTCTTGATTAGACCTGGGTTCGAGCCCGTGACCACCAAATACGGAGGATGTGGAAAGGTCAGGGAATGACCACCTCATATCCCTGGAACAATGTGGCCTTAGTTGCTAATGCTCCTAAAAAACCAAATAACACACAAACATATCTCCAAAGAAAAATTCACAATTCTGTTTAGTCAACACAAAGTTTGCAAAGTTAGTGTGTAGAAATGAACCATTTAGGTAACAATTTTTTTAATAACTACTCTTGTAAATGGCATTTTGTTTCGTCACAGCCTTGTCATTTTGTTAAGACTATAAGCTAATAGCATGTCAGACAGCTGTTCAACCAAACCACTGCTTTTACATGATATCAACTAGGTGTTGAAAAGTGACATGAGGAATATTAGACCATTCATATAACAAAACTGTCCTCAATTCCTGGAGTGACATGGGCAGAGCATTCCTTTCCTGTTCATCCCTCAGATGCTCAGTGTGATTGCGATCTGAGGATTGGGCTGGCAGGGTGGCTATTTAGCCTTACTCGTGTTCCTCAAATCAGTCTTTTACACATTTGGCACAGTTTATGGTTGCATTATCATCTTGAAAGTATCCCTGTCCGTAGGGGTAAACATGCAAAATTGTCAGGTGTACCTGATCCAAAATGATGTTTAGATATGCTGTGGCATTCGTGGTGTCATTGGGATTAGGGGACCAAAAGTATGCCACAAAAACATGCACCAAAAGTTATGCTCTTTTAGCATCCTGTATTGTCAATATACAATAGTGGTTTCCAGTGCCCTGTGTGATATCCTTCACATGTGCACTTTTTTTGCTTACTCTTTCAAAAATAAATTGGGACTCCTCCATCCTTTATTTTCCTGGCACCAACACAGCCATATTTTCAAATTGGCCTGAGATTCAGTGTTCACAAAGGTTTCCCACTCCCATAGTGCATTCTTTGTACAGTTTGTCACATGGTACAGATAATAATGCCTGATAATGTTCCTTCATTAAATACAAAAGCTAGTTGTTCTATCATTTGGCATTTGATAATTAGTTTCATCAACTTACATTTTTAACTGCAGTTGTGTCTGTTCACATTTGTTTTCCAGGAATCTTTCCATTTGATAAATACTTAAATTACAATAAACTTTGAACAATAAACATGTGGTAGTAGTAATAGTGGCATGTGATGCAAGAAAGCAAGCATATAAGCTTATCAGCACATCAGCCAAAAAAAAAAAAAAAAAATTTACATGACCATTCCCTCTAAGTGTTTGTCCAGTTCCTCCTTAAATTTATTTAACTTATCAACTTCCACAAAGACAGAATGGAAGTTTGTTCCAGAAATTAACCACCAGCTGGCAAAATGCAAATTTCTGCACATCTATTCTACATGTCTTTCCTCAATTTGAATTTATGTCCCCTTAGGTTCGTAATCTGAACAAGTGGAAGAATCCCATCAGAATTCAGCATGCTCAACCCATTTAAGGCCTTATACACCTCAATCAGATAACTTCACAGGTGCCTAGTTTCCAGCCGCTGCAATTTGCAGAACTTAAGCCTCTCTTGGTAAGAGGATCCCTTCATTCCCCTCACCAATCTTGTTGCCCTTCTCTGTACACACGCCCAAACAAATCTACATCCTTCCTAAAATGAGGCTTCCAGACCTGTATGCAGTACTCAAGGCGTGGCCTGACCATTGCCTTATACAGAGGGACAGTTACCTCCTTTTCCCTGCTAGCAAAATTCCTGAATATCATTGACAAAGCCCCATGACCTGCTCTTGCAGCCTGTCTGCATTGTTCAGAAAACTTCATATGGGACTGCACAATTACTCCCGGGTCTTCATTTTCTACCACCTTAAGTGTAGTACCACATAGTTGGTACGTTCCTCTGGGGTTACTTTTACCCATATGCAGTACTTTGCATTTGTCAATGTTAAACTTCAGTTGCCACTTTTCAGCCCATCTTCCCAAATTTTCTAGATCCTGTTGCAGTAGCACACTTCCATTACTGTCATTAACCCTGCCAACCTTTGTATCATCTGCAAACTTCGACATTAAGCCTGATTTACCTTCATCAATATCATTGATAAATATTCAAAACAGTGGACCCAATACCAAACCCTGTGGGACTCCACTAATAACATTAGGCCACGAAGAGCAGTGCCCATTGATTACCACCCTCTGTCTTCTCCCACTCAACCATCCTTTTATCCATTGTAGCAACTTACCCTTAATACCATTCTGCTCCAATTTGTACAGTAGTCTTCCATGTGCAACAGCGTCAAAAGCTTTCCTGAAATCCAAGTATAGGATATCAAAATTATTTTTTGCATCCAGTTCCTTTGTAACCACATCATAATATCCAATCAAATTTGTCAGACAAGACTCCCTTAACAAACCCATGCTGTGTCTAAATTATTGCTGCAGTCTTGTCTAGATGATCCTGCAATGCATCTTTAAAGAGTGACTCCATTATTTTACCCAGAACAGAAGTTAAACTAACTGGTCTGAATTACTCATGTCACCCCCTTTGTGATTTGGGGATACAATGACAATTGTATCTCTTGGGAAGTCTGAGATACTGAGTAGTCACATAGCTTTATATTACTTTTCTGTACACCATACATCGTGTGAGCTATAGAGTTTACATATTTTTGCATAATAAATAAATCTGCAGCCATTGTCATTCACTGCAGGATGGAGACCTTCTCAGCAAGTCATGTTGAGGGAATGGATCTGCCATACTGGTGTTCTTTGTTAGATCTGCAGATCGAACATATTTAGTAGTCAGGGGCTTGAATCCCACAATCTACTCAGAGCACTCCTGACCACTTGGCTACAGAGGCCATCGTATTTTTGCATAAATTGTATATGATTCAATTTTTCATGTAATTATTGGTGGGGGAGGAATAAATAGCAAAAAATGAAGTGCTACCCTAATATTTTGAGTCATCAGGTCTGCAACTGGACTGGCAGATCAGCTGAGGATCTTTTTCATCTCACCCAAAACAGAGAGAACTAAGGCATGGTGATCGCCAACCTCCAATAGGAGATGGCATCAAAAGAAGAAGAAGATATCAGATATGTCTCAACAAGATGAATATAAATATGCTTCTTTATATTAAAGAACCAATAATAATAATAAAAATTTATTTATTCCTATTTTGAGATAACAGCAAAAAGGGAGGGAAAACACATAAGCCAATGGCTTTTTAGGGGTGTTCTCTTAAAAAATGATTAATATACAATTGTCATTTCCAGTTCTGATGTACAGGTAATGTTCAACAGGAAAGACATAAATAAATTGGAGTTTTTTGTGTACATTTCTTTACAGAAGACTTCAAAAAGCATCACTACTTATAATATCATTGCGAACATTTTTACAATTAAATGAGAAGAAAAATGATGAGATATATGCACAGAAATTTACAAACTATTTGCCAGCTGCTTCCTTTAACATTTGTACATTATTTCCATGTTGGTGTTTTTAAAATCCAGGAGTTGAGTGGAAGGTAATTTAAATCAGACATCCCTGGTGTCTCGAGTACCTTCGACGGATCTACCCGACTGTTCAACCTCTCATAGGCACCCATCAGAACGCTGAGTTGGTGCCTAATTCCTTGACACTCTCTGCATCGAGCACACACAAAAACATCCTCCTTGGCTAATTCATGTCTTGTTCCAGAAATGTCCACAAACATTTCACAAGTTGTACCTTTTTTAAGGTGGTGCTTTAGAGAATTCCCCCCTCTGTTCTCCCCCGAGCCACAGCACTCCTGCTACTTTGTGCCCATTGCTTGCTGCTAGTCTGGGACATGATGTCCAATTGAATGTAATAGATTGAGTAACAGTGAAAGTTAATATATTTTATTAATTCAATACTACACTACCTAATAGAGTCCTAAGTGCAGTTGTATGTATTACACTTTCTAGAGGTCGACCATCACTAATCCGGCCACTGGTAATCAGGTTCCACCACTAATTTGGACATAATTTCAGTGAACGTAATTTCTAATTTCCTGGGTCAGCACACCGACCTGCTGCTACTGTTTTGGTGGCGTTGGTTGTAGCATCAGCTGTTGATGCGAACTCGTAAACACTGGCAAGCAATTCCCACTTGTTTTTCTGCATTCATTTATTATTATAATCTGCTCACATTTAGCCCCAGCCACGGTTCCAGTGCATAAAGGGAGTGCCTTTCGTGGTGTAAAACGCAAACACCGTACATTGTCCATAACAGATAAAGTTGAACTTCTGAAAAAACGACAATGGTGTGTCTGAGAAGTTTAACTCTGCTTAATTGTAAATTACAGCAATTTCTCTCAGTTCCTCTTATCTTAGCAATTTTCTTTTAGCCATTTTTTTTTTTTTTTACAACACACTTATACAAACTTTCAGAAAAACACAACACAATATGATGGATTATACAGCACGCTAACGAACTTGTTTTCACAAAATCTCTAACAATACTGACAAACTTATTGCAATGTTTGAGAGTTTATTTTATCGTAATTAGTTTTATTGCAGCGCATGCAATAAACTAATCACAAATGAACTTCATATGTATGCCGTAATAGCATTACACGTGTGGCCGACACGGCTTCTCAGGAAATAAAGTAACCAACATGTGGCCACGTTGGCCACATATGAGACATAAAAAAAAAACGACTTTTATTTATATATTTTAAACGAAAAAACGACAACACTGACATTACAATATTTATTTTAGAATTACTAATCAAACTATTTCCTAAATATTTTTTGGCCCCTGGGGAACTTTTTTCTTAAACTAGCTTGGCAGTTAACGTGTTAAAAGTAGAAGGAGGTGGTTAGCTGTTGGATAAAATTTGTGCGCTAAAATAACCACCGGTGATCCAGCAAACACTAATCCAGCACCCCACAGGTCCCAAAGCTACCCATTTACCACAATTAAAAATTTGAATTCCCTACCACTCACTCTATACTATAAGGAAATTTCGCATAGGGGACAACATTTTTAAATCAATTAGATGATTGCTATTTGTATCAGCATTTCAGGGTAAGTACTAGGGAAAAGAATATTCCTGACGTCATCATCCATGAACCAGATCACATAATAGAACTGACCGTACAGGAACCAGTAGCAGGAAGTGATCAACGGAGTTCTGCGGTGGACGATGAAGAGGTATGAGGTATTTTGAGGGTCTAAAACAGCTCCTGGGATTTCTCCCATCTCCACGAATGTTCTTTGCATCGGTGACAGTACCCTGTCAAAGCCAGAGATTTAGAAGTGTGTATGTGTGTCATGTGTAGTGTTATATGTTGTGCCCATTGTTGTGCCCTTAATGGGACCTAACATTGCCCATGAGGAGGCTAGCAGCCAGGTGTTACTAGTGAATCAATTGTACTCTGGCAGGTCCTGCCACTTACTTTCCTGCGATTTTAGTGGCTAGGACCTAAAATAAAATTGGAACGAGTGCGGTTGATTTTAGTTCAGTTATATTAAAGTGCTAATATGGGATTTGACACTGAAGGCCTGTTTCTGAAGTGCCTAAAAGGTTCGGCGAATTTTTTTTTTTTTTTTGGTGTAATTTAAATTTGGATGTGTAGGGCTATGTGCTGTGCAAGAGAAAGTACTGGGAGGGGAGAGTGAAGGCTGGTGAGGTGAATAGGAAGAAGAGAGTCAATAGGGTAGGTGACCCCCTATTATTTGGTGAGGCATTCCCCACCGGAGGAAAGAAATGGTGTGGCAGGGGGTAGGAGACAGCGATCTGCACCTGTCCCCCACTTCCAAGTGTGGGAAAAAAAGGGTTGCACTGCACAAGAGTGCAGAGCCTTAAGCCAATATGGCTCCGCCAAGGTGGCAACTTGGAGTTTCTATGCAGTATGAGATCTTCGTCAGTCTTCTCTGTCATTAGTCGTCTTTAGCATCCAGGTTTGTCCTCCTCAGCTATGAACACTGGTCAGGTTATCAATGGCTGTGGTTCTCATCATGGGAAGATCCACATCTCTAAATTGGGTTATTCTTACGTTCGCTATAGGTATTAGAGATTATTAGTAGTGAGCAGGTTCCTGGAGAGGTTCTCCCTGAGTCTTCTCCACGCATGTTGTCTTTTTTTTTTTTCTTATCTGTTGATGGCTATCAGTGTTTTACGCCTAGCAAATAGTTTTTGGACGATGAAGGTAGCAGTAGTTAATGGCAAAGGAATGGGTTATACAGGTGACTCCCCTCTTAACGCTGATAATTCGTTCCAGAAAAACAGAGCGCTAAGTGAATCAGCATTAAGTGAGCGCTGTAATCCCGTAACGTAACATATGTATTTGTAAGTCACAATCTATACTGCCGCAACTCACAAATAAGAAACAGTAGCGAAAAGATGTCAAATATCAGTCAAAATATTTAATATTAAAAATCTGTACATATAAAATATTCTCCATTACATATGTATATAATTATGTGGTAAGTTACTACACTACATTACAAAATTAAACTTAAAATGCCAACTAAAATCATGAATTTATTAATCCGATGGCCCTGGGCTGTCGAATTTTTGTTCTTTGTCGATTTTGGGTTGTATTGTCCCTCTTCCTGGTAGACTAAAAGGGGTTTTAATTTTAAATTCCCCCCCGCAGCATTACCACTTGACAATAAAGTCAACTGATCCTTTGCCGCTTTGAAGCCGGCATGTTTTTTCCTTCTTTCGATATAAAACTTCTTTTAGAAATTCGTTTCCAAAAAAGTCCTGTTTCATCTATGTTAAAAACTTGTTGGGAAGTATGACACCTCTCTTCAATAATTTTAAGTTCTTTTTTGAAAGTTTTGTCTCCTTGATCTGCACTTACAGCTTCTCCCTGAATTTTAAATCTATCAAACTAGCCCTTACTAGCTTTAAATAGTTCCACATTTTTTTTAAGATGAGATCTTTCTTCAGATCATCATATAGACTAATCGCTTTTTATTTAATAATATTTAACTTAACATAATTGTGCATTGGATATTACTTCAATAATATTATTTAGAAGTGTCTATATTTTAATTATAATAGCCGGCCTAGCCATAACTAATTTAGTTGCTTGCAGTGGAATAACTGTCTTTCCCTCTGCTAAAATTAATTCTTTATTTTTTATAATTGTTCTTACAGTTGAATCTGCCAGTCCTAAATTATTGCACACATCCACTTGTCACTGAACGGAATCGATTTGCTTCAAAAAAATAATTTAATTTTCAAATTCAGTCTTTTTCTTACCTTAATAGGCTTCGGTACCGCATCCAGACATTAGCATTAGTAGAGACATATGACGCAAGAAAGCAAGCTTATGCAGCATCAGCCAAAAAAAAAAAAAAAAAAACCACTCCCATTTCACCCCTCTGTTCGTTTGAAATACCTGTTCAGCTGAGCCTTAAATTTATTTAGGCTATCAACTTCCACAACAAGGGATGGAAGTATGTTCCACCAACCAACTATCCGCTGGCTAAAGGCAAATTTCCGCACATCTATCCTACATCTGTCTTTCCTCAATTTGAATTTATGCCCTCTCAGGTGATTATTCTCAGCAAGAGGAAAAATCCCATCAGCACTGAGCATGCTAAAACCATTCAAGGCTTTAGACACCTCTATCAGATCACCTCGCCGGTGCCTAGCCTCCAGACACTAATTTGCAAAACTTAAGCCTTTCTTCGTAAGAGCAACCCTTTGTTCCATTCACTAATCATGTTGCCCTTCTCTGTACTCGTTCCAGCAGCTCTACATCCTTCTTGATATGAGGCCTCCAGACCTGTATACAGTACTCAAGGTGTGGCCTGACAATTGCCTTATACAAGGGAATAATCACCTCCTTATTGCTGCATATCATTGACAAGACACCATGAGCTACTCTTGCAGGCCGTCTGCACTGCTCAGAGAACTTCCTATCTGCCTGCACAATTACCCCCAGGTCCTTTTCATTCTCTACCACCGTCAGTGTAGTAACATAGAGTTGATACGTTGCTCTGGGGTTACTGTTTCCAGTATGTAGTACTTTACATTTGTCAATGTTAAACTTCATTTGCCACCTCTCAGCCCATCTTCTCAACCTTTCCAGATCCTGTTGCAGCAGCATAGCGTCCTTAACAACCCTGCCAACCTTTGTATCATCTGCAAACTTTGACATTAAGCTTGATATACCATCATCAATATCATTTATAAATAAAGGAAACAATAATGGACCCAACACTGAACCCTGAGTGACTCCACTAATAACATTAGTCCACGAAGGACTAATGTTATTAGTGAACACTGGATGCAGATTTTTCGTAATCTGCATCCAGTGTCCATTGTTACCACTCTGTCTTCTCCCACTCAACCATCCCTTTATCCATAGCAGAAATTTGCCTCCAATGCCACACTGCTCCAATTTATGCAGCAGTCTTCCATGTGCAACAGTATCAAAGGCCTTTCTAAGATCCAAATATATATCAAAGTTATTCTTTGCATCCAGTTCCTTTGTGACTACATCAGAGTATCCAATCAAATTTGTCAGACAAAACTTCCCGTTAACAAACCCATACTGTGTCCGAGCTATAACTGAAGTCTTGTCTAGATGATCCTGCAATGCTTCCTTAACCAGTGCCTCCATTAATTTCCTTAGAACAGAAGTTAAACTCACAGGTCTATAATTACCTGTGTCAGCCTTTTATCCTCCTTTGTGAATTGGGGGTCACATCTCCAGTCTATGGGTACCTCCCTTGAGTCCAAGGAAGTTCCCATAATTATGGCTAAGGGTTTGCTTATTTCCTTTACTGCCTCCTTTAATATAACCAGATAGATCCCATCCCCCCCCCCCCCAGGTGCCTTTCTTTTGTTTATCTTCAACAATTTCTCCTTCACTTTCCTCTCAGTTATTACAAGATTATATAGCTTACTGGCAGAGTAAAATACACCTCCGGCATTTCCCTCGCTGAATAACTCCTCATGTGTGAATGTCGATGCAAAATATTCATTTAGTTTGTTAGCTACCTGAGCAGGATCATCAACAGTTGAACCATCAATATCAAGTGGACCAATCTGATTCATCCCCTTCCTTTTAGAGTTTACATAAGTAAAGAACTCTTTGCTGTTTTTCTTTGCATCCTTTGCCAAAGATTTTTCGTAATCTGCTTTCGCCTGCCTAACCTCCTTTGTAACTTGGTTACAGACCAGCTTATATCTATTATAAGCTTCTGAGTCACGTTAATTTATATAAAACTATCTCATGCATTTTTCTTCTCTGTCACATGTCTAATTAGTTCATCTGACATCCATTTAGCCTAAATCTTGAACAATATTTTTTTGTTGGTATGAAAAGCCTAGTAGCTTCCAAGATTAATTCTTTGAATGCTTCCCATTTTGAATTTGCTGTTGGTAACATCATCAGTTCATCCCACTGTATAGAATTTAAATACTGTCTCACCGTAGTCACCTTTACGAAAGCAAAAAACCCTTTCCTTTACCATTGATGGTAGTTACCTCTTTGAGTAAATCCCACTTCAGCACAATGTGATCACTGCCACCTTTATCTGCAGATTCTTGATGAATGAAGAATCACTACTGATAATCAGATCAAGAGTATTACTCCCTTAGTTGCCTCCTGAACATGCTGCTGTAGAAAACAATCATCCAATAAATCCTTGCTAGTGTGTGTGAGTGACCAACCCACAAATTCCAGTCAATATCCGGGAAATTAAAATCCCCCATTATAAGACACTAATTTACTGGCCTACTATTTCTCTGCACAATTGCTCATTATACACATCAGATTCATTAGGCCTATAACACACACCTACTCTAATTTTTTCTTTCACAGTGCTTATATCAACACCAAACAGACTCAACATTGCATAGTCCACCCACATCAATTGGATGCACTTCCTTATATTTTATGTGTTTCTTAACTAACAGCATAACCCCTCCTCCCTTCCTAGCTATCCTTTCTGTACACATTGTACTCCCCAAATTCCATTTCTGCACTGCTTATGTCTGTGTGACACCATGTCTCTGATATCCCAACAATATCTGCCTTTGATGTCTTGACTAGCACTTCAAGCTCATCAAATTTATTAACTATACTCCTAGCATTGGTGTACATGCAAGTATACATGCACCTGTTTCTACTCTTAGTTACCCTAACACAGCCTGTGTATTTACTTGTTCCACTATAACTCCCAGTAGTCCTGGAAATTCCCATTGCCTTGTTTTGCAGGCTGCTACTCAATTGCATTTCAATAGAAGTAGTGCAAGAATCACTTTTACCTCTGCCAGCAGCTACTGTTAATCTATTAGTCTGTGTATCCCTCCAAGCTAGCAGTTTTCCAACCCACTTAACTCTGCCTCGATAGCATCAGCAAATATTCTTGCCCCCTTTCTATTTAAGTGTATCCCATCCCTGTAGAAGCAGTCTCTCCTGTTAACAATCACAGACCAGGCAAAAAAAATTCTACCCCTTGAGCCTTGCACAGTCTCTCCAAGGCCGAATTGATCGACAAGGCTCTCATCATATACTCCCTCCTATCGTGTCTGGGCAGAATTGCAGGCACTTTCAAATTCAACCCTAACTCACGGCTTTTTTTCAGCACTGTCTTGTACTTGTTATATACCATTAAAAAAACCCCACAAGGAAGATTCCAACTTAGATGAATAAGGAAGTTTCCAGATTACTTGAACAGAAAAAGATGGCATGGAAAAGTTACAGAGCAATAAAAAGTACTAAGTCTATAATAGCTACAAATTGATCTGTAATAGTGCCACAGAAAAGGTTAGGCTGGCAAAGACAGATTATGAGAAATCGCTAGCAAAAAGTGGGGATTTAACCCCGGGGGCTCACATCTGGTGAGTATGGGCTTGGCACACCCAGGGTTCTGAGCTGGATATCATCATTCTTTATTTTCTTCGTGATTCCCTTCTACTTTTGACTCTCTCAGGGTAACTTGGGAATTTTTTTTATTTTTTTTTTCCTGGTGCAGCATAAGCCTCAGGCTTCCTTGCACCATATGGCTATTAATAATAACAATAATAATAATAAGGAATTCTTCACATACATGCGAAGAAGAGAAATCCATGCTGTGACTGCAGTATAAGTGAATTCCTGTCTAGATCCTGCATTACTTGATTAACCAGAAACTTCATTTACTCCAGAACAGAAGTTAAGCTAACAGGTCGTATCACTACTCGTGTCACTGTTTGATCTCCCCTTATGAATTATGGATACATCTGCACATCTCCAGTCCCTAGGGACTTCTGAATCCAAAGATGCTCTCATAATTATGACTAAGGCCCCCTAATATAATTGGATAAATCCCAATTACCCCATGCACCTTTTTTACGTTAAACTTCAACAATTTCCCTTCCACTTTCCTCTCAGTTATCACAAAATTAGTTTCGTGTTAAATTTTGAACTTCTGGAATTCCTCTCTCAAAATAATTCCTCATGCATGAATGTAGATGCAAAATATCTATTCAGCAGGATCATCAAGTGGACTAATGTCATTCAACTCCTTCTACTGTTAATTTAAATCTTTGCTGACTTTCTTTGCCAGACTTTTCGTAATCTGCCTTAGCTTGACTAACCTCCTTTGTGACTTTATTACAGAATAGTTTATATCTACCATAGGCTTCTGTATCACCTGATAATTTAAATGCATCCCATGATTTTTCTTCTCAGCCACAAGTCTCATCAGATCATTTGACATCCACTTAGGTCTGAGCCTGGAATGGTATTTCTTGGTATGAAAAAGCTTAGTAACTTCTACAATTACTTCCCTAAATGCTTCCCATTTAGAATTTCCTACTGGTAACAATCATGAAATAGTCCCACTGTATAAAATTTAAAAACTGTCTGAGACCTCTGTAGTCACCCGTACAAAAGCCCTTCCCTTTATCTTTACATCAGCACACTGTGATCACTGTCACCCAGAGGGTCTTTTATCTGGAGGTTCTTAATGTATGAAGAATCACTGCTGATATCAAATCAAAGTATTGCTTCCTCTTGCCTCTCTAATATGCTGCTCTGCAAAACAGCCATCCAGTAAATTCGGTCTTGTGGAGTTCCATCAATATCTAAAATTAAAATCCCCCATTATAAGACATTCTGAGTTACCTTAGCCCACTCTCTCTATATACTTGCTTGTTATACTCATCACAGTTTTTTATACTAATCATCAGGTTTATTCCACATATGAAGATTGCTGCTAAATGCAATAATTTTCACTTTAGGTGCTAACTGCAACCAAAATTAAAATAAAAAATTGAAGAAAACTATGAAACTATAAAATGAGGGGGAAATGAAAACCAAAATTAACAAGCAAGAGTGGGTACCCAAGTCAGGAAATCTGAGCTACTGCTTGAGTTAGTTATATCCTGATTATGTGTTTTCAGTTCAATTTGTATTTATTGTTCACACTGGTGTATACACTGCCACTTTGTTGGTTATTATGAGGAGTATTAATTTCAGTAAACATGATAGAAATGTAAATGATCAGGAATTTTCACAGCAGCTGATGGCCTGTGATAAATTTGTCACTCTGGTTCCCCAAAAGTTTCTTTTTTGAAAGTAGGCAGCAATCACCCCATATATCTTCTTTGGGTTGGGGCAATGAAACTGCACATCACGTACAAAGATAAAAGGATAATGCAAGATTTCAAAATCACTGAAAGCCTAACTGCCATATTACCCTTTTGTACATATTCAAATCAACTTCCTTTCGGGGTTTTTCCAGTCTGGGAAACGAAACAAAAAAAAAAAAAAAAATGGGCATACAGAGCTACATCTGGTGAATCATGAGTTTGCTGTATTTGAGCAATTCAGTGTTTGTCCAATTAACTCTATACAAGTAGCAATGAAATGTGCCACTGCATTATCATGGTGAAGCAACCAGGAATAAAAGAAACAGGTTTCAGCCTTTTATGGAAATTCAAATAAATGCATAAAACATATAGATATTGTATATCTATTTGCAAATTAATTTCTTTACATATGTATTATATTTTTTTTTTTTTTTTTTTTTTTTTTTTGTTATTGGCACATCAGCTTCTGTGGCCATAATGCACCTTCCAAAGTTTTTGCATTTACTCTGATCCAAGCCCAAGGCGTGATTCGAACTCACGACCTTTGGGTTGCCAGGCAGGCACTTTACTCACCCGGTTGGCATATGTTTATTAAATTTCACCAAAATATTACGAAAAGTGAAACCAATTCTGACCAGTAAAATCACACAAAAGATATTAATCGGTGTGTATAACAATGAAATGAACACAGTCCAGTGAATGTGTAGGAAACAAAGTTGCCAAAGCAACTTTGTTTTCAATAAAAAAAAAGTCATTCCCTTGCTTCCTTGACCCTTTGTTTAAAAGGGAAACAAAAGGAGGCAGGAAAGCACATGGGCAATGCAATATGGTCTCAGATGCTAATGTGTATGGAAGTTTTACTTAAATGAGTAAGAGATTACCTCAATCTTTTGTGTAGAATGCTTCCAGTCAATGCCCTCCAAATGTAACGAATAAAATAAACGGATATAAAAACTTAATGAATTCTTTCACTAATAGAAATATGACCAATTCGACACGCAAAGCAAACAAAAGCCCACATCCGACCCAGAAGCACATCAAACCAACTCAGCAAGACCATGAGTGTGAGAAGACATTGTGTCAAAATAAATAATTTAAAATCGGAAAACTGCTTACGAGAATAAAAAATTTAAATCGTAATTAAAAATTTGGATGAACACACAAATTAAATGAAATTCATAGCTTTCCCTTCGTTTAATTTGGTGTATTAAATTTGTATCTAAAAGCTTAACTGCATGTATAATACAGTAGAACCTGGATAAGAAGTTTTCCAAGGGACCAGAGGTTTAGAACTTCTTAGAAGGGAAAATGATCTAAGGTATGAAATATTAACTACACAAATAAAAATGAAAAGATATGCATACACAAGTTAAAGATCATTTTTAAGTACTATTTCAGAATTTACAAATATTTCACTCTGCCTATGGAAAACATTTTTAACCTGAGGATTTCTAATTGGTTAACATTCTATTAATTAACCTCCTTACCAAGTTGTAAGGATGAGCTCCTTTGGAGTTCCAACATACCTTAAAAGGTCACAATTACAATAAGACAGAGCAACAATCCACTAAGTAATTCAGAACAGCTGGCAGCTGTTAAGAACTGGAAAGTTGAACATCAGAACTTACTTAACTGCATGTGCTTAACGTGGTCAATACTATCCAATTATAGATATCGATATAAACAATAGCAATATGTCACTTCCATTATATCAAAATGTTTATACTAAAAAGGATTTAGCACTGAAAACAAACAAACAAACAGTAAATTCACTAATCGAACAAGTTAGTGCCAAGCATCATTTTAGTTCGTAATAAATCGCCAAAGTAGGTGAAATAGCATCATTTTTGTGATATCTCATATTGTGAATGCCTTCATATTGTTTAATATTAAAAATAAAGAATTTCTATATTTAAAAAATGTATTAAGTGGGAAAATGTCATTATAATAATACAGTGTAATAATAATTACTCCACATCATCAGGCATAGGTGCCTCCGTAGCCAGGTGGGAAGGAGCAGCAGTGCATAGCACACGCTTCTTGATTAGACCGGGGTTCAAGGTCACCACCAAATACGGAGGATGTGGAAAGGTCAGAATGACCACCGCATATCCGGAGCAATATGGCCTTAGTTGCTAATGCTCCTAAAAACCAAATAACAAACAAACAAACCATCAGGCATCTCTCATATTGTGGATTTATACTTTCAACTGGGTTGTCATCATTGCAACACCAGGATACCTGCCCACCCATTGATGAGGAGCCAATAAGCTCTGAAACAGTGATGGATGATGGTATCTGCTGAGAATAAGTAACAATAGTCTTCTCCTATGGTGAAGCGCTACTTATTCGGGGTAGTGCAATATCATGGCAACTCGTGAAGGTATTCACAATATGAGATATACTTAATGATGCCAATTTATAACTACTTTTGTAGTTTTCTATGTACAGAAATGATGCAAATGCACTAACTTGTATATTAATAATACAGTGTGTAATCTTTATCAAGAACTTTTTATGCAGGAAAACTTTTTACCTGGGAAAATACATTACAGCATATAGAGCTGAAATTGGGACTTAAGAAACCAAACCTAGTACAGGAGAAAACTTCTTATGCAGGAATTTCTTATCTAGATTCTACTGTATATATAATTTCTCAACATTCTAAATTATTGGCATATTTTAACATGCCTATTTCTTGAATTGCATGTAAGGCTTTAATGTAAAATTCCTAAAAAATTTTAAGTTAGTGAAGAATTAGTATGTATCTATAAGCTCCTTATGTAATGTTACTTTTATAGCTTGGCAATTCTTTGCTTCATGGCATTGCTACAGTACTTCATAGTGACTTGAACCACTCAGTTCTGATTTTCTTAAATGGCACCGAAAATAGGAGAGAGAGAGAGAGAGAGAGAGAGAGAGAGTGTGCAACATCAAAATTTGCAGTGTAAATATTGGGAGAATGGCTAACAGTTAGGGCAAATCAGAGCTCTTGATTGACTCTGATCATCATGTTTCAGAGATGATCAAAAAAGTGGCAGCTGTGTTTTTATGTGGCAAAATGTAATGTCTTCAGAAATAGCAACCCCAAAATAACTTATACACTTGGTAGGGTTGAATTAAAAAAAGTAGAAGAAAGAAATTTTGGAGTTATGACATGGCTCTACATGAAGTTCTCCAGACAGTGTAGAGAGGCAGCACAGAAAGCCCATGGTGTCCTATCACTGAATTATCAAACATTTGCTTGTAGAAATAGGGAGATCATAATCCCACTGCATAAAGCAATTATAAGACTGCTCCTTGAATACTGTGTCTAAGTTGGAGAACCACACCTAAAAAAAAATCTAACTTCTTGACAGGATCAAAAGATAGACAACCTGCTTAGCGATATCTGCAAAAGGACACTTATACAGGGTTATTCAAAATGAAGTCCGGAATTGTGTACAGGAATACAATTCAAACCCCGGACTTCATTTTGAATAACCCTGTATGAAGAAAGATTCTGAATATGTGGGCTAGAACTTGGCAACCAGATATTTTAGACGGAACCTGATTGACTTCTACAAGGTTCTAAGAAAGAATAGTAAAATGAATGAAGGCAAAGTTTTCAGTTATAGGTGATTCCAGAACTATGGGTCATAAATTCATTACATGGAAGGATATTCAGACCAGATTCTAAGAATCTCTTTTTTCCTGACAGCTCAGGGAAATTGAAAGGTCCAGAAAATTTGCAAAATACTATTTTAATTTATTAACCCAATATTCTGTTTTGTATAATACAAAAATTCTTTATTTGCTCATAAATTCAGTTCATGACTGTTCCTTGGCATTGATTTAATCAGTTCTTGAATTTTCCCCAATATTATTTCATTTGTACTAAAACAGTGTTCAGTTCCATAAGGGGGAACAATTGTCAAAGCTCCTGCCACTACTATTTCTTCTCCATTGTCTTTTACAGGTAGTCTATTTTTCAAAAGCCAAGATATTATGTCAGCTTTTCGTTGGGAGATTTCTTTTGAATTGATTCCTTGTGTAGGTACATTAAATAAAGTTTCTAGTTGCAATTTATATTTTTCATCTTCACTCAAAATTTCAATTGCTTTCACTGCATGGCCCATTACTATTTCCACATACTTCACTTGCTGGTCTTCAAATGTGACGAGGACAATACTGTAAAGAAAAAAAAAATATATATATATAATACCATTAACATCTTTAGTAATTACATTTAATAAATGCAATTAAGATATTCAGGTTGATAAAAGAATTGATGCAAATGGCACCTTTAAATGTGTCTGGCATTAGATGCACATGGTCATTTTTCACTCTATTCATTGGAAAGTTCCTAAATTTTTAATGCAACTACTGGATTAAAAACTTTTCTTGGAAACTAGTGTATTTACGTCTGGTTGAATAGCGATTTTAGGGTGCAAAGGAGTTAAAAAAAAATTCGGGTTGATACATATATCACACGCCTACTTGTGGGTTTAAAACAGTTTTATATATAAAAAATTAATGACATGTAAATTTAATTAAACATTGTCAAATATTGGAATATTTAAATTAAAAAATTCTATACCCAAAATATAAACCTAGTCTTTTTTTTTTACATTGTGTTTATATTTGCAATAAGCACATATTGCAAACATGAGTTCCTTACAGTCAGGTTAGAACAATGATGAAACATGGCAAACACAATTTCATGGAAAGTTTGTATTTTGTGTATTAAAAAAGATGCTTCTTGTAATCTGCCTCAGTTTGTCTAACCTCTTTTGTGACTTGATTACAGACTAATTTATATCTGCCATAGGCTTCTGTGTCACCTGATAATTCATATGGATCCCATACATTTTTCTTCTCTGCCAGAAATCTCATCAGATCATCTGGCATTTGGGTCTAAGCCTGAAACAGTATTTCTTAGTTGGTATGAAAAGCTAAGTAGGTCCTACAATTACTTCCCTGAATATTTCCCATTTAGAAATTGCCATTGGTAAAATATCATCAGATGGGCCCACTGTATAGAATTTAAAAACTGTCTGAAACCACTGTAGTCACCCTTACAAAAGCAAAACCCCTTACCTTTATCCTAGACAGTAGTTGTCTTTAAATAAATCCAAATGGAGCACACTGTGATCACTGTCATCTAGATCTTTTACCTGCAGGTTCTTAATGCATGAAGAATTGCTGCTGATAATCAGATCAAGAGTACTGCTGCCTCTCTAACATGCAGCTGCAGAAAAGTCATCCAAGAAATCCACAAAAGTCTTGCTAGTGTGTTAATGACAAACCAACAAATTTCAGTCAACATCTGGAAAGTTAAAATCCTCATTATGAGATATTCTGATTTGCTGGGCCACTATTTCTCTGTATAGCTGCTCAGTACACTCTTCACATTCATTACCTATAATACACTCCTACTCTCATATTTGTTTCCCCAGTGCTTATGTCACACCAGATTGACTCAACATTGCACTGGCCACCCATGTCAACTAGATGCACTGCCTTAGATTTAATATGCTAACTAAGAGCATAATCCCACCCCTCCTCCTTACAGTCAGGTTAGAACAATGATGAAACATGGCAAACACAATTTCATGGAAAGTTTATGTATTTTGTGTATTAAAATACAAACATTTATGTACACATTGTACTTCCCATATTCAAATTCTGCATCCCTTATGTCTGATTCACACCAGCTCTCTGACATTACCCACAATGTATGCTTTTGATGATAATCATTATTTCAAATTAGAGTGTTGTTACTTGAGCAAATGCATTCATATTGGTAACCCATCCATCCATTATAGTATCCAAAAAAATAAATAAATAAATAAGAAAGTTGGTAAAAAACATAGGAATTAATCTAAACCTTAAACAGAAACTAGATATCTGTAGAACACCAGAAAAGGGTGAAAATTCTAATGTATTTATGAAGAGCACAATCTTGACTCCCAAAATTTATGATATAACAACATGGAAAAAAAAGTGCCATTTTAAAATTAAAGCATTAATTTTAGCATTAAAGAAAGTATAGTAGTACACATTTGAGATAACCATGGTAGAGTCCAAATGACCACTACATACAAAGGGTACTAGGAAAGTTTTGCAATACAGCTTTGTTTATTTAATTTTTTCAAAGTAATTTCCTCTACATTCAATACACCTCTCCATCCTCCGAAACCAATCTTTAAACCAGTTCTGCCAAGTTTCACTAGGGAGTAAAGCACACTCGTTGTCCCAAGCCCGTAGAAGGTCCTCATCACTGGAAAACCGCCTCCCTTTTAGCTTCATTTTCACATGCGGGAACAGTGCAAAGTCGCAGGGAGCAAGCTCTGGACTGTAGGGAGGGTGCTCGAGAAGTTTCAGTCCTGTCGTGGTCAAATATTCGGTGCAGGCTTTGGCGCGGTGAGCTTTAGCATTATCGTGATGGAGGTACCAGGTGTCCATTCTTGACTTTGGCCGCAGGTTCTTCATAGATCCAATGAAGTGCATCTAGTGCAGGCATTGTTCAGTATACCACTTAGCTGTGACTGTCTTCTGCGTGTCCAAAACGACACGTTCCACAATTCCACTCGATTTGAAAAATACAGCTATCATTTTCTTCTTTACAGATCGGGATTTTCTGACAATTACGGGTGTATCGTCATCATCATCAAAGACCCAAACTTTGTTTTGAGCCTTGGTCGGCAGATCGTAATAGTACAGCCAAGTCTCGTCACCTGTCATGATGTTGTTCACATACCGAGATTGTCCCTTATCAAACTTTTTTAACATCTCCCGGCACCAAGTCACACGTCGTGTCATCTGCTCTTCAGTCAGTTGATGCGGCACCCAGAGAGAACAAAGTTTCTTCACGTGCAAATGATCTTGCAGAATCGAACGAATTGCTGGTGCATTTAGGCCCAAAGTATCCTCTATCTGTTGGTAGGTCACTCGCCTGTTTTCGTCAAGCATTTTCCTCACAGCAGTAACGTTTTCCTCCGTAACTGACGTTCGTGGCCTTCCCGCCTCTCAGAATCCTCCAGAGTGAAATTTCCCCTTTGGAATTCTCTATACCACCTGAATATCGTTGTACGATGTGGACAATCATCATCTAGTGCAAGAGTCATTTCTTCTAAGCACTGGTCTACGGTTAAACCACGCACGAAATAATACCGCAAAACTGTCCTTATCTCATTTCGTGACCACGATGCCATCGCAAGCACTTTACACTCTCACTACTAATGAATAACTGAGCCCATCGACTTGGCGCGGCAGCTACTATGCACGTATGAAGATGTCTCAACATGCAGCAACAAGCAGCTTCCTGTGATTCATTGTTGCGTCATATTGCAAAACTTTCCTAGTACCCTTTGTATAGGGATATTCTTGTATTCTCTATCTTATAAACTCCTCCGACAATATGTGGCCATTACAGGGTATAAGCAATAAAATGAAATAAATAATTGTCATTTTATTTATTTTATTATTTATCAAAGTAATGTTCATACAATCAGCAAATTCATGTGGCTGGCACCTCCAATCTCAAGAGATGCCAGATAACTGGGCTTATTCTGTATTTGGGGTAGGGGAGGAGGATTTTTTGTTAATTTAATAAATAAAATTAGAAAAATATTATATTTAAATGTTTAGTTTCATGCTTTGTATATTAGCATATAATTTAATTAATAAAACGGCCTAAAAATATCAAAAACCCACTAAAAATCTGCAGTTTCACTGGCTATATTTTCTAAATATAGTCAGTGAATTAGTACTATATTTTCTAAAATAAACAAAGGTAATTCTGAACAATGAAGACTACAGCAAAATCAAATCTCTCCCATGTGATTATTCTACTCACAACTCTGACCAAAGATGCCATTGCCAAGGATGAAAGAAGAAAATCCACTCTCAAAGCTCCTGGAAGAAAATAGGACTAATGATGATCTATGCATGGATCTTATCCCTACCTCATCTCTGTTAATGTAAAAAAACACAGACTTGATTTCCCATCAAAATCTATTATCATCAATTGCAGATTCCTCGGTCAAAAGGGCCCCAATTAACAAGATGGCTCCCAGCCCTTAGCCCAGAGGGTCTCAAAGTTTTCAATACTGTGATTCCCTAAAATGATAAATGAATTTGTGCAACCTTCCCCAAAAATAAATGTTAATTTATATATCAATTTTTTAATTATCAACTTAAAACCTAGAGCAAAATTTTTTTTAAAAAAATTTGACTCCCCCTCTCTATCCACCAAGTTGATTACAACCTGCCAGGGGGGTCATGACCCACAGTTTAAGAACTCCTGCCTTAGCTTACAAATTATAAATGGTTAAAAATTCCTGCAATATCATTTTAAAACTGGCACACAATTCTTCTTCACATCAGCAAAAGCTTAATTGAAAAACTTAAGCAAAAGCTTAATTGATCTGATGCTGGACCATCAGATCTGCCTATGGTTTACTAGACCTATATCCATTAATTGACTTCCCCGTAATTAATTTGGATCTGTTTTTTAGTCAACATGATAAAGTTCAGTAAGGGTTTAGTACCAGTCTCAGCATGAAGATCTCATACTCCTTGATGATGGAAATCTCCATGGTTTCTCTAGATTCCAAGTTTTTGGAACCCATACTTGGATTCTGGAGAAGATGCACATTGATGTCACACAGAAATGCACAAATTCTTTCTATCAGAGTTCATCAGAATTCAAAATGAATTCTGATGAACTCTGATAGAAAACATCTTGACTTACCAGATTTACTGCTCACCAGAATAGATAGTGGGATCCATAGGTCAAGTTAGATGTTTGTTATTTGGTTTTTAGGAGCATTAGCAACTAAGGCCATATTGCTCCGGGAATATGCGGTGGTCATTCCCTGACCTTCCCCCATCCTCCGTATTTGGTGGTGACGGGATTGAACCCCGGTCTAATCAAGAAGCGTGTATTACGCCCTGCTGCTCCTTCCCACCTGGCTACAGAGGCGCCATGGTCAAGCTAGAGAAAGCCCATGGAATATCATAGGAATGATATTAAATTTCAAATCTTAACATTATATTCTTCAAACTGACATCAGCAAGCTTAATGCTGATGGTATTTTTCCTCTTGCTCAGGCTACACACATAAGGGGCCTTAAACTCAAACTGAAGGAGGATGGTTGCAGGAGATTTGTGCAGAAGCTTGCCTCCAGCTGGTGTGATTGTTGTAATGAACTTCCATCTGTTTTTGCATAAATGGGTAGTTCAAATAAATTCAAGAATTAGACAAACCAATGGAGAAAATTGACTGGTGATGTGGAAAGGGTTTTTTTTTTTTTTTTTGACTGATACTTTAAAAGCTTCTTGCATCATTTATCAATATTAATACTAAAGCTAAGCAGTGGCAAATGATACAAGAAAGCAAGCTTATATAGCACCAAACAAAAAAAATCATGACACCATCCACTTCACTTCCTCCAATAGTTTGTCTAGTTCTTCCTTGAATTTATCTAAACTACCAACTTCCACAACAACAGATGAAAGTTTTGTCCCAACAATCAACCACCTGCTAGCTAAAGGCAAACTTCGGCACATCTATTCTGCAACATTCCTTCCTCAATTTCAATTTATAGCCCCTCATGTATGTGGTCTGAGGAAGAATCCCATCAGCACTGAGCTTGCTCAATCCATTCAAACCTTTGAACACCTCAATCAGATAACCTCGGGCAAGGTGATCTGACTGAGGACGTCTGGAGATGCTAGTCTCCAAACGCTGCAGTTTCAGAAGCCATTCTTGGTAAGAGCACCCCTTTGTTCCGCTCACCAATCTCATTGCACTTCTCTGTACTAAATTTGGCAGTTCCACATCCTTCCTAAAATGAGGCCTCCAGACCTGTATGCAGTACTAAGATATGGTCTGACCATTGCCTTATACAATGGAATAATCACCTCCTTATCCCTGATAGTAAAATTCCTGTATACCATTGACTGTCTGCATTGCTCAGAAAACTTCATATCTGACTGCACAATTATCCCCATGTCTTTCTCATTTTGCACTACTCTGAGTGTAGTACCACACCATTGGTATGTTACTCTGCAATTACTGCTATTCATATGCAGAACTTTGCATTTATCGATGTTAAACTTCAATTGCCATTTCTCGGCCAATCTGCCCAACTTTTTTTTTAGATCCCGTTGCAGTAGCATACTGTCATTAACCATCCTGCCAACCTTTGTATCATATTAACTTGGTTAAGCCTGATATGCCTTCATCAATATCATTGATAATAGAAAACTACAATGGGCCCAACATCAAACCTTGGGGGACTCCACTAATAACATTAGTCCACATAGAGCAGTGTTTACCATTCCCATTTTCTCCTACTCAATTATGCCTTTATCCATAGCAGCAACTTGCCCTTAATGTAACACTACTCCAATTTGTTCAGCAGTCTTATGTGCAATATATATATGATATCAAAATCTTTCCTGAAATCCAAATATATGATATCAAAATTATTTTTTGCATCCAATTCTTTTGTGACTACATCATAGTAACCAATCAAATTGGTCAAAAAAAAAAAAAAAAAAGAATTCCCCTTAACAAACAAACAAACACATGCTGCATTTGAAGTATAATTGCAGCCTTATTTAGATGATCCTGCATTACTTCTTTTACCAGTGATTTCTCATATTTTTCCAAAATGTTTCCCATATTTTCCCTGGAAGAGAAGTTAAACTAACAGGTCTGTAATTACTTGTGTCACCCTTTGTGAATTGGGAATACATTCTCACATCTCCAATTCGTGGGAAATTCCCCTGAATCCAAGGATGCTCTCATAATTATGCCTTTCTTATGTTTAACTTCAACGAGTTCTCTTCCACTTTCCTCTCAGTTATTACAAAACATTTGCTTCCCTTAGAACTTGATAAACTTTTGTCATTCCCCTCCCGAAAGAATTCCTCAGTGTGAATGTAGATGTAAAATACTCATTCAGTTTGTTAGCAACCTGAGCAGAATCATCAACAGTCAAACCATTGTTATCAAGTGCACCAAAGCAATCAATCCCCTGCCTTCTACTGCTTACATAAGTAAAGAAGTCTCTGCTGTTTTTCTTTTGATCCTTAACCAAAAATTTCTCATAATCTGCCTTCGTTTGCCTGACCTCCTCTGCAAGTTGATTACAGACTAGTTTATATCTACCATATGCTTCTGTATTGCCCGATAATTTATATGCATCCCATGCACTTTTCTTCTCTGCAATGAGTTTCATCAGTTCATCTGACATCCATTTAGGCCTAAATCTTGAAGAATATTTCTTAGTTGGTATGAAAGGCTTAGTAGCTTCTATGATTAATTCCTTAAATTATTATTAGCAATATGGTGCAAGGAAGCCTAAGCTGGACTTATGCTGCACTAAATGTTTCCCATTTAGAATTTGCTGGTGGTAACATCAGTTGGTCCCACTGCATAGAATTTAAAAACTGTCCACTGTAGTCATCTTTATGAAAGCAAAAATCCCTCCCTTTACCTTTGATGGTAGTTACATCTTTAAGTAAATCCCAAATCAATACACTGTGTTCACTGCCATCTAGTGGCTCTTTTATCTGCAGATTCTTAATGCATTAATAATCACTGCTGATAATCAGGTCAAGAGTATTACTCCCTCTTATTGCTTCTCTAATATGCTGCTGTAGAAAACAGTCATCCAATGTTTGTTTGTTATTTGGTTTTTAGGAGCATTAGCAACTAAGGCCATATTGCTCCGGGGATATGCGATGGTCATTCAATGACCTTTCCACATCCTCCATATTTGGTGGTCACGGGCTCGAACCCCAGTCTAATCAAGAAGTGTGTGCTATGCACTGCTGCTCCTGCCCACCTGGCTACGGAGGCGCCAGTCATCCAATAAATTCACAAATGTCTTGCTAGTCTGTGAGTGACCAACCCACAAGTTCCAGTGAATATCAGGAAAGTTAAAATCACCATGCAAGGCTTTGGTCCTTAATACTTTTACAGCATGTCAGGGGTAAACCTTAAGAAGCAATCAATCAAGGATATTTCCAGAATAAATGGTCACTCCCTTGGTGTTATAAACCATAACAAAAACCATATTTTGTTCTTGTTCAGCAAACTGAACAAGAAGCAAAATACCCAATTCACTAGCAAATGCCAATGAAAGAACACTAATGTGAAGCCTATGTAAACCTCTCCTATATAGGTCTTCCACATTGGCTGTGGTATATTCATCTGAAACTTACAATTGTCAAGGATTGTTTCAGCTGGATTCTAAAAATCTCTTAGAGACTCTTAAGCATTCATTTGAAACTCAAAATCATAGCGGTGCTATATATCAATTAGTGTGGATTCGACAAGACCAGTGGGGAAGGGGTTAAGAGGATTTATTATCAAAATGAAGGAATGAAGGAACTTAGCAAGGGTGTACAATAAGGGAAATCAGCCAAGTCAGCCCCATTTACCTAAAAGCTAAAATTTTAAGTTTATTTCTCAATGGGAAAATTGTTCCCCATCACTTTGTCTGAAAATATTATCATCGTTACCAATAACATGGAGTAACTTTCCTATTGTGGAAAAAAGCAGTTGGTTAGGCAAAATTTAAATTCAGAAATTGTAAAACCTAACAAGTAACACTTAGTCCAATTTTAACAACTTCAAAAATTTTATCTCAAAATAACAAGGTTTTCATGAAACGGCTGATTCTTCATATAATAGAAGTAAATTAGTCTAAAAACTTGATCGGTGTACAGTAGACTCCCAATTACCTGGAGAGACCAGGAAATTAATTTCCCCAGATAATCCTCAAAATAAGCAAAAAGTCAGGAACAATATGCATTTAATATTAAAAAAAAAAAAAAAAAAAAAAAAATTGTATAGATTCATATATTCTATTATTTATGGAAAAAGGAAAATGAAGTTTGTTTTCTTTGCATCACTGACCTTCCTAAGAATGGCAGAACGTAAATTATACAACTTCTTATCGGCAAGAACTGAAGGTTTTGAAATTTTAGATGAAGAAGCAGTTGCTGAATGGTATAATTTAGATAAAAGTTTAATCTGCCATAAAATGTTATATATCTGCTTGACTTGCTCTGCATAGTCAAGCAGAACCTTCACATGAGACAAAGCAGTACTATGTGAGATTTTATTTATTGGCAATAGATTTTCTTCAGCATCCTCTGAGTCTGTTTGGCTGTACTTCATTCATAATCCTATGCTATTTTGTTGTCATATAACATTTCATGGCAGATTAATCTTTTATCTGAATTAAACCACTCAGCAAAAATTTCTCATCTAAAATTTCAAAACCTTCAGTCTATCTTAAATTATATGATACGGCATTATTACTCTCGTCATTTAGAACTTCGTCTTTTGTAGGTACTTGTAATATTTTCCAAGAAATTTTTGTGACATTGTGCTTTTGATCGATGTCCACAATAATGAAATTTCATAAAGTGCATCCAATACTGTCATATGTTTCCAAAATAACAACAAATTATCTTCCTTGATTCATTTATGTAACAAGTTTTTTTTTATAAATTTTTGAATCTTCCCCTGGTCCACTGGTTGTATTAATACTGTCACATTTGGTGGAAAATATTTTACAAAAATCTTCCCATCATATATTTTTTAAAACATTTAAATTTAAAAATAAATTATTGTAAGTAGGGATACTGTAATTGATTTTTTAAGATATTTATATCAAATTATTTTTCGTCCCAGGTTAAACCATCCCCAGATAATCAGGAGTGTACACTCCTGATTATCTGGATATTACTCCTGTACTTCAGAAATGAACATAAATAGATTATACAAGACAACTGCAATCATACAGCCAGCAAAGCTAAACACACATACCAAAGAGTGAATACTATAAAACCACCATTTCTTTGTTGTTGTTTTTTTTTTTTTTTTCTCAAATATAATCAGTTTGTTTCAGAATAACTTTTCCACTAAGATAACTGATAACTTTTCCATTAAGATAAAAATTATTAGTTACGCAAAATTTAAATTTAGAAATCATAAAATTTAAATGATAACACTTAATTCAATTTTAATATAGAATTCAAAAATTTTAGCTCAAATATAGCAAAAAGAGGTTCAGATGACAAATGGCCTAAACATAAATTAAGTGAGTCAGACCCAGTACCTTTTAGTGTGTGTGTGTGTGTGTGTGTGTGTGTGTGTGTGTGTGTGTGTGTGTGTGTGTGTGTGTGTGTGTGTGTGTGTGTGTGTGTGTGTGTGTACATGCATGCACACGCACATACATGCATGCATGCAAGGTTTAGTCAAAAAATTTGTTGAATGCGGTAAAAAATTTATTTTATTCTGTGATAAATGTACTACAACTTGTTCCATCTACCTGCCATGGATCAAACGTTTTTGGAATGTGAATACTTTTAGGCAGTCTGTCATTGGCATTAGCATTAGTAGAGGCATTTGATGCAAGAAAGCAAGCTTATGCAGCATCAGCCAAAAAAAAAAAAATAAATAAATAAATAAATAAAAAATAACCACTTCCACTTCACCCCTCTTAGAAATACCTGTCCAGCTGAGCCTTAAACTTATTTAGGCTATCAACTTCCACGACATGGGATGGAAGTCTGTTCCAACAACCAACTACCAGCTGGCTAAAGGCAAACTTCCACACATCTATCCTACAACTGTCTTTCCTCAATTTGAATTTATGCCCTCTCAAGTGATTATTCTGAGCAAGAGGAAGAATCCATCAGCATTGAGCATGCTCAAACCATTCAAGGCTTTATACACCTCAATCAGATCACCTCGCAGGTGCCTAGTCGCCAGACACTGTAACCTGCAAAACTTAAGCCTTTCTTCGTAAGAGCAACCCTTCCATTAATCTTGTTGCCCTTCTCTGTACTCGTTCCAAAAGCTCTACATCCTTCTTAAAATGAGGCCTCCAGATCTGTATACAGAACTCAAGGTGTGGCCTGACCATTGCTTTATACAAGGAGATAATCACCTCTTTATTATAGAATTAGCGAAATAGAAAAAGAGTATCACATCAGATTAAAGCCATCAAAATACTGATTAAGCATTACATCAGTCTGTAAAACATATTACAGTATTTATTGAACTGAATACCAAGGGAATCATGTGACTAATGAAATTTAATAAGAATATGGAATATAGGTATTCAGAGTAAAAATATACCTACTCTGAATACCTATATTCCATATTCTTATTAAATTTCATTATATATATAGAGCCATAAGGCCAAGTATTTAGGTAACCTAAGTTGGGCTTCACTGCTACACCCTATAATTAAACATATAAATTATAATAAAATATAATAAAAATAAAATGATGATGAAGCAAATTACTGATAAAAGGATACATTGAATGTAACGTTGACAAGGGGCTAGCTCCACTCCATACATCCTATCAATAATTGGCTAAAGCTATCGGTTTCTGTTTGCCATTTGCCAATTTGTCTAGGTTCAAAGATTCTAAAATTATAAATTCCAGTACTCTAATATTATAGATGCAATCTAGGTTAAATTTAGCGGCACACAGGCAGAATAATTGCTAGTCCTTCTGCCAGTTTTGCTGCTAAATTTAACATAGATTGCATCTATAATATTAGAGTATTGGAATTTATAATTTTAGAATATTTGAACTTAAACTGGCAAATGGCAAACAGAAACAGATAGCCTTAGCCAATTACTGATAGGATGTATTGAGTGGAGCTAGCCCTTGTCAATGTTCCATTCAATATATCCTTTTATCAGTAATTTGCTTCATCATTTTATTTTTATTATATTATTTTATTGTCTTTTATTATAATTTATATTTTTAATTATAGGGTATAGCAATGAAGACCAACTTAGGTTCCCTAAATACTTGGCCTTATGGCTCTATACCTATATTCCATATTCTTATTAAATTTCATTAGTCATATGATCCCTATCAATAAATACTGTAATACTGTGTGTGTGTGTGTGTGTGTGTGTGTGTGTGTGTGTGTGTGTGTGTGTGTGTGTGTGTGTGTGTATTATATATATAAACAATAGGGATGAATATAAAATTTATTAGCCAGATCAGATTAATGCCATCCATAGCAGATTGTACATTACATCAGTCTGTAATCTAGTTATTATAGTAAAAGCACAATAAGTACTATACAGATGCTGAACACATATATGAACACAACAGTATACAGCTTACAGTAGGCCATAAGGCCAAAATAGCTGTATACTGTTGTGGTCGTATACATGTTCAGCATCTGTATAGTACTTATTGTTCTTTTACTATAATGACTATACAGTAAACCCCCGCTATTCGCGGGGGTTACGTTCCTGAGAAATGTCGCGAATACTGAGTTATGGCTCCCATAGTAATAAAGGGATTCCGTTCCAAAGTATGAAATATATAAGAAAAATTAGTCTGAAATTTTGTGTATGTATTATATGTACCTTCATAATATGACTATGTACATAGACAGTACATAGTGAAATGCAAACATATGGCATCGAAATGAAAATAAGAAACAATTTAGTATTAAATGTAATATTTATTAGAAATTTCAAACAAATCTTTCAAACCAGCACCTTTGGTAGCAAAAAAATTTATCCCGCCAGTGCTATCACCAGTTTCGCTAAAGTGTTGATAAAGGAGTTTTGTCTTTTCACGAATGATGAGTGAACTTCACGGAATTTTATTTTCAGTTCGGTCTTCTAAACACAGATTTAAAGCTTTTTCCATTTTTTCTAATTTAACATCACAAGTTACAGAGCAAATTTTTGAAGCAATTAGCGCGTTTTCATGGACACTACGGCGGATTTTTTCTTCCAATTTTTGATTGATCGTACCGTTGACTCATTGATTTTGTAATGTTTTGCCACTGAAGAAACACTTTCACCATTAGAAATTTTGTCTAATAACTCAATTTTATTCACTAATGTCATCACCTTCTTTGATATTTTCACATTTCCCTTGTTATTCGTAGCCATATTTTTGTACGGGTAAAAAAAAGAACTTGTCCACAATAAAGGCACTTTCTTCCGTTAACACACTCGAAAAAGTCTGTTTTACACTGCAAAACTGTAGATTTATCACTTTTGTAAGCATAACGATTTATAAATTGATAAATTTATTCAATTTATAAGCATATAAATTAAAAGCAAACGACAAAACCTTCCATGACAAGCGCATAACACATACTGAACAAGGATTAGCGAGAAACATCCACGCTCGCGATTTTGTCACCCCTCTCCCCCAACCCACTGAACACTATTTTGACCAGGAAAGATAATTTTAGCCACGCCCATGTTTTTTTATGGCGGAAAATATTCACGGCACTTTAAAATTCAACATTTTTTTAGGTTTAATTTTATATTAAATTAGCAATCGCGAATACGCGAATAGCGGGGGTTTACTGTGTGTGTATATATATATATATATATATATGTGCGCACACACACATGTGGACATGTGTTTTTGTAAAGGGCAGCTCCTAGAACGTCTGTTCAACTCTGCCTCGTATCTCTGTGAAGAACCTATCACTACAAATGGGCCAGATGTGTGTGTGTGTGTGTGTGTGTGTGTGTGTGTGTGTGTGTGTGTGTGTGTGTGTGTGTGTAACGTAGGTTTATGTGTGTGTTCTGTTGTTGTGTCTGGCCGCTTGGCTACCAGAAGCATCAGTCACCTGGAGAGATGATTCTGGGTACTCGTCCACACCATGGGAAGGTGGGCCAGTCCCAGTAAAACACGTACCATCTCAAAAGAGACTCTGACTAACCTGATGTTGTCAAAAGGTGGGCCAGGTTCCTCTGGGGGACCCATTCGAGAGGAAGAGAAAAAAAAAAAAAAAAAAAGACCAGGATAGAGAGAGGGGGGAAAAAATCTGGTGGTGTAATAAAAAAAAAATAAAAAAATTAAAAAAAAAAAAATATATATATATACACACAGGGGTGATTCCGAACTCTATCAACAAACTTTAAAGGGGTGTTCGGAGGAAGTATCTGAATGTTTGGAGATAAGGAACCAATGGTCGCTGGAGCCATGATTTAGAATAATAGGAATTTATTTGTTTAATAGTATACCCCTAAAGGCATACAACTTTGTCTACTACCCCCCCATTTCCACTCTCCTACTTTCATGTTTCTTCGTTGTGTCACACACCGCCCTGCTCATTACTTCAAGAATTAGCAGGATGGAACGTTTTACATATGCAGAGCTGGCTGATATGCACCTTGTTTATGGTAGAGCTGATTGCAATGGGAGATCTGCTAGACGTCGCCATGAAGCAAAATATCCATTGTGACAGCATCCTCATCACAGCCCATTTTTGCTGGTAGACCAAGACTACGAGAGGCTGGATCATTCCATGTTCCTATGTACAACACTGGTCATCCATGACATTTGCCAACATTCCCCTCTAAAGGTACTGGCCGTGTTGGACGTGCCTTACACGTAAGTCAATCAACTGTTTGAGGGTTGTACATGAGCAACAGTTGCACCCTTACCATTCTCAGAAGGTGAAAGAACTCCGGAAGATTTTCCGCACAGAATGGAGTTTGCGAACTGGTTTCTTCAGCGCTGTGCAGTAGACCCACAGTTTCCAGCTTATGTACTGCACACAGACGAAGCAGTCTTCACAAGAGAGGGAATGTTCAATAGCCAAAACAGCCACATCTGGGATGAGGAAAACCCACATGCAGTCCTGTGTCGGTCCTACCAGCATACATTTGCCGTTAAAATCTGGGTAGGTAACATCTGGGCAGATTAAATGGTATTGTGTACAGAGTTTTTCCTGGAAGAAGTCCTTCCCGAGCTGCTAGAGTTTGTACCTCTGGCGATCCGAAGGAGTATGTGGTTTCACCATGACGGAGTGCCACCACACTTTGCCATCAATGTTAGGAATCACCTCAATGAAAAGCTTAGACACCAATGGATCGGTCGTGGTGGTCCTGTCGCATGGCCAGCAAGATCATCTGACCTAACATCACTGGACTTTTTTTTTTTATGGGAGCATATCAAAAGTTTGGTGTACGAGACTCCTGTTCAAACTGAGATGTACTTTGTTGCTCATATTATCACAGCCTGCAAGGAGATGCGCATAACCCCTGGGATGCTAGAGCGAGTATGTCAGTCGATGGTGCACCGCTGTACACTTTTTCGCGATCTTCATGGTCAAAATTTTCAACAAATACTGTAAAGCATGTTTATTGTAATAATTAAATGCACCATAATGCAATTATCACGTCTTATTGATTTTTATATGGCCCAGCATGTTTGGTCTATTACGTAGTAAGGAGGCTTCACTGCCCACGGGTTCCCTATCTCAAACCATTCAGATACTTCTTCTGAATACCCCTTAAAGTTTGTCGGTAGAGTTCAGAATCGCCCTATATGTATGTGTATGTGTATATATATATATATATATATATATATCCAGTGGATTCCGGTTATTTGGACCACAGAGTAATCGGGGCAGCCGTTTATTTTGGAAAAATCTTAAAAATCAGAATCCAATCAAGAAAATAGCCAGAGTTTACTTCGCTTAATTGGGACAACGTGCCATTTAATCGGGGCAGGAGACCCCAGCATTGGAGATTACCCTACAACTGTCTCTGACCGTACCACGTGGTTCAGTCGGATTTCTGGAGATCACAAGCATAAAACAAAAAAAATTAGCAGTCACCTGTTTATTGGACTTTTCTGTTAGTGCAATCTATCAAAAACGGATAGTAAACTCAATCTTAGTGAATCTGCGATAATACCGACAGCTGGAATTCTGTGGGTTATTAGGGTGAAACGTGTTTAAACTTCCGTGGAATCTTCAACCATATAAAAAGATTAATTTTCAGAATCTTCTTCTCATTCCTATTTTTAAAGCTTCGTAACTTGTTCCTCCGTTCTCATTAGCGCATATCGTGTTACTTGCGATTTGTGTGAGTGTGTGCTGTGTTCTTTGTTATTGATTGCTTATCTTTTTAAATTCTAACCCCCACCCACAAATGTCAGTGAACAGAAATGTCAACTAGTTAGTATGTACATATTACAGTACGTATTAATTATTAAGATTATCATGTATATTCTTCCGAATTTCAGGTAAGGTAATAAAGGGTAAATCCGTGCTTAATATATCTTTACTTTTATAGCTTATGGAAATATTCCTCCTATTTTCACTAATTGGAATCGCCGTTTAATAGAATTAAAATTCAATTCACAAACGTGATCACAATGCCCGGCGATTACTACACATCATATAGTGAACGGTACTTTACTACGGTGACTCCATCGTAACGTGAGTTGATTGTACAGTGAACCAATTGTAAAGCGGGGGTCCATTGTATTTTTAACAATTTACGTGAAACTTTGGCTAATTGGGGCAGCTGCTTAATTGGGTCAAAATGCACTAGTCCCGATGTGTCCCAAATAAACAGAATCGACTGTATATATATATATATATATATATATATATATAATCATCAAGAATAATGCAATAGAGAAATTATATGCTATAGGGGGGAAGAAAATTAAGAATTAGATTAAATAAGATTAGATAAGACTGAATTACAATAACATGAATTATGGATCAGGGTTATGTTTATGAATTATGTTTATGCATAGAAATAAACAAATGAAAATACGGTGTACCCTGGGAGCGATATACGTTGTGAACGAAGGAGGGAAGAAAGGAACCGGAAAAAATAATTGTAACAATTCAAAAGTACTTTTCAATCGTTACAATTATTTTTTACGGTTCTTTTCTTCCCTCCTTCGTTCACAACGTATATCGCTCCCAGGGTACACCGTATTTTCATTAGTTTATTTCTATGCATAAACATCTACTTACTATATTTTATACTAATAATATTATATATATATATATATATATACACTGATGCGAAAATACAATAGTGTATTTAATGTTAGATATAAATAATAAATTATATCAGAACTGATTAATGCCATCTGTATGAGATTAAATATTAAATCTGTCTGTAAATATATAATAATATATATGGTAGTAGTTGTACTTATACCTACTTATACCTCGAAGGTGAGGTATAAGTAGGTCGGTATAATGAAGACCCATTGTAGCCTGTGATATGCCATAACCCATCCAAATATGAAGACCTATGCAATACGAGGTGTGTGTGTGTGTGTGTGTGTGTGTGTGTGTGTGTGTGTGTGTGTGTGTGTGTGTGTGTGTGTGTGTGTGTGTGTGTGTGTGTGTGTGTGTGTGTGTGTGTGTGTGTGTTTATTTAATATTTCAAGTTTATAATGATAGAATTGTATGGTATGGTTTTTGTCATGTGTACTATGTTAGTGCTATTGCACATAGGGCAATTAGACAAACGTGCATGATTTAATACAGGTCAATTAGTTCTTTTTTTAATGTAAACCCCAAACACGAGAGGTATTAGAACCTATAGTACTTAGTACCATGCTTGGGTTGGAGATTGAGAAGACTAAAGAAGATATTTGTTGACATTGGACTTGAATTTCTGTAGACTATAATTTTCAGGAAATATGTATGAAGGAAGGTTGTTCCAGAAAACGGCAGTTGAATGAATAAACAAGGAAGATGAAGTTGGTTCTGTGAGTTTGAAGTTGGACAGTAAATGGATGTTGGCTGGTGGCAGCACGTGTTCGGACTGTTTGAAAGAGAGAGCAGGAATTATAGAAGCCAATTCAGAAGAACAGTGCCCATGGAAGTATCTGTACAAGAGGCATGCAGCAGAAACAGTACATCTATGAGAGAGCGAGTGGAGAGACTCTGTTAGAGATGAATCATTAATTAACCTAACTGCCCTCTTCTGAATGGAATCAAGAAGCCTGAGAGAAGTTTTGGGAGGGGGCACCACCCCAGATGTGGAAACAATATTCCATGGCAGGGTGGATTTGCGATTTATACAGAGTAAGCAGCTGTTTGGAAGAAAAGTAACGCCGAGAGCGAAAGAGAAAACCAAGTTTTTTTAGATACAGAGGAAGCAATATTTGTAATGTGTTTGTGCCAAGAGAGATTAGGAGTCAGGGTAATCCCCAAAAGAGAGATATCATTTTGCCTAGAAATCGGAGTGCCATTAAACATAAGCATAGGAGCAGAAGAATCCTTTTTGCGAGATATAAGACAAAATTGAGTTTTAGAAGGGTTGAAATCAACGAAGTTGTCTTTGCCCCACTGGAGATCGGCATTTAAGGAATTGGTAGCAGACTTTCGAGAAGTTGAAGCTGATTAAGCAGGGCAAGGTTTCTCAAAATGGAAAGTGGAATGCAATGTGCTGTCATCGGCAAAACTGTGGATAGGATTTTCAGTCAATGGAAGAAGTTGATTAATATACAAGAGGAAAAGAGTGGCAGAAAGAACTGAACCTTGGGGGACACCGGCATTAGTGGAGAAGTTAGAAGATAGAGAGCCATCTACCATCACCCTCAGTGAGTGATCAGAGAGAAAACTGAATAACCAATTACAAAAAACAGTTGGCAAACCATAAGATGGAAGCTTGTTTAGAAGAGCTTTATGCCAAACACGATCGAAAGCCTTTGAGATGTCGAGAGCAACTGCTTATGTTTCACCAAACTATTCCATTGAATTAGTCCATAAATGGGTAACATAAGCCAGAATATCACCAGTGGATCGACACTGACGGAATCCATACTGGTGATCGTTGATCAGACGGAAGGTTTCTAGGTAGTTTAAGAGTTGGTGGTTAATTGATTTCTCCATTACTTTAGAAAGAATAGAAGTTATTGTAATGGGATGATAATTGGATGGGAGGGATTTGTCACCCTTTTTATGAACTGGCTGGATATGAGCAAATTTCCAAGCAGAAGGAAAAACACCTTTGAAATAAGAAAGTGAAAAATGGCGGCAAAGAATAGGATTAAGTTTAGGAGCACAGGTTTTGAGAACAAGTGGAGAAATACCATTGGGACCTGGAGCTTTCTTAGCATCAAGGTTCGTCAAAATCTTTCTGACACCCTTTTGATGAAAGACCACAGGAGGCATTCAATGGAGCGTGGTGGGAGGTGTTTTACCAAGATCATTAATACATGAGTTGGAAGAAAAATGGGATGCTAGCAGGTCAGCTTTATCCTTGGCTGAAGTGACAACAGAACCATCTGGTTTGGCCAGAGGTGGGAGCAGAGATGGGAAAAAGTTGCGGCCAATAGCTTTGGCAAGAGACCAGAATACTCGGCTACCATTAGGGCAAAAAGCAAATTTTCTACTCATAGCCTGTTCAAACTCTAGTTTGGACTAATTAATAACTGCTTTACAATTGTTGCAAGCTTTGGTGTAGGCAGAAAATGAAACTGAAGAATTAGAAACAAGCGAATTACGATATGCAACATTGTTCTCTTGAACAGCCTTAGCACATTTATTGGAAAACCAAGGTTTATTTGAAGGACGAGAGATTTTAAAGTGGAGTGTGGGATAAAGGATTCCATTCCTGCAAGAATAATTTCACTGACACGTGAGCAAACGTTGACATCAGAAGTTTTGAAACAGTAATCCGACCAAGCAAAAGAAAAGAAGTCTCGCAGATCATCCCATTTTGCATTCTTGTAATGGCAAACAACATGAGGTTGGGAATAGCCATGAGATCCACTGGAGAAGAGACAATCACCAAGTTGTGATCTGAAGTGCCTAAAGGACCTCTCACATCGACTAATGATATTAAGAGTAGGAGACCGGCGGAATTACTTAACAAGTACAGGTCACTGATGAAAAAAAGCCGTGAATTAGGGTTGAATTTGAAAGTGTCTGCAATTCTGCCCAGACACGATAGGAGGGGGTATATGATGGGAGCCCTGTCGATCAATTCGGCCCTGGAAAGATTGTGCAGGGCTCAAGGGGTAGAATTTTTTTCAGCCTGGTCTGTACTTGTTAACAGGAGAGACTGCTTCTACAGGGATAGGATACACTTAAATAGAAAGGGTGCAAGAATGTTTGCTGATGCTATCGAGGCAGTGTTAGGAGGGTCGGAAAACTGCTAGATTGGGGGGATACAAGGACTAATAGATTAACAGTAGCCACTGGCAGAGGAGAAAGTGATTCTTGCACTGCTTCTATTGGAATGAGCAGCAGCCTGGAAAATAAGCTGCAGGATATTTCAGAAACTGCTGGGAATCATTGGGGTACAAGTAAACACATGGGTTGTGTTAGGGTGGCTAAGACGAAGAGCAGGTGCATGTATACTTGTGTACACCAATGTTAGGAGTCTAGTAAATAAATTTGATGAATTTGAGGTATTGCTCAAAACATCAAAGGCAGATATTGTTGGGATTTCAGAGACGTGGTGTCACACAGATATAAGGAATGCAGAACTGGAATTTGGGGAGTACAATGTCTACAGAAAGGATAGAAGGATGGGAAGGGAGGAGGGGTTATGCTATTAGTTAAGAAACACATAAAATCCAAGGAAGTGAAGCCAGTCGACATCGCTGGACAGTGCAGTGTCGAGTCAGTTTGGTGTGACATAAGCACTGGGAGATCAAAATTGAGAGTAGGAGTGTGCTATAGGCCTAATGACTCTGATGAGTATAATAAGACACTGTACAGAGAAATAGAGTGGGCCAGTAAATCAGAGAGTCTTATTATGGGGGATTTTAATTTCCCAGATATTGACTGGAATTTGGGGGCTGGTCACTCACACACCACCAAAGCTTTTGTGGATTTATTGGATGATTGTTTTCTACATCAGCATGTTCGGGAGGCAACTAGAGGGAGTAATACTCTTGATTTGATTATCAGTAGTGATTCTTCATGCATTAAGAATCTACAGATAAATGAACCACTAGGTGGCAGTGATCACAGTATTCTGAAGTGGGATTTACTCAAAGAGGTAACTACCATTAGGGGTAAAGGGAAGGGGTATTGCTTTCGTAAAGGCGACTACGGTGGACTGAGACAGTATTTAAGTTCTACACAGTGGGATCAACTGATGATGTTACCGACAGCAAATTCAAAATGGGAAACATTGAAAGAACTTATCTTGGAAGCTACTAGGCTTTACATACCAACTAAGAAATACTGTTCAAGGTTTAGGCTTAAATGGATGTCAGATGAACTAATGAGGCATATGGCAGAGAAGAAAAATGCATGGGATACATACAAATTAACACGTGACACAGAAGCCTATGATAGATACAAGTTGATCTGTAACCAAGTTACAAAGGAGGTTAGGCAGGCGAAGGCAGATTACGAGAAATCCTTGGCAAAGGATGTGAAGAAAAACAGCAAAGAGTTCTTTACTTATGTAAACTCTAGAAGGAAGGGGATGAATCAGATTGGTCCACTTGATATCGATGGGTCAACTGTTGATGATCCTGCTCAGGTAGCTAACAAACTAAATGAATATTTTGCATCGACATTCACACATAAGGAGTTATTCAGCGAGGGGAATGCCAGAGGTGTATTCAACTCTGGCAGTAAGCTAGAGAATCTTGTAATAACTGAGAGTAAAGTGGAGGAGAAATTGTTGAAGATAAACACAAGAAAGGCACCCGGGGTGGATGGAATCTATCCAGTTATATTAAAGGAGGCAGCAATGGAAGTAAGCAAACCCTTAGCCATAATTATGAGAGCTTCCTTGGACTCAGGGGAGGTAGTGCCCATGGACTGGAGATGTGCAAATGTGACCCCAATTCACAACGTAGGATCAAAGGCTGACACAAGTAATTATAGACCTGTGAGTTTAACGTCTGTTCCCGGAAAATTAATGGAGGCACTGGTTAAAGAAGCACTGCAGGATCATCTAGACAAGACTTCAGTTATAGCTCAGACACAGCATGGTTTTGTTAAGGGGAGTCTTGCCTGACCAATTTGATTGGATACTATGATGCAGTCACAAAAGAACTGGATGCAGGGAATAACTTTGATATTATATACTTGGATCTTAGAAAGGCTTTTGATACTGTTGCACATGGAAGACTGCTGCACAAATTGGAGCAGTGTGGCATTGGAGGCAAATTGCTGCTATGGATAAAGGGGTGGTTGAGGAGGAGAAGACAGAGAGTAGTAATCAATGGACACTGCTCATTGTGGACTAATGTTATTAGTGGAGTCCCTCAGGGTTCAGTATTGGGTCCTTGATTGTTTTCTGTATTTATAAATGATACTGATGATGGTATATTAAGCTTAATGTCCAAGTTTGCAGACGATACAAAGGTTGGCAGAGTTGTCAAGGACACTACTGACACTATACTGCTGCAACAGGACCTGGAAAGGTTGAGCAGACAGGCTGAGAGGTGGCAAATGAAGTTTAACATTGACAAATGTAAAGTACTACATATGGGAAACAACCCCAGAGCAACGAATCAACTCTGTGGTACTACACTGACAGTGGTAGAGAATGAAAGGGACCTGGGAGTGGTTGTGCAGGCAGATATGAAGTTCTCTGAGCAGTGCAGACGGGCTGCAAGGGTAGCTCATGGTGTATTGTCAATGATATATAGGAATTTTTCTACCAGGGATAAGGAGGTGATTATTCCCTTGTATAAGGCAATGGTGAGGCCACACCTAGAGTACTGTATACAGGCCTGGAGACCTCATTTCAAGAAGGATGTAGAGCTGCTGGAACGAGTACAGAGAAGGGCAACAAGATTAGTGAATGGAACAAAGGAGTGCTCTTACGAAGAAAGGCTTAAGTTTTGCGAATTACAGTGTCTGGAGACTAGGCAGCAGCGAGGTGATCTGATAGAGGTGTACAAAGCCTTGAATGGTTTGAGCATGCTCAGTGCTGATGGGATTCTTCCTCTTGCTCAGAATAATCACCTGAGAGGGCATAAATTCAAATTGAGGAAAGACAGATGTAGGATAGATGTGCAGAAATTTGCCTTTAACCAGCAGGTGGTTGGTAGGTGGAACAGACTTCCATCCCTTGTCGTGGAAGTTGATAGCCTAAATAAGTTTAAGGCTCGGCTGGGCAGGTATTTCGAACGAACAGTGGGGTGAAGTGGAAGTGGTTATTTTTTATTTGTTTATTTTACTTTAATTTTTTTCGCTGATGCTGCATAAGCTTGCTTTCTTGCATCAAATGCCTCTACTAATGCTAATGCTAATTCCTGCAAGAATAATTTCACTGACACATGAGCAAACGTTGACATCAGAAGTTTTGAAACAGTAATCCGACCAAGCAAAAGAAAAGAAGTCTCGCAGATCATCCCATTTTGCATTCTTGTAATGGCAAACAACATGAGGTTGGGAATAGCCATGAGATAAAGGTTCCATTGGAGAAGAGACAATCACCAAGTTGTGATCTGAAGTGCCTAAACGGCCTCTCACATTGACCATGTACTTAGAAGGGTTGTTTGTGAGAAAAAGATCAAGCATATTAGTAGTAGTAGTAGTAGTAGTAGTAGTAGTGGCACTTGATGCAAGAAAGCAAGTGTAGGAGCTTATGCAGCATCAGCCAAAAAAAAAAAAAAAAAAAAAATCACACCATACCCTCCAATTGCCTGTCCAGTTCCTCCTTAAATTTATTTAACCTATCAACTTCCACAACGACAGATGGAAGTTTGTTCCAGCAATTAACCACCCGCTGGCTAAAGGCAAATTTCCGCACATCTATTCTACATCTATCCTTTCTTAATTTGAACTTATGTCCCCGCAGGTTCGTAGTCTGAACAAGTGGGAGGATCCCATCAGAATTCAGCGTGCTCAACCCATTCAAGGCCTTATAGACCTCAATCAGATCACCGCACAGGTGCCTAGTCTCCAGCCACTGCAATTTGCAGAACTTAAGCCTCTCTTGGTAAGAAGATCCCTTCATTCCCCTCACCAATCGTGTTGCTCTTCTCTGTACACGCTCAAGCAAATCTACATCCTTCCTAAAATGAGGCCTCCAGACCTGTACGCAGTACTCAAGGCGTGGCCTGACCATTGCCTTATACAGAGGGACAATCACCTCCTTTTCCCTGCTAGCAAAATTCCTATATATCATTGACAAAACCCCATGACCTGCCCTAGCAGCCTGTCTACATTGCTCAGAAAACTTCATATCTGACTGCACAATTACTCCCAGGTCTTTTTCATTTTCTACCACCTTAAGTGTAGTACCACACAGTTGGTACATTTCTCTGGGGTTACTTCTACCCATATGCAGTACTTTGCATTTGTCAAGGTTAAACTTCAGTTGCCACTTCTTAGCCCATCTGCCCAAATTATCTAGATCCTGTTGCAGTAGCACACTGCCATTACTGTCATTAACAACCCTGCCAACCTTCGTGTCATCTGCAAACTTCGACATTAAGCCTGATATACCTTCATCAATATCATTGATAAATATACAAAACAACAGTGGACCAAACACCGAACCCTGTGGGACTCCACTAATAACATTAGTCCACGAAGAGCAGCACCCATTGATTACCACCCTCTGTCTTCTCCCACTTAACCATCCTTTTATCCATTGTAGCAACTTACCCTTAATACCATTCTGCTCCAATTTGTACAGTAGTCTTCCATGCGCAACAGTGTCAAAAGCTTTCCTGAAATCCAAGTATACGATATCAAAATTATTTTTTGCATCCAGTTCCTTTGTGACCACATCATAATAACCAATCAAATTTGTCAGACAAGACTTTCCCTTAACAAACCCATGCTGTGTCTGAATTATTGCTGCAGTCTTGTCTAGATGATCCTGCAATGCATCTTTAACCAGTGACTCCATTATTTTACCCGGAACAGAAGTTAAACTAACTGGTCTGTAATTATTCGTGTCACCCTTCGAACCTCCTTTGTGAATTGGGGATACATTTGCACATCTCCAGTCCGTGGGAACCTCCCCTGAATCCAAGGATGCTCTCATAATTATGGCTAAGGGTTTGCTTAGTTGCTTTGCCGCCTCCTTTAATATAACTGGATAGATCCCATCCGCCCCAGGTGCCTTTCTTATGTTTAACTTCAACAATTTCTCCTCCACTTTGCTCTCAGTTATTACAAAATCATTAAGCACACTGCTACAATTTGATAACCTTCTTCCATTTTCAAACTGTAATGATTCCTCACGTGTGAATGTAGATGCAAAATACTCATTCAGTTTGTTTGCTATCTGAGCAGGATCATCAACAGTCGAACCATCGATGTCAAGTGGACCAATCATATTCAGCCCCTTCCTTTTAGAGTTTATATAAGTAAAGAAATCCTTGCTGTTTTTCTTAGCATCTTTTGCCAAAGATTTCTCGTAATCCGCCTTTGCCTGCCGAACCTCCTTTGTGACCTGATTACAGACTAGCTTATATCTGCTACAGGCTTCTGCGTCGCCTGATAATTTATATGCATCCCATGCATTTTTCTTCTCTGTCACGAGTCTCATTAGTTCATTTGATAACCATTTAGGCCTAAACCTTGAACAATATTTCTTCATCGGTATGAAAAGTCTAGTAGCTTCCACGATTAATTCCTTGAATGCTTCCCACTTAGAATTTACTGTTTGTAACATCGTCAGTCGATCCCACTGTACAGAATTTAAAAACTGTCTGAGACCACTGTACTCCCCTTTACGGAAGCAAAAACCCTTTCCTTTACCCCTGACGGTAGTTACCTCTTTGAGTAAATCCCACTTCAGCACACTGTGATCACTGCCACCTAGTGGTTCCTTTATCTGCAAATTCTTAATACACGAATGATCACTGCTGATAACCAGATCAAGAGTATTACTTTCTCTGGTTGCCTCTCGAACATGCTGCTGCAGAAAACAATCATCCAATAAATCCACAAAAGTCTGACTAGTGTGTGAGTGACCAACCCACAAGTTCCAGTCAATATCTGGGAAGTTAAAATCCCCCATTATAAGACATTCTGATTTACTGGCCCACTCTATTTCTCTGTACAATTGTTCATAGTACTCATTCGAGTCATTAGGCCTATAACACACTCCTACTCTTATCTTTGCTTTTGCAGTGCTTATGTCACACCAAACTGACTCAACAGTGCACTGTCCATCTATATCAACTGGATGCACTTCTTTTGATTTTATGTTTTTCTTAATTAACAGCATAACACCTCCTCCCTTTCTGTCCTGTCTATCCTTTCTGTACACATTGTACTCCCCAAAATGACAATCCTAATCATATTGGATGTATGATTAGGATTGTCCGGTATTCTTGTAGGTAAATGAACAATCTGTGCAAGATCATTAGTAATTGCAAAAGCCTCAGCATCTTGACCAGCTGGGTCGGTGTGACTAGAAAACGGGAGCCAGCTGGAGTTGTGAACATAAAATCACCAAGGAAAATTACCTCTCTGTTAGGAAAGTTGGGCTGGATTGAATTTGCAAAGAGAGGAAGTCAAAGAGCTCCAAGTGATTAGTGGAGATGGGAAAATGGTAGAGACAACAGATGAATTTGACACAATCAGGTAGAGAGATTTTAAGCCAGAGAAGATCAAAGAAAGGAGATTCCAAATTGCCAAGTTTCTGACGGGGAATATCAGAATGGACATATGCACAAGTATCATCTTTGAGGCGAAAGGAATCATCAGCGAATAATTTGGACAACTGAGATGAGCAGTTTGTATTTTTGTGATATTTAGTGGTATTTAGCACGTATAAAAATACCACAATTAAGTGGTATTTTTATAGGTGCATAATTTAGACATTATAGGTATTAGTGTGTATACGGATCAGGTAATCAAGCTAGCATATATAGGCTATCTTAATTCTGGTTGGCCTATGATTTTTGAAAAAATTGCATCACCCTTTATCATTTAGTATTGATATTTTTCATTTTCATTAAGTATTGATATTTTCATATTTTGCGTCATAGTAATTAATACGTTTACATTAACATTTATAGGACAACCAGAATTAAGATAGCCTATATATGCTAGCTTGATTATCTGATCTGTATACACACTAATACCTATAATGTCTAAATTATGCACGTATAAAAATACCACTTAATTGAACTAATCGACCTATATATATATATATATACACACATACACACACACACACCTCTTTTTTTTCTAGAAGGTTTCTCCTGACTCCAATCCCCCCCCCCCACACACACGCGCATTGACATAGGATATTGGGCCCTGAAGCTAATTCAACATCACCCCCCTATATACAATTAGCACGACTGCGCAGTAATAACCTTACTACACATAAAACAAAAAGAAGGCGTGAACTTACTCATTATACGTATCTAAAGCTAAATAAAAAACATACTTAAACTAAAAATATAGCTTACATATATATATATTAGTGAAATAATGAATGGCAAAACTGATATGGGGACAACAGAAACGGGTAGGTATGAGACATTCCTTCAGACGGGCTATCAATACGCTCAAAGCCCCGATGAAGTAGTGGATTGATGGCCATGTGATGGAATGTTTTTTCAAAAATTACCCCTTTCTGACCTACAACCACCACAGGACAAGTTGCAGTAAATAAGAACCTTCTCATTTATTCAGATACATACCCGTTGGGCTTTGTGTTACCTATCCAAGTTTGCTGCTACAGTTGATTACAAAATTTAAATTCAAACCAAAAACTATAAAACATTCTTAAATTAAACCTAAAATCATTATACGTATCTAAAGCTAAATAAAAAACATACTTAAACTAAAAATATAGCTTACACATATATATATATATATATATATATATATATTAGCAAAATAATGAATGACAAAACTGATATGGGGACAACAGAAACAGGTAGGTATGGGACATTCCTTCAGACGGGCTATCAATACGCTCAAAGCTCCGATGAAGTAGTGGATTGATGGCCATGTGATGGAATGTTTTTTCAAAAATTGCAGCATATTATCATTTAGTATTGATATTTTCAAAAATTGCATTGCACATTATCATTTAGTATTGATATTTTCATAATCACTTGTATTGATATTTTCATTATCAGTTAGTAATTGACATTTTCATTATCATTTTGTATTGATTGCTGCATAGTAATTTTAATTTGTTTAACTTAATGTTTATAGGCCCAACAGACTTAAGATAGCCATATATGCTAGCTTAATTACCTGATCCGTACACACACACACACACACACACACACACACACACACACACACACACACACACACACACACACACACACACACTAATACCTATAATAAAATACCACTTAATTGAATTAATCGACCAATATTTAATCATGTACGTATCAAAATACCACTTTATTGAATTTATCGACCTATATAACTCATATATATACAATTTGTATATAAGTAATGACATTAAAATAAAAAAGATAAAAATAAAAATAAAAGAAATATAAAGCCATCATTAGAGGCAGTAAAGTACTCATTCCCCACTTCATGCCCAATATATTAATGAAATTACGTATAAAAATTAATACAAAATGCCAGTAGCATGGCAAAACTGTAGAGCGAAAATTTAACATAAACCTAAAAATTAATCATAATAGGGAGGGAAGAAAATGGGTAACAAGACAAACTGTAGCCATAAGCCTCCAAACAATTTAGAATATAATTTAAATCCAATTCAGATAAATCCATTTTAAAATTTAAAATATAAAACCAATTGTATAACAATTTAGCAGCACCCCGTTTTATTTTAATGTCATTACTTATACATATGTAAATCAGATGGTAGTAGTGGGTTTGACGTGCTAAAGCTGCACCTGTACCGCCATCTATAAATATATTTTCTATTTTTCTGTCTCTGTATAAGCTGGTTGGTTAAGCTTTCAGTATGTCGGTGGTATGGCTTTGCTCTGGAGTGCTAGTCTGTTCTATTGTTTATTTTTCGCTGCTTAAGGAACACTGCTATGCAAATCCTCTGCATTTGTGGCTCGATCGGGGGAAGGAGAGATGGATAGGTCCTTCAATCGGTTCGCTTATGCGAAGATTTGTCTAGCGATTGAAATGCAGCAATTCCATGACCATTATTAGCCTCGTGGTCCTCTGTCCATATGGGGAATAATGGTCAGTCTATTTTTATTTCATTTTGTTATTTTGTTTTAGTAGTTTGATTAGTCTCTTTTGGTGATATTTCATGTTTCTCGGAACTGGTACCTTACTCCCTAGTAAATTGTTAAAATTGGCTAAATTATTATACAATTGGTTTTATATTTTAAATTTTAAAATGGATTTATCTGAATTGGATTTAAATTATATTTTAAATTATTTGGAGGCTACAGTTTCTGTCTTGTTACCCATTTTCTTCCCTCCCTATTATGATTAATTTTTAGGTTTATGTTAAATTTTTGCTTTACAGTTTTGCCATGCTTCTGGTATTTTGTATTAATTTTTATAAGTAATTTCAGTAATATATATATATATATATATATATTACTGAAATGACTCGTTTAAGGTCATAATTAGAGAAAAGTTGCTTGTTGGTCACTTTGTTCAAATTTCTTCATTTTCAGTATATACACAACAAATGAGAAAAACCAGCATTCACTCACAGCAGCATTTGCTAGACTAGCAAGTTAAAACTAGGTCATGCATATCCAAAAAATGTTATTATAAGCCTCACTGAATCTTTTACCTACTGCTATGCATTCAAGAATTATATCATAATGAACTTTTTGATCGAACCTTGTATATATTCAAGGTCGTTCAAATGAAAATTGCAAAAGTTAAATCAAAGTTGCATTTCACAAACATCTGGACGATCTGCAAGATTCCAATTCTTCATTTCCTTGGTTGAATTACTGTTTTAAATCTTCTCATGTCAGTATTTGCTCAGATCAGTGAAATTATTCTTGAGGTGGAGTGTGGAATCCTTTATTCCATGCTCCACCTCAAAATCTCATCCTTTATGTAAACTTTGATTTTCCAGTAAATTTTTCCAATAAGGCTATTCAAAATGCATATCAGTCCAAACTAGATTTTGAATAGTCTAAGAGTAGCAAACTTTCTTCTTGTCCAAACGTTAGTTAAGCATTCTGGGCTTTTGCCAAAGCTATTGGTCACGAACTTTTCCCATCCGTCCTCCCACCTCTAAAACGTGATGATTCTATTACCATTTCAGCTAAAGATAAAACTGACCTGTTTGCATCCTACTTTTCTTCTAACTCTTGTATTGACGATCTTTGTAAACCACCTCCTACCATTCCCAGTAAACTCCACTGAATGCCTCCTGTGGTCTTCCATCAAAAGGACGTCAGAAAAATTTTGAACAACCTTGATGCCAAGAAAGCTCCATGTCCTGATGGTATATCTCCACATGTTCTCAAAACCTGTGCTTCCAAACTTACTCCTGCTCTATATTGTCTTTTTACACTTTCTTATTCCATTGGTGTTTTTCCTTCTGTTTGGAAATTTGCTCATATTGAGCCAGTTCCTAAAAAAAAAAGGTGCAAATCCTTACCATCCAAATTATTGTCCCATTGTGCTTGCTTTTACTCTTTCTAAAGTAATGGAGAAATCCATTTAACTGCCAACGCTTAAGCTATCTAGAAACCTTCCATCTGATCAATGATTGCCAAAATGTATTCCATCAGTGTCCATCCACTGTTGATATACTGGCTTATGTTCCCTATTTATGGACAAATTTAATAGAAAAGTTTGGTCAAACTCAAGAATTTTCTCTTAACATTTCAAGAGCTTTTTATTGTATTTGGCATAAAGTTTTCTAAATAAACTTACATCTTACTGTCTGCCAACTATGCTTTGTAAATGGGTATTCAGTTTTCTCTCTGATTGCTCATTGTGGGTGATGGCATATGGCTCTGTGTGTTCTAACTTCTTGCTGATGTGTTCCTCAAGGTTCAGTTCTTTTTCCCACTCCTTTCCTCTTGTACATTAATTGACCTTCTTCCATTGCCTGGAAGAATGTCACTAATGTGACATTCTATGGCGCCTCCGTAGCCAGGTGGGCAGGAGCAGCAGTGCATAGCACACGCTTCTTGATTAGACAGGGGTTCAAGCCCGTGACCACCAAATACGGAGGAAAGCAGAAAGGTCAGGGAATGACCACCGCATATCCCCGGAGCAATATGGCCTTAATTGCTAATGCTCCTAAAAACCAAATAACAATGTACTTGCTCTACACAAACAATTTCAACTTCTTAAATAGCCACTACCAATTCCTTAAATGCTGATCTCCAGGTAATTCTCCAAATGGAGCAAAGATAATTAGTTTTAATCTTCTAAAACAGTCCTATGTTATATCTCATAAAAGGATTCTTCTGCACCTATGTTTATTTTTGATGACACTCAGATTTCTAGACAAGATCACATATCTATTAGGGATTACCCTGACTTCTAATTTCTCTTGGCATAAGCACATCACAAATATTGCTTCCTCTGCATCTAAAAACTGGATTTTTTTTTCACCTTCACCCTCAGTGTTACTTTTCTTCTAAATAGCCACTCACTCTGTACAAATCTCGAATCTGTCCTACCATGGAATATTGTTCCCTTATGTGGGACAGTGCCTCCATAACATTTCCCTATCCATTCAAAAGAGGGCTGTTAGGTTAATTAATAACCCATCTCTTACAAAGTCTCTCCACTCTGTCTCACAGATGGCGAGTGGAGAGAGAGATTTCTGATGCATGCTATAGGTAATTCCATGGGCACTGTTCTCCTGAATTGGCGTCTATATTTCCCCTCTCTCTTTCTTCCAAACCAATCCAAAATGTGCTGCAACCAGTCAGGACAATAGGACAATACAGTCAGGACAACCTCCCTTCACATGTATTTCCTGAAAATTACAATCTACAGAACGTCAAGTCTAATGTCACCAAGTATCTTCTCTCATCATTTCAATTGTCAACCCATGAACAGTACTAAGTACTATTGATTCCAATACCTTTCATGTTTCATATTTTCATAAAAAATAAAATTAAATAAAAAAAACTGCACATGACCCATTGATGTAATTCCCATTACTTTTGCACACTTCCTCCAACAAATGACTGGATCCCATGCAAGACGTTTTGTGGTATGGAGGCTATTTATTCAATGCCTTTCTTATCTCTTCATACAGGGTTATTCAAAATGAAGTCCGGAACTGTGTATAGGAATACAATTCAAACCCCGGACTTCATTTTGAATAACCCTGTATGATGAGAAATAGTGTCCTCTAAGCATATTGCTCAATGGCCAAAAATGATGATAATCAGATACTCAGATATAGAGTTAACTCTGGTGATTATGGAAGAAGGAGATATATCTCACATTCCATCTCCTATATCCGGTTCACTGAAGAATGAGAGCTGTAAGGACATGCATTATCATGCTTCAAAGCATATACGTGAGGAAAGCAATCCACATTTGTTTCAAATTGCTGGCTTTAATTGGTTCAGGAGCACAGTGCAGTATTTGCCACTCTTTCCTGTTGCTGCTCTTTCCAGAATCACTCTTTTACAATCCCATGATACAATGAATAACACTTTCTCGGCTGATGCCCAAGTACAAAATTTCACTGGTTTAGGTGGGCCTGTATGGTGCCTCTCTGAACTTGTGCACTTGCTTTCTGGTATGAAACAGTTCATTCAGGATCCATCTCAGGTCACGTTGTGTTCTAAGAAAGAAGCTCCTTTGAGTTAGCATTAGCATTAGTAGAGGCATTTGATGCAAGAAAGCAAGCTTATGCAGCATCAGCCAAAAAAAGAAAAAAAAAAAAAAGAAAAGAAAAAAAAAACCCACTTCCACTCCACCCCTCTGTTCATTCAAAATACCTGTCCAGCTGAGCCTTAAACTTATTTAGGCTATCAACCTCCACCACAAGGGATGGAAGTCTGTTCCACCAACCAACCACCCGCTGGCTAAAGGCAAATTTCCGCACATCTATCCTACATCTGTCTTTCCTCAATTTGAATTTATGCCCTCTCAGGTGATTTTTCTGAGCTAGAGGAAGAATCCCATCAGCATTGAGCATGCTTAAACCATTCAAGGCTTTATACACCTCTATCAGATCACCTCGCTGGTGCCTAGTCTCCAGACACTGTAATTTGCAAAACTTAAGCCTTTCTTCGTAAGAGCACCCCTTTGTTCCATTCACTAATCTTGTTGCCCTTCTCTGTACTCGTTCCAACAGCTCTACATCCTTCTTGAAATGAGGCCTCCAGACCTGTATACAGTACTCTAGGTGTGGCCTGACCATTGCCTTATACAATGGAATAATCACCTCCTTATCCCTACTGGAAAAATTCCTGTATATCATTGACAATACTCCATGAGCTACTCTTGCAGCCCGTCTGCACTGCTCAGAGAACTTCATATCTGCCTGCACAACCACCCCCAAGTCCCTTTCATTCTCTACCACTGTCAGCGTAGTACCACAGAGTTCATACGTTGCTCTGGGGTTGCCGTTTCCCATGTGTAATACTTTACATTTGTCAATGTTAAACTTCATTTGCCACCTCTCAGCCCATCCTTTCCAGATCCTGTTTCAGCAGCATAGTGTCAGTAGTGTCCTTGACAACCCTGCCAACCTTTGTATCGTCTGCAAACTTGGACATTAAGCTTGATATACCATCATCAATATCATTTATAAATACAGAAAACAATAATGGACCCAACACTGAGCCCTGAGGGACTCCACTAATAACATTAGTCCACGATGAGCAGTGTCCATTGATTACCGCTCTCTGTCTTCTCCCCCTCAACCACCCCTTTATCCATAGCAGCAATTTGCCTCCAATGTCACACTGCTCCAATTTGTGTAGCAGTCTTCCATGTGCAACAGTATCAAAAGCCTTTCTAAGATCCAAGTATATAATATCAAAGTTATTCCCTACATCCAGTTCTTTTGTGACTGCATCATAGTATCCAATCAAGTTGGTCAGGCAAGACTTCCCCTTAACAAAACCATGCTGTGTCTGAGCTATAACTGAAGTCTTGTCTAAATGATCCTGCAGTGCTTCTTTAACCAGTGCCTCCATTAATTTTCCTGGAACAGAAGTTAAGCTCACAGGTATAATTACTTGTGTCAGCCTTTGATCTTCCTTTGTGAATTGGGGTCATTTGCACATTTCCAGTCTATGGGCACCTCCCCTGAGTCCAAGGAAGCTCTCATAATTATGGCTAAGGGTTTGCTTACTTCCTTTGCTGCCTCCTTTAATATAACTGGATAGATCCCATCCACCCCGGGTGCCTTTCTTGTGTTTACCTTCAACAGTTTCTCCTCCACTTTACTCCCAGTTATTTCAAGATTCTGTAGCTTACTGCTAGAGTTGAATACACCCCTGGCATTCCCCTTGCTGAATAACTCCTCATGTGTGAATGTCGATACAAAATATTCATTTAGTTTGTTAGCTACCTGAGCAGGATCATCAACAGTTGACCCATCAATATCAAATGGACCAATCTGATTCATCCCCTTCCTTCTAGAGTTTACATAAGTAAAGAACTCTTTGCTGTTTTTCTTTGCATCCCTTGCCAAGGATTTCTCGTAATCTGCCTTCGCCTGCCTAACCTCCTTTGTAACTTGGTTGTATATCAACTTGTATCTATCATAGGCTTCTGTGTCATGTATTAATTTGTAAGTATCCCATGCATTTTTCTTCTCTGCCATATGTCTCATTAGTTCATCTGACATCCATTTTGGCCTAAACCTTGAACAATATTTCTTAGTTGGTATGTAAAGCCTAGTAGCTTCCAAGATAAGTTCTTTGAATGCTTCCCATTTTGAATTTGCTGTTGGTAACATCATCAGTTGGTCCCAATGTATAGAATTTAAATACACTCTCAGTCCATCGTAGTCGCCTTTACGGAAGCAATAACCCTTCCCTTTACCCCTAATGGTAGTTACCTCTTTGAGTAAATCCCACTTCAGCACACTGTGATCACTGCCACCTAGTGGTTCATTTATCTGCAGATTCTTAATGCATGAAGAATCACTGCTGATAATCAAATCAAGATTATTACTCCCTCTAGTTGCCTCCCGAATATGCTGATGTAGAAAACAATCATCCAATAAATCCACAAAAGCCCTGCTAGTGTGTGAGTAACCAGCCCCCAAATTCCAGTCAATATCTGGGAAATTAAAATCTCCCATTATAAGACTCTCTGATTTACTGGCCCACTCTATTTCCCTGTACAGTTCCTTATTATACTCATCAGAGTCATTAGGCCTATAGCACACTCCTACTCTCAATTTTGATCTCCCAATGCTTATGTCACACCAAACTGACTCAACACTGCACTGTCCAGCGATGTCGACTGGCTTCACTTCCTTGGTTTTTATGTGTTTCTTAACTAATAGTATAACCCCTCCCCCCTTCCTATCCTGTCTATCCTTTCTGTAGACGTTGTACTCCCCAAATTGCAATTCTGCATCCCTTATATCTGTGTGACACCACGTCTCTGAAATCCCAACAATATCTGCCTTTGATGTTTTGAGCAATACCTCAAATTCATCAAATTTATTTACTAAACTCCTAGCATTGGTGTACACGCAAGTATACCTGCACCTGTTTCTATTCTTAGCTACCCTAACACAACCCATGTGTTTACTTGTACCGCAATGGCTCCCAGCAGTCTCTGAAATATCATGCATCTTGTTTTTCAGGCTTCTGCTCATTCTAATAGAAGCAGTGCAAGAATCTCTTTCACCTCTGCCAGTGGCTACTGTCAATCTAGTGGTCTTTGTCTCCCCCCAAGCTAGCAGTTTTCCGACCCACCTAACACTGCCTCGATAGCATCAGCAAATATTCTTGCACCCTTTCTATTTAAGTGTATCCCATCCCTGTAGAAGCAATCTCTCCTGTTAACAAGTACAGTCCAGGCTGAAAAAAATTTTACCCCTTGAGCCTTGCACAATCTTTCCAGGGCTGAATTGATCGACAAGGCTCTCATCATATACTCCCTCCTATCGTGTCTGGGCAGAATTGCAGACACTTTCAAATTCAACCCTAATTCTCGGCTTTTGTTCAACAGTGACCTGTACTTGTTAAGTAATTCTGCCGGTCTCCTACTCTTAATATTATTAGTGCCAACATGTACAACTATATCACCTTTTGTGCCCTTAAAAGATGATCATCGCGCGAATATCATCTTGCATCGCGCACACACAAAGACATCCCCCTTGGCAGTATCATGTCCCGTACCCGATTGCTCTGCAAACATCAAGCAAACAGTGCATTTTATAAGGCTGTGAGTCAGAGGACAACTGCCCCCCTCAGTTCTGCTCTGAGCCACAGCACTTCCATTAGCTTGAGCCTTTTGCTTTGCTGCTGTGGTCTGAGTCATGATTCTATTAATTTATTAATTAATTATAATTAATTATGTTATGTTATTAATTATGTTAAATATAATTAATTATTACGTTTGTAATCTAAGTCGTTATATGTATTTATTTAAACGTACAATTTAACTGCTAACGAAGTTCAACTAACGCTATCTAGTACGGTATATAACTATCGTATCACAAAGGCGGGAAAATTACGAACGGTAGCGGAGTTGAAACACGTGGAAACCCTTACCGATACTTTTATGCAATTAAGGCCGAGTAAAGAATAAATACACCAAATTAATCAGAAAATCACAAAATAATGTTATACTACTAAATTTAAATCAAAAGTTTTAGAAAAACAATAATTTGAAATCAATAAATAAGAAAAATCCACTTAGCGGCTTTGAACACTACCGTCTCTAGTAGCCCTAGTTCATACCATCAAAGAAGCATGTAACACACATGGTCAATGTTCTTTCAGCTGAACACCAAGGAATCCATTGGGCAAACCACTCTTTTCAAAAGTGAAACTCTTTGCTATATAGTATGCACTGAACTAATACTAATCCTGTATGAATAGCAATCTCTTCTAATATTAATGCTACTGTTTCCTCATAAGAGTTCTTCTGTCACTATGACTTCCGCATATGATGTTTGCACTACTCATGAGTAGTGCATATAATGTTTGCACTACTCATGAAAATCCTGGACACTTTCAGTACCCTTCTAAAATTTATGTATAAGTTAGTGCTATTGCATCATTTTAATACGCAGCAACCTACTAAAGTAGTTCATAATTGGCATCATTTAAGCATATCTCATATTGTGAATACCTTCACAATGAGTTGCCATGATATTGCACTACTCGAATAAGTAACACTTCACCAAAGGAGAAGACTATTGTTACTTATTATCGGTGGATACCACCACCCATGGTGGGTGGTCAGGTACCCTGGTGTTGCAATGATGTTTCCTGGTGTTTGCTTCTGAAACTTATTAATACATTCTTAGACTTGCCATTAATTCATGTACACATCACCATAGTGTGCTAACATTCTGCAGTAAATTTCAGAAAGTTTTATCCCTTCTGTATTCAAAAATTGCATTACCGATCGTATCTCTACCCTGGTGCATAACTGCAAGAGTGCCACCAACACATTTCACTCAGTAATATAACATGAAATTAACATCAGTTTTTTGCATAATATGCATTTTATTTTGTTTTTCAATTTTCATTTGAATGACCTTGAATGAAACATCCTGTAGTCTTCATATATCCAGGACATTTCATAATACAAAATCTGAAAACAACAAAAAAAGTTCATATAAATAAGTGTGTGATCCTGAATGGTTACAGAGTTATTGGATGTGTGAATTTCAAAAAACTGCTATGGAGTTTTAATGTAAAAAATAATAAAAAAATAAAAAATAAATAAGAACGTGCCCAGTGCAAATAAGCATCTTACTAGATATCTATCTGCTTTTCGAAAGTGCAACTGTGATAATAATATTCTTATCATTTTATTATTTATATCATTTAAAACTCCATAGCCATGTTTTAAAATTCAAACAGCTAGTAGCTCCATTACTGTTCACAATTAGACCATGTTTATATAAACACTTGTGCAAAAGAAGTTAAGGAAATTGCATATTTTCCACTAGTTAAATTAAAATATATAAAAAATTTGAATAAAAGGCCTTTTTTACACCTCTTCTAATAACAGACTTGGCAAGGTGTTTTTTTTTTTTTTTTTGTACAGGCAACCACCGTATAACACGGTACTTTTAAAACATGGTTTCACTCTAATATGATTGATAAATTGCGGCAATCCTCACACAACACGACACTTATATAACAAGGTTTTGCTCTAGTGGTTAGAGAATTGTAGCAAACCTCACATAGCACGGTATTTTTGAATAAAAGTACGTTGGATGTAATAAGTTTGAATAAAAGCTATTATGTTGGATGTAATTTTTCAACATTTCCATTCTTTTTTGTGAATCCCCACTGTTGATTCGCTAGTTGTTATGCAAAAAAAAGTTCAGAAACCCCCATATTTTATTCTGTTAAGAAATCCCCATATTTTATTTTGTTGAGAAATCCCCGTGGTAGGTTCTGTGCTATTAATTAAACTTGTGCTTGTTTGAGACCACAAAAAACTGTGACTTCGAAACATGCAGTTCGTAACTTTTAAGGTTTTTATTTTATCGTTTATAAATTTTCCAGGTAGGTATTACTAAACTTTGTTCTTAAGAACCATATTGGAATAATTCTTTGTTGTGAATTAAATTTCAGCCCTAAATTATGCCTAGAAACTTAGGCATAATTTGGGTAACTGCTGATTTATTTAAAGGGTGGTTTCTAAATCATTTTGTATCTAAACTGCTGTGGAAAACTAAAGCAGAAAAATCTAGATTTCAGTTTTATTACTATTGGATAAGGCACCATACCATCCAAAAGATCTAAATCATAAAGTTTAAGTAATGTTCCTACAACCTAATACAACTTCTTCAAACAACAAATTCAGCCATTAGATCAAAGCATTACATCAGAAAATTGTTACAATGGATTTTGAAAAAAAAAAATTGATTCCGAATCTATTGAAGTGATGGAGGCATCGAAACATTTTTTAATTGTGGACTGTATCAAAATCGTAGTGGATAGTTTAATTGTGGACTGGATTGGAACCTTTTGAACACAGAGTTCAAAAGGGGGCTTCAAAAATGCTTAGCTCCATACCATGCAATTTACAAAGATCTATCAAGCAAAAGCAAACAATCGCAGAATACTGATTTATTAGAGGGGGGCAGAAGATACACAAAATTTCTGATGCCAGAAGAAAGTTCAAAAAGGTGAAGATATTCTGCGACAGTGAAAATTTTATCATTTGATTACACTTAGCAGCAATGAAGAGGAAGAAAATTAAATGAAGGTACATTATCTGACATATATGTATCAGTTTGTAAAATGTTTGTTCAGTTATTTATTTTAAAGATGAAATGCACAGGGCATAATAGCATATGGTTTTAACAAGTTAGTTTAATTTATGGGTAAACTAAGGTGTATCTACACCAATATTATATATACTATTTTTAATAAAAATTAAGTTTCCGAAGTTATAAAAACAAAATGATGCATTTTTGTTAGCCTTTGAAATGTAATTCCCCCCCCCCCTTTTTCGTAATGGTTCTTAGTCCAATATAACACGGTTTCGCACTA